>NC_084492.1:3341842-3996514 GCF_030035675.1 Rhineura floridana
TCTGATTTTTTTCCTCCCCAAAAATACCAATATTAATATCAATATTTTGAAAAGAAATATTTCTGGGGGAAAGTGATCACACCATACTTGAATTCTTGATTTTAACAGAAGCAAAAGCTGAGAGTAGCCATACGCACAGCCTGGACTTCAGGAAAGCTGATTTCAATAAACTCAGAACAATTGTAAGTATGGTTCCATGGCAAGCCACCCTAATGAGAAAAGGAGTCCAAGATGGGTGGGAGTTTCTAAAAAAGGAAATTCTAAAAGCGCAATGGCAAGCAATTCCAACAAGGAAAAAAGGGGGGAAACAACAGAAGAAGCTAATGTGGCTTCACAAAAAGCTTAGAGATGACGTGAAAACAAAAAAGGACACATACAGGAAGTGGAAAGAAGGCCAGGACACAAAGAAAGAGTACAAGGAGGTATCACGGAATTGCAGGGATGATGTCAGGAAGGCTAAAGCTGAGAATGAGCTGAGGTTAGCGAGGGATGCTAAAAGCAACAAAAAAGCTTTCTTCAGGTACATCCATAGTAAAAGACAGACAAAAAAAAATGGTGGCACAGCTCCTCAATGAGGATGGCAAATTGATAACAGATGACAAAGAAAAGGCAGAAGTGCTCAATTCCTACTTTGGCTCAGTCTTCTCCCAAAAAACGATCTGTGACCCTCCTGGGAAACACGAAGTAGAAGGGGCAGGATTGGAGCTTGAGATTGAGAGACAAATGGTCAAGGAATACCTAATCACTTTGAACGAGTTCAAATCGGCAGGGCCCGATAAACTGCATCCTAGAGTATTGAAGGAACTGGCTGAGGAACTCTCAGAACCACTCTCTATTATCTTTGCGAAATCATGGAGGACTGGTGAAGTGCCGGATGACTGGAGGAGAGCTAATGTCCCTATCTTCAAAAAAGGCAAAAAGGAGGAACCGGAGAACTACAGACCAGTCAGCCTAACATCTATCCCTGGAAAAACTCTGGAGCAGATTATAAAGCAGTCAATCTGTAAGCACCTTGAAAACAATGCAGTGATTACTAGGAGCCAACATGGATTTATGAACAACAAATCCTGCCAAACTAATCTTATCTCATTTTTTGATCGTGTAACCTCCCTTATAGACTGTGGGAATGCTGTGGACATAATATACCTCGACTTCAGCAAAGCTTTTGACAAAGTGCCCCATGATATTCTGATTAGCAAGCTAGCTAAATGTGGGCTGGATGGAACAACTATCAGGTGGATCCACAGTTGGCTCCAGAATCGTACTCAAAGAGTGCTTATCAGTGGTTCCTTCTCAAACTGGGCAGAAGTAATGAGTGGGGTACCACAGGGCTTGGTCCTGGGCCCAGTGCTCTTCAACATTTTTATTAACAACTTGGATGAGGAGGTACAGAGCATGCTTATCAAATTTGCAGATGCTACAAAACTGGGGGCCATAGCTAATACTGTGGAAGACAGAAACAAAATTCAAAGGGACCTTGATAGTCTGGAGCATTGGGCTGAAAACAACACAATGCAATTCAACAGGGATCAATGCAAAGTTCTACACTTAGGAAAAAGAAACCGAATACACAGTTATAAGATGGGGGATACTTGGCTCAGCAATACGACATGTGAGAAGGATCTTGGAATTGTCGTTGATCACAAGCTGAATATGAGCCAACAGTGTGATATGGCTGCAAAAAAGGCAAATGCTATATTAGGCTGCATTAACAGAAGTATAGTTTCCAAATCGCGTGAAGTATTAGTTCCCCTCTATTCAGCACTGGTTAGGCCTCATCTTGAATACTGCATCCAGTTCTGGTCTCCACACTTCAAGAAGGATGCAGACAAACTGGACAGGTTCAGAGGAGGGCAACAAGGATGATCAGGGGACTGGAAACAAAGCCCTATGAGGAGAGAACTGGGCATGTTTAGCCTGGAGAAGACTGAGGGGAGATATGAATACACTCTTCAAGTACATGGAAGGTTGTCACATAGAAGAGGGCCGGAATCTCTTCTCGGTTGTCCCAGAGTGCAGGACACGGAATAATGGTCTCAAGTTGCAGGAAGCCAGATTTCGACTGGACATCAGGAAAAACTTCCTAACTGTTAGAGCCATATGACAATGGAACCAATGACCTAGAGAGGTAGTGGGCTCTCTGACACTGGAGGCATTCAAGAGGCAGCTGGACAGCCATCTGTCGGGAATGCTTTGATTGGGATTCCTGCATTGTGCAGGGGGTTGGACTTGATGGCCTTGTAGGCCCCTTCCAACTCTACTATTCTATGATTCTATTAACCTTCTTAAAGGAAAGTGGTGTTACCTCTTTCTCCTCCTCCTCTGTGACTGAGGTTGGCCAGTTTTCATGTTAGCAAGCACAGACCAGTTGTTTTCCTTCTGGAAAGGTGAAGAGGAAAGCAGCTTTCAGTGCCCCCCCCATTCCCCACTATGCCGTCTGCCCATCCATCCATCCATCCATCCATCCATCCATCCATCCATCCATCCATCCAACCATTGTGCTCCTCTCACCTGTCTGCCTTGTCTGTGCCTCCCTCCCAGCCTCCCCTTCCTCTTCCTCTACTAGCATCATATTCACTAGCTAGTTCCCTCCCTCCCTCACAGTGTCATGTGTATATATATATATATGTGTGTGTGAAAAGTAGAAGGAGGTTTCTTTCTTTGCAGGAACTCATTTCCCTTTGATGCACAGTTTGTTTTGGTTTGAAAATTGTATGTCATAAATTTGGTGCATCACTAAACAAATGCAGCACTTTGTTCTATAAGGATGGTAATCTACAAATGTGCATTTCTTGCATGGTGTGCATTTTATTGGTCAGCATCTTTTGATTTATTTTCTAGTTAATTGACAAGATTTATATATCGATTGAAGAAACTCACTAGGTGGTTTACAAAAATTATTAAAATTATAAATAAAAACAGTCAAAAGCACTTAAGCACTCATTAAGAGCACTTTAATACAGCAATAGCCCCAAAAGATTAAAACACATCAACATCTGTGTGATAGTATTATTTGATTAATGTTGCCAGAGCCTAAGACCACATAGTCCCTGAAGGAGCAGGCTCATAGCTTGGGGGGGGGGAGGGCGTTCTCATAGATCTTTTACAATTATGTCAGGTTGCCGTCTATGAAGATGGTGGCTCAGACATGCTGCACTCTGGACAGGGGTAACTTGGCATTTGTGATCTGGGTTCACTTACTATAAAGCATGATGCATGGGGCAATTTTGAAGACTGACTGGACACTGCAGCTATTACGGCTTGTAGTGGTTTGGCACAACTGCCTGTATGTTTCCAGGCCCAAGTCAAAGTGCTGGTTTTAATCATATGCAACATCTCTTCCAACATGAACATGCCCTGACCTTAAGATTTTCACTTGAGGTCCTACTCTGGGTTCCCACTTTGAGAGAGGTTTGAAGGGTGACATCAAGACAGAGGGCACTTTTGGTTGCGGCCCCTTGTTCAATGGAATGCTATCCTCAGAGAGGCTCAGCTAGTATTAATATTTTCAGCATCAGGATAAGACTTTTATGTTCTCTCCTGCATTTTGAAAGGCTATACCGAGCAAATTATTTTGACTCAAACCTCACACCTAAACCTTACCTGTGCTCAACTGGGAGTAAAGAAGTTATGGGATGCTTACAATGCTCAAGAGAAAAGTTTGAAGTTTGGGGGAAACTGTTTTTGTATTCTGTATGATATCAAAGCAACAGTGGATAAGAAAAATGAAACAAACTTGGATAGTAATTCTGAAATTTGAAAAGCAAATGATACATAATGTTACATGGTCACAACTTTGTTACTTCAGGGGGAAATTGGCCGAGAGATGTACATCATTCAAGCTGGGCAAGTCCAGGTGCTTGGAGGACCTGATGGGAAGACGGTGCTTGTGATGTTGAAAGCAGGATCTGTCTTTGGAGAAATAAGGTCAGAAAGATTAAAAATGGCAATGTGGGGAGAAAACTGGGCTTGGCATCAGGGAGGAGAAGAAAGGGATTCAGAGAAATAAAGTGTAGGTCATGCACAGTCTTGCTTACATATCATCCAAAATGAGATCTGCACATTTTCAGGTAATTTTTTCCTTCAACTAACAAAGATTTCCCTGATGCTGAGAGGTCCTGATCACAAAGAAATATAGGTATTGGTTAAGATTCCGACTAAGCACTCTAAAAATGAAATTGAAGAATGACTAGAAATCGAGATACATGGGTGCCATCTGAGTTTACTAGGAACTCTAGAACGGGCAAAATATACTTTGGCTATCATTTCAATCCCTCTTAATTCTAATCAATCAGGATTGTACAAAGTGTTTCCCCCCAAAATATTTGTGTAAATGGCTGAATAATAGATTTCAATGAACCTTAATTTAGGTATGTCATCTTATAAAAAGGGAGGAAGGTGATGGGAAAATTATTTCCAAGTGAATTTAAGAAGGCAAATGAAGTACTTGTTTGATATATATGGAGAAATACAAATCTGCAAGAAAGAGACTATATTTATCCAAGGATACATGATTTATAGTTTGCACAGATAAAAGAAGACAGCTATAAAACCTGTGACGGGTTTTCAAAGCATTGATGACTTCCACCACCTAATAGGGAATACAGAATGCACAGTGGGAAATCCAGGAAGCAAACAATGATGCCCTGAAAATAGCATCTGTGAAAATATCTGCCTTAGCAGTAATTTGCACTAATTCCCTGCGCCTCCTTGTAGTACACTCAGCATGGAAACACAGGAGAGCAATTTGTCTTGTGAGTAACAAGAGATTTAAACCAGCCAGGCTGCTTGCATGGTTCCCCTTGTTCAGCAGCTTGTGCAATTGATTTGCCATGTTGCAATTGTGGAGGCTTTTGTGTAATGGTTTAATGGTTGCAACTTACAAAAAAATTTAAAAAATAAAATGGGTTGTATCCAATGTTAGTTCTACTCCGAACAGTCCCATTGAAATGAATGGATAGTCAGTTAATTTTGATGGGTCTTCTATGAGTAAAAATTAGTTCTGTACAACCCAGTTTTTCCTACTAATGAATAACAGAACATATGGATTGCTGGATTTTTCACTGATTGGTGTCCTTGGATGACCCCAGGAGAAAGCACGTGAGCCAAACTTTGCCACCCAAATCTGTCAAATACCAGATGTTGAGTCAGGGAAACCAGATTTGGTCCCTAGCTGATGGCTTTTTATTTTATTTATTTATCTGTTCATTAGCTTACTAGCTGTGGGAGGTGGAAATCGGCGCACAGCCAATGTTGTCGCTCATGGATTTACAAACCTTTTCATTTTGGACAAAAAAGATTTGAATGAAATTTTAGTGCATTATCCTGAGTCTCAGAAGCTCCTAAGGAAGAAGGCCAGGTGAGTTGCAGCATGACCAGGTATTGATATATGCTTGGTGTGGGACAAGAGTGGGGAATATCTTTGGCCTCTACATGTTGGAGTCCAACTTCTACTAGCCTCCAGCCTGTATCTGGTAGGAAAAGCATATGTCTTTATACAGCAGTGACGACATTTGGCTGGACAACTTTCCATGGGATACCATGTATGTTCTAGGGAAAAATATCATTTTTACAGTGCAAGTTGCTGGTGAACTTTCTTCTGTTTTTCTGCTGAGTTGGAGATACTATGCATATGCAAGTGTGCATAAACTATTTTATGACCACTTTTTTTGCAAAATTATTAGCAAGTAAATATGCTGAGCACAGCTCCTATAGGGTGCCACGGAAGTAAGGAAGCACTTTTCCATAAAGAGTGTGAATAGGACTGGATCCAAGCTGCTCGAGCGGTTAGTTGGGTGGACAACTTGAGATGCTCTTAGTTAATACAAATTGTGTGGATATATTTCAGTTCAACTTCAGACACAGTTTGACACTGAAACTCTTTGGTCACCCTGATGGACAATACGCTCAGGAGGAGAATAAGGCATCAGTGGCTAGTGACTCCACATAATTAGGGCAGTGGAATCTGCTCTGGGTGAGGTACTGAACCTGTTGTTGGAATATAGTTCAGTACATTAGCTATCCAGTGGTTCTCCTCTTAGCTCACATTTCCAGAAGATGGTGCTATTTCCCCATACTTTTTAACATCTACAGGAAACTGCTCTGCTAGGACATGCTAACATTGTTCCTCAAATGGACAATGGGCTGGCTGTTAATTAACTGAGCTTAATCCAGGCTAGATGGAAGTGCTGTTGGTAGGTGGACCATGTGCTCTTCCTTTGGACACCCAGTTGGTGGAACAAAGCGCTTTCTACCAATTTAGGCTGGTACATCAATTGTGACCCTTGTGGACAGTTCTCCATGTTTTGGGCATCCCTGGGCAGCGGCACAGCAAAGGACCTGCTTTAATTCCGACTGCCCTCCTCTTTCTTATACAAATGAATACAGTCAAAGGAAATGCTTGACCCAACAGCTTTTACTAGGCATTAGGTGTTACAGCACATTCTAAATACCCCCGTCTGTGCCAGTGAGCCCCGTCCACAGTACGTGCAGTCCTTACTTTGTTCAAGCAAGGCCGTTTCTTTCCTGGCAGCCTTTTTCTGCAGAAGGCTCGTCTCTTCCATTTCAAAGTAAAGGGGTCCATTGCATGAAATCTGCTTCCTCCCCTCAGGGAGGATTGTTCCTTTCCTCGTACAAGGCCTGCAGCTCCCCAGTCACCCAGGTTCCCCAGGGGTTTTCTTGCTGCCTATCTCTGGCTTGACAGGAATTCCAGATTGCTCGATTGCTTGTTTGGTACTACCCCTCTTGTCCCCTGCAGCAACTTTTATAGAAGGGTCTGAGTCACTTTCAAGGTCACCCCCCCCCGGCAGCATCTAACGTCAATTGTGCGGACAGTATGAAAAACATGACTGCAATGTGTACAAGGCTGTTCTTTAGAGTCCAAAGCTTCACAACTCTATGTTAAAATTTAGGCTCAGCACCTCGTGGATACTTAACACAAACATGTTGGATGATTCAGGATAGACAAAAGAAAAAGACTTCTTCACACAGTGCACAGTTAAACTATAGAATTTGCTCCCACAAAAGGCAGTGATGACCATCAACGTGGATGGATTTAAAAAAGGATTGGACAAATTTACTAGCCATGAGGGCTGCCTCCATAGTCGCAGGCAGTCTGCTTCCAAATACCAGTTCCTGGAGACCGCAGGAGGGGAAGTGCTCTTTGCCCTCAGGTCCTGCTTGTGGGCTTCCCACTGGGGCATACTGTTGGCCACTGTGAGAAGAGGATGCTGGACTAGAGGGGCCTCTTTAGCCTGACCCAGCTACAGGACTCTTCTGATGTGCTTGTGTGTGTCTGACTTCTCTTTCTGTTCTAGGAGAATGTTGAAAAACAACAGCAAGCCAAAGGATGAAAAAGGCAGAGCAAAGGACATTCTCGTTATTCCCCCAAGAGCTGGGACGCCTAAGCTCTTCCATGCTGCCCTATTTGCTGCAGGAAGGATGGGAGGCAAAGGACGGTTGGCTCATATCAGATGGAAACTGAAAGAGCTGAAGGCAATGCAGGTAAACGCAAAGTGCATGCTGTAAATGTGAACAGTAAGAGCTCTCTGAAAATGGGATGGAAAAGCCTAATTAGCTAGGAAAATCCACAAGTGTTTTAAAAATGCACCTGGCAGAGGAAAAGCAGATGGAGGAGGGTTGCTTTTTAGTTGAAAAAGAAGACAAGCAGCAGGGAAATGGTTAAACATGCCCCCTCTGCCCCCTTCTCCATCTCAGAAGTGCACACCACCAGAAAGCTTTTTATTTATAGAGATGCTGGAGCTTTCTTACCCACCTTTGTGGTTAAGAAATGATTTGCCTTACTTCCCATGCTCTTTTCGTTAGAGTGTTGGACTAGGACCTGGGAACAGAGCTTGGAAAAGTTACTTTTTTGAACTACATCTCCCATCAGCCCTATCCAGTGGCCATGCTGGCTGGGGCTGATGGGAGTTGTAGTTCAAAAAAGTAACTTTGCGAAGCTCTGCCTGGGAGACCAGGGTTCGAATCCCCACACAGCCATGAAGCTCACTGGGTGACCTTGGGCCAGTCACTGCCTCTCAGCTTCAGAGGAAGGCAATGGTAACCCCCCTCTGAATACCGCTTACCATGAAAACACATAGGGTTGTCATAAGTCAGGATCGACTTGAAGGCAGTCCATTTCATTTTCAAACAAAACAAAACATCTGGCATCTGTTTTCAAGGCTGGGGCTGAAACCAGAGCGTATGAAAAAAGGAGGTGCAGAACATGCCACTCCCTCTGACAACAAGGCTGACAGAAATGGAAGGAAATTGAGTACTGGTTTGCTCACGCAATCCCCTACAGTTTGCAGAAATACAAACTGGGCAAAGGAGGTAGCCAAAAAAGTTATCTCAGTAGGTCTCTCTCCCTCTGATTTGCTCTCTATGGAGCTTGGAAGTGCCAAGGTGATAGTTAAACAGAGGCTAGCGGATATTTACACCCAAGAGCTCTCGGCAGCTGCCCAGGGCCCCTGCTCCCCCCTGACATTGGACCGATCAGGACTTCCTTGTAAAGATGGAATGCCCTATCTTAGCTGGTTATCTGTTCCCAAGTATAGGAGGGCATTTTAATTTAATGCCCTACCATCTAAACTCTTGGAGGGCAAATACAATAAAAATCCCAAGCAACAATAGATGCTGTCCCTGCGATAACATCGAAGTGGAGTCTATCTTACATGTTTTGTTCAACTGTAGATATTATGCAGGGCCCAGAAAAGATCTAATATACCCAATTATGCAGTCCTTCCCTGGCCGCCCCCTTGAGTCTCTTCTGATTGCTCTACTTGAGGGTTCTGACAAGGCAATTACCGTGCATGTGGCAAAATTTCTGAACCTGGCCATTTTAATCAGACCCTGTAAGATTGTAAATGGCAACTAACTCAATTGGATTGTTTTTTTGTCTGCTTTAGTTTCTGATTTCAAGCATTTTTATCTTTTTATCTTTCATATTTAATACCATGTTTTTGTATTTGTGGTCGGTCAACTATAAATATAGATTGTTGTCTTGCAGAAATACAAACAAAATCTCTAAAAACACAAAAAAGGGCAACTCTAGAACAGCCAGGAGTGCAGAATTGTATCGAACCATTGTGCTGAAGGGTGCCTGTCAGATGGAAAATAAGAATTGGGGGTGGTGGTGGAGTGAATTGGCCTGTTTGTGCCCTCTACAGTTTCTAGTGTCCTGGCTGTATCCAAGGCTGGCACCTGAACAGGAGCGTTCAGTCTGTGGGGCAAAGATATGTTGCAAGTTTTTTTGCAGGTATGACTTTTTTATCTGAAAACTACCAAGGGTCCCTGCACATCAGGAACTAGAGGGATAAATTTTTAGATCTGTATGTGTTGTTTCCATATAGGCTTGAGTCAGAAATAAGCATACTCCACATTCAGGTGGCCATTAGCATAATACCTTTCTCTTTCAGGCTGTCAGTTCCACTCCAGTTCTACCTAAATCATCAGGCAGTCATACCTCATCAGCTGGTTCCCAGAAATTGGATTACTGCAGAATGGAGAAGATTGTTCGAAAGTGTTCAGATGACTCTGTTATGGTTTGCATGAGTCCAACACCTAAAGATAATGAACAGATTCCCTCTGTAGAGATTCTAGACAAGGATGAAACTATGAAGAAAACTCCATCTAACTAATCACCTGAGGACGCTGTCATAAACTATAGCCTGAGGAAGGCACTTCTGTGACTATGGTTCACTGCAGGAGCAAATAGGCTTCAGCCATTCACAATGTAGCCTCCAGTGTTGTACAATTAGAACAAAAGATAGCTGCAAATTAATCTCTTTTTACAATAGCCTAGAATCTTTTGCATTCAGTTTTACTGAGCATAAGAAGAATTGCAGCTAAAATCACAGGGAATATTCAGCCTTACAGTAAGGAAGCCTTGCAATAATCAGCATTGGCTTACATGAAATAATACTGGATTTGCAAAGGTTCTAAATGTTCAGTGAATATTTGTTTGCATAAAATATCCATGTAGTTTTTTCCATTTCTAATGTCTTCCCCATTTTAACAAGGGGGTCAGAAATCAATAAAAAGAGGTGATCAAGAAGAATAGGTTTGAAAGTTAGCCTCCCATAGGAAGGCGCCCCCCAACATTATTAGGTAATTTGTTCAAGTGCAGATAGGGGGTTAATAATGCCAATCTACTTTGCTGAGGTTCAGAAGTCATTGCCTTTTGTGCTAGGTTTGAGGGATGTGGCAAAAATGGTACTCCTGACTCTGGCTGATCTTTTTGTCAAACATGAAAAGAAGAAAATGTGGTAAGTTTAATGCTGAAATCTGTATTTATTTGGTAGACGGCTGGATTTCTGTATCGAACTGATTCATTGCAGTCCCAGGAAAATCTACACATTATTTGCTTGGTCTGTCCCCAGCAGTAATAGGGGTTTAGCCTTGTCCTACTAAACTGGCATTATTTTCTCTTATTTCTGTTAGCCCGAATGACTTGGAGTTCTTGTGTTTTGGGGGAATTCATGCATTTCCTTGTACTTTTCTTTTGCCCTTGCAGTGGGAGCACAGAGGGGCTAACAATGCAGCACAACAATAAAAACAATGTTAACAATCTTGTAACAATGTACACAAAGAGTTTCAGCAAGAAGGTTAATTACATTCCAAATGCCCGAGTAAGCAAAAAAGGTAAAAACTACCATTTTTTTTAATCTGAGAGGATTTAAACTTTTGCAAATTCATTCATGCACCCAAACATGTTGAAATTGTCAGTCAAGAGGCCTCCCTTGTTAACATCTTTCCCATGTAAGCCGTAAACACTATTGTCTTGCATTAAGAATCACAAGAGCAATGCCAAAAGAGGGGGAACTGGAAAGTGAGCAAGTGGACAGGCGGTTGAAAAGAGAGGCATTTGGCATTAAGCTTTGTTTTAAAGGGTCTTCTCTGCTGCTTCCTTTCAGTCCCCCTTAATAGATTGATTGCCTGGGTGCCTATTGCCTGTTCCATCCAGTAGGTGACAGGAAGAGCCTATATACCATAAAAGAAAACCATCCATTGAGCATGCATAAGTCCCAAGCACATGCCCTGGCATCTCCAGTAGGAAGGAGGTACCGCGGGACACATGAAACGGACAGGAATGTAGTATGGGAAAGCTGTGGCCTTTGACTACTGCAGAAGGATTTCCTGTATAGACAAATGCCATAACAAGCAAAATACCAACTGAATCCTCTTCCCACAGCTATTTGCCTGAAAAGCATTCCATTGACTTCCCAGAGCAAAGTAAGCTTATCCATGTGTGAAGGGAAGTCATCTGGAGAAGTGTGCAGATCAAAGAATAGCAAAGACTTTCAGTTCATGTATTGGTTCAGAAAGTGCAAAGTAAGTATGTTTGCATTAAAATGTGAACTGAACCAAATTTCTCCCTCATTCTTTGCACTGCGATGGCAATTGCCAAAGACTCTCTTAAAATGAAAACCGTAAGTTTTAGGATGCCCAGGCTTGCAGGCACAAAAATAACACATTGAGTGGCCATTTGATCAAAGGTGGGATCATCCTATCTGTTACCTCGAACCAGGTTAACACCATTGGCTACCAAAGGAACAAAAAGAATAGTCCACCTAGGGTCAATTTCAGGTTCTTCCTTTTCTACTGTTTCCACTCTTAAATTCAATTATCCAAATTTCCACTTCTTTTTAAAAGAAGAAATCGTAAAAAATTGCCAGTGTTTTAGTGGGAAGTTCTCCTAATATACACATTTTTAATGCATTTTTGCCTAATGTACACACTTTTGGAAAGCAATTTCCCGATAAAATGCATGTTTGTATGTTATTTTCGCTAATAAAGGAAATGCAGTTTTGTGCACATCAATTGTCTGGAGAACTCCACTCTCACATGTTGTGGAATCTTACCTCCCCCTGTCCCTGCCCTTCCCTCAGGTAAAGTTAAACACCAAAGTAAAACCTTTCTGTTTTTCCTCACGGGAGTTTGCAGAACTCAGGGGTTCCATGGAACCATGCAGGGTTTGCATCATCACCCAACCCTTGGGCAGTCACTTGCTAATGTTCTGAGTGGCACCAGCAGGTGGAACTAGCCGCTGTCTTAATTTCCAATGATGCCCCCGACATAGTGCTGCTCCAGGACATTGTAGGAAAACAAAATGGCAGTTAGACTCAGATACCCTGCACTGCTTTTCTGTGACAAGGTAAGACCACCAGGGTCCACTGTAAGAGAAGAAAGGCCTCCAGAAGATATTTTGTCTATAGCCACCTCAAAGCTGGAGTTAAAAAGTGTCACTCGGTTTAAATTATGAGAGATTTGCTAGAGCCAATCAGAAACAGAGTTAGGAACAAGCAACATGCTGAACAGGATTTTGCTAGCCTAGAAAAAAAGAGAGAATTTGTTGAGAAAACACGTAGGCTTGTAATTTTTAGAGCCAGAATGAAGCAGGGCTCTCTGGGTGACATGGCCTCTGAAAAATGGCCCTTTCTTTCCCCAACCCCATGCAGAGTTAATTCCTTCCATTTGCAGTCTTTAGGTGGGAGGGACAAACACCATGATAACCAGGGATACCGAAGGGGTTGAGGCAATGAGCTCAGCACCTGGCCTGCAGAATGCACACAAGAAATGATGCCAGGTCCAAGAATGGTGTGTAAAGCAGGGGTGTTTGGTCTCCCACACCCCCTCCCCATTGTGTCAGAAGTGACAAAAGGAAAAAATGTAAAAAATGTACACGTTGCTGAGAAAGAAATCACAGAAATCCCCATGCAGCATACCCTGACCCAGGGGATGCAATTAGTACGAAATGCTGTGTCATGACTGCTGACATGTGAGACCCTATCAGCACATAATACCTCTGCTCTGAAATCTGCACTGTTCAAGGTGTGCTTTCCATGTTACGGGTGCCACACAGTACTTGTTCCGCTCTTATAAGAAATCAGTCCTTTCGTGTGGCAGCACCTACGCTTTGGAACTCCCTGCCTATTGACATTAAGCAGATGCCTTCATTGTACTCTTTTTGGCACCTACTAAAAACATTTTTGTTTAGGCAAGTTTACCCAGACACATAGAATTTATACTTTTATCTATTTTTCTCATTGTTGGTTTTAATATTTTAAAATTTTTAAATACCTGTCTTTTTTACCAATAATTTTATTGTTTTAATTCCTTCTGTAAACCATTTTGAGTTCTTTTACAACAAAGAGGTACAGTAGGGCCCCGCTTATACAGCGGGTTAGGGACGAGGCCCCCACCGTAAAGCAGAAATCGCCGTAAATAGACTATAATGGGGCCGTCGCGCGAAAACAACGTGAAAATATTGCAAAATGCCGCAAAATCGGCTTTAAAAGGGGGAATTTCCCACCGCTGCATTAGCGGAACACCGGAATGTGACGCGCCGGTAAGCGGGACCCTACTGTATATAAATGTTAATAAAATACATAAATAATTTTCAGCATAACCTTAAGCAAAACAAAGCAACTTATTGGAATTGAGGGCAACTGACACTGTAACATTTCCTTTCGCTATTTCTCCTCGAGCAGGTGATGTTGAGAACAGACAACAATTTGGTGAAGGTGTTCAGCAGTCATCAAGGAGGAACAAGATTGCAGGTTCTCCATCAAAAAGCATCAAGACTATTGGCTTGGGTAGAGAGATCATTAAAGTCCCCGAAAGCAGAGTACATCTGAGGGGTGGGTCCTAGGCTGTGTCTGAAGGCACATGAGGCCAGCACCCTTCTGAAGCTAACCAGGGTCACATCTGATCACTGCCTGGATGGGAAACCACTTGGGAACCATATGTAAGCCACCTTGGGTTTCTATGATGAAAAGAAAGGTGGGGTATAAATGTAATAAATAAATAAATAATAAATAAAGTAATGACAACAGAAGATTTATGTAACTTTAAAGTTGACAATGAGGACATTGAACTTGTAAAGGATTATCAGTACCTCGGCACAGTCATTAGCCAAAATGGAGAGAATAGTGAAGAAATCAGAAGAAGGCTAGGACTGGGGATGGCAGCTATGAGAAAACTAGAAAAGGTCCTCAAATGCAAAGATGTATCACTGAACACTAAAGTCAGGATCATTCAGACCATGGTATTCCCAGTCTCTATGTATGGATGTGAAAGTTGGACAGTGAAAATAGCGGGTAAGAGAAAAATAAACTCATTTGAAATGTGGTATTGGAGGAGATCTTTGTGGATACCATGGACTGTGAAAAAGACAAGTAATTGGGTGTTAGAACAAATTAAACCAGAACTGTCACTAGAAGCCAAAACGGAGGTTATCATACTTTGGACACATCATGAGAAGACATGATTCACTAGAAAAGACAGTAATGCTTGGAAAAACAGAAGGGAGTAGAAAAAGAGGAAGGTGAAACAAGAGATGGATTAATTCCATAAAGGAAGCCACAGACCTGAACTTACAAGATCTGAACAGGGTGGTTCATGACAGATGCTCTTGGAGGTCACTGATTCATAGGGTCGCCATAAGTCGTGATCGACTTGAAGGCACATAACAACAACATAACGGTTAGAGAAAAGTCTAAAATGGATTCATAGATGGTATCTGACAACTTAGTGTCTGGCACATATTACTGGTTCTATGGGATACAATTGCTGGAAGGGCTGTGGGAGTAGAGGTTCATATATTCATATGTGGTAGGATTGTCCCAAAATTGCATTGTTTTGGTCATTGGTTTTTACACAATTACAAATCAGAATGTAGCATCTACTCCGCAATTGGCTCTTCTTAGTATATGGGAGGGAGGGAGTGAAGACTTAACATGTAAGTCTTTTATTTCTTTCATGCTTTTAGAAGCAAGGATGGAGATAGCCAGAGGATGGAAATTTGCAGATAGTCTAACATATGAGGCATGGACAAGCAAGCTGTGGTGTATCACCATTTCAGAAAAACGGACTTTTGTATTAAAGCTAGTGAAAGGAAAGGCTAAGGCTAAGGAAAGGCTTTCTCTGCTGCTTGGCATGCATTTATGGACTTTGTTACATTACACAGTCAATCCTTGGAAATGTCTCAAGCTTTTTTTTGGCTATGGGATAAACTTTCATTTTTCCTCTGTAGTTGGACATGTTAACTCTTTTAATTTTGAATATTTTGATGTAAGATACTCTGTAGATTTCACATAAATGCATTAACATTGAACCTGGGGTGGGGAATAAGGGTGGGAAGTTTGTTTGTTTATTTATTTATTATCATTATTTTTACCCCGCCCTTTTTCCAAAACTGGAACTCACGGCGGCTTCCAGATAAAAGCACACATATAATTAAAAACATACAAAAGTCTAGATTAAAATCGAATTAAACTATTTACAGTATTAAAACCATTCATACATACAGTTAAAATAATTCAAACTCAGTTTAAAATAATACAGTTAGGCAACAGCAATGCAGCACCCTTCAAGACCTGTCCTTAACAGCTTTCAGTTCCAAAGGCTTGTTGAAATAAAAAAGTCTTTGCTTGCTGACAGAAGGACTGCAAGGAGGGGGCCATTATTGCTTCCCTAGGAAGGGAGTTCCAAAGCCTCGGGGCAGCCACCGAAAAAGCCCTATCTCGGGTCCCCACTAGTCATGCTTGTGAGGACGTAGGTATTGAGAGAAGGGCCTCTACTGAGGATCTCAGGGCCTGGGCAGGCTAATATAGGGAGATACGGTCTGACAGATAGCCTGGACCTAAGCCATATAGGGCTTTATAGGTCATCACCAGCACTTTGAATTGTGTCCGGAAACAGAGTGGCAACCAGTGGAGCTTTTGTCGTATGGTCCCTGTAACCAGCCCCAGTTAACATTCTGGCTGCAGCACGTTGCACCCACTGAAGTTTCCGAACAGTCTTCAGAGGCAGCCCCACGTAGAGCGCGTTACAGTAATCTAAACGGGATGTAACTAAGGCATGTGTCACCGTGGCCAGATCAGACGGCTCAAGGAACGGGCGCAGTTGGCGCACTAATCTTAATTGTGCAAAAGCACTCCTGGCCACCACAGAAACCTGGGCCTCCAAATTTAAAGCTGAGTCCACGAGGACACCCAAACTGCAAACCTGCGTCTTCAGGGGGAGTGTAACCCCATCCAGCACAGGCTGAATCCCTATTCCCTGATTTGCCTTTCGACTGACCAGGAGCACCTCTGTCTTGTCTGGATTAAGCTTCAATTTGTTCACCCTCATCCAGTCCACCACTGATGACAGACACCAGTTTAAAACCAAGACAGCTTCCTTGGAGTTAGGTGGAAAGGAGAATTAGAGTTGGGTGTCATCAGCATACTGATGGCACCAAAACCCAAACCCCCGGACTACCTCTCCCAGTGGCTTCATGTAGATGTTAAATAGCATGGGGGACAAAACTGAGCCCTGAGGGACCCCACAGGCCAACGGCCAAGGAGTCGAACAGGAATCCCCCAGCACCACTTTCTGGGTTCGTCACTCCAGGAAGGAACAGAGCCACTGTAAAACAGTGCCCCCAAGTCCCATCCCAGCAAGGCGGCCCAGAAGGATACCATAGTCAATGGTATCAAAAGCCGCTGAGAGGTCCAGCAGAACCAACAGGGACACACTCCCCCTGTCCAGTTCTCTGCGTAGGTCATCCACCAAGGCAACCAAAGCCGTCTCCATTCCACAAGCAGGCCTGAAACCAGACTGAAATGGATCTAGATACTCCGTTTCATCCAGGAATCCCTGGAGCTGGGAGGCCACCACACGCTCTATTACCTTGCCCAAAAATGGGAGATTGGACACTGGCTGATAATTATCCATTATGGAGGGATCCAGGGAGGGCTTTTTCAACAAAGGCCTTACAACTGCCTCCTTTAGGCACACTGGAACTCTGCCTTGTTGTAAGGAGGCATTGATCACTCCCTTCACCCACTCAGCCAGTCCCTCTCTGGCACTTCTAATGAGCCAGGAAGGGCAGGGGTCTAGAAGACATGTGGTGGCTCTCACCTCTCCAAGGATCCTGTCCACATCCTCGGGCTGTACAAATTGAAAAGAATCCATTATTATTGGACAGGCAGGAGCCAAAGTTACATCCACTGAGACTGTATCAACTATAGCATCCAAGTCGGAACGAATCTGAGTGATTTTATGTGCAAAGTGCCGTGCAAGTTCTTGGCAGCGGTCTGTTGAATGGTCTATATTATCCCTACGGGGGCCAAGATGTAAAAGACCTCTGACCACTCGAAACAGCTCCGCTGGGCGGCTCCCCGCAGACACAATAGTGGCAAAAAAGAATGCTTTCTTTGCTGCCTGTACTGCCACAGAGTAGGTCTTCAAATAGGCTCTAGCCCGTGTTCGATCAGACTCACTCCGAGTCTTCCGCCAAGGTTGCTCTAGTCTCCGTCTCATTCGTTTCATCACCGCCAGCTCCTTGGTAAACCAGGGGACTGGGCTGGCTCCACTTCGTGAGAGGGGACGCTCAGGAGCGATCGTGTCCACCGCCCTGGCCATTTCCCCATTCCAGAGGTCAACCAGAGCTTCGACAGAATCACCTGCCGAGGTGACAGGAAAATCCCCAAGAGCCATCAGGAAACCATCCGGATCCATCAGCCTTCTGGGGTGGACGATCCTAATTGGTCCCCCACCCCTGCAGAGGTTCTGAGTCCCAGTGAGTCTAAACCCAACCAGGTAGTGGTCTGTCCATGACAACAGAACTACAGAAAGTTCCTCCACACCAAGATCACCATAATCTCCCTCCACATAGAAAACAAGGTCGAGGGTGTGGCCAGCGACATGAGTGGGGCCAGATATTACTTGAGACAGACCCATGGCTGTCATGGAGGCCAAAAAGTCCTGAGCCACTCCAGACAGGGCGGCCTTGGCATGGATGCTGAAGTCCCCTAGCACCACAAGCCGAGGGGACTGCAACATCAACCCCGAGACCACCCCGGCTAGCTCAGGAAGGGAGACTGTTGAGCAGCGGGGTGGGCGGTACACCAACAGAATCCCTATTCTGTCCCGGCCACCCAGCTTCAAATACATACACTCACACCCTGGACACTGTGGGATAGGGCAATTGGACAGGGAGATAGTATCACGATAGACCACTGCAACTCCACCTCCCCGCCCCCCAGGTCTTGCCTGCTGCTGCACAGAGAAACCTGGTGGGCACAGCTGAGAGAGAGATTAACCCCCTCAGCCTCATCCAACCAGGTCTCAGTAATACAAGCCACGTCGGCATGCTCATCTAGGATCAAGTCCTGAATGGCCGCTGTTTTACCATTCACCGACCTGGCATTCATGAGCAGCAATTTCAACCCAGGGGGATTGTCACCAAGGCTATCCAGGCTATTTGCAGGGGGAGACAGTTTGGGGGCAACCAGCACCCTGTTGCATTCCCATCTCCCCTGATAACATAACTGCCTCCCCATTCCGTATCTCCCTCTGCCCTCTATGACACTAATGGCAGCCCCCTGGATCCCCCTCCCTACCCTCTTATGTTGAAAACACATCCTTCTGCTATAGGCAGACAAAGACTTGCTCTTAAAAAACAAACACACTGCCAACAGGCCAATATAAACAAATAGAAACCCACTGGCTTACAAAGAAAAAGCCACGCCCTTGAGCACCCCTGAATTCACTCCCCCCCGTGGGTAACCCCCCTTTGGCATCGCTCCCTTCGGTAGCAGGCCCGCAAGAATCCTGTTTTTATGGCCTAGATAGGCCAGGCAGTTCAGTTGGGTTGGTAATAAAAACTGCTGAGTCAGGACCTAGATCTTGGTCCTAAGTCAGGGCCTTGGTCACGGTCCTGCAAAGAGCAGGGAGTACTTACCTTACTTTCCTTAGCCGTACTTGTAGTGGTTCAAAATTGTATATGTCAGCTATTGGGGGGTGGGGGTGGATATTATTTTTGATTTGTTTGTTATTTGTTACAATTCCAAACATAAAAACATATTACAAAATAGGAGTGGTGGACATGTGCTTATAATTAAGGAACAGAGCTCCTCAGCCCAAGAATTTGTTTTTAGTACCAGAACTAATCTGTCCTTTCACACAAAAATTCATTCCTGTTTTCCCCCAAACTTTCTTCATTTCACAGCCTAATTTGGGGGTTAAAGTTGCTATCGTTAAACAACTTGAAATCAGCAATCCTTGGTGATCTACTGTAAATCACGTAAGAGTACTGCTAATACAGTCTGATCTACTTTCTGCACACCCCTTTGCATAGCATATACCACTTTTAAGAGTGTCAGATTGGGCTGCCCTCTGCAGCCTGAGGTTTTGGTCAGCTTCAGGGCTCAGCCATTTATTTATTTATTTATTATTTGATTTATATGCTGCCCTTCCTCCCAACAGAAGCCCAGGGCAGCAAGGGACAGGCCAACTGAGGAAGAAAGTTGGGGGCAGATAATGTTGTGGGAAGATGGAGGGGAAATCTGACCTGGAGGAATGTACAAGATCAGGCTGTCTATGCATCTCATGCTGCCCTCCTACCCTTGTCAGACAGTCAAACCTCAAGGAAATGGTGTTTCTGATCTGGCACTGTTGACTGCAAAGACAGTGGTTAGGAGAGTATCAGTTATCTATAATAATACCTAGAATTAAACATAAGAACATAAGAACATAAGAACATAAGAAGAGCCTGCTGGATCAGGCCAGTGGCCCATCTAGTCCAGCATCCTGTTCTCACAGTGGCCAACCAGGTGCCTGGGGGAAGCCCGCAAGCAGGACCCGAGTGCAAGAACACTCTCCCCTCCTGAGGCTTCCGGCAACTGGTTTTCAGAAGCATGCTGCCTCTGACTAGGGTGGCAGAGCACAGCCATCACAGCTAGTAGCCATTGATAGCCCTGTCCTCCATGAATTTGTCTAATCTTCTTTTAAAGCCATCCAAGCTGGTGGCCATTACTGCATCTTGTGGGAGCAAATTCCATAGTTTAACTATGCGCTGAGTAAAGAAGTACTTCCTTTTGTCTGTCCTGAATCTTCCAACATTCAGCTTCTTTGAATGTCCACGAGTTCTAGTATTGAGAGAGGGAGAAGAACTTTTCTCTATCCACTTTCTCAATGCCATGCATAATTTTATACACTTCTATCATGTCTCCTCTGACCCGCCTTTTCTCTAAACTAAAAAGCCCCAAATGCTGCAACCTTTCCTCGTAAGGGAGTCGCTCCATCCCCTTGATCATTCTGGTTGCCCTCTTCTGAACCTTTTCCAACTCTATAATATCCTTTTTGAGATGAGGCGACCAGAACTGTACACAGTATTCCAAATGCGGCCGCACCATAGATTTATACAACGGCATTATGATATCGGCTGTTTTATTTTCAATACCTTTCCTAATTATGCTAGCATGGAATTTGCCTTTTTCACAGCTGCCGCACACTGGGTCGACATTTTCATCGTGCTGTCCACTACAACCCCGAGGTCTCTCTCCTGGTCAGTCACCGCCAGTTCAGACCCCATGGGCGTATATGTGAAATTAAGATTTTTTGCTCCAATATGCATAATTTTACACTTGTTTATATTGAATTGCATTTGCCATTTTTCCACCCATTCACTCAGTTTGGAGAGGGCTTTTTGGAGCTCTTCGCAATCCCTTTTTGTTTTAACAACCCTGAACAATTTCGTGTCGTCAGCAAACTTGGCCACTTCACTGCTCACTCCTAATTCTAGGTCATTAATGAACAAGTTGAAAAGTACAGGTCCCAATACCGATCCTTGAGGGACTCCACTTTCTACAGCCCTCCATTGGGAGAACTGTCCGTTGATTCCTACTCTCTGCTTTCTGCTTCTTAACCAATTCCTTATCCACAAGAGGACCTCTCCTCTTATTCCATGACTGCTAAGCTTCCTCAGAAGCCTTTGGTGAGGTACCTTGTCAAACGCTTTTTGAAAGTCTAAGTACACTATGTCCACTGGATCACCTCTATCAATATGCTTGTTGACACTCTCAAAGAATTCTAATAGGTTACTGAGACAGGACTTTCCCTTGCAGAAGCCATGCTGGCTCTGCTTCAGCAAGGCTTGTTCTTCTATGTGCTTGGTTAATCTAGCTTTAATAATACTTTCTACCAGTTTTCCAGGGACAGAAGTTAAGCTAACTGGCCTGTAATTTCCGGGATCCCCTCTGGATCCCTTTTTGAAGATTGGCGTTACATTTGCCACTTTCCAGTCGTCAGGCACGGAGGAGGACCCGAGGGACAAGTTACATATTTTAGTTAGCAGATCAGCAATTTCACCTTTGAGTTCTTTGAGAACTCTCGGGTGGATGCCATCCGGGCCCGGTGATTTGTCAGTTTTTATATTGTCCATTAAGCTTAGAACTTCCTCTCTCGTTACCACTATTTGTCTCAGTTCCTCAGAATCCCTTCCTGCAAATGTTAGTTCAGGTTCAGGGATCTGCCCTATATCTTCCACTGTGAAGACAGATGCAAAGAATTCATTTAGCTTCTCTGCAATCTCCTTATTATTCTTTAGTACACCTTTGACTCCCTTATCATCCAAGGGTCCAATCGTCTCCCTAGATGGTCTCCTGCTTTGAATGTATTTATAGAATTTTTTGTTGTTGGTTTTTATGTTCTTAGCAATGTGCTCCTCAAATTCTTTTTTAGCATTCCTTATTGTCTTCTTGCATTTCTTTTGCCAGAGTTTGTGTTCCTTTTTATTTTCTTCATTCGGACAAGACTTCCATTTTCTGAAGGAAGACTTTTTGCCTCTGAGAGCTTCCTTGACTTTGCTCGTTAACCATGCTGGCATCTTCTTGGCCCTGGCGGTACCTTTTCTGATCTGCGGTATGCACTCCAGTTGAGCTTCTAATATAGTGTTTTTAAACAACTTCCAAGCATTTTCGAGTGATGTGACCCTCTGGACTTTGTTTTTCAGCTTTCTTTTTACCAATCCCCTCATTTTTGTGAAGTTTCCTCTTTTGAAGTCAAATGTGACCATGTTGGATTTTCTTGGCAATTGGCCAGTTACATGTATGTTTAATTTAATAGCACTGTGGTCACTGCTCCCAATCGGTTCAACAACAGTTACATCTCGCACCAGGTCCCGGTCCCCACTGAGGATTAAGTCCAGGGTTGCCGTCCCTCTGGTCGGTTCCATGACCAACTGGTCTAGGGAATAGTCATTTAGAATATCTAGAAACTTTGCTTCTTTGTCATGACTGGAACACATATGCGGCCAGTCTATGTCCGGGTAGTTGAAGTCACCCATTACTACCACATTTCCTAGTTTGGATGCTTCCTGAATTTCATATCTCATCTCAAGGTCTCCCTGAGCATTTTGATCAGGGGGACGATAGATCGTTCCCAGTATTAAGTCCCTCCTGGGGCACGGTATCACCACCCACAACGATTCTGTGGAGGAGTCTGCCTCTTTTGGGGTTTCGAGCTTGCTGGATTCAATGCCTTCTTTCACGTATAGAGCGACTCCGCCACCAATACGTCCTTCCCTGTCCTTCCGATATAGTTTATATCCAGGGATAACCGTATCTGCTTTTAGATTCAACTAGATGAAGTGGCTGCACTGATCTTTATTCAAATAGCCTCAGCTGGATGCAGCCTTTGCCAACCTTTTGGCCTTCAGGTATTTTGTACCAGAACTCCCATCAGCCCCAGCCAGCCAGGCTGGTGAAGGCTGTAATAAGGCTGTAATAAGGATTCAGAGAGAGAAAGAGAGTATTATCTGCAGGGCAGTATGGCTTACATAAGACATCTAACACTCACATTTCACATGGGGATTCTGTCAGTGCGCCATTCACTGCATTGGAGATTCCATGGCCATACTTGAGGAGCTAGCATCTGACGTGGTATTGAGGACATCCAGAGTTTTGTTCTGAGGAATTTCTATCCATGCTCATCATGGTTATAGACTGTGTGTGGCTTCAATAAGCCTTCTGTATGGTGGTCCCCCAGTTTTGGAATGTCCTCTCCCAAGAGGTGTGGCTGCCATAATCTTTATTGACATTCTGGAGCCAGAGCAAGACCCACCTGTTTACTTGGGCATTATGAGTAACTAGTTGCTGATGCAATTAGTATACAATGGCTAAAAGGGGATTATCTGTCCTTAGAGCCGATTGTTTTCTTGGGCTTCTTAGATGTACCCATGCTGGGATTCATATGAAAGTTGGGATACAATTAACTAAATACATACATTGTCAACTATAGTCTGTTTCAAATAGGAACTGGTCCTAAACGCAGGCAGACAGGAGACGTTAGATCTGACAATTTGCTCTGGCTTTGAATCAGGCAAACTAATGATAAGGGAAGTTATGAAGATGCTGTTTGCCGAGGGCTGATCTTAACCTTCAGGAAAACTCATTCCCCTTGGAAAGGTGAACCTTTTTCTTTTGCATACGCAAGGTTCCAGCTTAAATCCCTCGCTTTTGCAGATAGGAATGGGAGAGAACCCCAACTGAAAGCCTTGCCAGTTTGTGTAGAAAAATACTAGGCTAAATAGATCAATGGTCTGACTTGGCAGCTTTCTATGTTTCTAACCAGTAAGAATAAGCAACATAGAGTCTTGTGGCAACACCTTTAAAAAATCCTTTGCTGCAACAACAGCTGACCATATGCAATGAGATTTGCCAGCTACAGCTGTTCTTGCACGGGAATAAGTTGCCTGCAATGCTCCATGCTCTGATCAACTTGTAAATGCATTACTGCAGTGTGCTCTGCCATGGGCTTCCCGTTAAAATGGTTCCAAAGCTCCATCTGGAAATTAATGAATATGACTAAAATAGATCCATTAATTTAAATAGGTCTACTGTTAAGTAAAACTTAGCTGGCTGCAAGCTAGGAGGACATGGCATCTGGTTCTACTTTTTTGTATGCTGTATTTTTGTTAGCTGTTGTGGACTCGCATGAGAAGAACGGGGGCGCAAGAAATAAAATGCTGCTGCTGCAATTAGGGCCCTTGATATGCCAGTCCCAACATTCCATCGCGCACCAGGGTGACCAACAGAGCCCCGCGCTTGGCTACGAAAGCACAAGCCAGGGCTGATCCCGGAATAGCGGGGCGAGGGAGGAGAGCAGGGAGCTCCCAACTGAGTGCCCCCCTTCAGGCCTTCATTTCATCGGGGCGCGGGGGAGCAAAGGACTGTTGAAGACGACGACGCCCCACCCCGCTCCCTGGGCGAAATTGCAGGTTTCTTCCCCAAACCGGGTCATCCTTCGCGACGCTCTGCTCGGAACAGCAGCCCGGGCCAAGCGCCTCCTCGCGAAGGCCCGGAGCCGGCGCGGTTGCCACGGCAACCGGCGGCGTAGGCATTCGTTTGGGGGCCTGGAGCGCGGCGGGGCCCGCCTGGGTCGCAGCTAAAGAGCGCTCGCTCGCTCCCGCTCCGTGAGGCGCCTGGCCCGCTTCTTCCTCAGCCAGACAGATACGGCAAAGGTGGGCCGAGGACGGAGGCCGCTTGTCGGAGCTCCTCGGCCGGCTGACAGGCTCCAACGGGGGGGAGGGGACCACCACCACGTATGCGAGGAAACCTCACGAGGGCAGACGCGGCAGGCGCAAGTCAGCCCCAGTCACTCCTGCCTCGGCTGGTTTGGGGGCTCCGGCCGAGACTGGAGAGGCGGGAATTCTGCTTTGCTTCTCGGCGAGATCGAGACTCCTTCGCAGCGCTTCTCTTTCCTTCCTAGGTGCCGGACGCCAGGGACTAGCGCCGTGGGCAGTTTGAAAGGGATTGCGAGGAGCGCCTGGGAGGAGCGCCTCGCCAGGCCTCTGGACGACATCTACCCACACACCCCGTCGCCGAGTCCCGAGAGCCGCCTGCGCTCAGGACGGCGCTTTGAGAAGCCGCCCGCGGGCCTGGCGGGAGGGAAGCCGGGCCGGGGGGGGGCGCGGGTTGGCTTTCGTCTGGATGCCGTGGCCGAAGTCGCTTAAGCCCTGAGGGCCCGAGCTGTGCTTGAACAGGGCAACTTTTGAGGTCCTCGGGCGTGTTGCCTCGGCCGGTGCCTTTGTGGGTCTCTATCTAGTCTGCAGATGTCTGGGAGGGAGGCTTGCAGAATAGCCTTTCCTGCCCTTTAGGCCTAGTAGCCGGCCGAAAAAGTCTGTAAGTGAAGAGAGTGAGACGGGGCCAGGGGTGTAGTCGCCTGGGTGGTGGTGTCTTAGACCTTTTACTTTTTTGGGAGCAGAGTCCCCCTTATGTCTGCAGCCTCCTATGAGCCAATCAGTAAGAAAGGGGCGAGTGTTAGCCACCAAGAAGAGTCTTCTAGCTGCTTCCTTGTCCTTTCCTGCTGATTGGAGCAAATCACAATGAAAGGAGGAGAGTCTGCCACTGAGAAGGCTCTTCACAGTAGCTAACACTCTCCCCTTTCATGCTTATTGGCTCATAGGGGCATTTGTTGTTGTGGGAGAAGGCGTTAACAAGGATTTCATTTTGAACCCAGCAGAAAAAAAAGATGGAAGGGGGTGTGGCTATGACTATCATGGGCCCCGCACTTCTGAATTTGCCACTACACTACTGAATGGGGCACATTGCGGCAGGAGCTCCTCAGGCTCTTGAGCTGGTTATGGTGAATGTGCACAGCTGGAGGCCAGGGCCTGAACGCCCACAGAGAGCATTCAGCAAGGGGTCACGCTGTGGAGGAGAGAATCAGTCATCTTGGGGCTGCCTATGAAACGCAATGGGAAAGAACAGTTGCTGAATCCTCTGAGTGATTAGCATTCTAAACTGAACTTGTGGTGCCCTTTCTGACTGCTGCTACTCTGGATAGATTGGGAGAACAGGCACAGGAAGCAGAGAGCTCCCATTCTGCTAAGTGAGAGGCATTTTAAAAGTGCCCTATTCAGCCACTATTTTTACTAGCATCTTTGCAGTTGGACACTGGGGGTGAAGACTACAACCAGCATCCCCACCCTGAAACTTGGCTTGCTACTTTTCTCAAGTAGGGAGGAAGGTGACTCATTTGCAAGTATAAAGTGCTCAGTGGTGGGCAGTAGTTGCTTGCTAAATACATCCTTCTGTGACATATTTTAAAAAGTAGCACTTAATGCTGGAGCAGCAAGGACTTGTGTTGCATCATGTGTTCACCTTCTGAAATGTTGGAACTCTGCCTCCTGTTGAAAGACTTCCTCTGTTTTCTTGCAGATGCCTCTTAGAGTTCTGTGTCATGATCTGGGACCTGCCTAAGTGAGAAACTTGTGGGCAAGGCACCTCCCACCAAATGCAGTGTGTGTTGTCTCTCAGCTCATCCTTAATGCCGCCTCCACCCTTCCTCGTGCTGCTGCCAGGAGCGGCTCAGTAACCAGCACGACGGCATTTCTAGCATTCCATTCCAGATGCCAAAGATGAGTGGAGGGTTTCGGAGGAAGAGAGACTGAAACAGACACCAACAATTAGGCAACTCCAGGGCTTGGCAGACAAAGGTGCTGCTGCCAAGTTGGAGGGCAGAGACTTTTGCCCCTACTTTCCTCAGGAGAAAAGTTAAATTTTAACAGGATTGAAAAGACAAGTTATTGACTTACACTGAAGAAAAACACGTGGTGTATCTTTGTCCTTGGAGATTTTCTTTTCTATGGGCTGCAGATAAAGCTGGGTAAGTGACTTTGATTTGATATTTTTTTAAAGGGACTGGTGCCTTAAACAAGAGCAAAGGTGGATAGTGGTTGTTTAGCTGGCGCTCTGCTTAGCTTGTTCAGAGCATCCTCCTTTTCCAGGTTACTCTCCAGTGTCATGGTTACTCTGGGGTGACCTTTCCCAGCCTGGTGCTCTCAGGATGTTTTGGAATATAATTCACATCTGCCTCAGCAAGCATGACTATTGTCTACTCCAGCATGGCTGGGGCTGTGAGATTTGTAGTCCAAAACATTTGGAGTGCATCAGGTTGGGGAAGGCTGTTCTAGGGCTTGATGTTCAGCTCAGTTGAGAGGAAAATAAGCAGCCAGTAGGTTGTCTAGAATTTTCTTGTGCATATTGGGAACTCTAGCGCTTGTTTCAGATTCTCTTCACATCTTCTCTTGAGCATTAGAAACGTATGCTACGCAGCAAGGATGGCAATCTGGGCATGCCATGACGTGTCTGAAAATGTGGGAAAGAAAAGCGTACAACTGGATTGGAGGAAAAAATGGGACTGCCCTTGAGCCGTACAGTTCCATATATCTGTATCTTTTCCATCCTAATTCTGTGCAGAGTTTAAACCAGAGTTTGCCAGAGCACACCAAGTTTCAGTGCCAGGACTCTGTCCTGAAATATATAAAGCTATAAGAAAGGGAAGAGTGCTTCCAACTGTACACAGAGGCCTCTTAGTTTTTACTAAGGAGTGAAAACAGTTTGGCTCTGAACATTTGGAACTGGGGAAAGACCTTCCAGGTTGGAAACCGCCTTTCAGGCAGGCTTAAGAATTGAGTGCTACATCTGCTATCCCCATTACAGATTTGGGATTGATTTGTGGGATCACATCTATGTCTTTCATGGAGAGCGAAAGTAGGTCTCTGTGTTCAGTTTCAAGCATGTTTCAAGCAACTAAACTAAACTAAATCCTGTCCACCTGTCAAAATTCCTTGCCAGGAGAGGGGGAATTCCAATTCCAATTACATTTTAGTTACTTTTTTTAAAAAAAATGCCTACAAGGTGCTGGCCTTGGCTGCTGCACATCTAAGTAGCCTAAAACAACATTAAAAAAGCTTCCCTTTAGGGCATCTGATTGGCCACTCTGAGAACAGGATGCTAGGCTAGATGGGCCACTGGTTGGATCCAGCAGGCTCCTCTTATGTTCTTGTATGTATTGCAACAAACAACAAAAGTCAGTTGTGGGGCCTTACAGATCAGGGATAGCCAAAGTGGTGCCCTCCAGATGTTGTAGGACTACAGTTTCCATCATCCTCGATAATTGGTTATGTTGTCACGACGCTGAAGTTGGTTCCTAGTTCCCAGTTCCTTATTTGCTTGAAAGTTCAAAACACTAAAAAACAAGAAAAGTTCACAGCTACAGCAACTCCAACAGAAAGTTAACATGTCTCTGAACCCTAAAATATATGTTGGGGTATGGGTACCCAGTATCATATATTGCTATGATCTGGGGACTCTCTCCATCAAGTATGACAACAAATTTAATCAATCAAAATTATCAGGCTTCTGAAATGCTCATAATAAATGTGTAATGATGTCATAAAATCATAAAAAAAAGTAACTGATCTGGGCCAGGACAAATCATACACCCAAGATGCCAATGCTTCCCCCACCTGGCCTATAGTTTCTGTTGGATTCAGGGCGTGTATAAGGGCATCTATGCACAACCAAAAGAGACAAAAAGCGAATAAAATATCCGGGGGTGTTCACCACAAAATCTTCTCTGGGCCAAGACAAATCAGACACCCGGAAAATCATAGGGTGTCCTCTATGCTATGCCAGTGCTTACAACCAGTACTTGTGATCTATGTGGATTTAAAAAAATTTTGTATTGGTCTTCCCTGTTACAGCTCCTTTGTTATAGCTCAATTATTATTTTTAAAAGCCATTGATGTTGGTGACAGAAGGACTTGTGGCAGGGTCAACAAACAATGATTTATTGAAGAAGATGTAACTTCATAGATGACACTCTAAAGCAATGGTTCCCAACCTGGGGACTGGGACCCCCAGGGGGGCCACAAAGTAATCCAGAGGGGGCCGTGAACAGTAAAGAAATGAATTATTTATTAATTTTTTTAAAAAAGTCTTCACTCCTTCTACACTGTCTGCTCCCCATTGCCGCTGCAGATGACACCTCCCCCTTGCTCCAAACGAGAGAGGAGGCCTTTTGCTGAAGCACCAGAGCGTCTTTCAGGCACACTAAGGGCAGGCATCTGCCTATAAAATACATGGCAGATGCCAAAGGAGGCTGAGGGTGGGGCTACCAGGAAGAAGAGGGGATTGCTATCATTGACTCCCGTCTCTTTGCACTGCCGCTACTGGCAACACCCTTACTTAGAATGAGAGGAGAGGGGTTTTTGTGAAGCAAAAAGAAGCAAGGCTGCAAAGAAAGGCTGCTCCCCCATCCTTCCTGGCAGCCAGCCTGCCTCCTTTGGGGGGAGGGGGTCACAAAAAAATTTCAGCTTATAAAGGGGGTCCTGTGCTCATAAAGGTTGGGAACCACTGCTCTAAAGTATGCATGGATGGCATCTCACAGAACACACTCTCCCAGATGCTTGGAAATATGATATGTGGTGCCCCAAATCATCTCTTAGGAGGGACACTGCAGTTTCTTACTTTCTTTTCTCTACATATTTGCTATTTTTCTAATACATATATGCCCTTGTCTGTACCATACATACAAAAGAAGCTCTGAACTGGGTGGGAACCCTCTCCTGCATGCATGGATGTATGACTTGTAGTGCCCAAAGCATGTTTTGGGGTGGGAACCCACAGTTCCTTATATATGTTCTACATTGCTTGTTGTGCGTAGATGCACATTTTGTGTGTCCACAAGAAAATCCATTCCGGGCAGGATGCAGTGGCATCTCGTTGAGGACACTCTTCTCTTTGCTCAGGTGAATGATGTTTCATGGCCCGCAGCAGATTTTGGAGTGGTCACCCCAAATTATGTATTTTTCTCCACTTACTCTTGATTATTTTAGTTCTGCATAGACGGCTTTATGAGTGCCCTGCGCCCTGCAGAAACTATGGGCCAGGTGGGAAGTACTGGCATCTTGTAGAGGCCACCCTCTCCTTTCTTGGGATGTATGATTTGTTCTGGCAGCAGGGGTGTAGTTGTCCAGGGGCTCAGGGAGTCCTAGGCCCCTTATGTTTTTTGGAGCAGGGTCCCAGCAGGGTCCCTATGTCTTCAGCATCATATGAGCTTTGGCATGAAAGGGGAGTGTATTAGCCACTGAGAAGAGTCTTCTAATATGCTTCTTTCCTGCTGATTGGAGCCAATCAGAGTGAAAGGAGGTGAGTCTTCCACTGAGAAGACTCTTTTCAGTAGCTAATACTCTCCCCTTTCATATTGATCGACTCCTAGACATCCGTTGTTGTGGGTGAAATCATTAACAAGGACCTCATTCTCAACCCAGGAGCAAAATAAGGGGGGAAGGTGGTCTGGCTGTGGCTGAGACTATCATGAAGGGACCCTGCACTTCTGAATTTGCCACTATACTACTGCTTGGCACAGTGCAGATTTTGGGGTGAGCACCCCCAGTTTCTTATTGTTTTCTGCATATTTTTGTTACTTTGGGTTGTGCATAGATGCCCTTGTCCTTGCCCTGCACCCAGCAAAAGCTCTGGGCCAGGTGGGATGCACTGGCATCTTATAGAGGACACCCTCCCCTTCCCCGGGGTGACTGAGTTGTCCTGGCCCAGAACAGATTATGGGGTGGGCACATCCAGTTACTTATTTTTTATAATTTTATCATCATCATCATCATCGCTGTTTATTTGTATGCAGCCTTTCCATAGCAATCTATGCTCAAGGTGGCTCACAACGTTGGAAAGAAGTTACACAATTCACTGTTAGTGAATAAATTAAAATAGTAAGTTAACAAAAACATCTTAAGAAACATACAATAAATTGATACACCCTTATAATTCCTAATAAGATCCAACAATAAAATACAAAAGCATAATCCCAATAACAGCAAAATAAAAAACTACCAGCAGAATTAAATTTTTACCCAAACAGAATTTTATGACGTCATTATGCATTTATGAGCATTTCAGAAGCCTGATAATTGTGATACAATAAATTTATTGTTATTCATGACGGGGAGAGTCTCCAGATCATGGAGATATATGATATGGTGTACCCCAACATATATTTTGGGGTTCAGAGACATGTTAACTTTGGCTTGGGGTTGCTGTAGGTGTGAACTTGTCTTTTTTTAGTGTTTTGAACTTTCAAGCAAATAAGGAACTGGGAACTAGGAACCAACTTCAGCATCGTTATGTTATCTGAGACTGATGGGAGTTGTAGTACAACAACATCTGGAGGGAATTGTAGTCCAACAACATCTGGAGGGCACTGTGTTGAAGACCCAATTAGATTAGCACAACTCCCTTCCCACCTACCCATCTGTATCAAACACATCCAGAAAGGTATGTCTCTTAAATTCTATGTCTGACAGTGCGTTCCTTTCAGAGGTAAAAATCCGCAATCCTATATACTTATCCATTTAACTCAATGAGGCTTAATTTGGAGTAATATATAGGACTGGAGTCCACCAGAATACATTTCAGCATTGTAGGGGCTATACGTTATTAATGCTGTACCGACTACAACTACCAACTGCTGCTTATGTACATCTAATGTCTCAGCCTAAGCTACCTCACAGGGTTGTTGCAAAGATAAACCGGGGGGGGGGGGATGGCATTCACAAATCAAAAGTAAATCTGGGGAGGGCGGCACACACAAGTAATAAGATGTCTGACAGATAGAATGTTAACAGGTGAAGCTTTCCCCCATTGTATTTCCATACAAAAAAGGGTTACTCCATTTAATTTCTACCTGCCCCACAGCTGTCCATAAGAGCCTGATCTCCTGCAATGCCACCTCTAAACCATGCAAAGAACTCAAGTAAAAAAACAACCACAACCACAGAATTTGGGCTGTTTGTTTTTAAAGAACATCCGTAACAGTATGAAATACGACATTCTCAGGCAAAAAAGTTACGAGACAGTAGACATAAAAACCCACACACAAAGCCTTGACAAACAGTGACAAAAGTGCTCTGAACATGAGCATTTTCACATTTTAAATATTTACTCATCATTGTTTTTGCTTATTTATTGCCTTGGGGCAGTCCCTAACTCTCAGCCTAACCTACCTCACAGGGCTGTTGTGAAGATACAGAAGGTAGAATTAAAATGAGAAAGAAGGAAACTAAGTCTGCAATGCAATACATGTCTAATCGGAAGTAAGCTTGCCTGGGAGTAAGTCCCATTAAACCCAATGGGACTTACATCTGTGTAGACAAGTACTGGATTGCAGGTTAGTCCTTGTATTACGTGTATCAAATTTTATTTGCCTTAACCAGATTGATGCATCTTTGTACTATAAAGGGTCATATTTTTTCTCTCCCCCTCCCCCGCAAATTGGTACAGCTTCAAGGCTTCAACCAGTCCTTATGCTGCCTAATTAGTGCAATCTTATACCCAATTTGATTTACCTGGGAGTAAGCTGCATTAAACATAAGAAGACTTACTTCTGAGTAGACTTGTATTGTAGTGTAAGTCAGCTATACAATCATTTTTAACAAGTGCCTTTTTGGAACTCTGCATTTGACATGGGGAGGAGGATTTGCACAAAAGAGCTTCCAGGGAATATCTTCCTCGCAAGGTGAAGATGCATCCTTCTTGTTAGAAGGGCAGGAAGAAAACTGGAAGGAGCATCTCTTTAGGACACTGGCTGCTTGCTGCTGCAACTTCTGCCTGCCCCTTGCTCACCCTGAAGCCATGGGTTCGCCTCTGGTAAGAGAGGGAGGCAGAAGGCACTGCTCGAGTGTGCGCCAAACACACACATCGCCGTCTCTCACCTCCTCAGCCAGTTCTTCATGTCCATTTTGCCGCTGCCTCTTTGCCCTCCAGCTCTTTTCTCCCTCCACTCCCATCCATTTTTAAACAATTGTTTTCTCCACTCCATCTCATCTCACTCTCTGCCGCCTCCCTCGTTGCCTCCTAAACCCTCATAGAGCACGAGGGAAGAGCGACGCTGCACAGAAGCCCAATTTGAAGCACATGATTTTTATCCACAAATCAGAGGAGCAGAAGACTTCCCCTGCTCCCCCCCAAGTAATGCCCAAAAGTAATGCTGGAAATGTTAAAGGTACAGCTCAAAAGTAATCAAACTCCTCCTCGTTTTATTACAAGCAAAATGTGATGAAATTACCCACTCACTCAAAAAAGTAATAAATTACAAGCAATTCGTTATTTGTAACGAGTTACTTCCAAGGTCTGATATTCTGCATTTTTCATACACTGAGAAAACTACTGAACACCCCCCCCATCTGCAGCCAATAAGATTTTGCTTGTTTGGGAAAGGTGGGAAGCCAAACTGGAATGAATATCTACTATTGTTACTGTGTATAATGAAATTACTGTCTGTGTGCATGTTCCAGTAATCCATAAGAGAAACACTGCCATAAGCTACTTATTGAAAAACACCTACATAGGATAGAAAAGCCATCCCAATCAAAGAGGCATAGTTCATTGTAGCTTTTATTTATTTATTTATTGTATTTATATACCGCCTCATAGCTGAAGCTCTCTGGGCAGTTTACAATAACTAAAAACATTAAAAACAAATATACAAATTTAAAAACACATCTTTTAAAAACAATTTAAAACACATGCTAAAATGCCTGGGAGAAGAGGAAAGTCTTGACCTGGTGCTGAAAAGATAACAGTGTGGGCGCCAGGCACACCTCATCAGAAAGATCATTCCATAATTTGGGGGCCACCACTGAGAAGGCACTCTCGCTTGTTGCCAGACTCCCAGCTTCCCTCAGAGGGGGCACCCGAAGGAGGGCCTTTGATGTTGAGTGTAGTGTACGGGTGGGTTCTTGTCGGGAGAGGCGTTCCATCAGGTATGGTGGTCCCAAGCTGTGTAAGGCTTTATAGGTTAAAACCAGCACCTTGAATCGATCTCGGAAACATACAGGCAGCCAATGCAAGCAGGCCAGAATCAGTTTTATAGGTTTGGATGGTCTGGTCCCTGTTAACAATCTGGCCACTGCATTTTGCACAAGCTGCACCTTCTGTACTGTCTTCAAAGGCATCCCCACATAGAGTGCATTGCAGTAATCTAACTTCGAGGTTACCAGAGCATGGACAACTGAAGCCAGGTTATCCCTGTCCAGATAGGGCGTAGCGGGGCCACCAACTGAAGTTGGTAGAAAGCACTCCATGCCACTGAGGCTACCTGAGCCTCAAGTGACAGAGATGGTTCTAGGAGAATCCCCAAACTACGAACCTGCTCCTTCAGGGGGAGTGCAACCCCATCCAGGACAGGTTGGACATCCACCATCCGGTCAGAAGAACCACCCACTAGCAGCATCTCAGTCTTGTCTGGACTGAGCCTCAGTTTATTAGCCCTCATCCAGTCCATTGTCGCAGCCAGGCACCGGTTCAGCACATTGACAGCCTCACCTGAAGAAGATGAAAAGGAGAAATAGAGCTGCGTGTCATCAGCATACTGATGGCAACACACTCCAAAGCTCTGGATGACCACATCCAGCGGTTTCATGTAGATGTTGAACAGCATGGGGGACAGAACTGACCCCTGCGGAACCCCATACTGGAGAGTCCAGGGTGCCGAGCAATGTTCCCCAAGCACCACCTTCTGGAGGCGACCTGCCAAGTAGGAGCGGAACCACTGCAATGCAGTCCCTCCCACTCCCAACTCAGCCAGTCTCCCCAGAAGGATACCATGGTCGATGGTATCGAAAGCCGCTGAGAGATCAAGGAGAATCAACAGAGTCACACTCCCCCTGTCTCTCTCCCGACAAAGGTCATCATACAGGGTGACCAAGGCTGTTTCCGTGCCAAAACCAGTCCTGAAACCTGACTGAAATGGATCCAGATAATTGGTCTCATCCAAGAATGTCTGGAGCTGGCCCACAACCACTCGTTCAAGGACCTTGCCCAGGAATGGAACATTTGCCACCAGCCTATAGTTATTAAGATTTTCTGGGTCCAGGGAGGGTCTCTTCAGGAGTGGTCTCACTACCACCTCTTTCAGGCAGCCAGGGACCACCCCCTCTCGCAGAGAGGCATTTTAATCACTTCCCTGGCCCATCCGACTGTTCCATCCCCACTAGCTCTTATTAGCCAAGAAGGGCAAGGATCCAGCACAGGTTGCACGAACCTGTCCAAGCACCTTGTCAACGTCCTCAAGCTGTACCAACTGAAACTCATCCAAGAAATCAGGACAAGGCTGTGCTCTGGATACCTCGCTTGATTTACCTGCTATAACACTGGAGTCTAAGTCCTGGCGGATGCTAAAGATTTTATCCTGGAAGTGCCTAGCAAATTCATTACAGCGGGCCTGAGATGGATCTACTATGTCCTTGGGGCCAGCGTGTAATAGTCCCCGGACAATTCTGAAGAGCTCTGCTGGGCGGCTGTCGGAAGGCAGAGCTGGGGTCCCAATCCCGGGGAGCTGGATCCCGGAGAGTTGGGAGAAGAGTATTCGGATGGATGGCAGAGGGAAGGGGGAGGAACTTCCCCCCTTTGGAGCGAAGACGAAACAGAGGAACTGCCAGTGATAAGGTCGCTTAGCAACGGGGAGCCTGAGCCCTCTCTGGACATTCTCACGCCTCCCCCTCTTTCAGGCTCAGAGCAAGAGGGGGAAGAGGGAGGGCTGCTCACAGCCGAAAAGCGGGGAGGCAGTTTACCATCAGCCTCTCCCCTATCCCCCATCCTGGAATCGGAAACTTCAGAAGAGGAGGGGGTGATGCTTCCCCCCTCACCGCGCACACGCAGACAGCTGAAAAGACAGGAGAGAAGGGGGGGAAGGGGGGCAGTACCTGAGGGGCAGTAAAGGAGGAGCGAAAGATTGCGCGCCCGTTTGGCCCCTTCTTAAAGAACAGGCGGGAAGAAGTCCCTTGCTCTGTCAACTTTCTCCCAATGCCGCAGGACCTGTATCCCTGTATTGATTCATGAGAAAATACAGTCTTTGTTTGGACATTACCCTAATAAAACACGAATTAACTACAATCGTTGGTCTGGTTCCTGAGTCACATCCTGGGCCTGACAGCTTGACAGAACCACCTAAATCACCCTCCACGCTCTCTTCACTTGACTGGGACAAGATGTCAAAGGGAGCAGCGGGGGGGACGAACCCCAGTTCTGAGTCTGAAGAAGTGGAACTCCTGAGGACTAAGGTAGCTGATTTGCAGACGGATGTTCAAGCCCTGCTAGCAGCAGTCAAGGCGCTGAAGACGGATAATCAAACCTTGAAGGCCACAATAGACCAGATGTGAACAGCCCCTCCAGCTGCCGTAGTAAAGGTTCCCATTGGATTGCCCCCAAAATACGCGGGACAAAGTGATCAGTTGGCAACCTTCGTGGCTCAATGTGAGTTATATCTGGATGTCAGGCACACGGAATTTCCAGACGATGGGGCTAAAGTAGCTTTCGTGATTAGCCTCCTGGAGGGAGAAGCTGCAAAATGGGTGACTCCGTATCTCGTGAGAAAGGATACTGTCTTAGGAAGGTACAGAGGATTTATACAGGAGATGACCGAGATGTTTCAAGACCCGCAAAGGGCTGAAACAGTAGCGCGGCAACTAGGCGCTCTGAAGCAAGCTAAAGGGACTGTTTCCGAGTACACTAACGCTTTTAAAATTATGTCCCAGGAAACTGGTTACAATGACGCCGCCCTGATGTTTATGTACCGGAGTGGATTAAATGCTGAAATCCTGGATGAGTTGGCCAGGACCTCCCCCCCCGCTGACCTACCAGGGCTCATCCGGCTATGCCTACAGATAGATCACCGGATGGAAGGAAGGCGCCTGGAAAGGAAGCAGGAGGTCCCGAGATACTCAGCCTCGGCATCCCGCAACAAGACCCTTCCCACTACAGGGATGGCAGGTAATGCAACTGAGGGACAGGGAGGGGCTAGGCCAAGACTGTCGGAAGAAGAAAAGGAAAGACGACGCCGGGAACGTTTATGCTTTTATTGTTCAAAGCCAAGCCATGTGGCCAGAGACTGTGGACTGAAAGGGGGGAAAGCCGAGCCGTCGGGAAACTAGAACACCCAGTCCACGTGCAGGCCGGTGGACTGGGGGCAGCGTTGTATAAAGGCCCCCCAACGATCCAACCTCCCTCAAAGGGGGTGTTGGTCTTGCCTATTCGGATTACAACTTCCAGAGGAGTGGTGTTTAATTCCACTGCCTTAATTGACAGTGGAGCCTCCACAAATTTTATTGATGCAAAGTTAGTCAAGCGTCATGGAATTTCCCGGTGGAAACTGGACGCTCCCCTAGCTGTGGAGACTATCGATGGGAGACCCCTGAAGTCAGGAGGGGTGACACAAGCCACGGAGGAAGTGAAACTTCAAATCCCTGGGCACGAAGAGTTCATTTCGCTATACGTGTCAGATCTCTCGAACTTTGAGGTGATTCTGGGAATGCCCTGGCTAGCAAAGCATGAACCCAAAATAAGTTGGAAGGAGGCGGTGGTGTGGTTCACCTCACAGTATTGCCAGGAGAACTGTCAACCTGAAGGAATCAAGAACACCTTAGCGGGGGCAGTGCAAGAGATCGAGCAAGTGACCCTGCCGCCAAAGTATGAAGAATTCAAAGATGTGTTTGATGAAAAAGAGGCAGAGACTTTACCCCCCACCGCCCTTACGACTGTGCGATTGATCTAGTGCCAGGAGCCAGCATCCCATCAGGGAGAATCTACTCTCTCACAGAGAATGAGAGGGAGGCCCTGAAGGAATTCCTGGATAAAAACCTGAGGCGAGGATTCATACGCCCCTCACAATCCCCTGCTGGAGCGCCACTATTGTTTGTGAAAAAGAAGGGGGGGGAACTCAGACCCTGTAACGACTATCGCGCATTGAACCAGATCACCATCCCCAACAGCTACCCGCTGCCCCTGATCTCAGAGTTGCTGGACCGACTGCACTTTGCAAAAATCTTCACGAAGTTGGATTTGAGAGGAGCGTACAATCTGATCAGAATGAAGGAGGGAGATGAATGGAAAACAGGATTCTTGACCGCTTACGGACAGTATGAATACCTGGTCATGCCGTTCGTGCTTTGTGGAAGTCCAGGAGTTTTTCAAAAATTCATGAACGACGTGTTTAGAGACTTGTTGGACACGTATGTAATCTGTTACTTAGATGATATCCTGGTGTTCTCAAAGAACCAGGAAGACCACGACCAGCATGTGAAGACGGTGTTGAAGAGACTGAGAGAAAATCACCTGTATGCTAAATTAGAGAAATGTGGATTTGACCTCAAGTCTCTAGACTTCCTTGGATATCGAATCTCAGCGGAAGGCGTGGAGATGGACCCAGGGAAAGTAAGCTGCATATTGGACTGGGGCCAACCTGTCACCAAAAAGGATGTACAACGGTTTTTGGGGTTTGCCAATTATTACAGAAAGTTCATTCCAGGGTTTTCCAAATTAACAGCTCCTCTGACTGACTGTTTAAGGGGGAAGAAGAAGTTTCAATGGACAGAGAACGCCACCGAGGCCTTTGAGGAGCTGAAGAGAAGGTTTGCTACTGAGCCCATTCTGCGCTTTGCTGATCCGAACCGCCCTTTCGTAGTGGAAGCAGATGCTTCAGATTTTGCCATCGGGGGGGTCCTGCTACAATTAGAACAAGAAGGGAAGGAGCTGCACCCCTGTGCGTACTTCTCTCGGAAGTTAAAGCCTGCAGAGAAGAACTACACAGTTTGGGAGAAGGAGCTGCTGGCCATCAAGGACTCTTTTGAAAACTGGAGACAATACCTAGAGGGGACCTCTCATCGAATTGAAGTGCGCTCCGACCACAAGAATCTTGAAAGCCTCCAAACCGCCAGAAAGCTGAACCAGAGACAGATAAGATGGTCTCAGTTCTTCACTAGGTTTAACTTCCAGATTACTTACCATGCCCAAGCCAAAAACCAGAGAGCGGATGCCTTATCCAGACAGCCACAATACAAAGAAAGTGAATCCGAGGACCAGCCTCAGTACGTAATCCCGCCAGAGAAATTAACGTTGGGAGTATGCGAGCCTTCATGGGAAGAGGAACTCAAAAAGGCACAACAAGAAGATGCAGACATGCTAAAATATCAGCAGGAGACGGGACAAGGTCAAGACTCAGAAGTAACCTTTCACTGGAGAAATGGACTGTTATGGTTCAAAACCGCCAGATATGTGCCAGAAGGGGAATTAAGGCTCAGAATCCTACGCCAGTGTCATGATTCCATCACAGCGGGACACTTTGGGATTTACAAGACCATTCAGAACGTGGCCAAGGACTTCTGGTGGCCTAAAATGCGTCGGGATATTGAGAGTTATGTAAAGTCCTGCTCTGTCTGTCTGCGGACAAAAACACAAACAGGGACACCAGCAGGACTGTTACAACCGTTGCCTGTCCCACACGAACCCTGGAAGGACCTCTCCATGGATTTTATAACTGATCTACCCAAGTCCCAAGGAATGACAGCCATCTTAGTAGTGGTGGATCTACTTACCAAAATGGCACACTTTCTTCCTTGTGCAGGGGCCTTAGAGGCTAAAGAAACGGCCAAGTTATTCATAAAAGAAGTCTACCGGCTGCATGGATTGCCAAACAGCGTAGTCTCAGACCGAGGAACTCAGTTCACAGCCAAATTTTGGAGAGCAATGTGGAAACAGTTGCAGACGGAATTAAAACTCTCCTCCGCCCATCACCCCCAGACAGATGGGCAGACGGAACGCTTGAACGCCGTTTTGGAAAGATATTTACGAAGTTATGTGTCCTATCAACAGACTGACTGGGTATCATATTTGCATTTTGCAGAGTTCGCCTACAACAATTCTCTGCACTCCAGCACTCAACAAACCCCGTTCTTCGCTAATTATGGATTCCATCCTAAAGTCTTTCCAAGCAGCTCAGAAGGAATGCTGGTACCGGCAGCTGAGAACTTCCTTAAGGAATTGCAAGCGGCGCAACAAACACTGAAACAGCAGTTAAACGAAGCCAAAACGGAGTACAAGCGAGTTGCTGACCTGCACAGGAAGGAGGGCCCCCCCCTTCAACCGGGAGACCAGGTATGGCTGTCCACCCGCTTCCTCCAGATGCCGGGCAAATGTAGAAAATTACAAGACAAGAGGGTGGGTCCTTTCGAAATAGAAACTCAAATCAATCCCGTGGCGTACCGACTGAAGCTGCCTGACACGTTTAAAATACATCCTATGTTCCATCGATCCCTCTTAATGAAAGCTACCCCTCCCAGTGAGTTACGGCCGGAGGAACCTCCCGGAGCTCCACTCCTGGTAAATGAGCAGCTTGAGTTTGAAGTTGAGGAGATCTTAGATTCCAGGATCAGACGCCACAAGCTGCAGTACTTGATTCACTGGAAAGGCTATGGGGTGGCTGACAGATCATGGGAAGATGCAGCTGATGTGCATGCTCCAGAATTGGTAAAACTTTTCCATCAACGTTTTCCCCACCGTCCCAAGCCAGACAACGGGAGGGGGGCACAGCCTGGGAGGGGGGATGGTGTCGGAAGGCAGAGCTGGGGTCCCAATCCCGGGGAGCTGGATCCCGGAGAGTTGGGAGAAGAGTATTCGGATGGATGGCAGAGGGAAGGGGGAGGAACTTCCCCCCTTTGGAGCGAAGACGAAACAGAGGAACTGCCAGTGATAAGGTCGCTTAGCAACGGGGAGCCTGAGCCCTCCCTGGACATTCTCACGCCTCCCCCTCTTTCAGGCTCAGAGCAAGAGGGGGAAGAGGGAGGGCTGCTCACAGCCGAAAAGCGGGGAGGCAGTTTACCATCAGCCTCTCCCCTATCCCCCATCCTGGAATCGGAAACTTCAGAAGAGGAGGGGGTGATGCTTCCCCCCTCACTGCGCACACGCAGACAGCTGAAAAGACAGGAGAGAAGGGGGGGAAGGGGGGCAGTACCTGAGGGGCAGTTAAGGAGGAGCGAAAGATTGCGCGCCCGTTTGGCCCCTTCTTAAAGAACAGGCGGGAAGAAGTCCCTTGCTCTGTCAACTTTCTCCCAATGCCGCAGGACCTGTATCCCTGTATTGATTCATGAGAAAACGCAGTCTTTGTTTGGACATTACCCTAATAAAACACGAATTAACTACAATCGTTGGTCTGGTTCCTGAGTCACATCCTGGGCCTGACAGCGGCACAGTGATGATTTGATAGTGGCAGCAAAATATTGTTTTTTTGCTGCCTCACTGCCTCTAAATACAGCTTACCATAGGCACTTACCAGTGTGTAATTGCATCCACCAGGAGTTTGTCTCCATCTGCACTCAAGCCGTCTCCTATATTGTTTCATCGCTCTCAGCTCTGGGGTATACCATGGAGCCATACGAGGTCTACACAGGAGAGGGTGCTCAGGAGCAATCATGTCAACCGCCCGGGTCATTTCTACATTCCACAGTTCAACCAGGGTTTCGACAGGAGCGCCAGTCTTATCAGCCAGAAAACTCCCCCGAACCCTTTGGAAACCACCCGGATCCATTAGTCTCTGGGGGCGGACCAACTGAATAGATCCCCCACCCTTGCAGGAGGGGCAAAGCCGCTGTAAGTCTAAACTTCAGCAAGCAGTGATCTGTCCATGACAGAGGCACTGATGTAAGGCCCCTCACATTCAGATCACCATCTCCATGTCCAGTTGCAAAAACCAAGTCTAGAGTATGTCTTGCTACATGTGTTGGGCCAATGGCATATTGGGACAGTCCCATGGTTGTCATGGAGACCATGAAATCCTGAGCCGCCCCGGATAAGGTGGCCTCGACATGGATGCTGACATCCCCCAGAACCAACAGTCTGGGGGATCTCAACAGTACACCCGAGACCACCTCCGTCAGCTCAGCTAGGGAGTCTGTTGAGCAGCGGGGTGGGCGGTATACCAACAGAATCCCCAGTCTGTCCCACTGACCCAACACAAGGTGCAAACACTCCAGACCAGCAGTCACATGGACTGGGTGTTTTCAGAGGGAGATGGAGCTCCTATAGACCACAGCAACCCCCCTCCCCGACTCTCAGGTCTATCCTGATGCTGAACCAGATACCCTGGCGGGCATAGCTGGGAGAGACTGACTCTTCCCTGCTCACCCACCCAGGTCTTGGTTATACATGCCAGATCAGCTGCCGCATCCACAATTAAATCATGAATGAGGGAGATCTTATTATGTACTGATCTGGCATTTAGGAGCAGCATCCGGAGGTCTGAGAGCTGGCTGATAGGGCAACCAACAAACCTGTGGGCGTGGGGAGGACCACAATACCTGCTGGAACGCCTCTCCCGTTATGAACCTGCCTGTACACTGCGTTCTACATCGAAGGCCCTCCTCCGAGTTCCGACTTATAGAGAAGCTCGGAGGGCGGTAACAAGAACTAGGGCCTTCTCAGTGGTGGCTCCCGAACTGTGGAATAGTCTGCCCGATGAGGTGTGCTTGGCGCCGACATTGTCATCTTTTCGGCGCCAAGTTAAAACCTTCCTCTTTTCTAAGGCATTTTAATCTAATTTTAATTTAGTTTTCAAATTTGCTGTAACTGATTTTAGATTTTTCATTCTGTTATATATGTTCTTGTTGTATTACATTATGGGATCTTATTGTATGTATCTGTATTTGTTGTTGTACACCACCCAGAGAACTATGCTAGTGGGGCGGTATAAAAATTTAACAAATAAATAAATAAATAAATAAATAAACAAGGCACAGCCGTTAACTGCCTGGGCCACGTTCCCCTTACCTGGCAAGTCCTCCTCACCATATCTCCCTCTACCCATCACTACACTGATTGGGGGGCCCTCAAGTCTCCCCACTTGGCTCTGAGTCCTGTCTCCCAGGCACATGACTCAAGACCCACAAAAAGGCAGGCAAAGCCTTTTGTCTTCCCCTTTTTGCAACCATGTAATATATCAGCAGAGTTGCCAGCTTTGTTCAATTAAATTACCGCAAACCCTAAGAATCACATCAATAAACCAAACCCCAGCTTCCAAGAGACCCTGAAATATACAGTATTGGGACAGGAGTCTGGAGCAAGCCACTGCACCTTTTCTTGAGGGCAAGGCAGACATTAATGACTGCCAACAATGTTCCATGTTACTAGGTAATGTAATGTATCTAAGTTAATCAAAACTCAGCGAAAGTAACATTGGGGGATCTTGAAGGAAGTCACTTGTTTTAATCAAACCTGTGGGAAATGGGGTATTACTGTGCATTCATAAATTGTAGGTCAGCATCTCGTCTGTGTGGGAAGTTGCAATGCCCATGGGAATTTACATTTGGCTGTGGTAACTCCCTCATGATTTGCTTCTTTTCAAGCCAACATTTATTATTTGCAGAGAAAGTAAATATCACGGAAGTCCCCCTTTTTTAAGAGCAGGATTTCATATTAATGATAATTGAACAAATTTTCACATTTTGTTCTCACAACACATTTTCTTTTCAATTTCTCTGTCTCTGTCTCAGACACAACTAAAACAAAGTTGCTGCTTTCTTTCAGGATAACCACATTTTCCTTAGGGGCATCGTTCCCTGTGTTTGTTTTAAATTAGGTGAGCAATTCATTTGTGTTCAAGACTGCCTTCAACCTTTTAGGGTTATACTGTTCCATGAGGCAAGACCTTGACCTCTTGAGGTGAATTTTTGTATCTCTGGATGAGTCCACCTATCCAGCCTACCTAGGGAGAACCAATCTGGTTGGGCCTGCCTCCTTGATACATCTGAGGGGAAGCTGGTAGAAGCTTCTCCATGGTTCAAGAAAGAGGGTGAGAGTTTAATAGAGAAATACTATAGTTTTTTAAAACCACAGCCAGGTTGTTTACTACTAATTAACCTTAAAAGTTATCTAATTACAAAATATATTAAAATATATTTATATTGTCCTTTTTTATAAAAGCAGTAACTTATGTCCCCTTGTCTAACTTGGCTTTCAGATTTAAGTTTCTTTAGGGCATGGGCCTGTTCTCTTTTTAAAACTCTGTGAGATGCCCGACATTGATGGTAGGGTACAAATAATAGACCTCATAATTATTAAATTCTCAGGGAAAGAGATACGACAGTCCTAAAAAGGGATTTAAATGCCATACATGACAACACATTTATGCTGTGTAAGTTGCACATTGTGGTGTTATGTTGGTCACAAGAACTGTTACATGTAATACACATTTCAGGTAAATTCTTTCCACATTTTCTTAATTCTAACATACTCAAATAAGATAATAAAATTAAAATGTAAAGATTTTTCTTTTCATTTGCCATGGGAGGAAAAGCATATGTGTTTTTGTAACCAACCAATCAATATCAGTTTTATTGTCCTAAGCTCCGCCAATTTTGTTCCTAACATAAAACTTCTTCTCAATCGAGAAATCACAGCTATCAGTACAATAAGTTTAAAAACACTATATTAGAAGCTCAACTGGAGTGCATACCGCAGATCAGAAAAGGTACCGCCAGGGCCAAGAAGATGCCAGCATGGTTAACGAGCAAAGTCAAGGAAGCTCTTAGAGGCAAAAAGTCTTCCTTCAAAAAATGGAAGTCTTGTCCGAATGAAGAAAATAAAAAAGAACACAAACTCTGGCAAAAGAAATGCAAGAAGACAATAAGGGATGCTAAAAAAGAATTTGAGGAGCACATTGCTAAGAACATAAAAACCAACAACAAAAAATTCTATAAATACATTCAAAGCAGGAGACCATCTAGGGAGACGATTGGACCCTTGGATGATAAGGGAGCCAAAGGTGTACTAAAGAACGATAAGGAGATTGCAGAGAAGCTAAATGAATTCTTTGCATCTGTCTTCACAGTGGAAGATATAGGGCAGATCCCTGAACCTGACCTAACATTTGCAGGAAGGGATTCTGAGGAACTGAGACAAATAGTGGTAACGAGAGAGGAAGTTCTAAGCTTAATGGACAATATAAAAACTGACAAATCACCGGGCCCGGATGGCATCCACCCGAGAGTTCTCAAAGAACTCAAAGGTGAAATTGCTGATCTGCTAACTAAAATATGTAACTTGTCCCTCGGGTCCTCCTCCGTGCCTGAGGACTGGAAAGTGGCAAATGTAACGCCAATCTTCAAAAAGGGATCCAGAGGGGATCCCGGAAATTACAGGCCAGTTAGCTTAACTTGTGTCCCTGGAAAACTGGTAGAAAGTATTATTAAAGCTAGATTAACTAAGCACATAGAAGAACAAGCCTTGCTGAAGCAGAGCCAGCATGGCTTCTGCAAGGGAAAGTCCTGTCTCAGTAACCTATTAGAATTCTTTGAGAGTGTCAACAAGCATATAGATAGAGGTGATCCAGTGGACATAGTGTACTTAGACTTTCAAAAAGCGTTTGACAAGGTACCTCACCAAAGGCTTCTGAGGAAGCTTAGCAGTCATGGAATAAGAGGAGAGGTCCTCTTGTGGATAAGGAATTGGTTAAGAAGCAGAAAGCAGAGAGTAGGAATAAACGGACAGTTCTCCCAATGGAGGGCTGTAGAAAGTGGAGTCCCTCAAGGATCGGTATTGGGACCTGTACTTTTCAACTTGTTCATTAATGACCTAGAATTAGGAGTGAGCAGTGAAGTGGCCAAGTTTGCTGATGACACTAAATTGTTCAGGGTTGTTAAAACAAAAAGGGATTGCGAAGAGCTCCAAAAAGACCTCTCCAAACTGAGTGAATGGGCAGAAAAATGGCAAATGCAATTCAATATAAACAAGTGTAAAATTATGCATATTGGAGCAAAAAATCTTAATTTCACATATACGCTCATGGGGTCTGAACTGGCGGTGACCGACCAGGAGAGAGACCTCGGGGTTGTAGTGGACAGCACGATGAAAATGTCGACCCAGTGTGCGGCAGCTGTGAAAAAGGCAAATTCCATGCTAGTGATAATTAGGAAAGGTATTGAAAATAAAACAGCCGATATCATCATGCCGTTGTATAAATCTATGGTGCGGCCGCATTTGGAATACTGTGTACAGTTCTGGTCGCCTCATCTCAAAAAGGATATTATAGAGTTGGAAAAGGTTCAGAAGAGGGCAACCAGAATGATCAAGGGGATGGAGCGACTCCCTTACGAGGAAAGGTTGCAGCATTTGTGGCTTTTTAGTTTAGAGAAAAGGCAGGTCAGAGGAGACATGATAGAAGTGTATAAAATTATGCATGGCATTGAGAAAGTGGATAGAGAAAAGTTCTTCTCCCTCTCTCATAATACTAGAACTCGTGGACATTCAAAGAAGCTGAATGTTGGAAGATTCAGGACAGACAAAAGGAAGTACTTCTTTACTCAGCGCATAGTTAAACTATGGAATTTGCTCCCACAAGATGCAGTAATGGCCACCAGCTTGGATGGCTTTAAAAGAAGATTAGACAAGTTCGTGGAGGACAGGGCTATCAATGGCTACTAGCCGTGATGGCTGTGCTCTGCCACCCTAGTCAGAGGCAGCATGCTTCTGAAAACCAGTTGCCGGAAGCCTCAGGAGGGGAGAGTGTTCTTGCACTCGGGTCCTGCTTGCGGGCTTCCCCCAGGCACCTGGTAGGCCACTGTGAGAACAGGATGCTGGACTAGATGGGCCACTGGCCTGATCCAGCAGGCTCTTCTTATGTTCTTATGTTCTTAATAAAGGGTCATTAACCTATTGTCTGTTTTCTTGGAGAGGTCTTTGACTGAAGATTTTAAAAAAAGAATTTCTGAGTCAACTTGCATGCCATGTTTCTGGTTGTTTTACTCATGTGTAAAATGCTATTTTGAAAAGCTATTGGAAATAGTTAATAGATTATATTATTGGAAATAGTTAATAGATAATGCCACTTTAGAAAATTATCCTAAAAATGATATAGAACATGTTAACTATACATGACCATGAGAAATGATTCTGTAGGTTCACATTTTCATAGAATTATTACCAGGTAGCGAATGCCAAGGTTCAACTATGCATTGCATGAAAAGTACTTCCTTTTGCCTATCTTGAACCTTCTACTGTTCAGCTTGGATTCTAGTATAATGAGAGAGGGAGAAAAAGTTCTATCCACTTTCACCCCAGCTCTGTTATTGGAGCAAACCCACATAATGTGAAGTGCATAACTTCATATATGCACTGATGGGGTCTGACCTGGTGGTGAGTGAACAAACAAAGGATGTTGGGATTATAGTGGGTAGCTCAAATAAAACATTGACCTATTGTGCAGCAACTGTGAAAAAGCAAATTCCATATTAGGGTTCGTTAATTAAAAAACTGCCAAATATCCTAAATGTCTTTATTCAAATCTATGTGATGTGAGATTGGATAAAAAAAAAAAACTCTATGGTGCAGCTACACTACAAATAATATGTACAATTCTGGTTTCTGCATCTCTGAAATCATATTCTAGAGCTGGAAAGATGATGAAAAGGGCAATTAAAAATTATTTATTTATGTACTACTTCAATTTCTCACTCAACTTTCGTCAATTAACAATCCCCACATAGGCAGAAATCTGGAGCAACTGGTCCAGTTAAGGCCCTTCTCTTTCCATTCCCTACTACAACAATCATCTCAGTGACTTCCTGGCCGGTGTGTGTGCATGTGAACTAGGAACCTGCAAAGACACATTTTGCTAAAGTTCTATGTCCTTGCATAATTTGTTATTTGCCTCCTTTTCTTTTTGATCTTTCTCTCTCTCTCTGCTCCTAAAATGGGTATGAGTTGTATTTGGGTCCTGTCTATATTACAAACATGTATTGGTTTTATATAATTTTAGCTGCATTGACTTCCCTCAATGAATGTGGGGCATTGTAGTTTGGAGAGAATGTAGAGAATTATCTATTGTCCTCGCCTGACTATTAAAACAATTTAAGTTTACTGTGCTGTGCTTTAGAAGCATGAACAACTTTATTTCCTCAATAATGAAGAAGGTAGCTTTTGATGCCTTTAAAGCCTTGGGTTGTATAGAAAATAGGTTTCTCTTGCAAATAATTTCAAATACGAATCTAGGACCAAAAATAACTCATGCCATTAAACTAATTTTCCAGCCCTCTACAGCCAAGATTAGGATAAATGCCTATGATTCCAACTTCATAACATTTTTTAGATTTTTTTTTTTTAGAATTTCTCAGTTGTCCCCTGATGGACCACTTGAAAGTTGTTGAGGGTCTTGGTGGACCATTTAATGATTTTTCTGCTGCTTGTAGCAATTGTAATGCGCTGTACTAGATGCCGCATGATTTAATTGTATTTTTATTGCTTCCTCTATTCCTTATATATTGCATTTTATTGTACTGCACAGGATTTATATTGTAATACAATACAAGAATTAAAAGAAGCGATTACAAATAAAATTAAAAATCAATTTGAATATTTAATGCAATCCCATCTTCAACCGCAAATCCGCAGGTAAACTGCAGACCACAGCTGGGGAACCCCGTTTGATAGGTACTAGGTAGGGATGCCCCCCACCTCTTTATTATTTGTCCTCACTTTGGAACCTCTAGCAGCAGTGGGAAGAGCTAATGCCAATACTAAAGGACTTATAATAAAGGGGAAAGAACACCTAATTATTTAGGTTATTATGCAGTCTGCCCCTTAGTTGCACCTCCCTGCTTAAAACAAGAACTGGATAAGTATCAAAAAGAGGCAGGTTTACAAATTAATTATAATAAATCTAATACGTTAGCTTATAACACCCCCTTAAAATACAAAACACTATAAAAAAGGGATTAAAAATACCCAGTAGTTCAAAACAGTTTTGGTATTTAAGGAGCCAGTATATCTCAAAATTTAAACAAATTTTATATCTAAAAAAATGAAGATTTTTAAAAGGTGGCAAATACTCAATCATTTTAAGGAAAATTGCAATTGAAATATGTCCAGTATTTCAGTACAGTCTTGGCAAAACTTCATAGAAGCCAAAACGCAAAGAGGGGTAGGATATCCTCACTATTCGCCCATACTATGAAGCAGATCAAGACAAATTTTGCCATTAGTGAAGAAAGAAAAATTTTAAAAGTATGGGTAGTGTGGACATTGCTGACAATAGCCATACTCTTTTCCCTTCATAAAAATCTCAAGAACATTGGATGGATACAAACTCCCTTCTTAAAGACTACAATTACAATGTTCAAATCTAAATCTAAATCTAAAGCAACTGATTCTTATTCAGTCTCCACTTACCCCTTTCTTTTATCATCTACTTTTTTATAACAGGAACAGAATTCAGATTTTTTTTTTAAAGGATGACAAAGGAATTTTACATGATTAGGAAGTTCTGTTTTTGGTTGCCCATTATTGCAGAACAAGAAATCTGAGAAATTTTAAATGAACAAGAGCACTCTTGGTTTGAACTTAATCAAGTCAGTATTATTAAACAGCAAGTATAAAGAGAACTAATGCCCTTTTAAGACCTGATTCTGGCACAGAATTTTAATGCCAAAGGGCAGATCATCTGCATATATAAAATATAAGCAAAATTACTCAGAGGTGATAGGATTACAAAACCTTTGGCTAAGGGATTTGGGCTATGATGCTGATCACAAAAAATGGGAAAGATTATGGAACAAGGTCCCTATGAAATCAATTTCATCAAGGACTCAAGAATTCACTCTTAAGATAATTTTTAGATGGCACTATACACTTGTGAACTTATCCTATATAAACCTCAATCTCTCCCCACAATGCTGGCATTGCAGTAAACATAAGGGTACATATTTCCACATATGGTGGGAGTTTGTCAGCTTTTTGGAATATGGTGTTCTCGGAAACTAATTTAATAGCAAAACAAGTACTGATACCAATCTTTTCACTAGTGTTACTGGGGATATGGGATGGATCAAAAGAAGGCGGATTGGATAAAGAATTAACTTGATATTTATAGTTAGCTACCAGGATGTTTATTGTAAGAAAATGGAACCATTTGGAGGGGTTAAATAAGGATTTGTGGCACAGTCAAATTTGATCCATAGCTATTGCTGAAAAATTAACTAAAAAATATGGTCAAGCAAAGGCCTGTTTTAAACCATGTGGCAAAAAATTATCTAGTATATAAATTATGACAACCATGTTCAAATGCCTCCAGTGGAGTTACTACCACAAGACTTTGAGGACAATACTTAGAAACAAAAGGAGGAGGGGGAAATATATGTTATTTCCCTTCAATATGAACAATTCTTCCCAGGGATTGTGAATGAAACAATCCCAATTTGTACCTCTTTTTTTCTTTGTATGTTTAATTTTCATTTTCATTCAGTTGTATTTGTTCTCTCTATTTTGTTATTTCTTACATGTTATTGAATTAAATGTTTTTTTATAAAATAAATAAAAATATTTTTTGTAAAAAATGGAAAAAGTATAAAGCTTTAAGATTAGTGTGATGAAAGGGAAGGATTGTATGACCAGTCCAAGGGGGCTTATATAACCCTGAATGCCAGAATGGTTTCCCCCCTTTTGTCTCTGTACCTCCCACCCCACCTCTGCCAGCCCAGCTGACTCGCTAATCAGGCTTTTTGTGGACATAGTGGAGGATCTCCTGCTTGCTTTTCTAGGGTCAGTGGTTGTTCTCATCCCAAGCCGGGGGAATTAGTGCAAATGCTCAGTCTCCGGGCTTGTCTTGAGCCATGATTGAGAATATGTTGTATACCTTGGTGGTAGTAGACACAGACTGCCAGGCTGACCAAACACTAGAAGTGATGGGGCTGGTGTGAGGCCTTTCCATTCCTCTGGGTGCCAGCCAGAGCCTTATCAGCCTTACAATGATGGGTCCCTTCTTTCAAATCTTGGGCCTGTCCCACTCTCCTGCCTGTTGTGCTGCTTTCTTTAGTGATTGGGGATCTGACACATGTGCTTTACACAATCCCTCCCTCCTCTAGACTGGTTGGACTTCTTCTGTTGCCAATATTTCTTCTGACTCTTGGGTCAAGATGACTCTTGTCTGCAGCAACCTGTCTTGACAGCATTCTTGAGATCAGACACTACAGAGAGTAAAGCTCTTCAAAGAGATTCTCTTTTCCTTACCTAGTTTTACATTTGATTTGCTGCAACCTATTGCTTTATTCAGAAATTTTAAACCTGCTTTGCCTCCAATAAAAAATGCAACCTAATGCATATAAAATATTCCCTGTAAATTAATACTAAATTGTTAAGTTTTGCTCAAATCTTAATGGAAAATCTTCATAGGCATATTTAAAGAATGACAACAGCCAGTTCCATTTGCTGCTATTTGACACCCATGCCTTAAATTAGTCTCCTGGGGGCAACTACCCACTGGGCTTTAGTAGTTGAGGCAGAAGGAGGGGGCACAGGGTCAGGTCAGTTGTTGAAGCTTTGGTGGGTATGGGAAGCCAGATGCTGAATTTGGCAAAGGATCAGAAAGCCACAGGCTGGCAGCGTGTACAGCTTATGATTGTGTCACTCTCTACTGTCATTAATGCCTCAGTCTGTTGTAATGTGTTCTGTGTGGGACTGCCTTGAAGATAGCTTGCAAATTTTGGTCCAAGATGGAGCAAGTGAATTTTTTTTCCGTCCCCAAACCATTTAGGATTAAGTTTTGTTTTTAAGTTTCATCTGTATTAGGTGCATTTGGGTTTTTACATTTTTCTATTTTTAATGTTTTTTAATGGAGTTTTATTTTTGTCAGTCACGTTAGGAACACAGAACTGGTTGGAAAAGAAATAAATATTGTGATGGAAATGTGGACTTGTTCCTAGCCCTGGTTGCTTCCCTAATTCTTCCAGTGGCTTCTAATTAAAGCTGTCATTTTTACTAGCTGCCTAACATGCAGTTTGAAAAAGATTTCTACCAGTTGGGTGATAAAGCTATTGAAAGATTAACATAATTGCATATCTTAGTCAAGGATTAAATTAAAATGGTCAAAGGCTTGTATATATCATGATCGTACTCTGGGTTTTACACTGAAAATAAGATCACTTTGGGAAATTTTACAGCCACGACAGTGGCTGTATGCCATAGTCAGCGTGGATTTTTCACATTCCGCAATGTTAAATTGAAAATACCCCCATGCCATTCTAATGCTTCTCATAAGCTCATTTCAAAACAAAACCTTACAACACTTACAGTCTTGAACTCAGAAATGCTTGCTTAACAACCCTCTAAATTTTCATGGCAATACACAAAACAGTCAGAGAGAATAGAAAGTTCAAAGTCTAAAAACAGAGCAAAGAAACCCAGAGCCCATTTGAACGTTTTCCTGTTAGAGTTCTCATAATCTGTTGAAATTCATTAAAAATCAGCCGTGTTCACAGAGTACCTGTAATCCTATTACTGACCTTGCCCCATGCTCTGACCTTCATCTTCTGCAGTTTAAAAGTTAAAAAAATGCCTGGCTGATTTTTAATTAATTTAAGAAATTTTGGTTGGAACTCAATGATAATGTCGGGCATGCTCAGTAAGAACCAGCTGCCAGTGTTCTAAAAGCCAGACTCACAGCTACTTTGCTTGGCTAATCGGGGCCACACCCACACCAGACTTTTATTTCACTTGAGATAGTCATGGCTTCCCCCAAATAATCCTGGGAAGTGTAGTTTCTGAAGGGTGCTGAGAGGAGACTCCTATTCCACTGACAGAGCTCCAGTGGCCAGAGTGGTTTCACAGTCAACCACTCGAATGGAAGGTCTGTGAGGGAAACATGGCATCTCCTATCAACTCTCAGCACCCTTCACTGACTATACTTCCCAGGATTCTTTGAGAAAAGCCGTGACTGTCTAAAGAGAAATAAAGGCCTGGTATGGAAGTGGACAGGGACAGCTTTGGTTTAAATTTGGGTGGGAGGCTACATGTGCCTGCTGTAGAATAAAAAGATGGGGGAAAGGCTGAAAAGCAATGATACTGTTCACAATGTTTTCCTTTTGGAAAGGAAAGGGGCTTCCCCTCTGCCCAGTGCCCACCCACCCAATCTCCTCCCCTCCCTGCCTCTCCCCCAGGTCAGTGTTGGATTATGACCTGGGAGACCAGAGTTCAAATCCTCACACAGCCATGAAGCTCACTGGGTGACCTTGGGCCAGTCACTGCCTTTCAGCCTCAGAGGAAGGCAATGGTAAACCTCTGAATACTGTTTACCATGAAAGCCCTATTCATAGGGTTGTCATAAGTTGGGATCGACTTGAACACAGTCCATTTCCATTTTCAAACATGATTGCATAGAAATAAATCCCACTGAACTCAAAAAATATGCAAATGATCAAACCCACCCTCCCTTCCCTTCTATCCCCTCCCTCTTGCCCCTTCCCTCCCCCTTCCTTTGTCCCTCCCTCCCCATCCCCATCCCCTTCCAATCCCCTCCTTCCCCCTCCCCTTCTTCCTCCCCATGGTCAGTTTTACCTATCTTAAGCATGAGTGCACGGGAGTAAATACCATTGAACTCTATAAGCACGCAAATGATCAGACCTGCCCTCCCCTCCCCCTTCCTTTGCCTCCAATCCACTCCTTCTCCCTCCTCCTCCCCCATGGTCAGTTTTACCTATTCTAACCATGATTGCATGCTTTTCCCACCTTCCTTTCTCCTCTCCCTTCCTCCTCCCCTCCCCTCTTCCTCCTCCCCTGCCCACTCTAGCCCTTCCTCCTTCCCCTCTGATCAGTTTTACCTATCCTAAGCATGACTGCACAGGAGTAAATCCCACTGAACTCAATAAACATGCAAACCTGTCCTCCCCTCCCCCTCCTGCCTGCTCCCCTCCCCCTTCTCCCCTCTGCCCTTCCTCCCCTCCCTCCCTCCTCCCCTCCTCATCCCCTGTGGTCAGTTTCACCTATCCTAAGCATGATTGCAGGGGAGTAAATCCCACTGAACTCAGTAAGCATGCAAATGATCAATCAATTATCAGCAAACTTGCACAGGATCCCATTTCTTACCTCCCGGATTAAAAAGCAGAGAAATTCACTTATAGGCAAAAAAACCTTGCAGTTTAAGAACGTACCTATAGCCCACAGATATTTCTATCCAACTTTAAAAAGCAGGGAGCAGGAGATCTGACCTCCTCTCTGAGATATTGGACTGCCCCACAAATTTGTAAAAATGCAAAGACAATTTAGGTTGGTCTTTCACAGTCCAATCCACTTGCTGTGTAGCTTGGAAGAATTTGGTAACATGTGCCTCTGAGCATATGGTGAGTGGTGGCAACACCTGCCATCAGCCCGAATAATAGAAAGAAGACACTTGATCTTGTTTTAGCAGGAAGGAAGCAACATTATTAAGACAGTTGATATAGTTCAGATAGTCATTTTAAATATGTCTGATTAACTTTGCAATTTTATTGAAGTTTCCTATAGTAAATCATTCTCTTTTGCTTCTGTTTCTGTGAATAAGTGACTTTGCAACACTAAAAATAAGCTCCAAAAACAATTGTGGAATAATGGCACTGACTATTCTGCAGAATACTTTCCAATGGACATGAGGGGTGCTTCAGTTTGCACAAGATAAAACGGTGGGAGGTGAAATATATGCTAGCAAAATTCTAGGTGTGCTCTATGTTTTTAATTGACCGTGCCCACCTTGCCTTAAATGAAGTGGTTTAAACATAGCAGGCTGAAAACATGCGTCCTCTTTTTTCCAACAGCTACAGTCATTGCTGAAGTAGCAACATATTGTAATCCATCTAATTTTACGTTAAACTGCAGTTTCAGATTCAACTGTTAATGCACCCAAAATAAAATAGAACATAACCTCCCATTTGAAACACAAAAGGCTGTCTTCACCATCCTATGACATTGACCAATAAAAAGGCTTTGAAATTAATAAAATTAAATTTGACATAGATTTCTAGGATGAATAATGAGGGAAATAAAATTTTCTAGATTAGATTCTCTGTAGAAATACTAGTAACACAGGAAAGAAGCAAAGCAAGAACACCAACAAATGTACAAAAATGTAGTTCTCCATCTTTGGAGATGGCAGGTGTTGCCACCACTCACCATATGCTCAGAGGCACATGTTACCAAATTCTTCCAAGCTACACAGGAAGTGGATTGGACTGTGAAAGACCAACCCAAATGGTGTTTGCATTTTGACAAATTTGTAGGGCAGTCCAATATCTCAGAGAGGAGGTCAGGTCTCCTGCACCCCTGGTGCACTATAGCTGCCCAATTTCCCTGCTTTTTAAAGTTGGATATCTGTGGGCTATAGGTACATTCTTAAACCTCAAGGTTTTTTGCCTATTAGTGAATCTACATAGTAATAGCATTCCAATTAACCTAGAATCAAGTTGAAGAGGGAGGTAATCATATTTATTTATTTATTAGATTTATATCCCGCCAGATTTTCCATCTGTTGTTTATATGAAGAATTGGGGATCTGAAATTGGCTTCCATTAAAATGGGAATATAATCCAGTTTTTAAAATATAAAATGATTCATATGCATGCTCCACATTTTAAACAGCACTGTGACTGGATTTCAAGTCCCATCATGGTTATAACCTAAATAATTTCATTTTAAGGGGTCATTCCTTACATTGGAGGGGAAATGTGGGGGCTCTTCTGTCTCCAGACTGAGCTTCCTTGTTCTGATTCTGTAGGGTAAAAAATAAAGCTTATTTATTTGTTATTATATTTATATCCTGCTCTTTCTCCTAGAAGGAGCCCAGGGTGGCAGTTGAACTAGTATCTCTTTCACAGATTGGTGCTATGTAACTGTGAAATAGATCTATGGGGACATGAAAGAATTGCCCAGATGGGAAAAAATAATACGTTTTCTGATTTCTAATTCTTGTTCCCAGGTTTTTTTTATAACTTACATAGCGATGCAACTCAAGAGGCTGGCAGAAGTGGAGCTGGCAGAAGGGGCCACATCCAACTGCCCTTCAGGAGCTGCTTGGAGGGAGGACGCTGGCTGTACCAGCAGGGCACAGCTGAAGGAAACAAAACGCATGTTTCTTTCTGCCACCCCTGTTCCTGGCATATTGGCTGCTAGGACGCAGGGCTGCAGGACAAAGCCAAACGTGCTCAAGTTGCGGCATAAGTCCCCCTTCCTTCGTTTCCACCCCCAAATGCCCCTTGAATGCCCCTTTTGGGGGCCTTTTGCAGTCTCCACTTGTGCCAGTCTTGGCTGAGCTGGCTGGGCCCAGGTGGTGGCGGAGTTCCCTGGTAGTGCTGTGGCTGCACTCAAGGGGGGAACTTCTTCTGCCAGCAGAGCCTGGTGGTGCCGAAACCTTTCCTCCTCCTCCACAGCTACACCGCATCCAGCAGCCCCTCAGCCCAGCAACGTAGGAGGTGGATTGCACCCTTAATCACATTTTCATAGCTTCTGAAGGATCTGTTTGGACATGAGCTTCTCCCAAATCTATAATGTGGCACTGTGATACACTGTCTCTGAACTTTTGTCATTTGGCTGGCTGTTTTCTGTGCTGGGGAGTGGGTTGGGGAGATGCAGCTCCTTTCTTGTGTTATAGTTTTCTATATGAGAATAACCTTTTCACTTGTGTCTGGTAAAATATCCTGTATATGAAGATAGATGAAAATGGAACCAGAGATGCATCCATAAATAGTCTTGAGAAGTATCTCTAGAGGTTGATGTATTGGCCATGGACCAAGGGGAACCTCACCCTTTGGTAGCTTTGGACAGCTCGCATCCAGCCTGACTTTCCTAGTCATATGGAATTAGGAACATGTGAGAGGCTTCTTTCTAAGTAGAAAACTCTAGAGAAATTATTAGTAATTTTAGAAAGGAGACCTGTGGATTTTGGAACTGTTTCCAAAATTATTCAATACACAGTTTATTCTGGGAGAGAAATTTGTATTGTGCTTCTCAATGCATTTTTTTCATGTGTCTAGGTGTGTACCGTTACTTTTTTACAGGCGGCCCCCTCGCGGCCCCCTCCTAGAGTCGCTCTGTCTCTACAGCCAAACAAGTTGTGCTGTTCCCAAGTACCGAGCCAAAGACCCACAGATAGGCATTGAATCCAGGGAGGCAAGCAGTCACTCTCCTACTGTTTGTTGTTGTGGGGAAGAGTCACGAGGACCTGAAAGATAGAGGTTTACATAGAGAGGAAGGTGGACAACCAAGCACAGGAACTTACTTTCTTATGATGACTGCAAACTCAGGTGATTGGGGCTTGCTTTTAAAAAAAGTTATGAAGGGAAGTATGGAGCAGTGGATGGGTCCCCGCATGCTGAAGATGCTGTTGTCTGCCAGCGAGTGCTTCGTTTCCTTTGCCCCAAGGAGGAGTTTTCGGGGGGGGGGGGTTGTTGAAGTAAAGTGTGTGTGTACTAGGGATGGGGTTCGCTGCCTAGTTCTGATCTACGTGTATTCTGATAGTCTGTCATTCCATCCCGAATGCAGGGGCTTTTTGGTTGTGAAAAAAAGAATCATAATTTTTAACATGAAGGCCTATGTAAATTATCAAAGTGTTCCATGTGATTTATTTTTCCTATTTATCACACCTATACGCTGTTACAAATGCATCAACGTAGAGGAAATTATGAAGATAATTATGTAAAACTGGGGAATTTTATTTTTTTTTAAATCCATGCTGCTTACAGCCACAGCCTGCCGCAAGAAATCAGTGCTGGTCCGAAAAGATAGATGGCTGTTGAATTCCATTGGAATCCGGTACCAAGTCTGATTTAGCTATTCTCCCCATCCTCTGTGTGTGTGTGTGTGAGAGAGAGAGAGCGAGAGAGAGCGAGAGAGCTTTTGTTCAATGGAGACTTACTTGTAAGTAAATGTGCCTTGGATCTTACATCCCATTCCTATGCATGCTTACTCAGAAGTAAGTCCCACTGCATTCAGTGGGGCTTACTACCAGGTAAGTGTGTAACTCGATAACAACTGTAGGAAGATCATCAGAAAACTCTGAAAATGCCCATGTGACTGATTTGGGGGGGAGCTCCCCTCTAAAGCGGTAACTAGAAACCTCAGACTGATACCGTATTCTTTTGGAGCAGAAAGAGAGAAAGTGTATTGCTAACTTTCTCTGTCTCTCTTTTTTTAAAAGCTGGAAGCAGGGAAATGTGGTTTAGTTCCTGCCCAAAGCCAGGATTTAGGGAGGGAAAGAGAGAGAAAATAAGTTGGGGAAGGTGTGTGTGTGTGCGTGTGTGTGCGCACGCAGATCCGTATATAGCTGGGGGTGAGTCTGGATTTTTCTGTCAGAGAAGTGGAGTTATGTCACTGTAGATTTTTCACCTGCTGATCTTAGGCTGGTAATGCTACATTCAGTGCACAATCAGGGATTGTATTTCAGATGGAGGGGGCTGAAAGTTATTTAAGATTTATAGCAATTCTGTTCAGATGCTCATGCTGGGATAAATTAAAGATTTAAATAGTTAAAAATGAAGCACTGATTAATTTTTCTGGTTATTTATTAATACTTCATAATAACTGCAGCATTTTTCTTTTTCATTTTTGAGCAAAAGGGATTTGAAATCCCCACTCAGCCATGAAGGTTATTTGATGCCCTTGGGCCAAACCTACCTCACAGGCTTATTGTGAAGATAAATAAGGAGGTGTAAAATGGCTGCAAAGGGGGACTTAGGCTGCAATCCAATACATACTTACCTGGGAGTAAATCCCATTGAACCCAGTACTGCTTACTTCTGAGTAGACATTTATTTTATTTATTTATTTTATTAAATTTCTATACCGCCCCATAGCCGAAGCTCTCTGGGTGGTGCACAAACTAAAACTTCCATCTACAATTAAAACACATATTTAAACAATTTTAAAACTACATCCAAATTTCAAAATTGTAAACATTTTAAGACAGACGAAAGCACATATTAAAATACTAAGTATTAAAATACTAAAATGCTAAAATGCCTGGGAGAAGAGACATGTATTGTATTGCAGCCTTAGTGCTTGTATCATAAGCATCAAATGTTGCTTCCTTTAACCAAAATGATGCATCTTTATAAAGGAAGGGATATGTTTTTTCTCTACCTCCTATACCTCCAGGCTTCGGTCAATCTGGCATGATTATTGTGAGTTTAGATGCATGCATAAGTCCCAATTGTATTCAGTTGTGCTTACTCCCAGGTTGGTATTAGGGTTGCCATGTTCAAGGCCTGAGACTAATCCTGTATCTTTAGAAGAAGAGAAAGTCAGCCAAGTGCAGGTGTTCTTGCAACATTGTAATGAGAAAAACCACAAGGTGGAATTCTCCCTTCCCCCTGCACAACTTTTAAAGATACAGAAGACCTCTTGGTTGCCAGGCCCGGACTCCTTAATATTCTTTTAATATATATATAGTGTGAGGTCTAAAGTTGTTTTTCAGTATGATTCAGTTTGTTGGGATGCAACCCCCCAAATATTTAAATGATTTTTAAGTTTGTTGGTTGATGTATTTCATTTTGTTGACCTGGGGAAATGTTAAAATAAAGCATCTCAGATTTTGAAAAATGTATATGGAATCCAGCTACGGTTCCATAGTCCTCAAAAATATGCATTAAGGGAGTCTTAGCTTGTAAAGGATTAGTTATCATTAAAGCAATGTCATCAGTGAAAAGATTTAGTAAATGAGTATCGCCATCAATACATATCCCTTTAATAATAGATGCAGCACATATCACATTATGTTCCATAGCCAGTGCAAGTAGTATAGGAGATAGGGAACACTTCTAACACCTCTACGGATAGCAAAGGTGTCTGAATCTATGTAACTAACACAAATGCCCTCCCACCACTATATACATTTTTAAGTACCTGGATAAATGTTTCATCTATATTTATTAAAAAGAAAATCCCACTCTAATTTGTCAAAGGCCTTGGTTGCATCCAATGAAACCAAGGCCAATTGAATTTTATAGTGCTTAGTATGGTATATAGCATTACACCCCTCGCTGGATCATCATAAAGCTAATGGACCTGATGGGATTCCTACTGAAGTCTTTAAAGAAGGTGGGCCTGAATTTACACAACAACATAAGCTCATCGAAAAAATCTGGATGAGGGAGGAGATCCCGGAAGACTTTAGGGATGCCATAATTATCACCCTTTTAAAGAAGGGTGATAGAACAGACTGTGGGAACTATCGAGGTATCTCCCTTCTTGCTACCACAGGTAAAATCCTTGCAAGGATCCTCGCAAATCGCCTCCTACCAATCTCAGAGGATGTCCTCCCCGAATCTCAAAATGGTTTCCACCCTTCCAGGGGGACAGTGGACATGATCTTCACTGCACAACAGCTTTAAGAAAAATGCCAGGAGCAGAATTGACCTTTATATATGGCATTTATTGATCTGACAAAGGCCTTTGATACTGTGAATCGAACCGCTCTCTGCATCATCCTTCTGAAAACTGGATGCCCTGATAAATTTGTGAATATTTTGCGACTCTTTCATGACAACATAACAGTGACAATTTTGGATAACAGTGGCTTTCAGAGCGATCCATTCAGAGTCAGATCAGTCGTAAAAAAGGGATGTGTCATTGCTCCTACCTTATTTGCTCTCTTCATTGCTATGATTCTACACCTTATTGAGGGGAAACCTACTGGTGTGGAAATCATATATCAAACAGATGGAAAACTTTTTAATCTCAGTAGGCTGAAAGCAAAAAGTAAGGTAATGTCAACCTTTGTCGTAGAACTTCAATATGCCAATGATAATGTAGTATCTGCACATTAAGAGAAAGATCTTCAAACTATCCTAAATGTCTTTGCAGAAGTATATGGAAAGCTTGGGCTCTCCCTTAATATTAAAAAAACCAAAGTGCTTCATCAACAGGTGTGAACTAGTCCGTCTGTAGCACCATCAATCCAGCTTAATGGTGTGATGCTGGAGAACGTTGATCACTTTTCCTATCTTGGCAGCCATCTCTCTGTAAAAGCTGACATTGATGCTGAAATTCAACATCATCTGAGCTCTGCGAGTGCTGCATTCTCCCGAATGAAATGTAGAGTGTTCGGGGATTGGGATATTCACAGGGAGACCAAAATGCTTATTTACAAAGCCATTGTACTACCAACCTTACTGTACGCCTGTGAAACATGAACCATTTATAAATGCCGCTCCCAACTTCTTGAAAGATTCCATGAAGGCTGCCTCTGGAAAATTCTGCAAATTACTTGGGAAGACAGATGGACTAATGTTAGTGTTTTGGAAGAAGCAAAGACTACCAGTGTTGAAGCAATGATCCTTCAACATCAACTTCACTGGACTGGCCATGTTGTTCGAATGCCTAATCACCGTCTTCCAAAGCAGCTACTTTACTCCCAACTTAAGGATGGAAAATGGAATCTTGGTGGACAGCAAAAGAGGTTTAAAGATGTTCTTAAAACAAATCTAAAAAAAGTAACATGAACATTGAGAACTGGGAAGTCTTGGCCCATGAACGTCCCAAATGGAGGTTGGCTATTATCAAAGGTGCTATGGACTTTGAAGAAGGACGAATACAGGGTGAACGGGACAAACCAGCTAAGCAGCACGTCAAGCAAATCCTCATCGCGACCATCTTCTATCTGGAAACCTATGTCCTCAAAGTGGGAGCTGTATGGATCCAGAATTGGCCTCCACAGCCACTTACAGGCCCACTGTTGAAGACCTTCTCTTGGAAGACAATCTTACTTGGCCACGAGTGATCGCCAATGAATGAATGATAGCATTACAAATTTAATGTATGGGGTCTATAGTTGATCTCAATTTAATAAAACCTGTTTGATTTAATTATTGGAAAAGCATTCAGCTATATTATTTGTAAATAATTTAGCATCCACATTGATTAATGAAATGGGCCGATATAATTCTACTTGTTTTGTATCTTTATTGGATTTACTATAATTCTAACTGTTTTCCGTGAATCAGGTATTTGACCACCTTGCATAATAGCATTAAACAGTTTAAGAAGAAAAAGGTTGTAGAAGTTCTTGATATTTCTTTTGTAAAGCTCCAGTAGAGCCATCCATCCCTGGCTTAAGTTTAAGCTTTTTATAGAATGATACTTTCTGTCGTAATAGGCCTTTCAAAATAATAATTATGTGTTGAAGATATTTTTTTAACACCAACTAAATTAATATAATTTTGGCTGCAATCCAGTACATGGTTACCTGGGAGTAAGTCCCATTGAACCCAATGGAGCTTACTTTTGAGTAGAGATGTATTGGATTGCAGCCTTTGTGTATCATTTATGGCAGAGATTGTGAAGTATGCAAACCTTCATAAAAAACCACTGGAGTATGAGCATCAGTATCATTACATAATAAAAATTCTGTTATTTCTGCTTTAATGTTTTTTTAGTTTCCAAAGTATTTAATATAGAATGGAATTCAATTTCCATATAAATGGGCATCTAACACTCATTTGTAAAATTAATTTTAATAAAACTGGGGCATGATCAGATATTGTGATTGTATCAGTTGACTGGATGGCAGGAAGTAATTCATCATTTAATAAAATATGATCAATATTTTAATAAGTTTGATAAATGAATTAAATGTGAACCAATTTGTTAGGGCTCTTCAGGCAGGCGTTTGGGGTGGGTTAGGTTTTATTATTGTTGAGATTTTTAATGTTTTAATGTATTTGTATGTTTTTATTTTGTACGTTGCCTGGAGTGGCTGGACAGCCAGCCAGATGGGCGACTAATACATTAAATAGATAGATAGATAGATAGATAGATAGATAGATAGATAGATAGATAGATAGATAGATAGATAGATAGATAGATAGATAGATAGATAGATAGATAGATAGATAGATCTCCAAGAGTCAATTAATCCTTTTTTTGCAATAAATTCGGAAGACTTGAATCCGCATTCAGATTAGACCTAGTACTATCATTTCCTTTTTTCTTATCTAATTGAACTGTCATTATCAAATATAAATCTCCTATAACTATTTTTCCTTCAGTAAATATAGACAATTTGTCAAAGATATTATGTAAAAATTGCAGTTGGGAACATATATAGAACCCCAAGTATACAGTGCCCCATTGATTAAACGTTTTAGAAAACGAAATCTTCCATTAACATATTGTAATATATCCTTAAATTAAAAACCTAATCTTCCTGCAATCCAGACTGCCACCCTCTGGAATTCGAAGTACCTGGTGTATTTCTTGTAGATAAAGCATGTCTAGATTATTTCTCTTTAACAAACTATGAACTCTTCTTCACTTAATTACAGACCCTAACCCATTAGTGTTCCATGTCAGAATAATAAGATCAGACATCACAGAAAGTTGCTAAAAACAGAATATTTAAAAACACCACCATCTCTTTCCCCCCCCAGTGAGTAAAACCTCTGTGCAGCATCATATGAGGATTCCATCTCTAGCATTCCATGTCTCTTCCGTCTCTTCCCCTCCCCTCTTCTCCTCTCCCTACCCAACAACATTAATCAAATGTAAAACATTAACTACCCATCTTTGCCCACAGACCCCACTGCATGAATGAGGTCTGTCAGTGGTACTATTAAGCGCCCACCTGGAGCAAAGAAGAGACGTTGAGGATGAACCTTCTGCCCTTCCCCCCCTCCAATGAACAATAGAGTGATTTTTAAAACTTTAAGCAAATATTCATAGTTACTACTTAAATCTACATTGTTTACCCTTTATCTTCTGGAATTTTACAATTCAAATTGCAATAAAATCAACTGTATTTAAACCAGCCCATATAATTTTCATTGCAGACCTGTCACCAAAAAACAAATTAGACAGATTAAGGAAGTTATCCAGGGAAACAGAGCTACAATAAACTAGAGCCATACAGTTCCTGAAGGCATTTAAGTTTTATCCACAGTGTTGGGACGATCTGTGTCTGTGCCTGAGCTTTGTTTTTAAATAAAATCTGTTGTTAAAGAACAGACAGGATTTGCTCATCAGTGACTGTAGAAAGATGTTTTCTAAGGCTGCTGTTCGTTTATCCATCTTCTGTGTAGACCAGGTCGGTTTAGAAGCCTGACTGAACTTGATGAACTTGAAGGGCTTCAAAAACATAGGTGAAAGACCAAACTTATCTTATGTTCCTAAAAATATAGCAGGGTGTTCATTTTCCTCTGTGTGAGCAAGCACTAGCTCCTGAAATAGCTTCCAGTAAACCCAGACTTGACCTTGTTGTTTAGGAGGAAGTGTAGCCAAAAGTGTTCTGCTGAACTAGATGCTGCCCACTTCTCATTACTAGCTGAATTGCTCCTTTGAGGAGAAGCGGTACCTCAGTTGTAGAAGGTCCCAGATTCAGTCTCTGGCATCCAGAGCCAAGCAAGACTCCTGCTGGAGACTTTGTAGAACCGCTTCACGTTAGAATAGACAATGCTGGTCTACTGGTCAACTCCTCTTAAGTCATCTTGATATGTTTATATGAATGGAACTGCATCATAGATTCATAGAACAGTAGAGTTGGAAGGGTTCTATAAGGCCATTGAGTCCAACCTGCTGCTCAGGTGCAGGAATCCAATTTAAAACATATCCAAGAGGTGCCTGTCCAGCTGCCTCTTGAATGCCTCCAGCACTGGAGAGCTGACCATCTGTCTAGATAATTGGTTCCATTGTTAAACCGCTCTAACAGTTAGGACATTTTTCCTGATGTTCAGTCAAAATCTGGGTTCCTGTAACTTGAGCCCATTATTCCTGTAGTCTGGGATGATCTAGAACAGATCCTGGGCCCCCTTTGTGTGACACCCTTTCAAGTACTTGAAGAGTGCCATTGTATCTCCCTTCAGTCTTCTCTTCTCGAGGCTAAACATGCCCAGTTCTTTCAGTCTCTCCTTGTTGGGCTTTGTTTCCAGTCCCCTGATCATCCTTGTTGCCCTCCTCTGAATCTCTTCCAGTTTGTCTGCATCCTTCTTAAAAGTGTGGTGTTCAGAACAGGACGCAGTGCTCAAGATGAAGCCTAACCAGTGCAGAATAGAGGGGAACCAATACTTCACGCAATTTGGAAACTATACTTCTGTTAATGCAGCCTAAAATGGCATTTGCCTTTCTTGCAGCCACATCACACTGTTGGCTCATATTCAGCTTGTGATCAACAACAATTCCAAAATCCTGGGACCACCACAGTTGCTATAAGCATTCAAGGCAAGGGTATAGTTAATACTCGACAAATAACATTTTTTCTGACTTGCTGATCATGATGGAGTGGGCCTCTAGAGCCGTGGCTTTAGCTACTTTATTTTCCAAGAGCAGCACACGTTTTAAATAAAAAAAATGTTTTTGCATCTCTGAAGACTGGAAGCTAGCTTTTTTTAAAAAAAGATCTTGACATTTCCAATTGGAAGTTGATGGTGGGTGCAAAATGCCCTAGTACCAACTGAAATGTTTCCTTCTGAGCTTCCTATGTGCTTGGCTGGCTCCTCTGTGTGAGAAGGTCCTCCTGGTTTGTGTCCATGAAGTAAACCAAGCTTTAAAATTGCTATTCCCATCATATATTTCTGCAGGAAAGAAAGGAAGAGCAAACCATGGCAACAGCTTTTAACAGAGCCTATTCAATGCATCCCTTTATCTTTAGATCTTTTTTTAAAAAATCAACAGTGTTATTGAACAAACAACATAAAACAGAAATGTCATGTAAATTGTCCAAGAAAAACAAGTCAAATTTATCCTTAGATTTTTTTAAATATCAGCCATACTCTCTCAATTTAACTTGCTGTTCTGCACTTTGGTCACACCCACACCATAAATTTAAAATACTCTTAATACTATGTTAACAGTCATGGCTTCCCCCACAGCATTCCAGGAACTGTAGTAGTTTGTTAAGAGTGCTGGGAATTGTAGCCCTGAGGGATCTCCAGACAACTCTACAATGCTCAGCACCATGAACAAACTACAGTTCCTATGACTTAATTCCTAGTATTAAGAGTGCTTTAAAATGTATGGTGCGGATGTTGCGACCTTTTCTCTTTCCCCAGGGAAACTGCATTTTCTCAGCAATGTAAAACTGCTGTTTGAATGCTAGCAAAATGTGATTTTTTTAAAAAAAACGAAACAATAATTGCATTTATATCCTACCCTTATATGAGGGGTCCAGTAGTGTCACATTCAAGGGACTGAGCAAAAGAGCAATTTAACTTTAACAGTGCTGCAGCATCAGATGCTCCAGGTAATTTCTTGGTCCCAGTGTGACTGTTTCGCTCCCAAAAGTACAACTGTTGATTTCTGTGTGCTGTGTGGATAATGGTTGTGCCAGTATAGCAGGTAGCGCTAGAGTTTCATTTCACTGGGGCAAGCAATGCCAGCCAGTCTTCCCCCTACTTCATCGTGATTTTTTTAAAAAAAAATCTGAGTGCTTAGTAGCTGCTCAGCTCAGTCTTGAAACCAAATCAAATCCAGCAAGATTCCCCTTACTTTGGGTGTGTGTGTGTGTGTGGAGGATTCCTGTCTCTTGCTGGGCTTGGGCTAGCATATATGGAAGCACTGCAGAAACTAGTGGTGATTTTGTTCCATTTGGAAACGCCGAAAGAGTCAGTGGAAACATTGCTTATATTTTTTTCCTGTGCCATTCTGAGTGATGCACTGTGCATTCAGGAAGGAAAAATATACCGCACATAGGAAAAAGGCTGCACGTGTTTTCCCCTAGTCATTGGTAGATTGGGAATGTTTTGATGGTAGCTCAGTTGCCTGCAGATAACAGGGAGAGGAGTTTGCATTCGGGACAGTGACTGAAGAAACTTTCTGACAGGAGAAACATCCAGATAGCAATGAGAGTGTGCCCCAGGCCATATGTTAGCTGATGAAGTGGTACTTCTCTTCATGTAGTGGAGGAATAGGTATTCTCTTCTTTTGTATGAAGCTAGTGTTCTATACCATTACCTGGCCTCTTATCATGATCATCCCCCCCCCAAAAAAAAGTGAAGCAACATAATCTGGCATCCTTGTGTAGCTGCTCACTTCATTGGCATGGGGTTTGGCAGGCAAGGAGGGTATGTTTGTGAAGAGCAACACTGTCAGGCTTGCACCTGCTTTCACCACTTTGTCAGCCCCTACCCGTCAGGATCCCACCTCAGGCCACCACCTGCTAGGATCCCGCCTGTGGCTACCGCCTTGTCACAGTCCCACCTCAGGGTTCTGCTCTCAAAATGGTTCTCTCACCGGCTCTAGCAAAGATCTCTCAAGATCCCACTGCTAGGCAGCACCACCAGACCTTCCTGTAAAACAATATGGCCTTGAGACTGTGCCTTAGTCTCCTCTTGGCTTATTGCTACTTTGTGTCTTGGTACACTTGCAGGCCACAACCCCCCTGTATCTTTGTGCCTATAAAGAATACAGCTCTACAGCTCTGGGTTGATCTGGACCAGCCTTTCCCAACCAGTGTGCCTCCAGATATTGTTGGACCACAATTCCCATCTTTCCTGACCATTGGCAATGCTGGCTGAGACTGATGGGAGTTGTGGTCCAACAACATCTGGAGGCACACTGGTTGGGAAAGGCTGCTCTGGATAGGATACTTGATGTTACACTATCTCTTCACCGCTGCCACCATTGATACTGTTTCCCCACCTTGGTATAAGCCCTGCCTACCCTTCTGGTCTGTGTAACCCAGCCAAGGATCAGGCGTTCTGGTAAACCAAGAAATATTTATTTATATACACAGGGAATAACAAGATTACTTAAAGGTATTGTCAACAAGCGTGTGGTTTCATAAGTTGCGTTACTCTTTATGTTTCTAGCCGTCAATAACCTGCCTCACTACCCGTCTAATTCAAACTAACCCACAACCCACTAATCATCAACCAACCCTCTCAATCAACAGCCCTCCTCTCTGTCATCCTCTCATTTATACCTTCAGACACTCAAACACTCAGCCAATCATAATACAACATTCTCCAGCATTCCAGCCCATGGACTCCCCCCTCTCACTCAGTGTACTTACCATATATACTCTAATAAACCTGCACTTCCCATATTTACAGCATTAGAAATACAGGGGCATCACAAACACCACTTCAGTTAACTGGGCCTGTGTGTCTAGATTGGTGCATCACGTTTTGGGCCTTAGTTTATTGAAGAGGTTGCAAATAATATTTATGGATATGCCTGTCAGCGTGTAACTTAAGAAAGTGGAGTTGCAGCAGGAAAATTGGGGAGGAATGAAAAGCAGTATGGAAACTGAAGTTGGGGCATGTTTCCTGACAATGGAGTTAAGTTGGTTTTCCGTAAGTCAGTCAATCAAGTTATTCTAGTACATTGCATAGATACGCCACCAATTATGCCGCCCGACTCGATCAGCCACACAGGGCCATCTCTCAATCCCGCCAACAAAAACAGCTAGATTGGCGGGAACTAGAGAGAGGGCTTTCTCAGTGGCGGCCCCCACCCTCAAACTCCCTCCCACAAGATCTCCGGCACGCCTCTTCCCTAAATGTCTTCCGAAAAGCCTTAAAGACCTGGCTCTTTCAACAGGCCTTTGGGATTTCCGGGGAGGGCTAAATGCTATTATTAAATGCCTCATGCCCTGTATTCTTATTGCTTTTGCTGTCGCACTGTTCTATTTTGTATTTTGTATTATTGTATTGTGCTTTAATTTTTCACATGTAAGTCGCCTAGAGTGGCCATTGGTCAGATAGGTGACGCATAAATTAAATTTATTATTATTATTATTTATTATAATTATTCTGTATTCCACTTTCCCTAGGCAATAATAGCAAAGGGAGTGATATGATCAACACATCTGGAGTCCCCCTAATCCAGGGGAAAATGGTTCTGGTTCTTAAAAGTGGTGGTAGATTCAAGGCTTTTTCAAAGTGAGCTTTTTCGAGAAAGCTGCAATAACATCTTTATATAGTGTGTATCTTTGTAACTACAGATCTGCTTGCTTGTTGGGTTTCCAGATTGTAGAGGGCAAAGCCAAAGACAATGGACAAAGGCAGTCCTTTCCCCATTATTCATCAGGTGCTTATGCCCACCTGCTGCTCCTTCTATCACCCGAGACAGCCAGTCCCAAGGTGCAATGCTGCACACGGGCCTTACAGAGGAATTTGTAGCTACACAAATTCAGATTGCTCTCATTAGTCAGCAGGCACATCCCTGAACAGCTTAAGGCTCCAAAAGGAAGGGAGTGCTTGCCACAGTGTGTGTGGCAGAATTGGACTGGCCAGTTTGTTCCTGTTGGCTACGATAAAATGGCAAGTTGAGAGAGTTCGTCTCTTCTGTAAAGGCTTCTTTTTTCTCTTCTCTCTCCCCCCCCCCCCGGGTTGCATCTAGTGTTAGTCCTATTCTGAGTAGATCCTTTGAAAATAACAGACATAATTAACTTAGGTCCATTCATTTCAATTGTTGTTATGTGCCTTCAAGTCGATTATGACTTATGGCAGCCCTATGAATCAGCAATCTCCAATAGCATCTGTTATAAACCACCCTGTTCATTTAATTTCAATACAACCCTTTATTTTTATTTTCCATTAATCAAATAAAACTCCAGACCTAAGAAAGGACCTGACAACTGTAGTGCCGTGACACCTGAACTAACAATATATTGTTTCTTCTTGTGAATTTAATATAGAAGAAAGCAATCAGTATTGTCATATTTGTCAGGCAGAGGAAGACATAAGGCATCATCAACAACTTTAATTGATGATAATTTCCCCAGGCACTTGAATCATTTTTCCAAATGGACAATGGACAATATAAAAACTGACAAATCACCGGGCCCGGATGGCATCCACCCTAGAGTTCTCAAAGAACTCAAAGGTGAAATTGCTGATCTGCTAACTAAAATATGTAACTTGTCCCTCGGGTCCTCCTCCGTGCCTGAGGACTGGAAAGTGGCAAATGTAACGCCAATCTTCAAAAAGGGATCCAGAGGGGATCCCGGAAATTACAGGCCAGTTAGCTTAACTTCTGTCCCTGGAAAACTGGTAGAAAGTATTATTAAAGCTAGATTAACCAAGCACATAGAAGAACAAGCCTTGCTGAAGCAGAGCCAGCATGGCTTCTGCAAGGGAAAGTCCTGTCTCAGTAACCTATTAGAATTCTTTGAGAGTGTCAACAAGCATATAGACAGAGGTGATCCAGTGGACATAGTGTACTTAGACTTTCAAAAAGCGTTTGACAAGGTACCTCACCAAAGGCTTCTGAGGAAGCTTAGCAGTCATGGAATAAGAGGAGAGGTCCTCTTGTGGATAAGGAATTGGTTAAGAAGCAGAAAGCAGAGAGTAGGAATCAACGGACAGTTCTCCCAATGGAGGGCTGTAGAAAGTGGAGTCCCTCAAGGATCGGTATTGGGACCTGTACTTTTCAACTTGTTCATTAATGACCTAGAATTAGGAGTGAGCAGTGAAGTGGCCAAGTTTGCTGACGACACGAAATTGTTCAGGGTTGTTAAAACAAAAAGGGATTGCGAAGAGCTCCAAAAAGACCTCTCCAAACTGAGTGAATGGGCGGAAAAATGGCAAATGCAATTCAATATAAACAAGTGTAAAATTATGCATATTGGAGCAAAAAATCTTAATTTCACATATACGCTCATGGGGTCTGAACTGGCGGAGACCGACCAGGAGAGAGACCTCGGGGTTGTAGTGGACAGCACAATGAAAATGTCGACCCAGTGTGCGGCAGCTGTGAAAAAGGCAAATTCCATGCTAGCGATCATTAGGAAAGGTATTGAAAATAAAACAGCCGATATCATAATGCCGTTGTATAAATCTATGGTGCGGCCGCATTTGGAATACTGTGTACAGTTCTGGTCGCCTCATCTCAAAAAGGATATTATAGAGTTGGAAAAGGTTCAGAAGAGGGCAACCAGAATGATCAAGGGGATGGAGCGACTCCCTTACGAGGAAAGGTTGCAGCATTTGGGGCTTTTTAGTTTAGAGAAAAGGCGGGTCAGAGAAGACATGATAGAAGTGTATAAAATTATGCATGGCATTGAGAAAGTGGATAGAGAAAAGTTCTTCTCCCTCTCTCATAATACTAGAACTTGTGGACATTCAAAGAAGCTGAATGTTGGAAGATTCAGGACAGACAAAAGGAAGTACTTCTTTACTCAGCGCATAGTTAAACTATGGAATTTGCTCCCACAAGATGCAGTAATGGCCACCAGCTTGGATGGCTTTAAAAGAAGATTAGACAAATTCATGGAGGACAGGGCTATCAATGGCTACTAGCCATGATGGCTGTGCTCTGCCACCCTAGTCAGAGGCAGCATGCTTCTGAAAACCAGTTGCCGGAAGCCTCAGGAGGGGAGAGTGTTCTTGCACTCGGGTCCTGCTTGCGGGCTTCCCCCAGGCACCTGGTTGGCCACTGTGAGAACAGGATGCTGGACTAGATGGGCCACTGGCCTGATCCAGCAGGCTCTTCTTATGTTCTTATGTTCTTATGTTTAAATTGTTCCTTATTGGTTTGGGAGTGTCCTAATACTGTTGGTCTTATTAGTATGCCATAGAAAGATTTCTATCTTGCCAACAGGCTCTACAAGCGGAGGTGTGCAAGGCTGGCTGTCAGCTGAAGATCAAAGGAAGGTTTGGCATAATCATCAAGCTGGGCACAAAACCGAGGCTGGCAGCTGCTTGCAGCTGCGACATCCTGGAGCAAGAAGCTGACAACACACATATGGAGAACTCAGGTACAGCAAGTGCACAAAACCTGCACCCATCTCAGTGTTGAGAGGTCCCTGGTTTGGGTAGCATAAGAAAGCCATTAAAGCATAGTGACTAGAGTGCTGGATTTGGGCTGGGGAGGCCCAGGGTCAGATCCCTGTGTGACCATGAAGCTCACTTCGGACTGTTGGGCAAGTCAGGATCTTTCAGCCTAACCTCCCTGACAGAATAGAATGGGATAGCTGCCACATGTGCTACCCAAGCTCCGGGAGGGAGGGAGGGTGGATCTCAATGTGTTAGCTAAATAAGTATGTCTGGTATTTAACTTGTACTCACTTTTTGACTGGAGTCCCTAAATCAGCAGTCATAAAAAACGACAATTGCTTTAAAAATTAAAACCATGGAAAAAATGGATCCATGAGGAAAGATATTGGAAACAGAATTTTAAAATAGTTAACTGAGAAAGCAAAACACAGAAACCAAGATAAAAGTGCAAGGCTATGATGGTGTCTGCCTGCCTGCCTCATGGTTCTGCCCTGCAGGGCAGTTGTTCTTATGTGGCTCCTCTGTTTGGGGGGATGTTTGTGTGGAAGAGGACAATCTAGCTGAACCAAGATGGGCTGATGTGTAGTGATGTCTGTGCCTGCGTGCCTCTCTCTCTCCTCCCTCGCTGATCATTTAAAAAACCTGCTGCTGATGGGATAGGATGCAAGCAAGGGGATGTCTTCATGCTGCTTTTAATGCTGACTTACTGCAGCATTAGCCTTTAGTGTCGAGTTGACGCAATCTGTTCCTCCCTGTGCTGTGAATCCTCATTGGTACTCCCCCCCCCCCCGAGCTTTTGCTTTTATGTTCATTTGATGAGTGATTATTGTGTTGATTAGGAGGCAAGAGGCTGGGAGGCTATTTAGCAAGAAGGTTCCACCACCCTTTTGCAGGAACAATATGCTTGGTCCTAAGAGTATTGCTTGCACCTCTTTTTCCTGGCCTTTGACACATGAGGCGTATAGTTTTAGGAGCCACCGTGTTTTGTTATTCCGGTTATTTTTAATTGTTTTTTTAAGGTTGTTGTAACCTACCCTGGGACCTCTGGGTGGGCAGTTGCTGCTGCTGCTGCTATTAATAGTCGTAGTCGTCGTAGTGACAACAATAACAAAAATATCAATCCAGACAAAGGCAGTAGGAATGCTAATACCACTATTGTTAATGTCTTTGAATTTTGGAAATAGGTGTTTTGCAGCAGCATAATTGGCTGTAATAATACTTTAAGATACTACATTAAAATGTATTCCTCTTATAATTCTGAAAGAGGGACTATTTGAATGAGAGTTGGGTTAGTTTTTTAAATCCCCAAGCTTCCACATTTTCCTAAGTAAAATATTTGGGGCAACAGAGAAACTAGCTTTTTTCACCCTGCCTCATCCGGGCCTTCACAAACTAGGAGGCAATTGCCCCCCATGAGTTCTGTTGAAGTTCAGTGTACTGCACTTGATATGCAGCTGTTTGCTCTTCAGAAAAGCCCAAGTGCAAAATGCAAAGTACATTCCATGTGAAGTTTGCAATGGAAACTTGAATGCCTAACAATGTCACCATTTGCTATCTTAAAAAAAAATCTAGCTTTTGTGAGTTCAACAAGCAGTTTGCCCTTTGCTGGAGGGATTCAAGATATGGTGTGTGTGTGTGTGTGTGTGTGTGTGTGTGTGTGTGTGTGTGTGTGTGTGTACACACTTTGAGTCCCTTCTCTCAGTTCAAGTAATAGGAAGGGAGGTGCCTTATACAGAGCTGGATTATTAGCTCAATATTGTCTATGCTGGTTGGCAGTGCCTCACCAGGATTTCAGGCGGGGACATTCCCAGCCCTACCTGGAGATGCTGGGGATTGAACCTGGGACCTTCTGCATCCAAGGCAGCACTAACCTTGTTCACACATCATGACAAACCTAAAGCTGTGGCTTGCTGTGCATGAGCAAACTGCTCCCCCTTCACTCTGCTTTGCCCTGCTCCTCTCAGCTTGCACTGGGAGGAAAGAAACCGTGGTCTCTGGGATAACATTTTGTTTGAGCCAGGAATTGCGGCTTGTTTTGCTTCCAAGAAACTATGGTCTGTAGCCCAAGGTTAGTTCTTGGCTTACTGATTGATTTCTTGGAGTGAAACCAGCCAGAATCCCTGGTTTGGATGTAATGCTAAACCAGGGATTGTAGCTTGTTTCCCCCTAGCCCAAACAGGGAAGAGCAAAACAGCTCATCTTGGTGCGTTAATAGTCAACCATTAACCATGGTTTACCAAGACGTGTGAATTAGGTCATTGTCTCCCTCCGCCTATTTCATTCCCATTTCTGCTCTTCATTTTGCGGTTGATGCTGAGCTTGTGGCTTATTGGCTTTTATCCAAAAGGAGGAAGCCATGCAAGGAGAGTTACAGTTTGGTTCCTGTGACTTCCTTTCTCCAGTTTTCAGAGTCTAATTGTCTAAGCTTGCTCAGGCATATCAGAATGAGGAGGTGCTCCCTAGTTTGTTCTGGTTTGGAGGTTGCATTGAGTCACATTTCTATCTTTTCTGATGCCTGAAATGCTTCAGTGAAAGAGTATGAGAGAGTAGTATGCACAGAAGAGACTATTAAAAGAAGATGGAAACAGGACGATGACTAGGAGAGGAGGGAACTGCTACAAGTAGAAATAGTGAGAGGGGAAGGGGATGAGGGAGTAAGCCAATAAGCAAACAGTAGAAGGCAGATCAGTGCACACATTCTTTACAAGCACAAATGGAGCGCAGTGCAGAAGATTATCCCGTGGAACTGGACGGTGTCTTCAGATCTCATTTGCCATACCTGAGGTCTTTGATGGGGACTACTTGCCTTTCCTCTTATTAGATGGCCTCCGTTTGAGAGACAGGCAGCAGAATAATAATTAAAATGCCAAATGTGGGCATGAGAGGTCTTAATTCAAATCCCCAACTATTATACATGTTGCTTTCTGAGTGACTTTGGACCAGCTGCTTTCTCTCACTGTAGCCTGTAGGATGGCTGTGAGGGGAAAGGCAGAGTAGAAATGGAAAAGTAGAATAAATTGTGTATAAGCATCCAAAAGAGTTTGTTGGATGAGCAACTGGAAATATTGAAATAGTTCCTACTTCTGCAGACATTGGCCTAAAAATCTTATGGCAAAAGACAAAGGTTTTAACAAGGAAGCTACACCTGCTGCTTGATATTTGCCACACAGTGTGACTGGAGTGCTCACCTTTCCCCTTTCAATAAAAGGAGTTAGGTACATGACATACAGTTGGTTTATGCGGAATGGTGACCAACAGGATTTTGACCTTCATGCTTTTTTACACAAAGGTCAGAACCCAAAATTCTCCTCCATCCCTAGACATAATGGGTGACGTCCAATGCTGGGTCCTACTCAGAGTAGACCCATTAAAGTAATAGACACTACTAATACTAGAACTCGTGGACATTCAAAGAAGCTGAATGTTGGAAGATTCAGGACAGACAAAAGGAAATACTTCTTTACTCAGCGCATAGTTAAACTATGGAATTTGCTCCCACAAGATGGCAGTAATGCCACCAGCTTGGATGACTTTAAAAGAAGATTAGACAAATTCATGGAGGACAGGGCTATCAATGGCTACTAGCCATGATGGCTGTGCTCTGCCACCCTAGTCAGAGGCAGCATGCTTCTGAAAACCAGTTGCTGGAAGCCTCAGGAGGGGAGAGTGTTCTTGCACTCGGGTCCTGCTTGTGGGCTTCCCCCAGGCACCTGGCTGGCCACTGTGAGAACAGGATGCTGGACTAGATGGGCCACTGGCCTGATCCAGCAGGCTCTTCTTATGTTCTTATGTTTAACTTAGGTTTGTGAATTTCATTTGGTCTACTCTGAGTAGGACATTGTTCAATACAGCCCTACATTTTTATCTACAGGGGTCTGAAATGGGCTTTAGAGTTATCTCAGTGTTAATTCAGGATGGTACAACATGCATCTGTTTCCTCCCAGATATTTGTTCTGCCCCCAAGGTTTTCCTCAGGTGCACCTTGTAGACTCAACATACTTTGTTTGGGAAACCATGAGGAAGTGTGTGGGAAGCTCTGTGTACATCATCTGCATGGGCCATGTGCTGGGAAAGCAACTTAGAGTAACGTTTAATTTGCTATGATGACTGTTTTGACTGTTTTTTTTAATTGCCATGACTTTATCTTGATCTTTGACTACATGTTAACTGCATTATTATTAATATTTATTATTAATAATATTATTTTCACATGTCTTATGGCAATTTACAATCATAGGATAAGAACAACCAAACAGGTTTTAAAACAATACCAATAAAACATCCAAGGCAGACCCTAAAAAACCCCTCACTGCATCCATGCATCTGGAAAAGCATGTTGAAACAAAAATGTCTTCAGTTGTTTCCAGAAACTACAAATAGTGTATGCTTGTGGTATCTCAGCAGGGATGCTGTTCCACAGAACAGGGCAGCCGCACTGACAGCCTGTTCAGAGTAGGGTTTTAATATTGTAAGGGCTTCAAGGAGAGACTCTCCTGCAGAATGCAGTGACCTACTAGGTATGTAGCAATCTCTCAAGTAAGCTGCCTTATACTGAATCAGATCCATGGATCTACCTAGCTCAGTATTATCCAGCAGACTGGCAGTGACTCTCCATGGTTTCATACAGGGATCTTTCCTAGCCATTTAAGATTGGATGTGATGGTTGTTAATGACGGGCCTACAAATGTATTGCATGCTTTACAGAGGTAAAGGCCTTGCCCTTGACTGCTTATTTTTTAATTATAGAGGCGTATAAAAGTACATATTGACAGAGAACAGTCATACATAATTATGTGATTAAATCAACAAAAATAATTACAAATTAGTAATCTGAGCACTCCATAATAGTTTAATATCCATTCGTATGAATGTTCCACTTCTGTTTCTTTTCCAGTAAAAGAAAAGATGATTACTTTCAGCATTTTGTTACTTATATGTGTGTGTGTCCACCTTGGCAGTATTTTATATAGAAAGGCAGGTTAGAAATGTCAGAAATAAATATATACAAGTGGGACCTGTGCCCAAACATTGCAGTGTACCCTCAGCACTTGTTTAGTGTTTATTGTGAACCCAGAAGTTCCCCCTCCAGGCAATGAGATGAGTTGCTCTGCTGTTTTTTTCTAACCTACTGGGAGGAAGGGTGGGATGTAAATCAAATAATAAATAAAGTACTTTCGTAATATTCTGAAGCTCACAGGGCTGGTTGTTGTTGTTTAAAATCTTTTAATTTGCATACCTCTAGATGTAGAAGTAAATGCCATTTTTGGATTGCCCTGTTTTGCCTACAAAGTGATAGGCACTTGACCATCCAAATTTGCTCCTTGAAAGAAGTATGATGGTATGTGTTAGTGAGTTGGGACTGAATGACATTTTGACTGGCTGCATTGAGACAAAATGTTGAATTTAAAAACAGAAAACAAAAATTCAACTTCCCCAGCATAAAGATTTAGAGTTGTAAAAAAATCACCTGTCTCTGCTTGTCATGCAGCTGTTAAAGGCTTGGCACCTCTCCCAGGAAACAAAGGAACAGCCTTGTGTGTGCATGCCCACACACACACACACACACTCCAAAGTTGATTTTTCTCCTCTTGCAACAGTACTGCCAATAGAAACTTGGGAGTGGAAGAGTGCTATGCGTGTGTCACTTCAAACAGTCAAGGACAAGTTTGAGGCTTTCTTTTTTTCGCCATTGTCTACCAAGTTACAAGAGGAGGCTGACCCAAATCTTTCATCTTCAACCTTGCCCTTGTTATGGCTGCAGGTGTAATGGAGGAGGTTATATAAGGCAGACTAAGGAAATAACCCATAACATGTAAGGCCAGCTGCCCAGTACAGCTGGTTTTTGCCCTCTGGCACCTGTTGTTGTGGTTCTTGGAGCTGATCCCCCTTCTGGAGTAGCATTGCTGTCCTGTAGTGGGTTAAAGGAGCTCTTTCCAGAGTCATGATCCTGGCCAAACAACTAGTAGTATCTGGGCTGGGTAGCAACAGAGGCTTTGAAGTCATTTTTACCTGCAGTATCAACTTACTTTGAACAGCTGGTGTCAATTATAGGTGGTCCACTGATGCTACTTTAAGTGCCTTAGATATCTGTTCATTGCCATTGGCTATCAAGTTTTCATATACAGTTGGACCCTTTTTATTCTCCATTCTCTGCTCCTTTCACAAACTAGCTATGGTGAGGGAGGTATTATTTATTTCCGGTTGCCCCCTAGCACATCTTAGTTTTTTTCTTCACAAAATCATGGGTTCTGTCTGTATGTTCTTTCTTGCTTATGGTGACAGGAATTCAGACTGCTGTGGGTGAAGAGCTTCTCCATTTGGGGCACAGAGGCAGCAGCATGGTATTTATCTACTCTCCATGCTTGTGTGATCGTTTGCATCCCACTTGCCAAACTCCTTCACGGAGTTTTGGGCAACAGTAAGTGGTGATGTGGCTTTTCTGTCTTACTTTGCCATCTTTCTGAGATATGTACATTGCTGTGCTTGGAAAGGCGCTTCTCTGTGCGTTCTGTAAGATCAGAGTCCCTTATTTCCTTGTACAAATAAATAATGCATTCTTAAAATGTGGAACAACCCAGACTTCACTCAAACATACAGTACTTATTTTTGTAGGTAAAAACTGAAGGTAGCCATGCTGGTCTAGTGAAACAATTCCAAAACGGTAACAGTAGTGGATCAACTTTTGTTCAATCCAGATAAAATGTCACAAAGCGGTAAGCAAGCTTTTGAGTTCTCCAGAACTCTTCTTGGTCAATAGAAAGTTCAGGAGTTTAGGCTACAATCCTAACCTTCCTTATCTAGGAATAAGCTCTTAGTAGGGCTTCCTTTTGAGTAGACATACATAGGGTTAGCTCCTACCAGGTGAAAAGCAGCTTTCAAGTTGCACCACAGGCTGCTGGGACAGAGAAGAAAGAACAATTCGCCTTTTGAAAATATAAATGCCAACTGTAATTCAGATCCACCTCTTGGCAGCCGCTGACGGCAAGGTAATTTTTCTTTGACTTCAGCATCACAGCATTCCTTGCTTGGACACACACACACCAGGAATCCTTCCTGTAGTAGAGCTTGACTGGTGCATTTCATCTTGCATCAAAAGACCTTGTTTTGTAGTCTGTGGTCTTCACGGCCATTCATGGTGTAGCACTGCCATTTCATCACACGCTGCTCTTCCCCTCATCACATCCACAGGCATGCCTGCCTGACATCTTGTCTGCTTGATCTTAATTTCCTGCTTTGTTGCAGGGGGGAGATTCTTCAGTGGGCAACGGCCCAGCTTGCCAGGGGCACGTCAGCTTCCTATGGTTCAGAAGTTGGTGGACTCTCTGGCCCAGCTGCAAGAGGAAAAGTTGCAGCTGCAGCAAGAGTTGCTGTTGCTCCAGGAAAAACTTTCTGTGCAAGAGAACAGCCAACTCAGTCAGGCTGTACAGCTGCAGAACCAGGTATTTTGGCAGTCAGCCTCCTTGTAATGGAACATTTGTCTCTGCTAGCATTTTTTTAGAAACAGCTTGTAGAATCTTTGCTTCATCCTGGATGACATTCCAGAGTAGTGGTCCTCATCCAGATTTTGTCACAGGAAACTCAGTGCATCATTATAGACCTCCCCCCCCCATCATTACTAAATGCCTGGAGAGACCATGGTGTGTACTTGCGATTCTTTAGTCCCCACAAGCATTACTGTGTATGTGCATTGTACTTTCTGGAGTCTCCATAGCCTAGTGAGGCTGTTTTAGAGGTATTCCCAGTCTTTAAGGATTCTGTTACCATCCAGAATAAATTGATGCCATTCAGAAATTTGTCTACCTCATAGCTCTAGAACAAGAATAAAAATGATGGATTCCCCCCCATACCATTAAAAGGTAAACACCGAAACAGACCAGAATCACACCTCATTATGATTAAATTATGATCCAAGAGCCAGGAATGCTTTTGCCTGGTGCCTAAAAGCTGACAGCATTGGCACCAGGTGAGCTTCCCTGGGAAGAGCATTCTGCAGTTGGGTAACCACCTCTGAGAAGCTCTTTTGTACTTGTGTTTCAAAAAAGGTCTTGCCTTCGCTGTTTTAATGTGATTTTAAATAAACTCCTGTGTCTGCTCTCTGTCTGTTTGCCTCTTTTAGTGTGAGTTTTAAGCTGCACTGCAAATAGTTTTGTTCTGTCTCTACAGAAAAGACATTGTTGTATTTATTTTTAATTGTTCTATTTTGTATTTTTAAATGTGGTAGAATGTTTGTTTTTATTTTGTAAGCCACCTAGAGAATTTTATTGATCATCAGTCTTATATATTTAATAAAATAAGCTCTCAAACACATCTCCATTTGTCTTCTAATGTAGAAATGATGTCTATTTAAATCTATTTTTCTGTGTTGACAGACAGAAAGTCTGAAGGACAAACTCCTGGTGCAAGCACAGGAAATGAACAGGCTCCATTCTGTGTTGGTGAGCTGCATATGCTTTGCTTTACTAACATCATCTTACTTCCACAAGAAATTATTATTAACCACCCACCCTTCACCAGCAGGTCCCAGGGCAGGTTACAACAGATTAAAATTCAGTGTTAAAAAACAGTTAAAACAGATTACTGTCATAGGAATAGGCTGGGTCCTGAAAACATGCACTTCAAGTGTTGAAGGCCAAAAACTGCAGTGACGATGCAGCTACATGGGGAGGAAATTATACAACTTATGGGTTGCCACAGAGAATGCCCTCTCTTGGGCCACCATTCCCTGCACAGTGGGACTATCGAGAAGGTCCCCCTCTGCTGATCTTAACACCAGAAAGGGTCTGTAGGGAAGGAGGCGGTCTCTCAGATATTTGTGGCCTAAGTTGTGTAGGGCTTTAAATAGTAGCATGAGCACCTTACATTGGGTCCACAAATGAACTTTTTCATTTCTGATGCAACTGTTTTCAAACAGTTCTAAAAGCAACACCAGCCAGTAATCTGGTTGCTGCATTTTGGACCAGTTGAAGTTTCCCAAGTTGTCTTCAAGGGCAGTCCTACATAGAGTGCATTGCAATAATCCAGTCTGGAATTACCAGAGCATGGAGCACCATGACCAAGCCGTTTGTGTCCAGAAGGGCAACAGATGGTGATCCAGCCGTAGCTGGAAATGGGCACTCCTAGCCACTGAGGCCACCTAAACCTCAATGACAACGTTGGATCCAAGGGTCCCCCCGGCTATGAACCTGCTCCTTCCAGGGGAATGCAACCCCATCCAGAATAGGCTCTCTTCCTACCTCCTGGACTCAGGAACTTGGAACACATAACAGCTCAGTATTTTCAGAATTCTGTTACAGTTTGCTTGCCTGCATCCAGCCCATCACTGCCTCCAAACAATTGTCTAACACTTCAACCACCTCTCTTGATTTAGATGGAACAGAGAGGTAGAGCTGGGTGTCATCCACGTATTGGTGCCACTTCACTCCAAAAGTACAGCAGCTTCATGTAGATGTTTAATAGCATGGGGAGGCAGGATGGAACTCTGCGGAACACATCAGGAAAGCTCCCATTGCATCAAACAGTAGCCTCCCATAACTACTTTCTGGAAATGTCTCTGAAGGTAGGAGCAGAACCACTCAAGTACAGCGCCCCCAGCCGCCACCTCCCTGAGCTGCTCCAGAAGGATACCATGGTTAATGGTATCAAAAGTCACAGAGAGATCAAAAAGACTGAGCAGGGTTGCACTCATCCCATCTCTCTCCCGACAAATGTCATCAGCCAGGGCAAGCAAGGCAGTTTTAGGGTCTTGACTGGGCCTAAAGCCAGATGGAAATGGATCCAGATATTTGGTCTCCTGCAAGCATGCCTGAAGCTAGGCCACCACCACCTTCTCAAGCACCTTGCCCAAAAAGGGGATATTTGCCACTGGATGATAGTTGTTTAACACTTCTGGGTCCAAGGAGGTCCTCTTGAGGGAATGCACCACTGCTTGTGGGTACTACTTGTCACTACTTGACCCTCCTCCAGTAAAGCATTAATCATTCTCTGCTTCCACCCAGTCAACTGGCCACAGCCAGCTCTAAGAAGCCCAGATGGATAAGGGTCAAGGGGGCAGGTGGTTGGCCACACATCTTCAAGCGGCCTGTCCACATCCTTAGGCTGCATTAATGAAAAACTGACCCAGTACTGATGGAGCATACAGTGTACTGGATGCTTCCATTGGACTTGCTCTGATGGTGGCATCCAACTTGCCCTGAATCTGAGTGATTTTGCCCCCAAACCTTACATATGCTCAGTCATGTTCAGACCAAGATTCACGCCACCTGCATTCTAGCTGTCCACCCTCCTGTTTCATCGTACACAGGCCACTAGAATACCAAGGTGACCTACATCCCCCACAGTGATGACGAGGGCACTCAGGAGTGACCATGTTGATTGTGCTGTGCATATCACTATTTCATAGTGTGACAAGAGCCTTAATGGGGTGCCAGCCATGTCAGCCAGAAAATCCCCCAGAGCATTCAGGAATCCATTAGATTCCATATGTCTCTGAAGGTGGACCATCTCAATAGTCCCTCACCCCTGCAGTGTGAAGCACTCAAGCCAAACCTTGCCAGGGAATGATCCGCCCATGATAACAAGCCAATCAATGGAATATCACCAATCCATTCTGTGCAAAGACCAGGTCAAAGGTACGTCCAGCCATGTGTGTCAGACCAGTGATGTACTGAGACAGCCCCATAGTTGTCATACAGGCCATGGAGTCCCAAGCAAGCCCATTTGAGGCAGCCTCAGTGTGAATATTCAACACTACCACGAAGGGGTTCTCCAACACCACATATGAGACTACCTCTGCCAGGTTGGTTAGGAAGGGTGTAGTGCAGCAGAATGAATGGTACATTAACTACATCCCCGTTCTGTCTCTCTTGACTCAACACCACAAACAAACCCTCAAACCCAAACAAAGTGTGGATTGGTCTGGTGAGGGAGGTTGAATTTTTATGGATGATAGCAATCGCCCTGCTCCCCTGACTTAGACTGGTGCTGCATCAAATACGCAGGCAGTCATAGCTGAGTTAGCAAAGGGCCTCCCAGCCCATCCAACTAGGTCTTGGTTATATGTGCCAGGCCGGCCCCCTCATCATGGATGATAGATGTTTTATTTTGGACATAGCTGGCATTTAACAGCAGCACTACCAGTCCAGGGTGTGTGTGGCAGACCGGCATCCCTACATTCTGAGATACAGTAGGCAGAGGAGAGGGGGCATATCTTTGCCCACCTCTGTACCACCCCTATCTACTATCACAGGGATACAGTCCCACTCCCCTCCTCCCCCTGGGCCAGATATATAATTCCCTTAACCCACCTCTAATCACAATGACACAATGCAGGCAAAAAAAGAGAGATGCAACCATTCCAGCCAGAAGTAACCCCACCTCTCCCCTGGGGTATTACAAATACTGCCCTCTGTCTTTTACCTAGGAAGACGTATTTCATTCCCTACCACAGGCTCTCACCCTGGGTGGGTCAGGTGGCTTAGTCCTGCCAGCTCTCACCCTGGCAAAAAATTATTGCCATAAATAGGACACAAATATCCAACAAACATTCCAGGGAAAAACAAAAAGCAAAGAAGGGTGGCACTGTCAGACCGACCCCAAAGGAATGCAACCTCTTGATGTCACCCCTTTGGAGTCGGCCCACCACAAGACAGCGGTAGGCCTTAACCAGCTCCCAGGAGCAGTAATTGAAGCAAGGTTTTTCAGGCTTGCCTCTGGGGCTGCTGCTGAATTGTGGGCCAGATTTGGCTGCAGATAGAAGGTTGTGAGGCGTCCTTCCCTGGCTTTCCCTGTCAGGTTCCTACCTGCTCGTGGTTACTGCCTGTCACTAGGCACCACCAGGGACTCCACCAGTCCGGACCGCTCTCTCTTATGGTTTCTGTCCCCGCTCTAGCACAGATCTCAACAGATCCCCCTGCTAGGCAACCACCAGTAACGTCCCAATACTAGTATTCCCAGAGACTCTGAATACTGGTATTGTTATTCTCTTCACCGCTGCCACCATTTGTTACAGTTCCCCTTCAGCCTTGGTCATTACCTTACCCTCCCTTCTGGTCTGTGAAACCCCAGCCAAGGATCAGGCCTTTGGTAAACCAAATTAAGTATTTATTAAAGATAACAAAGCTAACAAGATTAACAAGATTTCTTCTTAAGGCACATAAGCATATGGTTTTACTCAATACTAATCCGAACTCCACCTCCCTCCTTCTCCATTCTCTCCTGTCAAACAACTCTCTAAACCCCACCAAGCAACCCACTCTTTCTCTTCTCCCCCCTATTCCACTCTCACTCTTCCTTTTATACATTCAGCCATTTTAAACACTCAGCCAATCATCTCGCATTCTACTGCCCATTCACTCCCCCTCTTTCACTCCACTTACCATGTATCTTCTAAACAACCAACACTTACCATATATACATTAATATAGGAACATCACAAAGGTCACCTCCTCAACCAATGAAGGCTGCTACAAGCTAAAGGGAGGAGTTGAAAAAGCCCCCCCACTCCTCTCCCACTCATGGTAGTTGGAGAAAGCTGATGAGACAGAATGAAAACAACCCTTTAGCTGGTTTCATTAATGTGTAGGCTGTTGTAACCATAAACAGAGGAAGTAACTGCTGTTGAACTCAGTGGGACTAGTTTCTGAGTAGGAATGTTTAAGGTTGGGGCACAAGAATCATTGTGGAAATCAGACTTCCGGGAAGGGTGACTTAGCCTGTGCCTGCTTTTGAGACGGGCTCCTGCCTCAAAAGAAGCTTATTCAGATATATCAGTCAGTTTTTTCTTTTTTTTTGACTGATTAAACTTCTCCCGGGTAGGGAGAAACGAAGAGATTAACCTCTAAGCCTATTTTTGTTGGGACGACCAGATCTCATTAATTTATGGGACGAGGTCCAGCCGACGAAGGTGGGACGGATTTTCAACAGCAAGCTCTATCTGATAAAGCGAACGTTCACCTTATCTTCTAAGAGAGAACGCACTAACAGGCAAGCACCCTTCTTTCTATATTTTTCTTTTATTTGACTTAAATTGTTGCTGTTTAAAAGAGATTTGCCAGATTGATCGGTTTTTGACATCTCACTGGGGAGCCATAACTTCTCTCTGCTACGCACTAATTAATAGCTTATCTCTGTTTTTGTTGCAAAAAGCTGTCCTGGATTTGCATTCTAAAGATATACACAGAAGAGGGATTTCTATTCCAGATTTTTATTTTGAAGAATATTATAGTGTCTGAGACTACTCTCTTTTTGGTCTATTTTTTTTTGACGAATCTGTTTCCTGACGACTGCCATTAATTGTTTCGATCCTGGGAACTGCATTTTGTTTACTTAACTATGGAGAGATAAGGCTGTCTGCTCTGTTTATACTGTGATGTCACCAAGTTTGGAGTATTAACCCAATTGTTGCTGAAATAAGAAGTGGTTTTCCTATATTTTTCTTTTAAAATGGCAATTAAGAAAGTGGCTGAGAATATGGAAATAACTATGTTTCAGAAAATAATGGATGAGATTGAGATAACGAAACAAAACCTGCGACAGGGTTGTAAGGAGCTGAAAATTGAATTGAGTAAAATGACGCAGGAGATTAAAGATATAGGGGTCCCTGTGAGAGAGGTGACCCTGGAAGGGGTCCCTGTGAGAGAGGAGACCCCGGAGATTGGAACAAACGTGGAACAGGAAAAAGATTTGGAGTCTATGGACTTTAGAAATAAAATCTATTGTTTGGAGACACAGGAGATTAAAGACATAGGGGTCCTTGTGAGAGAGGAGACCCTGGAGACTGGAACAGGGGTCCCTGTGAGAGAGGAGACCCTGGAGACTGGAACAGGGGTCCCTGTGAGAGAGGAGACCCCGGAGATTGGAACAAACGTGGAACAGGAAAAAGATTTGGAGTCTATGGACTTTAGAAATAAAATCTATTGTTTGGAACTCAATGTTATCTCTGAAGAAATTAATGAAGATTCTAGAGATAAAGTTATCAATGGCATGGATAATCTTCTAGACTGGAATGATGTGATGGAGCCCAATATAGAGAAAATCTATGGAATTAACTGCAGCCATGTGACAATGGAAAAACTTTCAAGAGATGACCCAGTGTATTTTGAAAAAAAGAACAGAGATATGATTTTACAGCAGTATTTCAGCAACCTATTCAGAATGGATGGCAAGAAAATATTTGGGATAGAGGTAATTCCCATCAGACTCTTACTATATGACTATGGCTTTGACAGCAAGATTATTATGGAATACTGATAATGGAAGATTGGATACCGAAATTACTGGACTTAACAAGACTACTGAAGATGGAAGATGGAAAATGGAACTAATAGGGATAATAGAATAATGGCTACTGAAATTACTGAACCTAACAGATTCTGATGTGATGGATTAATTGAAATGTTTATTTTTACTATGGTTATGACAATAAGATTATCATAATTAGTAATGAGATGGATTAATCGATATGCTTATCTGGAAAAAAAAAATTGATAGATATATTTCTTAAAGAATTGAAACCTCTCTTTGACTTTTTGTGGAAAGAATAAAGTAATGTTTATGAGATTTGATGATTAAGTAAGATAACTATTGGAGGAAAGTGATTTTATAATATGACTTAAGAGACAGGATTGTTATATATTATAGACTTATAACTGATCTGATCTTTGACAAATGGGAAGTCAATATTTTACTCTTTATTTTTTATTTTTTATTTTTTATTTTTATTTTTATTTTTATTTTTTTTTTGTTTAACTATTTTTGATTTTGTTTTTTGTCTTTGAATGTTTTATGATTTCGTCTTGTATGTTTTATGAAAATTTGAATAAAAATTATTGAAAAAAAAAAAAAAGAATCATTGTGGAAATCCTCCTTTAGTGAGGACTGTCCTGTGTGTGTAGGGGGTGAGGGGTTAGTGAAGCTCTGTTTATGTAAATAAACAGCTTTGGATTTCTTTATCCTAAGTGGGGGGCAGCTAAAATTGTTCTGAATGAGCAAACTGACCTTTGCATTTATTTGTGACACACAGCACCAGTTTACAAGTTTTGCAAGTCGATGTGATGAACTTGAGCCATACTGGCCTCCATTTTTTTCCTGAGGTCTCCCAAGGAAAGCACTCTAAGCAGCCTGTTTGCTGGTATTTGTAGAAGTTCCCCTTCCTTTTCTGCTCATACTTAATCATACTTAGTTTATTGATTTGGCCTAGGCAGAAAGTGTTGTGGATTCTGGCTCTCTCAAGGTACTTTGTTGAAATCCCCCCTTCCCATTTGAAATATTAATCCTGTTATTCTGCAGATGGTCCCATAGTGTCCATCATTCAGGCTTTACTCTTTTCTCATTGGTTTTTCCCCCTTAATGCCTCTCTGAGGAGTTGTCAGCTATTAATTGGTCTATGTTAGTAGAAGAATAGACACTCTTTTACAGTAGTGATATTTTCCCCACAAAAAAGACAAGACTTGTTTCTCTGTGTGCATTTCTCTCTGCCTGATCAGAGTTCCTTCCTGTTGCTGAGGGGAAGTGCAGGGTAACTTCATTTGGAAACAGATAATGGAACAATGTAAGCTTAGAGACCCTGCCTGGTATCTCCTCTTCTGAAGGGAAAAAGAATTGACATGGAATTGCCCATAAACAGCAGGAACCCAAATGCAACCTGGATTGAAAAACATGTACAGGAAACAGAATGAATATTTAATATATATTACAGATATGCTAATAATGGCATAATGAAAACAATATTCCATACAATGCAAAAAGCCAGTCACACCAATTATAAGGGTGTTACCAGCACTGGGGCAGGTGTGAAAGAAAATGGTAATTAACCAACCTACACACTCAGTTTGTACTGCTAGATCAATTCAGGTAATGAATTGAGAGAGTTTACAAACAGTCTATGTTAAGTGTAGTTGGTAAGTCATTCTCCATGGAACGCAAGGAGCTGTCTCATACAAAACCAAACCATTGGTCCATCTAGCCCAGTGTTTATTTTATTTATTTATTAGGCTTTTATACCGCCCGACTAGCAATAGCTCTCTGGGCGGTGAACACAGAGAATACAATAAAATCACAATATGATACAGCAAAACAAATAAATCTCTTTGCAGATGATTTTGCTTTAATGTTAGAAAACCCATTGTCTTCTTTACCAGCAGTACTTAAAGAAATCACAGATTATGGTGGTGTATCAGGAATGGAAATTAACTACAAAAAATCTGAGATGCTGAATATTAATGTATCACCACCTGATCAATTACATTTACACAAATTATCTAAAATTAAATTATGTCCTAAACACATAAAGTACCTTGGTGTACTTATTACTAAAAACTGGAAAATGCTGAAGAAAATGAATTTTGATGTCTTGGTAAGATCTGTTAAACTAGACATGAAAAAATGGAACAATCTTCAGCTTTCTTGGTTAGGCAGGATAGCCACTGTAAAAATGTAAGTATTACCCCATTTCAATTTCCTATTCCAGATCCTTCCAATTCAAATTGACATAGAAATATTTTTTAAATGGCAAAAATTAATAAATAATTTCATCCATCAAAACAAGAGAGCAAGACTTAGGAATAATGTTTTCTATAAATCAACAAAATTGGGAGGACTAGGAATACTAAATTTGATGTCGTATCATGACGCAGCCCGTATACGTTGCACACTTTTAATGATGAAACATTCACAGCAAGGTATGTGGATCTCGCTGGAGCTTGACTCTTTCGACAGAAAACAGGCAGCAGCTCTTCACACTGGCAGTGGCTCTCCCCAGATAAAACATGTGCTCTGTCACTGAGCCTCATCCTTTCCCAAGCTGGCCTGGAACCCTGTTGAGGTCTCCTGACGTCTTCAAAAGACAGTGTGATTATATCTAATAGTCTAGGAAACCTTTTTATTGAGCATAGTGCTCTCATAATGCCATAATTAACTTAGGTAACACACTTAGGTATGCTATCTCCACATCCAATCAGATCTCATTGTGAGCATTCTTACTTGCACTTTGTCAGTGAAAAGGAGTTTTAGAATTTATTGATTTTAATTAAGTACAGATGATAGTGCTTCCATAGCTAGTAACTCCTTAGAGCAGCCTTTCCCAACCAGTGTGCCTCCAGATGTTGTTGGACCACAACTCCCATCAGCCTCAGCCAGCATTGCCAATGGTCAGGAAAGATGGGAATTGTGGTCCAATAACATCTGGAGGCACACTGGTTGGGAAAGGCTGCCTTAGAGGATGAGTCCATAACTTGTACATTTTGCCTGTTCTGCTTAAATAAATAGCATGTTTTCGATTATAGATATCCTTGTGAGTTTTAGTTGATCTCAGGTTGGCTGGAAGCATTTCTGAAATTGAAAACTTTCCACTGTTATATTTCTCAGTGGAAAATTTTCTAGCTCTTAGTGTGATTTCTCTGGGGTCCAGTAGATGACTTGGTAGTTAAAGGAGCAAAATTGCTCACAATGCCTATGTTCCTCTAACCCCCTGATTACCTCCTATACTCTTCTCAGGGTGGCACAGACCTGGAGAAGCACCGAGACCTGCTGGTTGCAGAAAATGTGCGTCTAAAGCAAGAGATGAAGATGTGTGAGGCACAGCTGCAGGAGCTCAAGAAGCAGCCTGTGAGATGTGTGAACTGTGAGCATAGCAAGGTAAAGAATTGTTTCTTCTTCCTCCTGGGGGGCTGGCCTGCAGGCTGTTCAATCTCAGCAGTGTTCCTTATGTGCAGTATTTCTCCCTCCCTGCTTGCTGCTCAGGAGAATGTGAAGTTGCAGGAAAAGCTGGCCCAGCTAAAGCAAGAAGCGGAAGAAGTGAAAGGGCGCCTGTCTGAACTGGACCTAGAAGTGGAGCAGAAAACCAATCGCCTGGCAGAAGTGGAGCTACGGCTAAAGGACTGTCTAGCAGAGAAGGCAGAGGAGGAGGAGCGGCTCAGCCGGAGACTGAGGGACAGTCAGGAGATGATCGCCAGCCTCAGAACCCAGCCTCAGCAGATTAAGGTGAGAGAAAATAGCTTGCAAATGCTCTGTTCCTTAAGTTTTCTCAAAGTGAAGCTCCTTGAAGGATGTGGTTGATGCAGAGTCCTCCAGTTTTCAGAACTTCAGTCAGAGATCTTTGTCAGGTAGAAGTCCCCTGTGATTAACCGTGACATCTTTCTGTTGGGATGCTGAGTGCTTCACTTCAGCAGATGTATTCCTGCTTTCGTTTCCTCCAGTATGTCATCAGAACTATGGAAGTTGAGTCGTCAAAGACCAAGCAGGCCCTTTGTGAAGCCCAGTCCCGGAACCAGTACTTACAGGACCAAGTTGGAATGCAGAGGCAGGTGCTGAAAGAGATGGAGCAGCAGCTGCAGAACTCTCAGAAGGCAGCAGCTCAGCTCAGAGCTCAGGTAAGCAGAGTGAGGGAAAAGAGAGAAACAGGAGTTAAGACAATTTGTTCAAAATGATGCATGTGGAAAGAACAGGAAACACTTTGAGGATGTGTGTTTATTGGCTGGGAGTTGAGGACTCTTGGGCTGGTGCACTGGTGTTTTCTCCTCTTCTCATGGTCCCTTGCAAGAGACTTCAGGCTCCTTTCGCTTCTGGGTTCCCCTTGCTGTACTTTTGTCCTCTAGATTTCTGCAGAAGTCTCTTCCTCTCCAGGTTCCCTCTGAAGCCTCATTGGTCTGGAAGAAGTGCCCAGAGGTGATGGTCTGGGTCCTAATGTCAGCAGCAGAAAGAGCTCTCCTCTGTGTTGCTAGAGGCAGATGGGAGAGAAACTCAATTAAGTTTGCACTTAAAGGCAAACCTACCACATTCACACTTTCTGAATCAATACGTTAACCAAGACTCAGCTGTCCTTCGAAATTCACAATTCTCTGAATTTTTAGTGCAGTTCTCTAATCAAGTAATGTGTACGAAAAAGCATATACTAGGATAATGGAAAATGGAAATGGGCTGCCTTCAAGTTGATCCCGACTTATGGTGACCCTGTGAATAGGATTTTCATGGTAAGCGGTATTCAGAGGGGGTTTACCATCGCCTTCCTCTGAGGCTGAGAGGCAGTGAATGGCCCTATGCATATTTTATTTATTTATTTATTAAATTTGTTAGACGCCCATCTGGCAGGGGTTATCCTGCCAGTCTGGGCGACGTACAATAAAATACAAATACATTCCATAAAAAACATAAGCAGAAAAATTAATGAAGGTCTGCAGGTAAAAGCCCATCTCCACCCCCACCCCCATCACACACAGGCACTCCTTGGGAAACTCCAGGGGCCATTTGTGTTCATGAAAATAACATATAAAAATGCATTTTATTATGGATTATTGCTTTTCATATATAAGGAGAAAATGTGTAGAAAAAAGTTATTAGGAGAAATTCACACTAAAATGCTGATGAATTTTCATGAGGACTTCTTAAAACAATGGCTGCAGACTGATGTAGAAATGTGGGGAACTGAATTTAAGATTGGAAAACAAGAACCTGGGAGGAACTGAAATTGCCACTTTTGCCCATCCCTGTGGGAGAGGAAAAGAAGCCACCCGGCCCCTTCAGCCTGACCAGGTGATTTGGTTCATTTTCTAGGTTACAATGTATGAGTCTGAGCTAGAACGGGCCAATGAGCAGATGCTGGAAGAGATGCAGAACATGGAGGAGGACAAGAATCGAGCCATTGAAGAAGCATTTGCTCGAGCACAAGTGGAAATGAAAGCTGTTCACGAGAACTTGGCAGGTGAACATCAACATGTTTCTTTCTAGGGCCTCATTAGGCTTTTGAAGAAGTTGTCTGTCATTTTAGAGATACTTGGAACCTATATTTACTTTATTGTGGTTTTGTTTACGGAAGGAAAATGGTTTGTGGCAATGAAAATGGGAAAATGTATTGAGTCTGTAATGTCTCCTCAGTGTGCATTTATACTTCTCTGTAGGAGTGAGGACAAATCTCTTGACACTCCAACCAGCTCTTCGAACGCTTACCAATGATTACAATAGCCTGAAGCAACAGGTCAGAGAATTTCCTGTTCTTCTCCAAGAAGCTCTACAGAGTGCCAAGGCTGAGGTCAGTCCAACAGCAGGATTGTTCCTCTTTCAAATCTCAGGACTGAATCCCACACTCTCAACCATGTGGGACTGCCCCTTTCCTTTCTGTTGTGAAGTTCCTTTTTAGGGCTTATCCACACGGGAGCACTGGTTCGTATAAAAGACACTTTTTAAACCTCCGTTTTCAATTTGCACCATCCACAGTAAGGGTTCAATTCCAGCTGTAAACATGCTGTTTCTGTTGTCACTGGGATCAATCATGTTAGGTAGGAGCTGATTGCTGCAGAGCAGCCAGAAGTTGCTTCTCACCCCTCAGGAAACAAAATGAACAAAGGGAGGAGTGAGTGAGCATGGATAGGGGAATGGTCGACACACTCACCTAAAGACATCAGAGCAAAGTGCCTGCAAGGACAGCACAGCTGAGATGTTTTTTCCTTCCCTTTTTGTATTATCAGAGGGTTGGGTTAGTACTGATTTACAGGCGGGAAACTGTGTGATAGCTTCTGTTTGCCGGTACCATCACGTGAACCATGCAGATTAAAAGGGGATGTGAGTAGTGCCGAACACACACTAAACCATCATGTAGATGAGCCCTTGTTAGGAATGGCTAATTGAGATGGGGAGATTCGGATGGGATTGAGGATAGGTGAGATTCTTCACCGCTCACAATGATGTTACCCTCCTTTTGTTCTCTCTTGAAGATTGGGCAGGCCATTGAAGAGGTGAACAATACAAATCAGGAGCTTCTAAGAAAATATCGTCGAGAACTGCAGCTCCGGAAAAAATGCCACAATGAACTTGTGCGGTTAAAAGGTCTGTGTGTCTCTGTGCATGTTTCTTGGGGGCAGGGCAGGGCAGAGATGCCAGTCAAGAGCTCTGAGTCTGATTAATATGAAGCTGAACCCCAAGGTGGTTGTTTCTGGGATGCCCAGCTTGAGAGTTGGGGGAGGCCTTAGGATGTAAACATCTTCCCATCCCTTGTGCAAGGAACACACACACCACATTGGTTCAGGTGGCTTTGCTGTTGGTTGGTTCTTTGGTAGACAACGGGTGGATTTGTACACTTTCCACATTACTGAAAGCAAAGTTTTGAACTATAGCCTTCCCCTAAATGCCATTTGGAAAGATGGCTCTTTGGGGATAGCCTAGCGGGTGAAATAGCTATCACCCTCGGTGGAGTAGCTCAGGAGCCAGGAAGCCAGCTATTCTCAGATATATAAAGCTGCATAATTTATTTTGCAGGCAATATCCGTGTGTTTGGTCGCGTTAGGCCAGTATGTAAAGAGGATGGTGTTGGGCCAGAAGCTGCCAATGCTGTGACATTTGACTCTGATGATGATGCCGTCTTGCATCTGATGCATAAAGGGAAGCTGGTATCATTTGAACTTGACAAGGTTTTTCCTCCAGAAGCAACACAGGAAGATGTAAGTAAAGCCACAGTGTTCTACTGCTAAGTTAGCAAGAATGTCTGCTGTGTGAGAGAAACAGGAATGTCGCTCGAAGGAAACATCTCATTTGCTGAATTCTTTAATTAGTTAGGAATTTATTTACCAGTAGGCAAATCAGATAAGTTGCTGCGGCAGCACCTCTTCTTCCTTCTTCACTCTCTATGTAAGAAGTCTGACAGTCATAGATATGGAGCCTGATTGGCAGCGGAGGAAATTACTTTGCAGATACCTTAAGCAAGCTTTGTTTTCTCAAGGTCTTCCGGGAAGTGCAATCCCTGATCACATCCTGCATTGACGGTTACAATGTTTGTATTTTTGCCTATGGGCAGACAGGTGCCGGCAAGACATACACGATGGAGGTGAGCAGCTTTTCATTTCCTTCTGTCTCCTCTCCTTTCTTTAATTTGCTTATACTACACTGTTTCTGGAGTCCATGTTCACACTGCCTGCTGGAGGTGGGGTGGGGCGGTTTCAGCCTATTGATAGGGTCTGGACATAAGGGCCCACATTACACCTCTGCCTGTATGTTCAATTCGAGATGGTGGCAAACATGGTCTGGCACCCGCATATCCTGGGGAGCACCTTCTTTCTAATGAGCCTCCCTAGTTATTCATGTCACCCCAGGAGGCCTTGCCCCATGGGATGGCCCTAAAACAATGTACTGAAGCTGTCATACACTCTTCCTCCGTAAGTTTTACAGGCTGCATCTTTGTGTAGTTTTAGGCTGCATAAGCAAACAGTTCTCCTGCTTGTTCTCAGTCAGCGGAGGAGTGGAACATACAGGAAAGAGTTGCCTTTTCTTCTGGAAGGCAGGGTCACAACTAGGGGGAAATAAAGCTGGTTGCCTGTGGCCAACTGGAAAAGGAAGGAACCTTCCCAACGCTCTTGGCTCATCCTTCACTGGGAGAGTAGGGTTGATCCTTGGCTCTTGCGTGCCACACCTCAAGGAGCAAAAGTGGCTAGGCTTTCTTTCCAGTGTTTCAGTTGCTGTTTGGGCTTTCCGGCTGCAGTATTGGGCAGACTGTTATATATTGTGTTCATGCTTTCTGAGGGGGCTTTGTGGTAGCATTTTGGGGTGGTATCCAAAGTTAGTTCTACTCCGAGTATATCCATTGAAATGAATGGCCATGACTAACTTGGTTCCATTAATTTCAATGGGTCTAAGCCGAGTAGGAGCTAGTTGGTGACAACTCTTGAATTCTAATATCTTTTTTATGTTGTTCTAATGTTTATCACAGGTTTTATTGGTTTGCATTTTTAAATAGAAAAATGGTATATAAAACTTTTAAAACAAGGGCAGATGGACATTTATGTCCTACTCATCATCACCGACTAGGAGAACTGATGCTGCGTCCCCACCCCCGTCCCCACGGAGGTACCAGTTAACACAGACGGTTGGCCTGCCAGCACTTCCAAGTGAAAAATATGCTCTTGGGGATTGCCAGTTGCCATGAAGTATCCCATAGTTCCTTTGCAAACAGCCAGAAGCACTGATCAGACACACAACTTTCTGCTGCTGCTTCTTGGCTACTTAAGAACAGTTACAGAGCCACAGTGCTGGCTTTATTTTGTAAAATGGGGCCCCTTGAGCACTGTCATGGTCCTGCTACCATGAGATGTGGTGATGGGTTGATTTATTGATTTTATATACACTTACAATCTGTCTCAAAGTGGCATACAAGTTAAAATGACAAAACAGTAAAATTGCAATTTAAAAAATGCAGCTGATAATCCAAAGGCACCATTCATTGATTCCTAACGTTAAACATCAGAAAGATTTGAGTGCACAGGTATGTTTTTAGCAAGCGCTAAAATACCAGCAGTGTTGGCGCTTGTCAGAGCTCTGAAGGGAAACAATTCCATAGGAGGGGGACGCCACAGAAAAGGCCTTTCCTCCACACTGGTTGCTGCCGACCAAGATTGTGGCACAACCAAGAGGGCCTCTGCAGCTGAGAGCAATGCTTAGGAAGGGGGGTAGGAGAAGAGGGATTCCTGTGGGTATTCTGGTCCCATGTTGTTCTGGGCTATATAGGTTAAAGCCAAACCCTTTAACTTGGCTTGGAAGTGTATTGGCAGCCAATGCAGCTCCTGTTGGAGCAATGTAATATGTACCCACTTGAACACTCCACTGAGTAACCTTGCTGCGGCATTGTGCACCAGCTTCCCAACTATCCTCAAGGGATGTAATCCAGTCTAGAGGTTACCAGTGTGTAGGTCAAAATGGCCAGGCTATCCGAATCCAGGACTAGGTGTAGCAGTTAAACCTGGTAGAAGGCACTCCTAGCGACTGTAGACACTTGAGCCTCCAGGGAGAAAGATTAATCAAGGAGCATGCCCAAACTGTGTACCTTCAGGGGGAGTACAACCCCATCCAGAACAAGCACATCAGCCAATTTCTGGACTCATAATTCCTCCAACTTACCAGGATTCAGTTTCTGTTTATTGGCCATCATTCAGCCCATTACTGCATCCAAACACACTTGTTCAGAACTTGCATGGCTTCATCCAATTCAGATGCAACAGAGAAATAGAGCTGGGTATCATCAGCTTATTGCTGACATTATGTTCTAAATCTGATACTGACCGTTCTCAGCATCTTTATATAGATCTTAAATAGCATTGGAGGAAGTACTTTCCTGTGGCACCTCGGGGGCTGGGATGCAGTCACCCCATTCTCTTCTGATACCAGTCTCGCAAACAGGAACTGAACCACCGCAAGACAGTGGTCAGACCAGGAGGATACTGTGGTGTATGGAATCAAAAAACTCGGAGAGATCAAACAAGAGTGATATGGTTGCACTCCGTCCCTGCCTCCCTCCTTCTCCCTTAACAAATTTCAAAACAGGCCTGAACCCTGATTGGATCCAGATAATCCATATCCTCCAACTTCTCAGAGGATTCCTTTTGGACCTTGGTCTGATGCAGCAGAGCTCTCATGCCTGTGGCCCTCACCACTGGGGTGGGGGCAGATGGGCAGAGGGAAGGGCAGTTGGTAAATCCACATCACAGTCTCTGCTGGGTTGCCCCACAAGAGTATTCCCCCTGCACTTTCTGGTGTTCCTTTCTCTTTATGCCATGTTAATGCATTGAAGGAACACAATATCCTTCCTTCCATCTTCCTCACCAGGGAACTCCTGAAAACCCGGGAATCAACCAGCGGGCACTCCAGCTTCTCTTCTCAGAAGTGCAAGTGAAAGCCTCAGACTGGAACTACAAGATCACCGTCAGTGTGGCAGAGATCTACAATGAAGCCCTCAGGTATGGCAGGATGCCAAAGACTTCTGAGGCTTTAGATGCAAAACTCTAGAATCTCCCAAAAAACAATGTTGTTGGTGACGGCACTGTTTGCGTTTCCCACAATGGGAGCTCTCCCAGCTTCCCAGAACAAGGGAATACTAGGCTTACCTTCTGAAGCCCAGCCCTCTCACTCCAGTGGTGGCAAGTGATGCATACGTTGCAGGCAATCTTAACATGTGAATTCAGATGCTCTGGAAATTAGCTCTGATGTTGAAACAAGTTCCAGAGCTGAGCCCTGGAACAGACAAGCTCTCACAGTGGCAACTCTGTTTGCCAGTTTTCAGGACCAAGTTCTGCTTGGGTAGCTGTACCCTTAGGCACTTCATTGTGACTAGTTAGAATTTGTTTAGATTTTTAAAAATCCTTTGACTGACGAATACTTGATCTCTGGTTCCCCCTCCTTCGGTTAGCTGCTCCCTCTCTCCTTTCAGTGCACTTGAATTGTGTTTGGCACTGGGGACTTTCAGGTTGAGGGACACTGTCCTCTTGCAGTTTGTAACTTAAGAAGGCTGAAATTGCACCTCCTTTCTCTGACACTACTGCAACAGAACCAGTGTGGGAGTTTTGTGTTGGTAATCACCTATAGGGTGTCTATTCTTACGGCTTTTTACGTCTCTGTTCCATCCTTCTGTGTTGGAAAACCTGTCTTCTTAGAGAGCAATCCCTTGCAAAGATCCTTCTTGCCTCTGTTTCAGAGACTTGCTTGGAAAGGAGCCTCAGGAGAAGCTGGACATCAAACTGTGCCCAGATGGCAGTGGGCAGCTCTATGTGCCAGGCCTAACGGAGTTCCCTGTCCATTGTGTAGAAGACATCAATCAGGTCAGAAAGTAGAGGGGACTTCACTCTGGAGAGCAAATCAGCACCCAGTTTGGGTTCTTGTGAGGGATGTGCACCCCGGCTGAGAACTGTTAGTGAGCTTTCGGGTTATCCTGCAGAAAGCATAAATTAAGAATTTAATGGACATTTTATGACGCAAGTATCAGAAACTGCTTCCGTGTATGTGATTATATGAAAATGTGACATGGGATGCATTGTGCATTTTTCACTGCGAAACTGGCTGAGTTTACTGTGCAGCCTGCATGGATTTTCACATTTCTTGGGGTTGTAGTGTTCAGCTATTTTCATGTGTAGCAAATTTTAAGGACCTTCACTGATGATGTTGGGCTAGGGAAACTCTGCAAAGGCTTTTCCTGCTGCTCAGCCCTCCCATTGCATTCTGAATGGATGCCAAGTGCCTGAAATGATGGTCACATAGGGAGGAGAGAATTGGCTGTTAAAGGCAAGTGTGACTTGACGTTGGCGGTCTCTCTCTGTGCCTTTATTCCAGGTCTTTGAATTTGGTCATATCCACCGAGCGACTGAAAGCACCTATCTGAATGAGCACAGCTCTCGGTCTCATGCCCTCCTAATTGTCACTGTGAGGGGACTTGATTACAGCACAGGAATACGAACCACAGGTTGGAGGGAATCTACCCATAATTGTTGTCAACCATGAAGGAACCTTGGTCTCCTAACCTGGGTCATGAGTGAATTACTTGTGAAACAAATTCTTGGAGAAAATGAATGAATAACTGGTGTAGATGATAGACAAATGACATTGTAGCTGAGGCCAGCAGAACCTGGGAACAAGCACCAGGAGTGGGCCATGCCAGGAGTCTCCAATGGCCACTGGCAAGACCGTTGGAGAATGATTGCTGGACCAAATGGACATGGTCCGACAAGACACAATTTGCAAGCCAGCCCCCTATGGGGGTCTCCATTCCCAGAGTGCATTTCTTTAACCTTTGGGTAGCAGATGAATTAACAAGACAGTAGGAACACTGGCTTCTTCAGACATCCTGAACTTGCCATGGTGAGGAAATGTGGAGAAATGGCACCACCCAACTTTCATTTCATACAACAGCTGCTTGTATATTTGGGCAGGTTGCCTGTTAATAGTTCTCTGTGGATATGCTCAGTAGCTGTCAAAACAAGGGTTGTTTTACGTAGTGCCTTAGAATGGCTGTTAGATATAACTTGGAAATGGAATGCTCAGGGTGTATGGCACATCAAGGGAGATATACTAGCATAGTTGAGTGCAAACCCAGACTGGACTTCTGACATTCAAGATGGCAGAAACTTGGTTATCTCAAGGAGTGATTGTTCATTTTTTGGGAGCAGCCTGCATGACCTTATGTCAAGTGTGGAAAAAATCAGAACCACCTGAATTGGAAATGTGGCTAAATAAAGGCTGGGATATAGAGCAGATTATAAAACATATTATTAGGGTCAGAAAAGGTAGACAAAGAAAGATGAAAGAGTTTTCCATGAAAGAGTTATTTGTATCTTATAGAAATGAAAGAATGCAAGATGCCATGAATCTCTATCTGTTACTGTTGTAGATATAAAACAAAACTTATTGGAAGTTCTTGAGGCTGGAAAAATAGCTGAGTTGTTGGGACTCTTTTAATTTTAAATTAACACATTATTTATATTTAATTGAACAGAGTAAGTTGTAAGAGAATATATATATATAAACAGCAGAAAACTAGCTTGTCATCCTGTCAAAAAGGTCATAAATGTATTAATAAGTATTAATGTATTAATTAATAATGCTTAGGATTGCAACCCAAGTGTGTCTGACTTCTTTCCTTCTAGGGAAGCTGAATTTGGTAGATCTGGCGGGCTCTGAGCGTGTGGGGAGGTCTGGTGCAGAGGGGAGCAGGCTGCGTGAGGCACAGTACATCAACAAATCGCTCTCGGCTTTGGGAGACGTGATTTATGCCCTGCGCTCCCGCCAGGGTCATGTGCCGTTCCGCAACTCCAAGCTGACTTACCTCCTTCAAGACTCTCTCAGTGGCGAAAGCAAGACCCTCATGATGGTCCAGGTGGGTGCTTCCATGAGCAATAGGGACTTGGGACGGGAGGGGCGGCGCTTTCAAGAAACACAGCGTTAACTGCAAGGGCAGCATTTTGTATCTGATGCAGAGCGATGCTTCCGCTTCTCCCCAGCAGCCAGGCCATTCCTCTTTTGACTGCCACATTGAGTGCAGTTGACGCGAGTCCCCTGCTTGTACTGTTTGGCGATCTAAGCAATGTTTGTATGTGCTGACCTGTGTCACCCCAGCCCTGGAGCCATTTCAACAAGCAAACAAAAAACCCCAGCCAAACTTGCAAAGGGCAGCAAGGCTACCCCTGCTTCTTCTCCCCCTGCTTTCCATCTTACACACCTGTAGGAAAAGGGGGCAAATAGCATGAATCTTCTCCACATGGGGACAGGATATCCTGTATGCCAAAAGCAAATTTTGTTCTTCAAAGAGATGGCACGGGAGGTATCCGCAGAACCACCTCACAACTTCTCACTCAATTCTTCCAGCTTCGGGCACTGATCATCATGAATGTTCCCTTTCCCCCTCCCCCCCAGGTCTCTCCAGTTGAGAAGAACACAAGCGAGACCCTCTGTTCCCTCAAGTTTGCTGAGAGGGTTCGTTCGGTAGAACTGGGCCCTGGCTCGCGGAGAGCAGAATTAGGCTCCTGGACCAGTCAGGAGCACTTGGAGGTAATCGGCCCTTGTGTTCCGCTTGCTGGTTTTGTGCTGCTCCTCTGGGCTTCTGAGGGCTTTCATTTTTGCTGATACAGGAGTGCTTTGGGCATGATTTGTACACCAGTGTGTGTGTGTCCTTGGGTGAGCCAGTATACAGAAAGACCCAGAAGGGCTTTACCAATACAGATTTCACGTTCCTCATGTGAACAGGAATAATGCCAGTAGAGAGATGTGGAGAAATGAGCCAGACCAGCCCTCCACTAAGTTAACCTAAATGTTGCAAATGTGTTTAACTTGCAGTTGTATTCTGTGTTGACGGTCCTCTTTCTTGCTGAAATCAGTAGTGTTTGTGTTTGGGAAGTGCTTGTATTCCTGATAGTGCCAGAGAGGCAGCAGCATTTGGGCAAGCCACTTCAGACACTCGATAGAACTTGAGAGTTTAAAATTGCTCCTCAGAAAGGAACTTGTGTTCCGAAATGCATTGAACCAGAATAAATCGTAATAGTTGGTACTTCTTAAGAACTTGTTTCTCCTTTTGACATCCTTCTCTCAGGCTCTAAACAGTGCTGCTTTAAACCTTATGCCAAGTGAGCAAAGCCCAGCAAAACTAGATCTTTTCTGCAAGGTATTCTTGAATGGGTTGGTCCTCCTACTTGCTTCAGTGGGTGGGGCTATGTGGGTGGGACTTGTATCTTGCCCTCCTGCATGGAAGAGACGCTCTCCAAGTTCCAGCCCTGCCTGCCTCCAAGGGTCAGGGTGTTGATGGAGTTCTGCCGAATGGACCACGAATGCCACAGCTGCGGTGTGATTGCAGCTGTACCTCTGAAGGGCCGTTTGTTGCCTTGTCTGCTTTTTTCCTCATTAAAAAGAGCGGTAGTGCTGTGGCATTTGCTTCTTGTTTCTTCTGTTAGCTGACCTAACAAATAAGTAACATTCCCAGCTCATGATAGGGAGCAACCCTTCTTAACCCAGTGAGGAAGTGTCATTGGGAGAGCACTGGAGTCAGGTCCTAAGTGTGTCTCAGTGGGATCCCAGACAGCCCAACCATTGTGAAGGCTTGATAATGAATGAAAACTGGCAGTTCTCTGTGCCTCTGGCTGGTGTCAGTGCTCTGATACTTCCCTCTCTCTGAGACATCAGGAGAGCTAACAGTGAAGAGTGTAAAGTAGAAAGTCATAGCTTCATATTTTGCTTGACCTGTAAAAATACAGTTGATAATACTGGTCTGCCATATAGGGCTATTTTAATGATGACTGGAATAATGTACCTGAAGTACACTGAAATGCACTATATAAATGCAAAATGTAATTTTTTTATAAGTTTCTTGAAAGGTTGCCTGAGCTCTGGAACTTTTTGCTCCTTTGCATTTTTGTCCATCTCCCACTGATTTTATTATTTATTTGTGAATAGATCTTCCTAGAGTACAAGGTGATAGGTCCCTGTCCTGAGGTGCTTCAGATGTAAAATTCACCATGGAAGAGGGGGAGAGACTTGTAAGATCCAGTTTCAAGTGAAATGCTACAGGCTTCTCCATGGGGCAGTTTTCGATTGCACCTGCGGCTTTTGCTTTCTTCCACTTAGCCTTGTCCCTCCTTCCTGGATCTATCACGTTCTAGTCTATCAGGATGTGGAAATGCCTGTTTGGAATGTTGAAGTCGCAGCTGCACCTGACTGTGTGTCTGCCCTCACCAAGCTCAGAGAGATCCGTAGCAGTGGCAGCTTTGGGGCTCCTTTGGCGGCCTTGGCTGAGCTGCTTTGGCCTTCCCCTCCCCCCAGCTCATGATGTTTTCCAGTGGCAGCTGCTTTTTGCCTCAGCCCTAAACTCCCATGGCTGTCTTCCCCTAGGTGGAATCATCAGTCACAGCACAACCTTGCATCCGGACACAGTCTTCTCCTCGGACGCGGCGAGCAAGTTCACTCCGGGCACGGCTCCAGACTTCAGGTAAGAGTTGCAAAGAGGCCAGCTTGCTCTTTAGCTGCTCAGGGCACTCTTGACTCTTCCAAATATTGTTTTGACACGGTGTTGCTCCCCAGGTTTTCATGCACAACTGATGCTGTGTGTGTGTGTGTGTGTCTGTCTCTTTCAGACCTATGTTGGAGTCCATCTGGCTCGATAATGCCACTAAGAGCTTTGAGATGTTAGTGGAATATGCAGCAGGGCATGCCCTCTCCTCACCTCCACTATGGGATCATCCAAGGGGGGGGGGAGGAAGGATACAGATACCAGAAGGGTGCAATAGACAAGGAGGCTTAGGCAGAGGCCTTGTATGCCTGATGGTGTCACTGAATGCACAGACGGCCCTTGAGACAACCCCACAGCAGTTCAGACACTCCGGCTGGTCTAGCCACCCGGCGTAGGAGTGGCAGCAGAGGGCTCGATTTGGACCAGGATGGATGCTGGGTATTTGGGGTATCTTCAGGCTGCTCCCATTTGTGAGGGGTGGCTAACTGTCATGGTCACTTTGTCCCTTCCCAGTGCATATCAGGCCCTCTGGTCACAATTGCAGAGGAGGGATGGCACGTAGAATGTTGAGCTTACTCCATGAGGGGCACAAGGCATAGAGAAGCCTCTAGACCAGTGGTTCCCAACCTGGGGGCCGGGACCCACAGGGGGGCCGCAAAGTAATCCAGAGGGGGCCGTGAACAGTAAAGAAATGAATTGTTTATTATTATTTTTTAAAAAGTCTTCACTCCTTCTACACTGTCTGCTTTCCACTGCCGCTGCAGATGACACCTCCCCCTTGCTCCAAAAGAGAGGGGAGGCCTTTTGCTGAAGCGCCAGAGCATCTGTCAGGCGCACTAAGGGCAGGCATCAGCCTATAAAATACATGGCAGATGCCAAAGGAGGCTGGGGGGGGGGCTACCAGGAAGAAGAGGGGATTGCTATCATTGACTCCTGTCTCTTTGCACTGCCGCTACTGGCAACACCCTTACTTAGAATGAGAGGAGAGGGGTTTTCGTGAAGCAAAAAGAAGCAAGGCTGCAAAGAAAGGCTGCTTTCCCCCTTCCTTCCTGGCAGCCAGCCTGCCTTCCTGGGGGGAGGGGGGTCACAAAAAATTTTCAGCTTATAAAGGGGGTCCCGTGCTCATAAAGGTTGGGAACCACTGCTCTAGACATCAATCAGTACTAATTTCATCCTTGTTTCATTGATCTCCACACCCTCGCTGAGATTGGCCGCTATCCCAAGTTAATAGTTAGAACAGAGAAAGTACAGCCTCAGTCATTCTGATTCAAAACCATCATTTGCCATGAGACCAGGCAGGCTTCATGTTCACAAACTTTTCTGAGAAAATCAAGAATTAGAATTGTTCTTGGGTCAGAGATCAAAGATCCATCCAGTCATGGTGGCCAGCCAGATGCTGTCGGGAAACTCATCAACAGGACATGATGGTGACAGCCATCACTAGAAACTCTTTTCATTAATGTAACTCATCCTAGGCTGCTGTTTCTTTTAATTTATAATAATAAATAAATTTAAAAAGTGGAGGGATGCAAAACAAACCTGTTGTCCTATTTGATTTCAGCCTGGAATTAAAGAGATGCTCTTTCTGCTCCAGGTGAGTGTGGGCAGGTGCAGACAGTTCTGGAGATTAACTGAAGTTGATTAGCAAGGTGAAGCGTTCTGCTTTGGCCAGGGAAAAAGGCAAAAGGCGAATGGGTGCAACCTCTCCTGCAAGCGCTTTCTTTCTTGGTCGGGGTAGTTTGTGGCATTTCCATGTCTGCAGAATCTGGGAACCAGCACTGAATCAGTTTTCATGTTTATTTTGTTTATAATTATGGAGGGGCATACCCAACGCTCCAGCATTCTAGGGATGGAGCATCTAGGCACTGTATGATGACTGTGTGATATAACTCTATGTGTAAAGTGCTGCATAACTGCCTGCTAGCACACCACTTGCAAGCAAGCAACAACAAACTTGCAAAAAAAATTCCAAAACAGGCTGAGAATAAAATATGTAGAATGAAAACACTCTTGCACACAATAAATGCCTTTGCATGTCATAGTTGTTAAAATCTGAATGCAAAAGTAGAGTTGCAGCAGAATGTAGGTTTTTCGGTAGATATTTTCTGCTCCAGATCCCAACCCAGAGATGCTTCCATGCAGGATGAAATTCTCATGCATATCACCAGAGGTATCCTTCTGCCCCCGACTTACTGGCTTCTCCTTTCTGTGCTTTTAGAAACTGGTTTGTATTCTGAAATTCTTCCTGCGCAAGACTCACTCATGCTGTACCATGCAATAATCATACCTGAAGAGTTAGATTTGTCACTAGGCTATAGAGCACACTTAATAAATTCTATTATTTTTGGCTGTTTGCATGTAAACATTTTAAATGGCATTACATTTGCATAATTTAGACTTAATTTACATTGGCATGACATTCTGCGCAGAGAAGGTTTTGGCTGGAACCCTGCTAGCTACTGCTCTTGGGAGACCTGTTATGCATGTGACAAAGCAATGGCAGTTGGTTTTGGCTGCGGATGCAGGAATGGAAAGCAGAGCTCTGCCTTGAGCCCTCATCTTCTCCCTTCTGTGTTTTTGTTTTTAGGGAAGCTGAGGCCAATCCCTGTGTGAAAGACAGCTTTTTCAAGAAGGAGTTGGGGAAACCATGAATGCTTTTAAGAGACAATTCTTCATGCCCTCCAAGGCTGATGGACACTGATTTGGGAGACACAAAGACGTTTCTTGCAAGTGCAGCTGCAGAAAAGGAAAGGGTGGTGCCATCTACCGTCTCCTGAAGAGCAAAGGTCTCTCCATCAGACACACCCATCCTGAACAAGGATGACTTGCCAACCCTTTGTTGCACCTCATCCATTGCTGGCAGTGGATATACTTGGGCTTGAATACAATTGGACTTCAGGAGATGGTTCATTCACCTAACGGGGTGAATTTTAATTATATTTTAAAAGGAAGAATGGAGATTCTAGACACATTCCCATCCTTTTGGCCCTTTGCTTTGATTTTTAAATTTAATAAACTCTTTGCACCATGTTTCTGCTTTTTCAAAAACAAAAAACTCACCAGTCTCCCTTGTTACAGGAAGACAATAGTGAAAGCCAAATTCAGTTTGGGCTAGGTTTGAGCTGAACCTGCAAAGTAACTCCTGCTCACTTCACACATTTACTACTTGACATGTTTTGGCAGGGACTAGGGACATTTCCTCCAAATTTTCATCTTTCCCGCTTCATACAATTCTTTAGAAATCCTCAGAGTGAACACTGCAGAAGGATTCTTATACTTGTTGATGCCACTGTAAAATACAGAATTAGTTATTTGCCCCTATTTTTATTATTATATTTAGGGATGGATCAGTCTATTTCCAGTCCATGTCATTTTTGCATGTGTTCCTTTCTTTTGTTTTGTCTGATTTCCGTACAAATATGTAACTAAAAAAATAAAAGTCTCCATAACTTTGCAGAGGAATACATCCATCATTTATGAGGTGATCTATGGTCTGCCTTTTTTCAAAAAACTTACTAGTCTTGGACTTTCTAGTGGCATGGAGCAGCTATTACCTGTAAAACAAGACTGGATTTTTTAAATGGCAGACCTTGGATAACCTTGTAAAATTTGGAGCAGTGCCAAATCCGAAAAGATAACTGCATTCCGAGATGTGTACCAGGTAAATTCACTTTGGAATATGCCCACATCAAATTCCTTGAGTATCTCTAATTATATTTTAAGAACATAAGAACATAAGAAGAGCCTGCTGGATCAGGCCAGTGGCCCATCTAGTCCAGCATCCTGTTCTCACAGTGGCCTACCAGGTGCCTGGGGGAAGCCCGCAAGCAGGACCCGAGTGCAAGAACACTCTCCCCTCCTGAGGTTTCCGGCAACTGGTTTTCAGAAGCATGCTGCCTCTGACTAGGGTGGCAGAGCACAGCCATCATGGCTAGTAGCCATTGATAGCCCTGTCCTCCATGAATTTGTCTAATCTTCTTTTAAAGCCATCCAAGCTGGTGGCCATTACTGCATCTTGTGGGAGCAAATTCCATAGTTTAACTATGCGCTGAGTAAAGAAGTACTTCCTTTTGTCTGTCCTGAATCTTCCAACATTCAGCTTCTTTGAATGTCCACGAGTTCTAGTATTATGAGAGAGGGAGAAGAACTTTTCTCTATCCACTTTCTCAATGCCATGCATAATTTTATACACTTCTATCATGTCTCCTCTGACCCGCCTTTTCTCTAAACTAAAAAGCCCCAAATGCTGCAACCTTTCCTCGTAAGGGAGTCGCTCCATCCCCTTGATCATTCTGGTTGCCCTCTTCTGAACCTTTTCCAACTCTATAATATCCTTTCTGAGATGAGACGACCAGAACTGTACACAGTATTCCAAATGCAGCCGCACCATAGATTTATACAACGGCATTATGATATCGGCTGTTTTATTTTCAATACCTTTCCTAATTATTGCTAGCATGGAATTTGCCTTTTTCACAGCTGCCGCACACTGGGTCGACATTTTCATCGTGCTGTCCACCACAACCCCGAGGTCTCTCTCCTGGTCGGTCACCGCCAGTTCAGACCCCATGAGCGTATATGTGAAATTAAGATTTTTTGCTCCAATATGCATAATTTTACACTTGTTTATATTGAATTGCATTTGCCATTTTTCCGCCCATTCACTCAGTTTGGAGAGATCTTTTTGGAGCTCTTTGCAATCCCTTTTTGTTTTAACAACCCTGAACAATTTCGTGTCGTCAGCAAACTTGGCCACTTCACTGCTCACTCCTAATTCTAGGTCATTAATGAACAAGTTGAAAAGTACAGGTCCCAATACCGATCCTTGAGGGACTCCACTTTCTACAGCCCTCCATTGGGAGAACTGTCCGTTTATTCCTACTCTCTGCTTTCTGCTTCTTAACCAATTCCTTATCCACAAGAGGACCTCTCCTCTTATTCCATGACTGCTAAGCTTCCTCAGAAGCCTTTGGTGAGGTACCTTGTCAAACGCTTTTTGAAAGTCTAAGTACACTATGTCCACTGGATCACCTCTATCTATATGCTTGTTGACACTCTCAAAGAATTCTAATAGGTTACTGAGACAGGACTTTCCCTTGCAGAAGCCATGCTGGCTCTGCTTCAGCAAGGCTTGTTCTTCTATGTGCTTAGTTAATCTAGCTTTAATAATACTTTCTACCAGTTTTCCAGGGACAGAAGTTAAGCTAACTGGCCTGTAATTTCCGGGATCCCCTCTGGATCCCTTTTTGAAGTTTGGCGTTACATTTGCCACTTTCCAGTCCTCAGGCACGGAGGAGGACCCGAGGGACAAGTTACATATTTTAGTTAGCAGATCAGCAATTTCACCTTTGAGTTCTTTGAGAACTCTTGGGTGGATGCCATCCGGGCCCGGTGATTTGTCAGTTTTTATATTGTCCATTAAGCCTAGAACTTCCTCTCTCGTTACCACTATTTGTCTCAGTTCCTCAGAATCCCTTCCTGCAAATGTTAGTTCAGGTTCAGGGATCTGCCCTATATCTTCCACTGTGAAGACAGATGCAAAGAATTCATTTAGCTTCTCTGCAATCTCATCATTCTTTAGTACACCTTTGACTCCCTTATCATCCAAGGGTCCAATCGTCTCCCTAGATGGTCTCCTGCTTTGAATGTATTTATAGAATTTTTTGTTGTTGGTTTTTATGTTCTTAGCAATGTGCTCCTCAAATTCTTTTTTAGCATTCCTTATTGTCTTCTTGCATTTCTTTTGCCAGAGTTTGTGTTCTTTTTTATTTTCTTCATTCGGACAAGACTTCCATTTTCTGAAGGAAGACTTTTTGCCTCTAAGAGCTTCCTTGACTTTGCTCGTTAACCATGCTGGCATCTTCTTGGCCCTGGCGGTACCTTTTCTGATCTGCGGTATGCACTCCAGTTGAGCTTCTAATATAGTGTTTTTAAACAACTTCCAAGCATTTTCGAGTGATGTGACCCTCTGGACTTCGTTCTTCAGCTTTCTTTTTACCAATCCCCTCATTTTTGTGAAGTTTCCTCTTTTGAAGTCAAATGTGACCGTGTTGGATTTTCTTGGCAATTGGCCAGTTACATGTATGTTTAATTTAATAGCACTGTGGTCACTGCTCCCAATCGGTTCAACAACACTTACATCTCGCACCAGGTCCCGGTCCCCACTGAGGATTAAGTCCAGGGTTGCCGTCCCTCTGGTCGGTTCCATGACCAACTGATCTAGGGAATAGTCATTTAGAATATCTAGAAACTTTGCTTCTTTGTCATGACTGGAACACATATGCAGCCAGTCTATGTCCGGGTAGTTGAAGTCACCCATTACTACCACATTTCCTAGTTTGGATGCTTCCTCAATTTCATATCTCAAGGTCTCCCTGAGCATTTTGATCAGGGGGACGATAGATCGTTCCCAGTATTAAGTCCCTCCTGGGGCACGGTATCACCACCCACAACGATTCTGTGGAGGAGTCTGCCTCTTTTGGGGTTTCGAGCTTGCTGGATTCAATGCCTTCTTTCACGTATAGAGCGACTCCGCCACCAATACATCCTTCCCTGTCCTTCCGATATAGTTTATATCCAGGGATAACCGTATCCCACTGGTTTTCTCCATTCCACCAGGTCTCGGTTATGCTCACTATATCAATGCTCTTCTCTAAGACCAAGCACTCCAGTTCTCCCATCTTGGTTCGGAGGCTCCTAGCATTAGCGTACAGGCACTTGTAAGCAGTGTCTCTCTTCAAGTGTCTTTGGCACTTGTGGTTAGGCCTGTGGTAATTTTGCTCTTCTGAATTTATATCCTGTGCCCCTGCTCTCACAATGCCTACTTCTAGGCCTACCCCTTTTAAAATTTCATCATTTTATCCCATTTCTCAAACAAAAAACTTTCTCCAGCAGCAGCTCACACCAGTCAACAGTTCAATACCATACTAGTGGTAGGCACCATTCAAAATTAAGATGAGATATAGACATGTTATCAGGGTTGTAAAAATAAAAAGACAAAACACACAAGGGAAGGGGAGTGGAGGGAGATCAGAATAATATGGTGAGTTGTAAAGAGACATTTACTAGAGGTTTGCACTGTCCATCCCTTTTCATATCTGTATCTGTTAATCAGCAAGTTGTAGTCCTACTCGGAGTAGACCCATTGAAATTAGTGAATCCAGGTCATGTCTATTAACTTCAGTGAGTTTACTCTTGAGTATGATTAGTACTGAATACCATCCTATCTAAAAGAGAGCCAGTGTGGTGTAGTGGTTAAGGTGTTGGACTATGACCTGGGAGACCAGGGTTCCAATCCCCACACAGCCATGAAGCTCCCTGGGTGACCTTGGGCCAGTCAATGCCTCAGCCTCAGAGGAAGGCAATGGTAAATCCCCTCTGAATACCGCTTACCATGAAAACCCTATTCATAGGGTCACCATAAGTCGGAATCGACTTGAAGGCAGTCCATTTCTATTTCATCATCCTATCTGATTCAACTTATTTGGGTCCAAATCATTTCTTAAAAAGCTATTTCCTCCCATTGTTTATTATAAATAGCAGTGATTGGATGCAACTGCAGGCATGGTCCCCCTCCTGAGAGGGATGAAATTTAGAATGACAGCTGTAGCAGTTTTCCCACAAGGGCAAACTTGAGGATCACTTAACCTACCCTAGTATTTTGTGTGCTGTAGATCTGAAAAACCACAGACATAACAGGTGCTCCTGGGGAAGAGACCTGCCAAATTACAGACAAATAGTTCTAAGGGCTATTGTACTAGTTAATAGTACTAGTTTTATTATTTATTTATTTATTAGATTTATATCCCGCCCTTCCTCCCAGTAGGAGCCCAGTTAGCTTCTTTATTTCCAGTGTTAGAGTGGGGAGGGCTGGAAATGCAAAAGTGTGTTTGTGTTTGAGAGTATATATGAGTGTGCATGAGTGTGCATGTGAGAGTGTGTACAAGAGAGGGAGTTCTATAAAAATGTAGCTGGACCTGATGGGGCTGCTAGGAGGTCATGGGGGCATGACCACATTCTGGGTTTCTCCCCACCATCCTCCCTTGCAAAAATACCGTGGATACTTAACTATTTGTAAATTGCAATGCTTAGCACCTAATTAAACTGAAAAGTGTCTTACTTTGGGTTCAGAAGGCGTCCCTGCTGTCACAGTAGCTTCTCTGTTGGGATGAAAGTTGTGTGGCCTCCACCTGTTCTGGTTCTCTGCCCATCTTCCTCCTTGGCAAAGAAACAGTGGACACTTTGCAGTTTTATTGATGCTCAGCACCTTAGCAACTTCAGCTTTCTTCAGAAGAGATGCCCACTGTCACAAATTTTAGTGTGGGTGACGCGCTGTCACCTGCTATCACTCTGCCGTTAACAAATGGAGGCACTTTTATCCGCCACACACTCTATAACAATGCTGCTATTAGGGTCTTTGCTTCATTCCCCACCCCACACCCCAGCCTTTGCTAACAAACATCTAGGTATAGCCAAGCCTCAAGCCTCCCTGTGTATCTCTATAATCTCTAAAAGGTCACAGCCCTGGGTCGATCCCCTGTAACCTATTACAGTTACTTTCTAGAGCAGTGGTTCTCAAACTTTTTTGGTTTGCGGTGCACTGTAAAACATATAAAAATTTTCTGGCACACTTCATGTACAAAATTAAAAATATATTAATATATTTTAAACTATGAATAAAAATAATCTAAACTATAGCAACCTATTACTTACCCTATACAAATGGGTTTCTTCTCATTTTTAAAATATACTTTCATAATATTTGAGGCACAGCTAGCCACCTCTTAGGGCACACCAGTGTGCCTGGGCGCACCGTTTGAGAACCACTGCTCTAGAGTTAATTCCGCTACCACCATTTGATAACTGTTTCCATCTTGGTTTATGTTTTGCTAACACTTGTGTGTTTTGTGCTAGCTGGCCAAGAACCAGGTGTGTCTTTTAAAACCAACATATTTCTTTAACAGAAGTTATGAATAAACCAAGAATACTTTTAACTCAGTTTTTCAAGCATATGGTTACAGATTGTTCTTCAGTTCATACCTAATCACTGTGAACAAGTTCAATTGTGCAGGGCCTGATGAACTGCATCTTAGAATATTGAAGGTACTGGCTGAAGAACTCTTGGAACCACTATCTATTATCTTACTTTGCAAAATTGTGTAGGAAGGGTGAAGTGCCGGATGACTGGGAAAGATATGTTGTCCCTATCGTCATAAAGGGCAAAAGGGAGGAACCTGGGAATTACAGACCAGTAAGCCTGACATCAATCCCTGGGAAATTCTGGAGCAGATTAAAAAACGGTCAATCTGAAAACACCATGAAAATGCAGTAATTATTAGAAGTCAACATGGATTTATCAAGAACAAATCCTGCCAGACTAATCTTACCTCAGTTTTTGATCAGGTAACCTCCCTGGTAGACTTGTGGGAATGCTGTGCAGATAATATATCTCAACTTCAGCAAAGCTTTTAACAAAATGCCACATGATATTCTGATTAGCAAACTAGCTAAATGTGGACTGGATGGAACAGCTATCCAGTGGGTCCACAATTGGCTCCAGAATTGTACTCAAAGAGTGCTTATCAACGGTTCCTTTTCAAATGGGGGGGAGATAATGAGTGGGGTGCTGTAGGGCCCAGTGCTCTTCAACATTTTTATTAATGACTTGGATGAGGAGGTGCAGGGAATGCTTATCAAATTTGCAGATGAAACAAAATTGGGAGGAATAGCTAATACTGTGGAAGACAGAAACAAAATTCAAAAGGATCTTGATAGGCTAATGGGATGAAAAAAATTGAATGCAATTTAACAGGGTAAGTGCAAAGTTCTACACCTAGGAAAAAGAAACCAAATGCAGTTATATGATAGGGGATAGTTGGCTCAGCAATACTACATGTGAGAAAGATCTTGGAATTGTTTATCAGAAGCTGAATATAAGCTAACAGTGATGTGGCTGCAAAAAAGGCAAAACACTATTTTAGGCTGCATTAACAGAAGTATAGTTTCCAAATCACGTGAAGTATTAGTTCCCTTCTCTATGGCACTGGTTAGGTCTCATCTTGAGTACTGTATCTAGTTCTGGACACCGCACTTTAAGAAGGATGTAGGCAAAGTGGAATGGGTTCAGAGGAGGGCAACAAGGATGATCAAAGGACTGGAAGCAAAGTCCTTATGAGGAGAGACTGAAAGAACTGAGCAAGTTTAGCCTTCAGATGACTGAGTGGAGTTGTCACACAGAAGAGGGCCAGGATCTCTTCTCGGTCATCCCAGAGTTCAGGACATGGAATAATAGGTTCAAGTTGCAGGAAGCCAGATTTCAAGTGAACATCAGGAAAAACTTCCTGTTAGAATGGTACGATAATGGACCCAATGACCTAGTGAGGCGGTGGGCTCTCCAACACTGGAGGTATTCAAGAGGCAGCTGGACAGCAACCTGTCGACTATGCTTTAACTTGGATTCCTGCCTTGAGCAGGAGGTTGGACTCAATGGCCTTATAGGCCCTGTCCAACTATTCTGAGTCTATGGGTAGAAACACACTGACTGTTCTGAATGTTCCAGCATGTTTCCACCTCTCTCTTCTGAAAATGGGGGCACACAACCCTAGTCAAGCCCTGCCTCTTTTAACTGTAAAATCTGGTTGGAGCAACTTGAGTATTTTTTTTTAAATTCAGCTTCCAAGAGATTTCACAACTGATTGGCTCATCAACCTATTTCCCCTCTAGGTGTCGCTAATGGAAATGCTTTGTTCTGGTGACTAAGATTCATATAAACAGTACTGAGGACAAGATGGCAACCTGAGGCATCCCACAGCACAACTGCCATGGGGCCAAAGACAATCACCTAATGCTATACGCTGAATCGGACCCTGGAGATAGGATTGGAACAACTGTAACACTGTGCTTCCGATACTCATCTCACCAAGTTAGCTCAGAAGGTCAATGGTATCAAAAGCTGCTGACAGATCAAGTAAGAACAACAGATTCACACTTCCCCTGTTCTCATCCATCAGGGTGACCAAGGCTGATTCAGTCCCATAACCAGGCCTGAACCCAGATTGAAATGCATGAAGATAATCTGTTTCATCCAAGAGTACTTACAATTGTTGCACCACAAACCTCTTTAGCATCTTTGTTAAAAGGAGAGTATTTGAACCTGGCCCAGAGTTGTCACAAACAAATAAATGGGCCTTTTCAAGAGTGGTCAGATCACAGCCTCTTTTAGGGCAACTGGAATCACTCCCACAAGGATGTGATAACCACACCCTAGATCCATTCAGTCATACCCCCTTGGCAAGCTTTAATAAGCCAAGAAGGGCAAGGGTCGAGGGGACACTTTGCTGGCCACATTGTCACAAAGACTCAGTTCATGTCATCAGACCACATCAACTGAAATAGATCCTAAGATGTGGATGTCATGTCAAGATTGCTTCGAAAGTTACCAACTTTACTCTTGAAGTGCCCTGCAAACAATTCATAATGGGTTTCTGAAGGTTGCATAACCTTACATGGATTACCAAGAATGGTTCATCTGATTATGTGGACTCAAGAAAGCATGTGCTATAATAAATTTGTTAGTCTTAAAGGTGCTTGTACTATTCTTTTTGTTGTTTTGCTAAAATTACACTAGGATCTACTTTAGAGGATTGTTGTGGCAATAAAAAGACTATAAAACACTTTGGCCAACCAAAGACGCACAAAGCTGGATGGTGCAGATGAGAATTCAGTGTGCAGAGCCCATATGTAGCATGGGAACATACCTGCACACCCTGCCTGCACACCTCACCCAAGCAAGTCTATCCCAGTAGGAAGACAGACATTGGATTGACCAAAGACCTACGTGCACAGTCCAGTGTTTGTAGGCCTGAACATCCTGGTTGTGTCCCAGATTCTTTTTCCTTTTATTTTTAGGTTGGGCTTTTTCATGATTCCAAGCCTGCCCTCCCTCTCCCAAGTCAAAATCAGACAGGTTGGAGACAGACTTTTAATTTTGATTATTCCTTATTTATCAGTATTGTATTTATATTCATTCCATTTTTCCTCAAGGTGGAGCTGAAGGTGGCATTTATTGGTCTCCTTTCTCCAAAGTTATTCTTGCAACAACGCTGTGGTGACCTAGACTATATATATTTGACTCAAATATTAAGCTGACACAGGGCTAGCACCAGAGGGTGGCCAGGTTGGGCTCTGGCCAAGAGCCCTTGGGGCCTAAGAAGCCCCTGAAGTGCCCCTCCTTGGGGTGGGTGGCTAGCACTCCCTTCTACAATCCGTGGCAGTGTTAACTTCCAACCCTGCCACAGACCGCAGAGAGGGAGCTCCCAGGCACCCCTTACTACTGTGCAGGCCAGTGATGCCTACCTGCATGCCCCACCTACTTTTCCCTTGAAGTAAATGCTGGCCACACTGCAGCCACATGCCTGCCATCAACCAAGATGCCGGCTGAGGCTTCCCTAAGGGAATCTTGGTTGATGGTAGGCATGCGTGCACAGCACAGCCAGCATGCACTTCAAGGGAAAGGTAGGTGAGGCATGTAGGCGGGTGCCCAAGGGCTCTGGCATGCCTGGTACTGGCCCTGGGCTGACAGATAGTGAGTTGATGTCATGGGCCCAAGGAGAACCTTTGGCAAGATTGGGAGGAGTGAGAGTGGGTCAGATGTTGCAGAAGGGGCTAGGGAAATCTTGGGTGAAGCACTTCCAGAAGCCTCTGGCAGCTCTGATGAGTTAATCGGACCCTGCATCTTTGACAGGAAGAAAGGAATTCCCACTGGCACCCAGCCCAGACCTAGCTGTTGAACAGATTACACTTAATGAACAACCTGGAGTCTTCCAGAGAGAGAGGAATGTGAACGCAATCTGTCTTTCACCAAGGTAATGGAGATTAGAAAAAAAGACAGCTTCAGTACTAGACAGTACTAGAGAATGCACAGATAAGTAATTGCCCACCCACCTCTCATATTTATTATGGGTGGATTTATTTTTATTTATTATTTTATTTATACCCCGCCCTTCCTTCCAGCAGGAGCCCAGGGCGGCAAACAGAAACACTAAAAACACTTTAAAACATCATAAAAAGACTTTAAAATACATTAAAACAAAATGTTAAAAACATTTTAAAAGAACTTTAAAAACATCTTTTAAAAAATAGTTAAAGACATTAAAAGACATACTAAAAGCAATTCTAACACAGATGCAGACTGGGATAGGTCTCAACTTAAAATGATGGATGAAATTAAGTGGTTTGTATCCTGAGATATGCAGCAAGCTGTTGCTTCTATTTGCCTAGTTTGTATCAGGAGAGATGCCTAGCCTCTTTCAGAAATATTAATTAATTGATTGATTATTTTATTTATATCCCGCCCTTCTTCCAAGCAGGAGCCCAGGGTGGCAACATTAGATATGCCTAATCTGTTAGTGTTCTGTATCCTGAATCATGCCACTATTCCTATACTGACTTCTTGAATAAAGCTCATTAAAAAAACCAGCCTTCAAACCTTGAGCCTGCTTTACTGGTTGGGAACCAGGACAACTTCACAGGTGATTTTAACCCTGGTTTCCCAAGTCCTAGTCCATTTCATATCCCGCTACCTTATTCCACATTGGGGGGGGGGAGAAGTGAATAAGCTGGGGGAGGGGAATAATCTTTTCCCACAGGTCTGGAAATGTATGGGGTCCCTTGTTAACAGTCCTGTGTGGCACCCTAGCCACTCTGGGTCCTGTGCTGTCTGAGGGAAGGGAGTTCCTGGCTATCACAGAGTGTATCCCTCTGTTCAGCCCATCTTTCTCTTATCAAGAACTTGCTGCCACCAGATAAAGGCGGGATTTTTTTACAAGGTGGCCCTTTTATAAATCAACCTAATAATCCCCCCTTCCTATGTCTCCCCAAAAACACCTCAAAGTAGTTTGTGATTTGGCTTCAAATGTGAGTAGTGAATAACAAAATTATTTATTTATTTATTTATTTATTTATTTATTATTAATTAAACTTATATACCGCCCGACTAGCAATAGCTCTCTGGGCGGTGAACATCAAAAAATACAATAAAATTACGCAATCTCATAAAACGAAGTATATAAAACTGTACAAACTGAAATCAGATTACAACAATTTAAAATTAAATTAACTTAAATTAAAATGCCTCAGAGAAGAGGAAGGTTTTAACTTGGCGCCGAAAAGATGATAGTGTCGGCGCCAAGCGCACCTCCTCGAGGAGACTATTCCATAGTTCGAGGGCCACCACTGAGAAGGCCCTAGATCTTGTCACCACCCTCCAGGCCTCCCTATGGGTCGGGACCTGGAGGAGGGCCTTCGTAGTAGACCATAGTGAACGGGCGGGTTCATATCGGGAGAGGCGTTCCGACAGATATCATGGTCCCGCGCCGTATAAGGCTTTATAGGTAAGTACCAACACTTTGAATCTGGCCCGGAAGCATATTGGAAGCCAGTGCAAACGGGCTAGCACAGGTGTTATATGCTCAGACCGCTTGGTTCTTGTTAGCAGTCTGGCCGCCGCATTTTGCACTAGCTGTAGCTTCCGAACCGTCTTCAAAGGTAGCCCTACGTAAAGCACGTTGCAGTAGTCCAGACGCGAGGTTACCAGAGCATGTACCACTGATGAGAGGTCTTCTTTACTCAGATAGGGACGTAGTTGGGCTACCAACCGAAGTTGGTAGAACGCATTCCGGGCCACCGAGGCTACATGAGCCTCGAGTGAGAGGGAAGAGTCTAAAACGACTCCCAGACTACGAACCTGCTCCTTTAGGGGGAGTGTAACCCCATCCAGGACAGGGTATATATCCACCATCCGATCAGAGAAACCATCCACCAACAGCATCTCAGTCTTATCAGGATTGAGTCTCAGTTTGTTAGTTCCCATCCAGTCCATTGTCGCGGCCAGGCAACGGTTCAGCACATCGACCGCCTCACCGGAGGAAGATGAAAAGGAGAAGTAGAGCTGCGTGTCATCAGCGTACTGATGACAACGCACTCCAAAACTCCTGATGACCGCACCCAGCGGCTTCATATAGATGTTAAAAAGCATGGGAGACAAAACTGAACCCTGCGGGACCCCACATTGGAGAACCCATGGTGTCAAGCAATGTTCCCCAAGCACTATCTTCTGGAGACGACCCGCCAAGTAGGAGCGGAACCACTGCCAAGCAGTGCCTCCGACTCCCAACTCCGCAAGCCTCTCCAGAAGGATACCATGGTCGATGGTATCAAAAGCCGCTGAGAGATCAAGGAGAATCAGCAGAGTTACACTCCTTCTGTCTCTCTCCCGACATAGGTCATCAAACAGGGCGACCAAGGCCGTCTCAGTGCCGAAACCAGGCCTGAAAGTCCACAGGTTTAATTAAACAAGACAAAAAGTTTACCAAGACAAAAATGAGTTCTAGGGGGAAAGTGTGTGTGTGTGTGTGTGTGATGTACCTTCAAGTTGATTGTGACTTACGGTGGGGAAAGTATTACATGAAAAAGATATAGAAAACTAGTATAACCACCAATGGAGCAAAAAGAACAAACACCGTGTTGAATGCAGTTGCTTTCTCTAAGTCTAGTACATTCCATAAAGCAACATACAATCTTTGTTGTACTCTGTACAATTCAAGTATAATCTTCTTGCTGCCTCTCTCACAGGGATACAAAAGCCTTGATGTCTCCAGAGTTCCCCCCAAATTCTTTGCCACTCTCCCAGCTCCTTCTAAAAGTAGTATTTGCCTACCTGCCCCATGCCAATTCACAGGTCCTGACCAGCAGGTTACAATCACCAGAAAGTATTGAAGGCCAGGTTAGAGGCACCAGGAAGTATTAGAGCCTTTAATTAGAGCACTCAGACAAAGGAAATGTCATCTTCCATATCCTCAGTGTATTCTGCCACCTTCTCATTAGAGCCTCAGGGCGGGCAGGGCAGATACAGCAAGTAGAGATACTGGCCCTTCTCTGTGTGACAACCTCTCAAGTAATTGATGAGTAGTATCATATCTCCCCTCAGTCTTCTCTTCTCATGGTTAAACATGACCAGTTCTTTCAGTCTCTCCTCAACAGGGCTTTGTTTCAAGTCCTCTGATCATCCTTGTTGCCCTCCTCTGAACCCATTCCAGTTTGTATGCATCCTTCTGAAAGTGCAGTGTCGAGATCTGAGTGATGTACTCAAGGTGAGGCCTAACCAGTGCCAAATACAGAGGAACTGGTACTTCACGACTTGGAAACTATTCTTCTGTTAATGCAGCCTAAAATCACATTTGTCTTTTTTGCAGCCACATCACACTGTTAGCTCATATTCAGCTTGTGATCAACAAAATTCCAAGATCCTTCTCACATGTAGTATTGCTAAACCAAGTATCCCTCCAGCTTATAGCTGAGCATTTGGTTTCTTTTTCCTGGGTGGAGAACTTTGCACCTATTCCTGTTAAATTTAATCCAGTTGTTTTCAGCCCAGTGCTCCAGCCTATCAAGATCACTTGATAGTTGTTCCATCCAGCCCACATATAGCTAGCTTGCTAATCAAAATAACATGGGGCACTTTGTCCAAAGCTTTGTTGAAGTCGAGATATATTATGTCCACAGCATTCCCACAGTCTACCAGGGAGGTTACCTGCTCAAAACATGAGATAAGATTAGTCTGTCAGGATTTGTTCTTGACAAAGCCATGTTGGTAAATCACTGCATTGTTTTCAAGGTGCTTACAAACTGACCGCTTTACAATCTGCTCCAGAATTTTCCCAGGGTTTGATATCAGACTGACTGGTCTACAGTTCCCAGGTTCCTCCTTTTTGAAGATAGGGACAACATTAGCCCTCCTCTAGTCATCTGGCACTTCATCCACCCACCACAATTTTGCAAAGATAATAGACAGCTGTTCTGAGAGTTCTTGAGCCAGTTCCTTCAGTACTCTAGGATGCAGTTCATCTGGTCCTGGAGATTGAACTCATTCAAAGTAATTAGGTATTCCTTGACCATTTGTCTATCAAACTCAAGCTGCAATCCTGCCCCTTCAACATGTACTTCATGTTTTCCAGGAGGGGCATAGGCCCTCTTTTGAGAGAAGACTGAGCCAAAGTAGGAACTGAGCTGCTTTTTCTTTGTCATCTGTGATCATTTTACCTTTTGTTGCTATCTTTGTACTTATATTGGAATGGCCTGCTTTGTCCTGTTCTCCTTGAAGGTTAATAGGAAAGTCCCACTGATACATGATGCATGCTACAAGACAATTTTTGTTTGGGACCTCCCCTTGCGAACTCTGCTGCCAAACTCTTGTTAGCTCTCCCTGTTTGCCCGCTTTCTGACAGGTGGCTCACTTGTATCACTCGAAGACCAGCTGAGGCAGCTTCCTTTGCTCTGCTCAGATAGGAGTCAGGAAACAGACTCCCAGCACACAGGTGCTGATAATTGCACTCAGCAGTTATCAGGCCACGCCTCTTCAGTCAACCACTATGAGGACACAGTCCTTCCACTCAAGCTGCTATAGAACCCTTCAGCCTTTCTACCTGCCCAGCTGAGCACACATTAACTCAGAACAGACAGCCTCCCCCCCTTTTGGCTCGCTGTGTTCACTCACTCTCTGAGAGGTGGCTCATTTGGATCACTTGTAAACCAGCTCATTGACATCAGTGAAAGGGAATTTGGAAAGCTCACAAAGAAAGTAGATCGATAGAAGTATCACTCACACAATCAATGATTTCAAAGTGAATTTAAAAAAACAAATAGGAAAAGAAGAAGAATGAATCGGAAGTCAGGCAGAGAGTTGCTACTTCAAAATTCTGCAGAGAGAGAGAAAATCAGAAATAATAATAATTAGATGCCAAATCCAATTATTGCAGAAACGGAGCCTATCACTAGTAAGAATTCAGGAAGCAGAATGGTGTACTGATGATAATAAAGTATAGTAATAATCTGTACAATATGCACCAAATATCAACCAGTCCAAATTCAAACACAGATGCCTTAAACATTGACCTCACTGTTTGTAGGCCTTAATATCTTTTTTTAAATAATATTTTCTTTGGTTTTATAGAACAGAATACAAAACAGATATAACTTATACAACAGTGAGAGAAAATAGTTCAGTTATCTATAAGAGTAGTTATACATATAACACTCTAGGGAAGTGAGTATGAATTAAATTAGTTGTTGTCCTGTATTATTTTTCAGAGGTTATCCCAATTTGGATCGCCAGATCTGGCCATGCGAGGCTGGAGGCTTGCAAGCCCCATCACTTTGATGAACAAATACAATAAAGCTGTACCATTGTTCATAGAACTTATCTGCTTCTGTTCCTTGCCTGATTGGTTTTAAACTATGTTAGTTTTTCCATAAGTGCTAATTTCCATATTGCCTGATACCATTTGTGGATCATATATGGATCAAGCAGCTATCACCAGTCATGCTGCTATAAGAAGAAAGCTTGTCAGGGTTTTGTGTATGACTTTATTACCGACTTCATTAAAGACAAGTAGCAAAGCCAATGATGGCTCAAGGTGAAGGGACTGATTGGTAAGCTTGTGGATTTTGTTAAACTCTTCCTGCCAAAAGGGAACAATGAAAGCGCAGGACCACCACATATGGTCAAATGTACCTCACTCCCCACACCCCCTCCAACACAAGGGGGAGAGTTTGTTATTAGTTCTATGTAGGGTGTGGGGAGTGAGGTACCATCTGAGAATCAGCTTCAGTGCATTTTCATGCATCCTAGAAGAAACAGATTTGAAAGGGACTCTACTCCATTTACCATTCCAGTCTGATTCACTAATGTTTTGACAAAGGTCTTTGTCCCAAGGAGCTTTATGGTTTGTAGAGGAACCTACTGTTATCTCTAATAATATGCCATATATCTTTGACAGTGTCCCCTTTCCACTTTCCCAAGGTTGAGCAAGGAAAGATTCAAAGAGTCAGAGGTCTTGCCACTTGCTGTTTGTTAATTGGCATAGTGATGTAATGGTGAATTTGGCGAAGTTGAAACCAGGATGTTTTAATTTCCTTGAGCCGGCTAACAGGTAAGTGTGGGGTGTGGATCGTGGAAGGGGAGCGGAGGGCCCCTCAGGGGCTCCTGTAGCTCCGGGGCCCTCAGGCCAGTGCCCAACCTGGCCGCCCTTTAGAACCGGCCCTGAGCACATACATTCTTTGATTACTATATTTAGCAAATTGAAGTTAACTGGACTTGAGTTTAATGACCAACAGAATTTGGGTTTCCTTATGGGCACATTAGGAGAGAGATTTGAACCATTTATTTCTCTTTTAAACGACAAACATGAGATTAAGTTTGAACAAGCCATAGCAAGGCTAAGAGAGGAATGTATTGATCAGAGTTCTCCTACAAGTGGCTTAAATTATCTGGCCAGTGGGAAGGAGAAACGGAAGGGGAAAGCCCCTCCCAAGAACCAATCACAATGCTGTTTTACCTGTGGGAGGCGTGGTCACCTAGCTAAGCACTGTGTCTCATCCAAGGGCTCATCAGCCAATAGCAGCTCTCCAAATTTCAAACAGAGAGGACAAAGAGCATTTTTTTCCTGAGAATACCAAAAGACCTGAGAGAGCAGGACTCAAAGAAAGCAATTTCCTTTTAGTGCATAAGGTCTAATGGCAAATAATTATAAACAAAAATCAAACAATTGGATTTTGGACAGTGGATGTACAAATCATTCTTCATTTAATGAAGCTTTATTTCATGAAATAAACAGAAATATTCAAGAAAAAACTCAGACTGCTAATGGCCAACACATGAAGATTCATGGAGCTGGCAGTCTTGTTCTAAAATGCAAATTACCTCATGAAACCATGGAAAACAGAGCAGATCATGTTTTGTTATTCCTGAATTGAGTTGCAACATGCTAAGCGTGTCTGCATTAGATAAGAAAGAATTTGCAATACATTTCCAAGATGGAAAGTGTACAATAATATTTTGTTTGCACAAGCTGTTGAAAATGATGGTGTTTATGAACTAAGTCAGCTGAACAAGCAAATGCAGCCATAGTAGATAAGGATGAGACCAGCTTGGAGCTGTGGCATCAGTGGCTGGGACATCACGATCGAAAGGCAATCCTGCAACTACAAAAACAGAACCTTGCAACAGATATCAAGGTAAACCAAGAGTACCATGACAGCACAAACAGGTGCATAAACTGTATTGAAGAAAAGGCAGTTAGGCCCTCATTTTCACCAAGAACAGAAAAGGAAGCACCATGGTGCTGGATCTCATACACAGTGACCTCTGTGGACCATTTAATGTACCCTCACTTGGGAAGAATAGATATATTATAAATGTTGTGGATGATTTTTCAAGGTACTGTGTCACCTACCTACTAGAGGAGAAGAGCGAAACACATGAGATGCTTAAGAAATACATCTTGATGGTGAGCACGAAGTTTGAAAGAAAACTAAAAGCTCTACAAACATAATGGTGGTGAGTTTATATCGCACCAAACATAGAATTTCCTGGAGGAACAAGGCATTTTGCCCAGGAGGACTGTCAGTCGTATTCCAAAGCAGAATGGAATTTCTGAAAGGAACTTTAGATCTCTTCTGAAAATGACTAAATGCATGCTGGGTGATGCTGATCTACCCAGCAGACTATGGGGTGATGCAATAGTCGCTGGAACGTGTATCCAGAACAGATTGCCAACCAAGGGCACCACACATACACCATTTCAGTTATGGCATGGCAGAATTCCAAACCTGGGACATATTCCATAGTTGGTAGCAAAACAAGAGGCAGAAGCTAGATGCCAGGACAGAACAGACTATTTTAATCGGCTGTGCTCCTTGTAGCAAAGGCTACAGAGTTATGAACCTGAGAACCAGTGAAGTCAGCATGAGACACGTCTACTTTGATGAGCAACGGAGAGCTGACAAGAGAGGGACTGTGCTAGATTTCTCAGAAGAGCAAGGCACCATGTCCAATCCCTCATAGATATGCCAGTACCCACATATGGGACACCAATGACACCACAACCTGACCCAAGCCTTGAGCAGAATGAAGAGGCAGAGACTGCAGAAAATGAGGCTGAGGCTGAGAGCGGTACAGATGCAGATGCGGATGTCAAAATGACTGGGCTGGAAGATGCTGCAGAACCAGACCAGATCCCAGAACAGGCTCCTAGATGCTCATCGCGAACCAACAAGGGTGTACCCCTCCACACCTGTCCTACCTCACAAAGTCGGTGCTACCTAGAGAACCATCAACTTGGGAGATTAAGCAGATGTCAGCATCCGAGGCCGCTCAGTGGAGAAAAGCTGCTTAGGAGGAGATGGATGCACTATACAAAAATAAAATGTGGACCCTGACAGAGCTTCCACCAGGCAAGAAAGCCATAGGGTGTAGATGGGTAATTCAAGGTGGAGCAAGATGCAGGAGGAGAAATTGAAACTACAAGGCAAGACTAATTGCCAAAGGTTTCCTGCAGAAATACAGAGAGGACTATGATGCTATTTTTGCTCCTGTTGTCAAACACAGCTCAATAAGAATGCTACTAAGTGTGGCAGCCTCCAAACAGATGCACATCAGGCACCTCGATGTCAAGACTGCTTTTCTGCATGGAGAAATAACAGAGGAATGGTATATGCAGCAACCCCCAGGTTTCATGAACCAGAAGCAAGCACACCTTGTATGTAAACTTAAAAAGGGCTTGTATGGACTCAAACAAGCTGCAAGAGTCTGGAATGAGAAACTGGATAAAATGCTGAAGGAGCAAGGTGAGGTAGACCAATGCCTGTACACCAGAAGCAAAGATGGACATTTGACTTATACTTTGATTTATGTTGATGACTTGATTGTAGCAACTCAATGAGATCAAGACTACACAGAAATTGTACATCATTTAAACAAGGCAGTTGAGATTAAAGAATTAGGCACTGCAACATACTACCTAGGCATCCAGATTGAAAGGGAAAGAGTTGGCTCCTACCTTCTCAGCCAAAGGCAAAAGATTGTTGATCTTTTAGAGACTCTGGAACTCAAAGATGCCTATCCTGTAACAATGCCCATGGCGACAGCCTTTCTAAAAGACAATGATGTAGGTGAACCTTTACCAAATAACAAATACAGAACAGCAATAAGCTTCTGTACTTAACCACCAACACTAGACCTGACATAGCAAGTGCAGTAGGGATTTTATGTAGGAAAACTAGCACACCCACACAAAAGGACTGGCTAGTTACTTTAAAGGGACAATGGAATTTAAACTGAGATTGAATTATAAATCAATCATTCTGAACTTGGACTTGATTAAACCTGTATAAATTTATAAGCATTTGTCTCTTTCCTCCTTTGTTGTGTTCATTTCTTGTTTTTGTAATTTTTATAAAATTATTAAGAAAAAGAACAAACCCTGCCAGACTAATCTTGTCTCATTTTTTGATCGGGTAACCTTCCTGGTAGGCTGTGGGAATGCTGTGGACATAACATATCTCAATTTCAGCAAAGCTTTTGACAAAGTGCCCCATGATATTCTGATTAGCAAGCTAACTAAATGTGGGCTGGATGGAACAATTATCTGGTCATTCACTGGCGATCACTTGTGGCCGAGTAATTTATTTATTTATTTATTTATTAAATTTATATACCGCCCGACTAGCAATAGCTCTCTGGGCGGTGAACATAGAAATACAAAGCATAAAAGATACAATAAATAACACAATATGATACAAAAGAACAGAATCTAAATCAATGCAGTGACATTTTAAATTTAAATCAATTTAGATTAAAATGCTTCAGAGAATAAGAAGGTTTTAACCTGGCGCCGAAAGGAAAGCAGCGTCGGCGCCAGGCGCACTTCCTCGGGGAGACTGTTCCATAGTTCGGGGGCCACCACTGAGAAGGCCCTAGATCTTGTCATCACCCTCCGGGCATCCCTATGAGTTGGAACCCGGAGGAGGGCCTTCGTAGTAGAACGTAGTGTACGGGCGGGTTCATATCGGAAGAGGCGTTCTACAAGGTAACGTGGTCCTGCACCGTATAAGGCTTTATAGGTTAATACCAACACTTTGAATCTAGCCCGGAAACATATTGGCAGCCAGTGCAAGCGGGCCAGAACAGGTGTTATATGCTCAGACCGCTTTGTTCTTGTTTAAGATTGTTTAAGTAAGATTGTCTTCCAAGATAAGGTCTTTAACAGTGGGTCTGTAAGTGACTGTGGAGGCCAATTCTGGATCCACACAGCCTCCCAGAGTGAGGACATAGGTTTCCAGATGGAAGATGGTCATGATGAGGATTTATTTGACGTGCCTCCGCTTAGCTTGTTTGTCCCATTCACCCTGTATTCGTCCTTCTTCGAAGTCGATAGCACCTTTGATAATAGCCAACCTCCATTTGGGACGTTCATGGGCCAAGACTTCCCAGTTCTCGATGCTCATGTTACTTTTTTTAGATTCGCTTTAAGAACATCTTTAAACCTCTTTTGCTGTCCACCAATATTCCGTTTTCCATCCTTAAGTTGGGAGTAAAATAGCTGCTTTGGAAGACAGTGATCAGGCATTCGAACAACATGACCAGTCCAGCGAAGTTGATGTTGAAGGATCATTGTTTCAACACTGGTAGTCTTTGCTTCTTCCAAAATGCTAACATTAGTCCATCTGTCTTCCCAAGTAATTTGCAGAATTTTCCGGAGGCAGCATTGGTGGAATCTTTCAAGAAGTTGGGAGCGGCGTTTATAAATGGTCCATATTTCACAGGTGTATAGTAAGGTCGGTAGTACAATGGCTTTGTAAATAAGCATTTTGGTCTCCCTGTGAATATCCCGATCCTCGAACACTCTACACTTTTACCTGCGATAGCAAGAAGAAATGTACCTCAATAGTTCCCACAATCTGTTCTATCACCCTTCTTTAAAAGGGTGATAATTATGGCGTCCCTAAAGTTTACCAGGATCTCTTCCCGCATCCAGATTTTTTTCAATGTGCTTATGAAGTTGTTGTGTAAATTCAGGCCCACCTTCTTTAAAGACTTCAGCAGGAATCCCATCAGGTCCACTAGATTTGTTGTTCTTCATTTGATTGATGGCTTTATTGACTTCATCCACATTAGGGGATATTGCAAGCTCGTTTCTAGTTTGTTGCTGTGGAATTTGCGAGAAGACCTTATCAGCCACATAAGAGTTACGATTAAGGAGGTCGTGGTAATGCTCTTTCCAGCGCAGTGCAATAGACTCTTTATGCTTAAGAAGTTTGGTACCATCCATTGAACGTAAGGGATTTGTACCATAATTGGTTGGTCCATAGAGGGCCCTTATGGCATTAAAAAAGCCCCGTGCATTGTGAGCATCTGCAAAGTGCTGGACTTCTTGAGCTTTCTTTATCCACTAGGTGTTCTTATTCTCTAGTTCTTCTTTGGACCTCAGCCTTTGCACTGGCATAGTTTTCTTCTTAGCAGCACAGTTAATGTCTTTCTGTCATATCTGGAAGGTTTTCCTTTTCTTGTCGATGATATGTTCAATCTCACTATCATTCTCATCAAACCAATCCTAATGTTTCTTAGTTTGCTATCCAATAGTTTGTTCACATGTTGCAATAATGGAAGTCTTCACTTTAATCCAGTGTTCCTCGACATTTTCAGGGAGTTCCGTCGGTAGATGTTTCTTGAGAGTTGTTTGAAAGCAGGCTCACTTAATAGGATCTTGAAGGGCATGGATGTTCATTTTACGCCTTACCCAAAGAGTGCTTATCAATGGTTCCTTCTCAAACTGGGGGGAGGTAACGAGCGGGGTACCACAGGGATCGGTCCTGGGCCCAGTGCTCTTCAACATTTTTATCAATTACTTGGGTGAGGAGGTGCAGGGAATGTTTATAAAATCTGCAGAGGATACAAAATTGGGAAGGGATAGCTAATACATTGGAAGACAGAAACAAAATTCAAAGTGTTTTTGATAGCCTAGAGCATTGGACTGAAAACAACATAATGAAATTTAACAGGGATAAGTGCAATGTTCTACACCTTGGTTGGTGGGTTGATTTTTCTGTCCAGGAACCTTGAAAAGGCCTCATGCTGACCTGCACATATATTAGGAAAATCAGAAATTAGGCCTGAGATACAGTTTGGGGGTGGGTGGGTGGGTTTGGTGAAGGGATGAGGGTAGGTGGAGTTGGTGAGTGAAGTGAGCATGAGCACAGCCCCTAGTCATGTTATATTATTTCAGTTTATTACCCACTCTTCACTGATCACAACAATTTAAAATACAGTATTAAAAAGAGTTTAAAACAAATTACAGTCACAAGACTAGGATGGGCCCTCAAGTGTCAAAGGCCAGGGGTAAAGAGGGTAAAGAAGCATGTTGCATGTTACAGTCCACACACAATGTATAATATTTTTTCCTATGATTTGAAAAAAAACAAAAACCATTTTATCTATGTGACACCAGGGCAGCAAAATTTCATGATCCAGTCCTAGGATTACAGGAGCAGAATTTGGTCCATGCAATATTCCCTTTCAGCCAGCAGATGTCAGTACAGAACTGGTACCTAGATAAACCTCTAACCTACAATTTATGTTTTGTCAGTTCCTAAGTTCTCTGCATATCCCAGTTTTGTCTGTCTAATGCAGAGTGATGTAAGCCATCTGAATAAGAATTTAATTTTATGTTCTGTAAAGCTTCCAGCACACCAATGAATAAATATGTAACAGTATTCATTTTCCTAATTTCTGGTTATAACTCCACATTTAGTCTTTTTGTATTATTGGAACAAGATCTACAGAAGTTCATGGGCTCTGTGTGTTTGTGCTTAATGGATTTGAGATATCTCAGTCTGGGGTACATGCATTGGCATTATTGTACTGCACCAGAGCTTGGAAGCACCATGGCTTGTTGTACCCTTCCCAGCATGGATCAGAATCTGCCTGTTGTTTCAGTTACCTTCACAGAGTCAGTATGCGGATGGCAAAGGGGACAAGAAACCTGGAGGCCATCAAGAAAAAGCAAGCTGGAATAAATGGCCGTTTAATAACTGTTTTGTATGGGCCTGAACTGAATGGACCAATCATATCTCAGTAGGTAAAGTGTTCTATAAATGTGGAGCTACCATTGAAAAGGACCTCTTCTGCCTATCAACCTAATTGATCTTATGGGCATGTATATGAGAAGGACATCTGAAGTTCAAAATATGGGCAGGATCATATGAGTGAAGATGATCCTTCAAATAACCTGGTCCCAAACAGTTCGTAATATAAGCAGAAGGAAGTGGAGGTGTTGGCAGACTCATCAGTACTGTGACTAGCAATCTAATAGTAAGCTTACTGGGGATCAGGACCCAAAGGGCAATTGCATACAGAAAAACACATTGCCCATGGAGGCTGGGGCTGATGAGAGTTGTAGCCCCAAACATCTGGAGGGTACCAGCTTGGGGAAGACTGCTCCCAACTTACAAGGCTAAACAACCCCAGACAAGAACATCGGAAGCTGCCTTCTGCCAAGTCAGACCATTGGTCCACCTAGCTCAGTGTCATCTACGCTGCCTGGTGCTGGCTCTCCAGGGCTTCAGGTAGGAAATCTTTCCTAGCCTTACTTGGAGATGCCAGGGATCGAAACTGGGACCTTCTGCATGTACAGACGGTGCTCTACCACTAAGCTATGGTCCTTCCTCAAAGTGACAATCAAGAAGAACCAATGAGAGGGCAAGGAAACAGCATGGACTTCTTGGGCCTAACATGTCCAGGGCCCTGATCTCCCAACAGTGCCCTTCCTCTCTCTGGCCTAGGAAAATGGGGATGAAAGGGCTTCTTTCACTTAGGAAGGACACAGGCAGGAGTGATAAACAGAGGCTCACTGAGAACATCATTGTGATGCAGCAACGTGAGGTGGGGCAATGGGGCCTAGTAAGCATTGTCTTTTGCAGAATCCATAGTCTCTCTCAAGAAGCAACTGCACATTTCGGACCAAACATATTACAGAATGGCAATAACATTGACAGCTGAAAAAACTGTGTATGTTTACCGAGAGTGGCCACAAATATTCATGTTCTTGTCACATTCTAAACAGCATTGAGACCACTACTGGAGTTTAATAAAACATACCCATGCCTTAGTCACCAAAACAAAGCACTCAGAATGCACAGACTCCTCCAGTAGTTCAAAAGTCATGCGAAGTACTTTGCCAGGTTGGAAACTGCATTTTTGTGGTTTTGCAAGAGGCTGCCTTTTGTTAATGGTTTCGTAATGGAAACAGGACTCAAGACATTTGAATCACCGGGATTTATAAAGTAACAATACACATGCTCAAGACATTGTTTTCTAGTAATACAAATACATATCTAACTTTGATACAAATTAAAGTATATTTGCTGCATATTTCCTCCTTCCTATATGTATCAATGGAGAAACACCTCTATGTCCTTCATTCATGCCATTATTGATACTATTGGAATATTTCTATATAAATACGCACTGCTGTGCATTTACTGTAAATTTTATTCTATCATTCACATTTATAATTGTATCTTTAAAATATATATAAGAAATGGTCTGCGTATTGAAACTGACAGAAATAGTGTTTCAGATAAAGCCAGGAATGTTTATAACCTTCTCCACACTGTTTGTCAAACAAAGTGCACTATCTGTTACATTGCCTGTATGCCCTGCTGAACCAGCTAGTTGCCTAAGGCCACCAATAACAGAATAGTTTGTGTTATGATAACATGTAGTGGATGTGTGGTGTGAAGTGTGAATGATTTTCTCTTTCTAGGGCTTATGTTTGAAACTAGAGGTTTGGAGGCGCTGAAGGTTATTAAGATGACAACAGTTGGGGGTGTCTGGAATACATCAAATATAAACAAATTCTATAATTCTTACATTAGAATTAAGTATCCTATAAGAGACCTCATGACCAGCACCCTTTATAGGCACCAACCTGGTATCAGAAAGAGGAGACGCAGTCCCGAGAACACAGAAGTGCCCAAGAGACTGACGTCACTACATGTGCCAGCTGATGGGTGAAATACTGGGGCTCAGTGAAAATATCAAAAGAACATTAAAACATTATCTGATTATAAAGACACCTCAGTTTCATCAGAAGATTTGAGAAGTTTTCTACCACAGCCTACCACCTGAGACAATGTGAGCAAGTCTCTTCTTCCTTTCTACAGTACTGGTCAGCCACCAGCTACTTGCATGAGTGTGTGAGCCTGAAGGATCAGGACTATTAGGCATATCTAAATTTGCATTTTACCATTCCTGCAATGGACACTTCACAAAAACACCTGGCTCTGTCAATTGGACATCTTTCAATAATTCTCATCTTGTTGTAGTCCCAACACTCCTCCTGCTTGTTCCTGCTATCTCCTGGCTTGATCACCCAGGAGCGGCTTTGGGTTCATTGGTAAAACCTAATTCCCTGATACTAGGTTTCAATTTTCCCACCATGATAGTCCCCTGGAGCTTCCCTTTCCCACCCATACAACTGCTAAGCTCTCTTTTCACCTTCCCAACTTCTCTCTTCTTTTCTGCAGCAACACATTGCATCCATTTTCACCGTCACCCCCATCCCCATCCCCATCTAGTCCAGCATCCTGTTCTCACAGTGGCCTACCAGGTGTCTGGGGGAAGCCCGCAAGCAGGAGCTGGGCACCTGGTAACCTCCTGCATTGTTCTCCTCCCACTCGTTGCAACTATTAAAGCACACTACTAAAGTCAAGAAATTATAAAATATTTGTCGAGCCTGTAGCCCTGGTGAACCAGCCTTCACTGCATACATAAATACTTAGCTGGGGACATTCCATGTCTGCACCCTGATCTGGTTAATGTGGGAGGGAATCATAGAAGGAATTCACTTTGGTGCAATCCACCAGAATCAAAGAACAGACCTGAACATAATACGTTTCATTACCACAGGCACAGAGATTGTATCGGAGCAGTGTGATTGTGTTGAATTACACTATTATCTTTGACTAGAGATGTGTTTGGAAGGTATATATCCTATTGAAGTACTGCGACTGAGCAGCAGCGGGTGAGACATTATTTCTTTTCCTCCTTACAGGTGTAAGGAGAGAGAAAGAAAGAGTGCTATGTGCCTGCATTTGTGCGTGAGAGAGAGTGAATCTTTGTGTGTGAGGGTGAGAGAGTGATTGTGTGCCTGCATGTGTGGTGTGCGTGCAGTATGTATGGATTTGTGTGCATGCAGTCCTTAGAGATGTGGCTTATGGTCAAGTCAGCCCTTGTGGTGAAAAAGGTTAGCTGCTCCCAGGCTAGAGCCTTTGAATATGGTGGTTGATAGTATAAATTCTTCCATAAGAAGCCCCAACAAAATCAGGGACTTTGTCTGGCGTTTTCAGACAAAATGTGGAGAACCTGCAGCTTCACCTAATTCTATGCAGGTAGAGGAACCCAGAAAGAAAGAGCCAGGAAGCATTGATGTATGGAACAATGGGGGGGGTTAGTAAGGCCTCTTCAATCAGTTCAGAATTCTGTCCCTCCTCCAACAACCCTCTGGGATGGGGGGGGTGAGAAAAAGGGTGGCCCCACCCAATTTTGGCTCAAGCCTTGCCTACTTTCGGGTTTGGCCTTGCCCACCATTGGCAGATGGTCCCCTACAGATTACCCTTGCCAAGAACAACAGAAAGAAAAGGTTCCTCACTCCTGCCTCAGACCTTGTGCATACTCTTCAACAAGCAACATCATTGGTTTCAGTGATACAGGTAACCCTCAACATCAGCGTCAGGATCGTTTTCACTTACTGCATCCATCTGGTCCTCTTCGCAATATTACACTAACTCAGGCCAGTGCAGTCTGCAAATCAGGAATAAAATCGGTGCAACAACCATGACTATGACATTGTTTGCCCTATCTGTACACAAACAGGAAGGAGGGAGGGCATGATCTGGAGGGAAGCTCCTGAGCTGCAAGAGAATCAGCATCACATCTGCTCTGGACCAATACAATTGTTCCAGCTTATCTCTTGAGCTTTGTAAGAATTTAATTAGTTGTAGGGGGGAAGGGAATAGTTATTTTTGCTTGAATGCATACACACAGATAAATAAACTGGCAGCTTAGTGATTGGTATAGCTCTTATCCTGGTTATCAAATTGTGCCTCTGGAAAGAAAAATGGTTTGTTCCCATTTGTATCCCTGGGGGTTGAAAACCTGTTGACTGCATTTGTGAGCCATAGGAAAGTTCTCGTTTCCTGTCCTGCATTTCCTGTCACATTGCAAGCTTCTCAGACAATGGACACCTCATTTCTTTGTCAGTCCATCTCTAAAGGCGAGAGGGGATGGCTCCGGAGAAGATGGGCGGGGTGCTATCCTGCAGAGGGCAGGGTCCTGGGGCCACATCTGGCTCCCCCTTCTCTCACAAAGGCTGAGATAAAAAGCAAACTACACCAGGAAGGGTGTACTTCTGGGTATGTTCAGATAAGAGAAATAAGATTAAGGTTTGATATACGCTGACTGTTTTCAAATAATAGGTAGGGGGGAAAGGTCACCTACAGTATATGAGGCAAGAAGTGTAGTTAATAAGTGGAGGAAGTTAGATTTAAGTGGAATGTCAGGAAGTGCTTCCTGCCGTTGAGAGTGGTTCAGCCCTGGAACACGTGGAGGATTCTCCTAAAGTTGAGGCTTTCAGTAAGAGGCTGGACAAATATTTTTGAGGGATGCTTTTAAGTAGAGGATGTTTTGTCTCAGAGCGTGGGATCTTTAAGAGGAGAACATACTCAGGAGAATGATCCACAAAACGAGTTGTTGGTGCCTTTCAGTTCTATAAACCAGATATTTATTCTGCTGTTTAGTGAAAAGGATGTAAGATGCAACCATTTCTCTGTGGAACCTCAGACTATATATTATGGAAGAACAACCAGTGCCCAGGGCCAAATCCAGCCCCCCCCCCGCCATTCCAGAGATAAGAGTGTATGGATGTAGGGAGAGGTGCCTGCCTATGACCATGGGACTGGCTAGCAGGCCTGTTTGGGGAGAGATGTGGGCTTCTAGCTTTCCAGCCATCACTGCCTCCTCAGACATCCCCTTACAGTTATTCATACCCCCGGGGACACAAGTATGGGTCAGCCGGTTTGTCTAGCAGCAGATAACTTAAAACTACTTATCCGAAGTGGAAGGTTAGCTGGCCAGGAGAGCAGAACAATGGGGTATTTCCTGCCCTGATGACTGGAAAAAGTTTTTGGTGACATTTGTAACAGACCAGTTGGTCTGTTAGCATGCACCAACATCAAGTAGCATTGTTCAGGAATAGCAAGTTAGGCTTCTGTTCACTAGATCCAAAACTCCCAAACTGAGAGTTGCAAGATACAAATGAATCCCAAAGCAGGAAGCCTCCTGTCTGGCGCCTCTCTGCATGATTTTACTGCTCCAGGCTCATATCGGTGGTGGGCGATTCTGCCACACCTCAGAAATGGGTGGTTCTGCTGTTTGCTATCAGAAGTTTGGGAAATACTGTACTAGAGAGATGAGTCCATGAAACTATAATAAGCTTAACTACGTCACACCCCCTTTGTAAGTACTGTCTCAGCACTACGTTGTGCCATCTAATCACTGACACGTTTGTTTTTCTCTTTCAATATAATGTATCTGTGTACATTTGTGGCACAGTCCATTGGGAACATCTTCTGCGCAGGACCCAAGAAGTACTTCCTGGACTCACTACAAATTCACAACCTGAGCCTCATCCCATTCCACACATCAGGACATTAAGAAAATGCCCTTTTGATTTCTGGAAAGGCATTGCCAAGTCCAACTTCAAAGGCCAAAGTGAAGCACTTTTGGCATTCATAGATTTCAGCATGAGAAAGTATAGCCCAAGCCTATGCATATCTACTTGAGTTTAATGAGGCTTATCACAGATAAGTTTGCAGAAGACTGCAGCCTGGAACATATTCTTAACTCTCTAATTGAAACCATTGCATCCTGACCCAGGGAAAAGACTTTTGCTATCTAAAGATGGGGTCTAGCTTTTGTGGGGTAGGCGAGTTACACGCCAGCCACTCACTTGGCAATTTGACTTCTCTTTACTAAGGCACCAGACTAGGGCACTTTAGTTGTACTGGTAAAATAGGATTGCTACTAAGCCCTTTATGCCAGCATAACTCCTCGTCATGACAAGAGAAAGGAGTTATGTTGAAGTCAGAGCGCGTATATTTTCCATATATCATCCTCTAAACTTATTCTGTCAATACATATTAATATTATTGGTGTTTGGTATATATAGCAGTGGAGTACAGAAATGAGTAGCCTGGTAAGACATGGTTGAAAGAATAAAGGATCTTACAGTTTATTATTCCTGGAAAATAAAGCCATTCTGAGTACAGACATACATGTGCCCATTATGGAGTCATGAGGCTAGCACCCCACAAGCACCCCAGACATTCTCACAGACTGCCTCAGCCAGCCGCACCCCCCCCCAAAGAACGGGCAACACACACAGGGAGATGCCAAAGGAGAGTTTGTTGAAAGCATTCTACGAGATGCACACACCTAAAGGTGCAGCACAGACAGCAAGCGCACAGGAAAAGCACACGCACCCCACTCCGAAAAAAACAGAACAGGCTTTCAGGGGCGGGGGGGGGGAATGAGCCCTGCCACAGGCAGGGAGCACCTCCTACTCCATCTCTGTGGCAGTAGTGGCAGCAGCGGGAGTGTGAGTGATCTCTGGTTTAGACACACTGCCAGCGCCTGCACCTGGTTCGGATTGCCGGGGGGGGGAGGACCTCCTGAATCCCCGCAGCCATGTCCTGACAGATCTGGAGGATGCTCCAGTGGAAGGCCTCAGACTGGCCGTGGGTGGTGGCAGCGGTGCCTCAATCCGCTTCACCCTGAATATCCTGCACAGATGTCACCAACCCCCACAGTGTCACTGCCATCTCCCCAGTGCCATCATGGAGGGTGTGCAGCGCCATACTGATGTAGTGGCAGCCTCTTGGTACAGATGCCCAGCTTCACAGTGCCCATCCTCTACTTGAGCCCATAGCGATGCCCCCATCCAAGGGAGGGGCTGAGCAGGGTGGAGCCCAGGTGTGGAGGAGCTTCCCGTCATCCAGATCGGCCTCACCCTCTCTGTCCCGATCAGCCACCCCCACCACCCCCACTGCTGCTGCTCTCGCTGCTGCTGTGCCTGCTGACACCATTATTGGGGGGCATCGCCTACAGAGGGCCCAGCAGGAGGGGGCTGGGCAAGGCAGGGGATACAACAGAGGCAGCGGGGAGGGGAGGGGTCAAGGAGGACCAGCACCAGGTTGACAACCTTCTTCTCCTGCTCCACTGGGATGTCCTAGTCCTAGAGAGTCACAGGAGACTCCTGCAGGATCGAGGGCAGAACAGGGAGCTGCGGCGAAGGCTCAAGGGGAGGCATGGAAAGGCAGGCAGCGGCAATGGTGGCAGCAGGCACTTTAGGGGGGATGTTTGTGCGGGAACAGGGAGGGGAGCTGCCGACTACAGTACCCCAAGCACCCCATAACAGCTGATCCACTGGCATGTCATGCATCATCAGCACAATTAAGAGAGGCCCCTACAGCACAGGGAGCCTGCAAGGGGAGAGGAAAGGGGGAAACAGGAGGGAGAGCATCACCATGCTGCCCACATGGTGCCAGCAAAGTGCCCGTCTAGCCCCCAGCCACATCCACACCACCCACCGATGGGGCTGAGGAGGAGCTTGTGGGGCACTCTCTTCCAGGAAGCACCCACCTCTTGGGCCCTGTGAGAACTCCAGACACGTAATCACAGGGCAGGCTGGATGGGCATCCTCAAAGGACTCTGCTACTGGGGATGGTGGCACCATCAGACCTTGCACAGGCTGAGCCGGCATCTCTGGCAGGAGCAGCTCCATGGGTTCCTCTAGTATGAGCACCAGTGTGACTGTGCAACTGCCGCCGTAGGCTGGTGAGGTGGGGGAGCTGCTTCCACTGAGGTCTCCTTCAGGTCCTTGCTGGTTCTCTGGCTATCATCACTGCTCTCAGTGGGGGTCTGCTGGAGGTGAACTGCAGAAAGTGAAGGAAAGAGGAAGGCGAGGCCAATCAGCAGGAAGGAGAATACCACACATCCACAAGCCACTCAGAGGCTCAGCTCCCCTCTCCCCATCCCCACAGCAACCCTCCCCACAGGTGTACTCCCCTGGAGAATCCACTCGTCCTCCAGACGGCTTCAGTTGGCAGGGTCGGACTGAGGACCATCTCCTAGATGGGCACTCCACTCCTGACGAGTTCCCTGGCATGCTTGTGGATGTTCCTGTAATGTCATTTCAGTGCTTGTGGTTAGAGTTGGCCGAGCATGGCACCCTACTGACAGCACTGATCTTTGCAATGGTGATGGCGAGCCAGTTGTAATGCTCATCCGCAGTGACTATACAGCAGTTCTGACATCAACCATGACCAGCTGGTAGAGGAAGGACTTGTTGGGACACGAGTTTGGGTCCCACTGCTTATGGTGGTCAGTGGGAGTGATGTACCCAGAGATGCCTTCCCAGGGTCAGCCATGGCAGCCAGGAAAAGTCCAGTGGGATGTGTTGGCAAAAGAAACCAACCCCAAAGTGGCCCTGGTCCTCTTCCCCATCAGCCCCCTGCTGACCTTGGGAAGCAACTGTCCAGCCCCATCCTGTGTCTCTCACCTGCAGGGCCCCACAGATCATAGAGCTCAAGGCCAAATGGCTTAGCCATGGCTGATAAGGAGTGATGAGGACTGTGACTCGCCTCTGCCAACCAGCTGAGCAAGAGATTCCCCCAGGTGACCAGCACACCTCCCTTATGGTATGTCTGGCCAGAAGGAGAAAGACAAGAGGCATGGGGAGGGTGGCAGGGGCAGGAGGGGATTGTTACTATTATTTGTTAAATTTATAGGTTCAGTTTCTTACTGCTTGGGCCAAATGCCATTGCAGATACAAACAAAAGGATCAGTCGAATTAAAACATAGAGCTATTTACAACAGATATAACATATAAAATGAAAAATCTAAACACTTAAATAAAATTAACAGGGAATCTGATCATTTATAAACAATAAAACAGGTTATACTCTAAAATCAGAGCATTTAGCAAAAACATTAAATCAAGGCATCCCCCAAACAGGCGACGGCATTATCAGTGACAAATTGTTAGTGGATTTTTGATGCTGCCAAAGCAAAGGAGGGTGCACCCTGTGGGGAGTGTTATTATTTATTAAATTTATAGCACCTGTAGCTGTGCAAGGCATCCTCTCAGCTCCCTAGGGACATGCCAAGGCAGGGAGCTGTTCAATAGGACGATACCTGGGCCATGCCTGGGCTGGCAGGGACTGGAGAAAGGGTGAGAGTTTGTGCCCATGACTCATGGTCCTCCTCCGCACAGTTGTGCATGCCACTGGTGAGCAGCTCACTCCTTGACTGTACCTGCAACCCCTGTGCTACCTTGCCTCACCTGTTTGACCTTACGTGCCCGTTCTCCAGGCTTACACGCAGTCCAACAGGTATGGCACATAGGCATGGCAATGTGCTCACCCGCCTCCATGAGCATGCCCTGAATAACCTCGTGCTGCTAATTTTTTCAACTGAACAGGGAGGCCATTGCAGAGCTCCACCTGATGCAAGCCCAGCTTTGTGCCTGCAGGAACATCATTGTGCTCCAGAAGGTGTTATTGGGCTTGCACCACTTGGCCATGAGGACCTCCAGCGGAACATGGGCTGGGGGACTCACTCTGTCTCCCAGTCCTCCACGTACAGGAATTCATCCACTCCCTACAGATGAGAGGTGGCGCTTGCAAGACTCAGGGACATCTTTGCCCTGGCAGGCTTCCCTGCCACTGTGGCATTCCTGGATGTCACATTTGTCCTGATTCTTGCACTTTCAAGACCCCCACAACTGTACTAGAACAGGTACCACCACCATTCTGTCAGCATGCCGACTGTCTGTTATGCTCAGGACATGTTCTTGTATGTGAACGCCGCCGTGGCAGGGAACGGGCAGGATGCCCAGTTCCTGGAGGCTTCCCCACTGCTGGACATGCTGGAGGCGTGGTCCCCTGGGTGAGGCTGGCTCCTGGGTAGGTAGCAAGGCAGCACTGGGGGAGTGGGGGAGGGGCTGGAACACCACACTGAGTGCTCTCCATCCATCATGGAGCTTTGGGCCATGAGGAGGCCCCTCTGTCCAATCCAGGAAGCTGCTGGATGCCCTCTGGTGGTCCCTGCTCCAACCCACTTGGGATGATGGCTCATGTCCCTGTCCACTGTTCTCCCTCCCATGGTTGCCATGACAGTAGAAGCCAATGTGGCTTCACAAAAAGCTTAGAGATGACCAGAAAACAAAAAAAGGACACATATAGGAAGTGGAAGTAAGGCCAGGCCACAAAGGAAGAGAACAGACAGGTAGCACGGAATAGCAGGGATGGTGTCAGGAAGGCTAAAGCTGAGAATGAACTGAGGTTAGTGAGGGATGCTAAAAAAAAAGATTTCTACAGGGATATGTATAGAAAAGACAGAGAAAATAAATGGTGGTTCAGCTACTCACTGAGGATGGCAAAATGATAACAGATGACAAAGAAAAGGCAAAGTACTCAGTTGCTACTTTGGCTCAGTCTTCTCCCAAAAAAGGGTCTATGAACCTCCTGGCAAATGTGAAGTATAAATTGAAGGAACAGGATTGCAGCTTGAGTTTGATAGACAAATGGTCAAGGAATACCAAATTACTTTGAACAAGATCAAATCTCCCGATGAACTGCATCCTAGCATAATGAAGGAACTGGCTGAAGAACTCTCAGAACCACTGTCTATTACCAGAGCATGGGCAACTGAAGCCAGGTTATCCCTGTCCAGATAGGGGCGTAGCTGGGCCACCAACCGAAGTTGGTAGAAGACACTCCATGCCACCGAGGCTACTTGAGCCTCAAGTGACAGAGATGGTTCTAGGAGAATCCCCAAGCTATAAACCTGCTCCTTCAGGGGGAGTGCAACCCCATCCAGGACAGGTTGGACATCTACCATCTGGTCAGAAGAACCACCCACCAGCAACATCTGTCTTGTCTGGATTGAGCCTCAGTTTATTAGTCCTCATCCAGTCCATTGTCATGGCCAGGCGCCAGTTCAGCACATTGACAGCCTCACCTGAAGAGGATGAAAAGGAGAAATAGAGCTGCGTGTCATCAGCATACTGATGGCAACGCACTCCAAAGCTCTGGATGACCGCACCCAACGGTTTCATGTAGATGTTGAACAGCATGGGAGACAGAACTGACCCCTGTGGAACCCCATACTGGAGAGTCCAGGGTGCTGAGCAATGTTCCCCAAGCACCACCTTCTGGAGGTGACCTGCCAAGTAGGAGCGGAACCACTGCAATGCAGTACCTCCCAACTCAGCCAGTCTTCCCAGAAGGATACCATGGTCGATGGAATCGAAAGCCGCTGAGAGATCAAGAAGAATCAACAGAGTCACACTCCCCGTCTCTCTCCCGACAAAGGTCATCATACAGGGTGACCAAGGCTGTTTCCGTGCCAAAACCAGTACTGAAACCCGACTGAAATGGATCCAAATAATTGGTCTCATCCAAGAGTGTCTGGAGCTGGCCTGCCACCACTCGTTCAAGGACCTTGCCGAGGAATGGAACATTTGCTACCGACCTATAGTTATTAAGATTTTCTGGGTCCAGGGAGGGTCTCTTTGGGAGTGGTCTCACTACTGCCTCTTTTAGGTAGTCAGGGACCACCCCCTCTCGCAGAGAGGCATTAATCACTTCCCTGGCCCAGCCGGCTGTTCCATCCCTGCTAGCTTTTATTAGCCAAGAAGGGCAAGGATCCAGCACAGAAGTGGTTGCATGAACCTGTCCAAGCACCTTGTCAACGTCCTCAAGCTGTACCAACTGAAACTCATCCAAGAAATTGGGACAAGACTGTGCTTGATTCACCTGCTGGATTCACTGGAGTCCTGGTGGATGCTAGAGATTTTTTCCTCGAAGTGCCTAGCACATTCATTACAGCGGGCCTCAGATGGTTCTACCATGTCCCTGGGGCAGACTGTAATAGCCCCCGGACAATTCTGAAGAGCTCTGCTGAGCGGCAGATTGATTATTTGATAGTGGCAGCAAAATATTTTTTTGCTGCCTCACTGCCTCTAAATATAGCTTACCATAGGCACTTACCAGTGTATAACTGCATCCACCAGGAGTTTGTCTCCATCTGCACTCAAGCCGTCTCCTATATTGTTTCATTGCTCTCAGCTCTGGGGTATACCATGGAGCCATACGAGGTCTACACAGGAGAGGGTGCTCAGGAGCAATCATGTCAACCGCCCGGGTCATTTCTGTATTCCACAGTTCAACCAGGGTTTCAACAGGAGCACCAGCCCTATCAGCCGGAAAACTCCCCCGAGCCCTTTGGAAACCATCCGGATCCATTAGTCTCTGGGAGCAGACCAACTGAATAGGTCCCCCACCCTTGCAGAGGGGAAAAGCCACTGTAAGTCTAAACTTCAGCAAGCAGTGATCTGTCCATGACAGAGGGACTGATGTAAGGCCCCCACATTCAGATCACCATCTCCATGTCCAGTTCCAAAAACCAAGTCTAGAATATGCCCTGCTACATGCGTTGGGCCAATGGCATATTGGGACAGTCCCATGGTTGTCATGAAAACCATGAAATCCTGAGCTGCCCCGGATAAGGTGGCCTCGGCATGGATGTTGACATCCCCCAGAATCATATAGAATCATAGAATAGTAGAGTTGGAAGGGGCCTATACGGCCATCAAGTCCAATCCCCTGCTCAACGCAGGAATCCAAATCAAAGCATTCCCAATAGATCTCAACAGTACACCCGAGACCACCTCCATCAGCTTAGCTAGGGATGGGCAGCATGTTGGGCAGCATGGTGGGCGGTACACCAACAGAATCCCCAGTCTGTCCCACTGACCCAACACAAGGTGCAAACACTCCAGACCAGCAGTCACATGGACGGGGTGTTTTCAGAGGGAGATGGAGCTCCTATAGACCACAGCAACCCCCCTCCCCGACTCTCAGGTCTATCCTGATGCTGAACCAGGTACCCTGGTGGGCATAGCTGGGAGAGACTGACTCCCCTGCTCACCCACCCAGGTCTTGGTTATACATGCCAGATCAGCTGCCACATCCACAATTAAATCATGAATGAGGGAGATCTTATTATGTACCGATCTGGCATTTAGGAGCAGCGTCCGGAGGTCTGAGAGCTGGCTGATAGGGCAACCAACAAACCTGTGGGCGTGGGGAGGATCGGAACAAGGCACAGCTGTTAACTGCCTGGGACGCGTTCCCCTTACCTGGCAAGTCCTCCTCACCATATCTCCCTCTACCCATCACTACACTGATTGAGGCCCCCTCAAGTCTCCCCACTTGGCTCTCAGTCCTGTCTCCCAGGCACATGACTCAAGACCTGCAAGTCCCACAAAAAGCCAGGGAGCCACCTCAGCCAGCCAGCTTATGTATCCTCTCCAGGGAAGGGACAGGTGGACGAAATCAGCAACAGCTGGCTGAGTACCTGGGGGCCTGGTCCTGCAAGGCATGACAACCTGCAGCACAGAAGTCCAACAAGGAGAAGGAGGTGGTGGTAACCGAGCAGCAGCAGCAAGCCAATAAGCCAGCAAGCCAGCAGGCAGACAGCCGCAGCAGATGGCTCTCCCTCTTCCCTGGGTAGTCCCCTTCTTCCTGCAGGCACTGGGTCTCCCAAGCCACCTCAGCTCTGGTTTCTTCCCATCCTCCTGCACTGAAAGATTCTGTGGATGCTTAAACATTGCAGTTTTATTTATTTATTTATTTATTTATTTATTTGATTTATATCCTGCCCTTCCGCACAGCAGGATCCCAGGGCGGCAAACAGAAGCGCTAAAAAAAATCAAAACATCATAAAAACAGACCCTAAAATACACCAAAACAAAACAACTTTTTTTTTTTACAATAATTTTTATTCAAATTTTCATAAAACATACAAAACAAAATCATAAAACATTCAAAGACAAAAAACAAAACAAAACAAAAATGATTAAACAAAAAAATAAAATGTTGACTTCCCATTTGTCACAGATCAGTTATAGGTCTACAATATATAACAATCCTGTCTCTTAAATTATATTATAAAATCACTTTCCTCCAGTAGTTGTCTTAATTAATCATCAAATCTCATAAACATTACTTTATTCTTTCCACAAAAAGTCAAAGAGAGGTTTCAATTCTTTAAGAAATATATCTATCAATTTTTCTCCAAATAAACATGTCGATTAATCCATCTCGTTAATAATAATAATAATCTTATTGTCATAACCATAGTCCAAATAAACATATCGATTAATCCATCTCATCAAAATCTGTTAGGTCCAATAATTTCAATAGCCATTATTCCATTATCCATATTAATTCCATCTTCCATCTTCAATAGTCCTGTTAAGTCCAGTAATTTCAGTGTCCAATCTTCCATTATCAGTATTCCATAATAATCTTGCTGTCATAGCCATAGTCATATAATAAGAGTCTGATGGGAATTTCCTCTATCCCAAATATTTTCTTGCCATCAATTCTGAATAAGTTGCTGAAATATTGTTGTAAAGTCATATCTCTGTTCTTCTTTTTTACAGAATGCACTGGCTCATCTCTTGAGAGTTTTTCCATTGTCACATGGCTGCAGTTAATTCCATAGATTTTCTCTATATCAAGCTCCATTACATCATTCCAGTCCAGAAGATTATCCAAGCCATTGATAACTTTATCTCTAATATCTTCATCAATTTCTTCAGAGATAACATTAAATTCCAAACAGTAGATTTTATTTCTAATATCCATAAACTCCAGATCTTTTTCCAATTCCACATTTGTTCCAATCTCCAGGGCTTGTATCTTCCCTTTATTTTTTCTTTTCTCATCTCTGATCTCATTCTCCTCTCTCACAGGATCCCCTATTTCTTTAAGCTCCTGCGTCATTTTGCTCAGTTCCATTTTCAGCTCCTTACTGCCCTGTCGCAGGGTTTGTTTCGTTATCTCAATCTCATCCATTATTTTCTGAAACATAATTACTTCCAGATTCTCAGCCACTTTCTTGATTGCCATTTTTAAAACCACGAAAACAAAACGAAACAAAAATAAAGAAGAACCACTTCTTATTTCAGCAACAATTGGGTTAATATTTCAGGCTTGATGACATCACAGTATCAACAGAGCAGCCTGCCTTATCTCTCTATGTTCAAGAATACAAAACAAATTTAGTTCCCAGCATCAAAACAGTTAGTGGCGTCGTGAAGAAGCAGATTCGTCAAAATAAAATAGACCAAAAAGAGAATAGTCCCAGACAATATAATGTTCCTCGGAATAGAAATCCCTCTTCTGTTTATATCTTTAGAATGCACTTCCAGGACAGCTTTTTGCAATAGAAACAGAGATAAGCTGTTAATTTCGTGAATAACAGAGAAGAGTTATAGCTCACCCAGAAGTTCTTTAAAGCTGATTCATTTGACAAATCTCTTTTTGCTGCAACAATTTAAACCAAGTAAAAAAAATAATAGAAAGAAGGGTGCTTGCCTGTTAGTCCGTTTTCTCTTTGAAGAAAAGATAAACGTATCGCATTAATCAGATAGAGCTTGTTCGGAAGTCCGTCCGGCACTGCTGGCTGGACCTTTTCTCATAAATTAATGAAATCCAGTCCTCCCAACAAAAACAGGCTTTTGAGGTTGATCTCTACGTTTCTCCCTGCCCGGGAGAAATTTCATCAGTCAAAAAAAAAATGTTCTGACTGATTTATATCTGAATAAGCTTCTTCTGCGGCGGGAGCCCGTCTCAAATGCAGGCACAAGCGAAGTCACCCTTCCCGGAAGTCAGCAAAACAAAACAACTTTTAAAACTTTTTTTTAAAAAAGCTTTTAAAACATCTTTTAAAAAGGGTTAAAAAACATATTGTTTTTTAAAAAACATATTAAAAAGCAATTCCAACACAGACGCAGACTGGGACAGGTCTCAACTTAAAAGGCTTGTTGAAAGAGGAAGATCTTCAATAGGCACCGAAAAGATAACAGAGATGACGCCTGCCTAATATTTAAGGGGAGGGAATTCCACAGGGTAGGTGCTGCCACACTAAAGGTCCATTTCCTATCTTGTGCGGAATGGACCTTCTGATAAGATGGTATCTGCAGGACACCCTCACCTGCAGAGCGCAGTGATCAATTGGATATATAAGGGCTAAGACGGTCTTTCAGGTATCCTGGTCCCAAGCTGTATAGGGCTTTGTACACCAAAACTAGAACTTTGAACTTGGCCTGGTAGGAAATGGGCAGCCAGTGCAATTCTTTCAGTAACGGAGGGACATGTTGGTGATTCCTGTCCCAGTGAGCAGTCTCGCCGCCACATTTTGCACCAGCTGCAGCTTCCGGACCAACCTCAAGGGCAGCCTCACATAGAGCGCATTACAGTAATCCAACCTGGAGGTTACCAGTGCATGGACAACAGTGGTCTATTTTACAAATAAAACCTAAAGAAACTGAAAAGTGATGCACTTTGGTTTAGAAGGGGTCTGTCGATAAAACAAAATGAGCATTTATATATGTATAAACGCAATGGTTAGTGCATTGGACTAGGATCTGGAAGGCCCCACTCAGCCATGAACAACACTAGAAACTGTTAAACGTCTCTCTCCTGCCTGCCTACACACAGAGAGAGACAACACAGTGGCCATTTTTTTTTCTTTCAAGCTACATCTGGTTAGGTGCAAAATATCAATCACCCTCCTCCACTAGGGTTGCCAGGTCAGAAGCATACCAGAGCCTGAGATTTCAAGGGTGGGCCCAAGTGATGTCATGGGGGCAAGTCATAGTGATGTCATGGGGATGGGCTGTAGTGATGTAACAGGGGCAGGCCCATGTGACGTCATTAAGCATGATACATTAGGCATCAACCACAGTTGCTTGGAGCATACCACTCAAACAAAAACATTTCTCTGATTGGAAATTAAGATAGAAATCTTAGCTTAAAGATAGAGCCTGGGTAGGGAACATTTAACCTAGCCTATTTGATTCCGGCAAGGATTTAAGTGCCCTCAGGCCAGCCCAGTCACCAGAAGGCCACTGTAGGAAGAAAGGAGCCTAGTGTTGTGGAGATGTTAGATAGAAGCACTCAGGTGTAAAGATGGATGCCCCTGACGGCTGCAATTCTAAACACACATACTAAGCCCCATAGAACTCAATAGGACTTACTTCTCAGTAGATATGTTTTGGATTGTGCTGTTGGTAAAGCTTGACTAGGGATTCTCTGCAAAGATATCCATATCCAGGTAGGGTTGGCAACCCACTGCCTGCAATGCCATGCCCAAACCTTTCATCATGGCTGCTCCAAACTTCTTTACAGATTTGACCATTCACTTCCGAAAGAGGTCTGAGAAATAAATAAGAGTAAGAAGATTCTCTACCCTTTTCTGTCTATCTTGTGGGCTGCTGTAAACTCACTTTGACAGCCAATCCAATTCCAGTGAGTAATAATTGACAGCGAGAAAACACACATGGTTTGATCTACCTTCACAGAGAGCAGCTTGGGAACAACAACAACTGCAGCCACACTTCCCAGTATGTGAATTCTCTTTTGCCACTATTGGGCAAGAAACAAACTGTCATGCAACCAACAAGGTGCATCATCAGTGGGTTTAAAGGGGTTGAGCTGAGCACATAAAACCACTGTTGTTGCTTCTGTAGATGTAAGGGACTACGGTTAAAGGTAAATGAAATGCAAACAGAAAAATAAAAATAAAAGACAGTGATGATTTCCTAAATGCAATACCATACCAACAACAGGATTCCTATGAGCACAGCAGAAAATTCAGCATCCCACAACCAGTCAGGATTCCTAACCACAAACCAAAACTAAAAAAATCCTGTCAGCCTGTCAGCCAAGGTCACAGCAACCCCATGCAGCACAACCTGACCCAGGGGCTGAAGTTAGGGCAGAATGCTGTGACATGATTGCTGAAAAGAGTGAGACCCTATCAGCACATAATACCTCTGCTCCGAAATCTGCACTGGTCGCCAATTTGCTACCAGGCCAAGTTCAAGATGTGCTTTCCATGCTACGGGTGCCAATAGTACTTGTTCTGCTCTTGTAAGAAATCAGTCCTTTAGTGTGGCAGCACCTACGCTTTGGAACTCCCTGCCTATTGACATTAGGCAGACACTTTCATTGTATTGTTTTCAGCACCTGCTAAAAACATTAGGCAAACCTATCCAGGCATGTAGAAGCTATTGTGTTTTTTATCTGTTTGTAACTCATTGTTGGTTTTATTATTTTGAATGCTTTTAAATACCTGTCTTTAACTGTTTTTGCCAATAATTTTATTGTTTTAATTCCTTCTGTAAACCCCTTTTAGGTTTTTTACAATAAAGCGGTATATAAATGTTGGAAATATAATACATAAATTTTGGAGTCACTTTTTGGGTCTCTTTCCACTTTTAACAAAGGAATCTACCTTATACCGACTCAGGCCATTTGATACCGTCTAGCTCAGTACTGATGACATGGACTACCATTGGCTCTCCAGGATTCCAGGCAATAGTCTTTTCCAGAAATTGAATTTTGGACCTTTGCATGCAAAGCATATGCCCTACCACTGAACTACAGCCCTTCCCCTGTATAAAAAAGTATATTTTAAAATTGTTCTTTTCAATTCACTAATGAATGCATATCATACCTAGGGCAGATCCACACCATTCATTTAAAGCACAATCAACACACACATTTAAAGCACATGAATCCCACCACAGAATCAGGGGAACTGTCGTTTGTTAAGGGTGGTGGGAACTATAACTGTGAAGGGGAAACTACACTTCCCAGGATTCTTTAAGGGAAGTCATGTGCTTTAAATGAAGAAATATTTATATAAGCATGACTGTCAAAGATGTTTATTATTTACACAACCTGAAAAGATATTTGTAGTGCAATCCTATGTTTGTTTACTCAGAAGGAAATCCCAATGTATTCAATGGGGCTTACTCAAACAGGGAAGCGTGCACAGAATGGCAGCCTCAAGTGATAAGAAACACTCACCCAACCCAAAATTCAGAATATGCCACTTTAAGCTGTTTTGCAACTGTTTATACTTTCTATGGTAATGGATTTTAAAGGGATTTACTTCTTGTGAGCTGCCTTGGTTTCTAGTCGGCAATCCTACCACACAGGGCTGTTGGGAAGACTCCACCCACCCAGCCACCCACACCCACTGGAGATGTAAAAATACATAGACCCCATATAATAGTTTGTTGTCCAAATCAGTTGGTCATTGCAGAACATTTTTTTAAATAAAATCAGTATTAGTTTTCTACATAATAAAAACAGTGATATCTATGTAAGCCCTGCCTAACTGCTTTAAAAAATATAATTGGAGACGAGAGAAAGATTTACAACACACAGTTCTTTACTATGTTCATTCAAAAGTCCCATTAATTTACAGCACAATCCTAACCATGTCTACTCAAAAGTAAGACCTATTGAATTCAATGGGGTTTACTCCAGGTATGTGGGATTAGTATTGCAGCTTTATTCCTAGAAAAGCAAGTACGGGATTAAAGCTTCATATTGGGAAGGTTTTCAAAACACTGCCATCTTCAACAGCCCAGGAAAATTTAAAGTTGTTTGACTCCTGAACACAAGAGAAAAGAAGACTTTTGGTACTGGTGAAAGCGATATACTTACTCAGTTTATGAGATTTTCAGATAAACAGGAAAAAATCGTTTTCTACCTTTGCAATGGAGACTAAGGACTGCCTGGAGACCCAGAAATCCCTTGCCAATCACAATCCTGACTTCACTTATTGGCTACAAACCTGAAAGGGTGGGGTTAGAGCAGTTAGCTAAGAGATCATTTCATGGAAATTGCGGGGTGGGGGCAGCGGATAATGTTTTGGTGTATATCTCGAGAACCAGACCACCTAGAAACTTAATTTTTTTTAGAATGAAAGCTGAGAGTCCAGAGATTAAGCTGACTCACCCAGAAAGGACCCCCCCAAAGCCAGAATATCTGGTCAAAAACCAGATATCTGATAACCCTACCCCCACACACAGCTATCCATTTGGGTTCTGCATTCCCCTCCCCCTCCAACAGTCAGCATAAGGCCTATCAGGGCCAGGGCCAAGGCCTGTATAGTACCCCCCCCGCCTCCGCCTCCTCTCCCTTCAACAGTCAGCAAATGTCCCATTTGGGCCTGGGCCTACCGTCCCCACTGCCATCCTCCCCCTCCCCCTCCAACAGTCAGCAAAAAGCCCATTAGGGTCAGGACCTACTCCACACCATTGCCATCCTCCTCCTCTCTCTGGGACAATAGCAACGACTGTGATTGGCTGTGCTATCCAAAGTTGATTGGCCAGAACAAAAAATGGACAGAAAAAAGGCCAGAGTGTCTCTAAACGTGAGGTACTGTACAGAATAGGAATGTAAGGAACAGAGATAGGATTGGGCTATAGGTTTTGGGGCTTTAGGGTGGGCAGTGCCCCACCTGCCCTTAGTGCGGAGCCTCAACCATGCAGGACAGAATAATGGGCTCAAGTTACAGCAAGCCAGATTTCAACTGAACATCAGAAAAAACTTCCTGTTAGAGAAGTACAACAATGGAACCACTGACCTAGGAAGGTGGTGGGCTCTCCAGCACTGGAGACGTTCATGAAACAACTGGACAGCCACCTGTTGGGTATGTTTTAATTTGGATTCCTGCACTGAGCAGGGGGTTGGACTTGAGGCCCCTTCCAACCCCACCATTCCATGATTCTATTAAATTAGTTTCCAAGAACACCATATTCCAAAAAGCTGCCATACTCCCGCTGTAAGAGGACATATGTACCCTTATGTTTACTGCAGTGCCAGCGTTGTTGCGAGATTCTATGACTGGATTTGTTGTCCAACAATATCTGGAGGGCCACAGATTAGCCATCTCTGCTCTAGAGACACTATTTTTATGAACCAGGGCACTTTTCAATTGATTAAAAGGTATTGAACTGATTTTATTTTTTATTTATTTGTTTATTTTATTAACTTTATTTATACCCTGCCGTTTTTCCAAATTGGAACTCACGGCGGCTTCCGGATAAAGGACACATACAATAAAAAACCTATCAAAAATAAAAGCATATAATACATAAATGAATAAGTATAAACAAATATAATTAAAAATGAACTCTAGTTTAAAATAGCATTAAACTGTTTCTAATAATTAAAAACCATAATCATAAAATCAGAATAATTAAAAAATAAACTGGCAAGAACAATATAACATCCTTTTGGGCCTATCCTTGGCTGCCTTCGGAATCAAAGGCTTGCTGAAATAAGAAAGTTTTTAACTGTCGGCGAAAGGACTGCAGGGAAGGGGTCATTCTTATCTCCCTAGGAAGGGAATTCCAAAGCCTAGGGGCCACCACCGAGAAGGCCCTATCTTGTATTCCCAGTAGTTGTACTTGTGTGGATGTAGGTATTGAAAGAAGGGCCTCTCCTGAAGATCTCAGGGTCCGGGCAGGCACATAGAGGGTGATGCGATCTGACAAATAGCCTGGACCCAAGCCGTATAGGGCTTTAAAGGTCAGCACCAGCACTTTGAATTGTGTCTGGAAACAAACTGGCAGCCAGTGGAGCTTTTTTTAACAGGGGAGTTGTATGGTCCCTGTAATCAGCCCCCGTTTCCTCTAAACCAATTTATTGATCTAAATACTGCAACCCTAACTACAGTGACCATAAATAAATAAGGGTTGATTCACATTTGCTAGTTCATCCCTTGATGACCAGCATCCGCACTGTGAACTGTGTATGTATAATCTAAAGACAAGGGAAATATGTCCCTCCTCCTTGGCTTTAGTAGTATTGCTTTCAGATGTTCCTTTATACAGCTAGGAACGCAGTCAGATTATTGGGGCATCTAGCTCAGCATTGCTTCAGGCAGAGCAAGGTATTTCCCATCACCTGCTACTACCTGACTCTTTTAACCAGAGACATTGGGCATTTATACAAGGCAGCACACAACCATATGTATACATTAAGCAAATACATAACACCTAGGTGCTGCTGCCTCTGCTTGCTATGCACATCCACCGACTTGCCACCCCCATCCCCTTAGAACTTGCCAAAATGCTTTTAAAGTCTCCCCTCTTCTCCTCCCCCCCATGTCAGGGGGTTAAGGAGAAGGCCAAGGAGGGCCGCAAAAGGCTTAGAGTGTTCTTGCACTCGGGTCCTGCTTGTGGGCTTCCCCCGGGCACCTGGTTGGCCACTGTGAGAACAGGATGCTGGGCTAGATGGGCCACTGGCCTGATCCAGCAGGCTCTTCTTATGTTCTTATGTCCCAGGCAATTAGGATGAAGAGTCAGTCTGGCAGAAGGAGCAGTGCAGGAAGGAGGATTGCGGCCAGAAGCAATGGCCGGCCTAGGGATTGGTGGCAGCTGCAGCAGCAAATTACCAGGCTGGATGGCTGCTGCTTCTGGCTGCCTCCCTCCTTTCCATGCTGCTCCTCCTGCTAGGCCATCTCTTTGTCCTAATCATCCAGGTGGCAGAGGTGGGAGTGGCAGACGCAGAGGATCCCAAAGCCAGCCAGTTAGGAAGAAGGTGACCAGTAGTGGTGCCAGCTTGGGAAACTGGATCCCAGAGGCAGTGGCATCAGGCTGGCAGGCTGGGGACCAAATGGAGCTGGGATGCTGCTGCAGCCTGTCCTGGCTGTCCCTCGGTGGCTTGGGCCACCCATCTACCACTTCTTGCCATGCTGTAGTTTGCAGTGCCACCTATTTTTGACCAAGAAAACTGCAGCCTGATGACATTCTTACATTTCTATTTTTTATGGAAGTGGAGATATATATTGCATCATAATTTAAAACTAAAAACAAGCAGTAGCAATTAAAATTAACAGGCAGCACACTAAATAACTATGAAACAGCACTCAGCCAAGTAAAACCATAAAAATCAGGGAAGGGTCATGGCTTAATGGAAGACCATCTGGTTTGCATGCAGAAGGTCCCAGGTCCAGCATTGGTATCTCCAGGTAGGGTTCAGAGATTATTGTATTTTATCCTATGCTGTACACCGCCCTGAGAGCCTTCAGGCTGTGGGCGGTATATAAATTGAACAAAACAATAATAATAATAAATAAATAAACCATGGCAGTCAGTGTAGTCAGTACTGAGCTAGATGAACCAATGATCTGACTTGGTATAAGTCAGCTTCCTATGTTCCTAAAATCACAATATGTAACCAAAGATAATACAGCACCATAAAATTTCAGCACCCCAGTCAAAACTTGGGGGATCGTCTGCATGTAAAGAGTAAGTACACTATCAATGAATGAGCTCATTCCCCCCAAAACAATTTTAAAAATGATTTTTTTATTACTGTATTTAATTGATAAAAATACATCCAAGATTATTTTAATTGGGTGACAATGCCATTGCTGTTATGTTTCTATGCAAAAGAATAAAGGGATGCAAATCGGACAGTAAAAAATCATGATATAGACAAGCCAGCGAGGAAACATTTCATCCTCCCAGGTCACTATGTAAAGTAACTGAATTTAAGACAAGACATCCTTGGGAAAGTCAAAGAGATTGCAACTTTAAACTGTTGTGGTGCTATCACTTGTGGACTGAATTAACACAATGCTTTTTTTATATATACACACTATCTGGGTTAATTGGCTTACCAATGCCAAAGGATGCCTGTGTTATTAACAAGAACTGTTGTTTGTGTCAGTGGCCGCTCTTAACAACGTGATTATTATGGCCTGCGCTTCTCTGCCTTTCATTTCTTTCTGAGCTCCCCGATCACATTCCCGCCCTAGAGCCGCCCCCTTCACATATGCGCCTGCAACTCTTTTTGCAACCCTTTCTGCATGTGCTCAGGTGAGCTGTTGTCCATAAAAGCCTAAAGAAAGGCGTGAGGCCTCCCAACCCCACTGAAGTGGAGTAAATAAGCCTTGCTTCTGAGTGGAGACGGCTAGGAGCGTAGTGGCAGTCTTTCAAGGTGCCACAAGACTCCTCGCCTTTGCTGCAAGAGACTAACGGAGCTATACCATCTCCGAGATAAAACAACATGATTGTTACCATTATGACTCCCCGGCGCCGCCACCACATTCCTGTTCTTGGCCCCGCCCATACCCCATCGCGGCCCCGCCCCACCCGCCATTTCCCCGCCCAAGCTCCTCCCACTCACCCAAGCTCCTCCCCCCTCGGCGCGCGTCTAAGGACCTGCCGCCGCCGCTGCGCCGCCGCCGTTCCTGCTGTCGGCGTTTCCGGTGTGGTGCCGCCTCCGCCCGCCTGCCGTGGTCGACGCCGCTCTCCGAGCAAAGGGGCCCGCTTTGCGCGGCCGGCTCTCACTCGGCCTGGGGGAGGCTTGTCAGCCGCGTCGGGCAGGTGAGTCGGAGACGCCAGCGTCATCTCCGTCGTCGTCCGGGCGGGAGGGCCTGGAGCTGCCTCAGGGAGGCCGGGCGGGTGCAGTGAGGGAAAGACGGGAGGCTCGCGCGGCAAACAGGCGGTGGTGGCAGCGGCCCTTAAGTCTGAGGTGGCCGTTCCTGAGGGAGGGGGCGATTGCAGGAGGAGGACCCCCTTTACCTTCTCCGCAGGCAGCTCGGGGGGCGAGACCGCCGGTTGGGGCGGGTGCTGTGCGAACCTGGACCCGAACTCCCTTTCTCCCCTGCAGAGAGGAAAACTCCTCAGTAGGAAGACGGGCGGGCGCGCGGGGTGGTGGTGGTGGGTCGAAGGGTTTCTGGAGCGGCCCCCTTCGCAACCCCCCCTCCGGCGCGGTCCCTGCCCTCCTTTCATTTATTTATTGTTTTTAGGTGGGCAAATTCCTAGCGGGACTGCGCCTGCGTGAATTCCAATGCATCTTCCTGTGGAATAAGTGACCCAACCCTGCAAATGCTCCGGGGGCAGCCGCGCGTCTCTGTGAGAAAGCCAGCTAGTGTTCTCGCGCGCGCGCGCGCGTGTGAGTGAGTGTGTGAGTTTAAGTGTGAGAGAGGGAGTATTGGGTGGCCCCGGTGCCAGGCCCCTGGAGAGAGGGGAAGGCCCGCTCTAGTATCTCACTCCCTGGAGACAGACTTCCAAAGCAAAACATGATACAGGCCAGAGAAAGGATAACGGGATTCCTGGCTTGGGTGAGGGCGCCCTTTGCCTCACAGCCTGGTCTCTTTCTCCCTCGCGCTTCCTCGTTCCCCCTTGCGATAGAATTTTGGAAAGGTAGGGCCTGTGGGTGGCTTCTCTGAATTTTAGCCTGCAACCCCCTTTTTTTTCATGCTTGGCAGAAGGCCCCCAACCCCACTCCTTCAAAGTTGACATGCATTTTGAACTGCTGATTATTTTACTTTTACTCAAAAGTAATCACTACAATTACATTTTAGTTACATTTACAATTACATTTTAGTTACTTTAAAAAAATTGCCTACAAGGTGCTGGCCTTGGCTGCTGCACGTCTGAGTAGCCTAAAGCAACATTTAAAATAAGAACATATATATAGAGGGTAGTAGAATATTTTTTTTATCTGTAAGATTAACAGAATGGCATAACAGAATCTCACATCCCCCCACCCCACCCCCAGCAATGATGATACCCCAACACACATATAATTCACTTGAAATCAAATTTTACACTTGAAATGCTGCTTTTACAATACAAGTCTCAAAAGAACAGGATGATCATCAGATAAGGAATGCCTTTTTACAGATTATGTTGCCACCAGTACTGAACAAGCGCTCTACTGTGGCCCTTGAAGGCATGCTTGTGTTGTGCTGCAAAAAACAGTGCAGCACCCCTTTCAACTAAAACACATTTTGATCAGTATGGCAATCCCCTATCATTAAAGAAAAATGCAAACTTTAGTACTTTACTAGTTGCCTTTGTAATTTTTTTTGTCAACAGTATAACTTAGAGGTAACTTAATCCTGTACATACTTACCAGGGAGTAAGTCCCATTGAACTCATTGGGTGGACATGTATGCAGAATTGAACTGTCAGAAGCAGAACTTAAGAGACATAATGTAGGTAAACAGAAAATGTACATATCAAAAGTAATCCACCAGCATAAACGTTATCCCTTCTCCTGCAATTAAAAATGTGTTTTCGCCCAGCATATAGTGAAACTATGGAATTTACTACTACAAGAAATAGTGATGGGCACCAACTTGGATGGCTTTAAAAGAAGATGAGACAAATTCATGGAGGATAAATCTATCAGAGGCACCTAGCAATGATGGCTATGTTCTACTTACAGTGTCAGAGACAGTCTGCTTCTGAATATCAGTTGCTGGGAATACAAGTGAAGAGAGTGCTGCTTGTGCACTCAGGTCCTGCTTAGGGGCTTCCCTTTAGGGCATCTGATTGGCCACTCTGAGAACAAGATGCTAGGCTAGATGGGCCATTGGTTGGATCCAGCAGGCTCCTCTTATGTTCTTGTATGTATTGCAACAAACAACAAAAGTCAGTTGTGGGGCCTTACATATCAGGGATAGCCAACATGGTGCCCTCAGTAAGTTGTAGGACTGCAATTTCCATCATCCCTGATAATTATGTTATGTTGTCACGACGCTGAAGTTCGTTCCTAGTTCCCAGTTCCTTATTTGCAAAACACTAAAAAACAAGAAAAGTTCACAGCTACAGCAACTCCAACGGAAAGTTAACATGTCTCTGAACCCTAAAATATATGTTGGGGTACTCCATATCGTATATTGCTGTGATCTGCGGACTCTCCCTGGCAATAACAAATTTATTCAGTCAAAATTATCAGGCTTCTGAAATGCTCATAAATGCATAACGATGTCATAAAATCATAAAAAATAAGTAACTGGGTGTGCCCACCCCATAATCTGTTCTGAGCCAGGACAAATCATACACCCCAGGAAAGGGAGGGTGTCCTCTACAAGATGCCAGTGTGTCCCACCTGGCCCAGAGTTTCTGTTGGATTCAGGGCATGTATAAGGGCATCTGTGCATGACCAAAAGAGACAAAAAGCGAATAAAATATCCGGGGGTGTTCGCCACTTAATCTTCTCTGGGCCAAGACAAATCAGACACCCGGAAAATCATAGGGTGTCCTCTATGCTATGCCAATGCTTACAACCAGTACTTATGATCTATGTGGATTTTTAAAAAAATTGTATTGGTCTTCCCTGTTACTTTGTTATAGCTCAGGTATTATTTTTAAAAGCCATTGATGTTGGTGACAGAAGGACTTGTGGCGGGGTCAACGAACTATGATTTATTGAAAATGTAACTTCATAGATGACACTCTAAAGTATGCATGGATGGCATCTCATAGAACACACTCTCCCAGATGCATGGAAGTATGATATGTGGTGCCCCAAATCAGCTTTTAGGATGAACACTCCAGTTTCTTACTTTCTTTTCTCTACATATTTGCTATTTTTCTAATACATATATGCCCTTGTCTGTACCATACATACAAAAGAAGCTCTGAACTGGGTGGGAACCCTCTCCTGCATGCATGGATGTATGACTTGTAGTGCCCAAAGCATGTTTGGGGGTGGGAACCCGCAGTTCCTTATATACATTCTACATTGCTTGTTGTGCATAGATGCACATACCTGTTTTGTGTGTCCACTAGAAAATCCATTCCGGGCAGGATGCAGTGACATCTCATTGAGGACACTCTCCCCTTTCCTCAGGTGAATGATGTTTCATGGCCCACAGCAGATTTTGGAGTGGTCACCCCAAATTATGTATTTTTCTCCACTTACTCTTGATTATTTTAGTTCTGCATTTCTCTACTCTTGATTATTTTAGTTCTGAGTGCCCTGAGCCCAGCAGAAACTATAGGCCAGGTGGGAAGTACTGGCACCTTGTAGAGGCCACCCTCCCCCTTCCTGGGATGTATGATTTGTCCTGGCAGCAGGGGTGTAGTTGTCCAGGGACTCGGGGTGTTCTAGACCTCTTACTTTTTTGGGAGCAGGGTCCCTATGTCTCCAGCATCATATGAGCTGATCGGCATGAAAGAGGAGTGTGTTAGCCACTGAGAAGAATCTTCTAATATGCTTCTTTCCTGCTGATTGGAGCCAATCAGAGTGAAAGGAGGTGAGTCACACACTGAGAAGACTCTTTTCAGTAGCTAATACTCTCCCCTTTCATACTGATCGTGTCCTAGGGACATCAGTTGTTGTGGGAGAAGGCATTGACAAGGACCTCATTCTCAACCCAGGAGCAAATTAAGGGGGGAGGGGGGTCTGACTGTGGCTGAGACTGTCATGAAGGGACCCTGCACTTCTGAATTTGCACTACACTACTGCGTGGCACAGTGCAGATTTTTGGGTGAGCACCCCTAGTTTCCTATTTTCTGCATATTTTTGTCACTTTAGGTTGTGCATAGATGCCTTTATCCCTGCCCTGCACCCAGTAAAAGCTCTGCGCCAGGTGCGACACACTGGCATCTTGTAGAGGACACCTTTTCCTGGGGTGTATGATTTGTCCTGGCTCAGAACAGATTATGGTGTGGGCACACCCAGTTACTTATTTTTTATGATTTTATGACATCATTATGCATTTATGAGCATTTCAGAAGCCTGATAATTTTGATTGAAAAGAATTGTTGTTATTCTTGACAGGGAGAGTCCGCAGATCACAGCAATATGGAGTACCCCAACATATATTTTAGGGTTTGGACACATGTTAAATTTGGTTTGGAGTTATTGTGGCTGTGAACTTGTCTTTTTTTAGTGTTTTGAACTTTCAAGCAAATAAGGAACTGGGAACTAGGAACCAACTTCAGCATCGTTATGTTATCTGAGACTGATGGGAGTTGTAGTCCAACAACATCTGGAGGGCACTGTGTTGAAGACCCAATTAGATTAGCACAACTCCCTTCCTACCTACTCATCTGTTTCAAACACATCCAGAAAAGTATGTCTCTTAAATTCTATGTCTGACAGTGCGTTCCTTTCAGAGGTAAAAATCTGCAATCCTGTATACTTATCCATTTAACTCAATGAGGCTTAATTTGGAGTAATATATAGGACTGGACTCCACCAGAATACATTTCAGCATTGTAGGGGCTATACATTATTAATGCTGTACCGACTACAACTACCAACTGCTGCTTATGTACATCTAATGTCTCAGCCTAAGCTACCTCACAGGGTTGTTGCAAAGATAAACCGGGGGGGGATGGCATTCACAAATCAAAAGTAAATCTGGGGTGGGGGGCGCACACAAGTAATAGGATGTCTGACAGATAGAATGTTAACAGGTGAAGCTTTCCCTGTTGTATTTCCATACAAAAAAGGGTTACTCCATTTAATTTCTACCTGCCCCACAGCTGTCCATAAGAGCCTGATCTCCTGCAATGCCACCTCTAAACCATGCAAAGAACTCAAGTAAAAAAACAACCACAACCACAGAATTTGGGCTGTTTGTTTTTAAAGAACATCCGTAACAGTATGAAATACGACATTCTCAGGCAAAAAAGTTATGAGACAGTAGACATAAAAACCCACACACAAAGCCTTGACAAACAGTGACAAAAGTGCTCTGAGCATGAGCATTTTCACATTTTAAATTTTTACTCATTGTTTTTGCTTATTTATTGCCTTGGGGCAGTCCCTAACTCTCAGCCTAACCTACCTCACAGGGCTGTTGTGAAGATACAGAAGGTAGAATTAAAATGAGAAAGAAGGAAACTAAGGCTGCAATGCAATACATGTCTGCTCAGAAGTAAGCTTTATTGGGTTCAATGGGACTTACTCCCAGGTAAGTGTGTACAGAAAATTTTTAAATTTTTACTCATCATTGTTTTTGTTTGTTTATTGCCTTGGGGCAGTCCCTAATTCTCAGCCTAACCTACCTCACAGGGCTGTTGTGAAGATACAGAAGGTAGAATTAAAATGTGGGGGGGAGGAAACTAAGGCTGCAATCCAATACATGTCTACTCAGAAGTAAGCTTGCCTGGGAGTAAGTCCCATTAAACCCAATGGGACTTAATTCTGTGTAGACAAGTACTGGATTGCAGGTTAGTCCTTGTATTACATGTATCAAATTTTACTTGCCTTAACCAGATTGATGCATCTTTGTACTATAAAGGGTCATATTTTTTCTCTCCCCCCTGCAAATGGGACTAAACTCCATTAAACATTAAGAGACTTACTTCTGAGTAGACTTGTATATATTGTACTGTAAGTCAGCTATACAATCATTGTTAACAAGTGCCAGTTTGAAACACTTTGCATTTGCCATGGGGAGGAGGATTTGCACAAAAGAGTTTCCAGGGAATATCTTCCTCACAAGAAAGGAAGGGCAGGAAAGAAAACTGGAAGCAGCAGCTCTTTAGGACCCTGGCTGCTTGCTGCTGCAATTTCTGCCTGCCCCCTGCTCACCCTGAAGCCATGGCTTTTGGCTTGCATCTCTCTCTGCTGGTAAGAGAGGAAAGGTGGGGAGGGAGGCAGAAGCCACCTTGAGCTTTGTGCCCCCCCACGTCATCATCTCTCATCTCCACAACCAGTTTTTCATGCCCATTTTTCTGCTGCCTTCTTGCCCTCCGGCTCTTTTCTCCCTTTACTCCTGTCCATTTCTAAACAATTGTTTTCTCCACTCTGTCTCGCTCTCCGCCGCCTCCCTCGTCGCCTCCTAAGCACCCATAGAGCACAAGGGAAGAGTGATGCTGCACAGAAGCCCAATTTGAAGCACATGATTTTTATCCACAAATCAGGAGCAGAAGACTTCCCCTGCTGCTCCCCAAGTAACCCCCAAAAGTAACTCTGGAAACGTTACAGTTACAGCTCCAAAGTAATGAAGTTACTATTCATTCTGTACCAGCAGAATGTAATGAAGTTGCCCATTCATTACTCAAAAAAGTAATAAATTACAAGTAACTCGTTATTTGTAACGAGTTACTTCCAAGCTCCGGGCTAAAGATGGTGTTTTTGTGCAAAGCACATCAGTGTGCAATTACTGCAGTTATGAATAACAGAACTGTAGCTGTGCACCCCAAAATAAGCATTGGGCCACCCCAGATGACACTTCCATACCATCAGGGGAACATTCCCTATGTCCTTCCATGCAGTTGAGTCTGGCCCACTGCTTTCTTCTTGCTCAAGGGACTGTCAGCTATAGGAACTTTGCACAAACCTGCACAATTTCACATGCTAACTTAAATGTTTATTTAGTTTCTCCTGGGCATATATGGTCAAACTTGTTTATTTTCAAATTTGTCATCATTATCCATTTCCTCCTCAAATTGATGTTCACCATCCTCTGTATTCAAAATTCCTGCTTATTGAAGTAGGAGAGTTTGCATATATCAGTGCATGTGAACCCATTTTTCATGCATACACATTTCCCGGTCATGGAGATGTGTGATATGAGATATCTTAACTCATATTTTGTGGTGTAGTGCCAGATAAACTACCTACGCTATACATGCAGCAATTAGTTAGAAAAGAACCGGGCACCAAATTCAGCTTCATAAAAACACGCAAGGTTGCCACCTATTTTCTAACTCCTGAGGTATAAATCTTGCAAAAAATGACGTTGAGCCTTATTCAGCTCATTTGGTACTAATTCACCATTTTTGGAAGTGTGGTTCCTGTGCTATCTGACGGTTTTCTGTTGTGTCTTATCAGTGCCCTGTAAACTTTCTTGTGCAATGATGTTCCCATTCTAATACAATACCCTTGATGAATGATCTATTGTTTGAGATGTAAGGGTGCAGTATGCGTTTTGTTGAAATGGTAAGATATCCTCTTACCTAATCACAAAGATACTGGCTAATGAAATTCTTTCATTGAATCAAATCAGTAACAGCAGGATTGTTGTATTTTAAGAGTTAGAATATGTTTGGATGCTTTGAAGAAGTTTAGTTCTCTTGGTTTAGGAGCTTTTAGGGTAGAGTGTGGTTGAATGTTCTTGAGATATCTCTGCTGTGTATTTCCTTCCACAGTACAAGCAAGCCATAGTTCAAACATCTTTTAGCGAATCTCTGATCTTGGACATTAGTTAGTCTCTCAACATGGTAATTCTTACATTAAATTAGAAGGCTATGACTGTAGACTTCTTTTTTTTTTTTTTTTCAATAATTTTTATTCAGATTTTCATAAAACATACAAGACAAAATCATAAAACATTCAAAGACAAAAAACAAAATCAAAAATAGTTAAACAAAAAGAAAAAAAGAAAAAAAAAATAAAAAATAAAGAGTAAAATATTGACTTCCCATTTGTCAAAGATCAAATCAGTTATAAGTCTATAATATATAACAATCCTGTCTCTTAAGTCATATTATAAAATCACTTTCCTCCAGTAGTTATCTTACTTAATCATCAAATCTCATAAACATTACTTTATTCTTTCCACAAAAAGTCAAAGAGAGGTTTCAATTCTTTAAGAAATATATCTATCAATTTTTTTTTCCAGATAAGCATATCGATTAATCCATCTCATTACTAATTATGATAATCTTATTGTCATAACCATAGTCAAAATAAACATTTCAATTAATCCATCACATCAGAATCTGTTAGGTTCAGTAATTTCAATAGCCATTGTTCTATTATCTCTAGTAATTCCATTTTCCATCTTCCATCTTCAGTAGTCTTATTAAGTCCAGTAATTTCAATATCCAATCTTCCATTATCAGTATTCCATAATAATCTTGCTGTCAAAGCCATAGTCATATAGTAAGAGTCTGATGGGAATTACCTCTATCCCAAATATTTTCTTGCCATCCATTCTGAATAGGTTGCTGAAATACTGCTGTAAAATCATATCTCTGTTCTTTTTTTCAAAATACACTGGGTCATCTCTTAAAAGTTTTTCCATTGTCACATGGCTGCAGTTAATTCCATAGATTTTCTCTATATTGGGCTCCATCACATCATTCCAGTCCAGAAGATAGACCATGCCATTGATAACTTTATCTCTAGAATCTTCATTAATTTCTTCAGAGATAACATTGAGTTCCAAACAATAGATTTTATTTCTAAAGTCCATAGACTCCAAATCTTGTTCCTGTTCCACGTTTGTTCCAATCTCCGGGATCTCCTCTCTCACAGGGACCCCTATTCCAGTCTCCAGGGTCTCCTCTCTCACAGGGACCCCTGTTCCAATCTCCGGGGTCTCCCCTCTCACAGGGACCCCTTCCAGGGTCACCTCTCTCACAGGGACCCTTATATCTTTAATCTCCTGCTTCATTTTACTCAATTCAATTTTCATTATCTCAATCTCATCCATTATTTTCTGAAACATAGTTATTTCCAGATTCTCAGCCACTTTCTTAATTGCCATTTTAAAAGAAAAATATAGGAAAACCACTTCTTATTTCAGCAACAATTGGGTTAATACTCCAAACTTGGTGACATCACAGTATAAACAGAGCAGACAGCCTTATCTCTCCAATAGTTAAGTAAACAAAATGCAGTTCCCAGGATCGAAACAATTAATGGCAATCGTCAAGAAACAGATTCGTCAAAATAAAATAGACCAAAAAGAGAGTAGTCTCAAAACAGTATAATATTTTTCAAAATAAAAATCTGGAATAGAAATCCCTCTTCTGTGTATATCTTTAGAATGCAAATCCAGGACAGCTTTTTGCAACAAAAACAGAGATAAGCTATTAATTAGTGCGTAGCAGAGAGAAGTTACGGCTCCCCAGTGAGATGTCAAAAACCGATCAATCTGGCAAATCTCTTTTAAACAGCAACAATTTAAGTCAAGTAAAAGAAAAATATAGAAAGAAGGGTGCTTGCCTGTTAGTGCGTTCTCTCTTAGAAGATAAGATGAACGTTCGCTTTAACAGATAGAGCTTGCTGTTGAAAATCCGTCCCACCTTCGTCGGCTGGACCTCGTCCCATAAATTAATGAGATCTGGTCGTCCCAACAAAAATAGGCTTTGAGGTTAATCTCTTCGTTTCTCCCTACCCGGGAGAAGTTTAATCAGTCAAAAAAAAAAGAAAAAACTGACTGATATATCTGAATAAGCTTCTTTTGAGGCAGGAGCCCGTCTCAAAAGCAGGCACAGGCTAAGTCACCCTTCCCGGGAGTCGACTGTAGACTGTAGACTTCTGAATGGTACACTCCATAGCAGTAGAATATGAAATCTCACTTTTTTGAAAAAAGTATTGAAATATACATTAGGTCCGTTTTTACAGCTGGTATATAGAGCAAATTACTACGTACTCTTTTTTCTCTCCCAAAGCCATGAGAGGCTTTAATTTCTTTGTGCTAATGCAGTTTCATTAAAATGTTGGCTATAATACAAAATCCCATTGGGGCAGGGTTGTAGCTTTGCTTCACCTGATCATTTTGTAGTGCTTCAGAGGTAATGAGTATAAAAAACTAAAAGTGGCATTGGGAATATTGCTTAGAACAGGGTTCATTGGTTTCTGGTTACCTTTTGTTTATTTATATTCTGCTTTTCCAGACAAAAATGGCCTCCACAATGCAGCTTACAATAATCAAAGTATTATGCAACTGAATAATGCTAATTTCAAGATGTGTAGATGTCAGTATATACTTGTTTGGCAGATAAAGTACATTCTTGGAGCAGTTTAAACAATCAGATGGGAGCAGTTGGAGAGGCTATAATGGCAGTAAAGCAAATGGGTGTTCCAAGGAACCAAACACTTCTGTCTGTAATAGGGTTTGGTTCATACATTAGGTTTTAAATGAGACATCATGTGTGTTTGTGTCTTTAGAGCTGCAGACTATGTAGTTGGAAGTAAGTCCTGTAAGTCTTGGGTCGTACTTTTGAGTAAATGAGCACTGGGATGGGTTGCACACGATACTACTTCTCCCTGCTCTTCCTCCCTCACAGCTGAGATGGAGGGGAAAGGGAAGAAAAACAGGCATTGCTTTCTTTTTCTTTTCCAGCAAGTTAAGGGGGGGAAATCAGTATTTTGAAGGTAATGAGTATTAATGGTGATATTCCCATACCAGGAGTGTTGTTTTTGTTGTTGTTGTTATTGATTTATATCCTGCCCTTCCTTCCATCAGGAGCCCAGGAGCATGGGACAAGGGGAGCTGTGAGAGGCTGTTAAGTACTACAGGTTACAAGGAAGCCTCATTGAAAAAGCAAATATGTGTAGCGGACCTCTTGAGCCTATATACTGAAGATCTCAAGTTGCCCTAGCTTTATAGAAATGCACAGTTTGACTGAATTTCATACCGATTGCCTTTATATGTGCTTGTCTGCGTTCCTGTGTGCAAAACCATATGTATTCTAATGTATTAAGAGCAAACTGGAGTACTTTTATCATAAATTACAAGAATTGGGCCTCTAGTCCATGAAGAACTGTGTACAAGTACAGTAGGGCCCTACTCATACGGCAGGTTCTGTTCCAGGCCCTCGCTGAAAAGCATAAACCGCCGGAAAGTGGGGCCCTACTCAGCTGGAGCGCGGGAGCTCCCCACGCTCCAACTGACAGAGATCAGCTGGAGCATGGGAGCTCCCTGCCCTACAGCTGATCGTACTCCAGCTGGGGCGCAGGGAGCTCCAGCCGCCGCGCTCCAGCTGACAGCGATCAGCTGGAGCATGGGAGCTCCCTGCGCTACAGCTGACAGGGATCAGCTGTAGTGCACGAACTCTCCACGCTACAGCTGATTGCATGCTATAGCTGATCAGCTGGAGCGCACGATCAGCTGGAGTGTGGGGAGCTCGCATACTCCAGCTGATCGCTGTCAGCTGGAGTGTGGCGGCTGGAGCTCCCTGCGCTACACCTGATCGCACTGCTGGCACTGCCATATTAGCAGAACGCTGAAAAGTGGGGCTCCGACGACCAAGGCCCTACTGTAGTAAAAATTTGAAGTTGTACCATGCATGTAATGGGAGAAAACCATATCACGTATAATGATGTAATTGCTTTTTTTAATGCAGAATTAACAGAGGGTTCACCCTCTGTGCGGGAAACAAATGATATATGAAGTGGTGTCACAATGCAAATATTTGAGAATGAAAAACCATGCACAAATTCTACACTATAGTTTAGTGCAGGAAGAGAGTGACATATTTATGCTTGTTGGGATAATTTTAGGTAAGTCAAATAAAAGTTTGAACTTTATGCTAATCAGGAAAGCTGCCACGAAGTTTACCATTGGGCTGTACCCTCGATAGTTGTATGAAATATTGGTCTATAACACTCGACTGACTCCTCATCTTTGCTTGGTTTAGGCAGAACAATAATACATGTGACTTTCCAAGAATTCGGGATTTGGCCACCCCTTTGAATATCTGTAAAGAGTTTCTGTAAGAGAAGGGTTAATAAATCTTTGTATTTTTTATAGAAAGCACCACTATAACCATCTAGATCTGGTGTTTTATTTGGTTTAAGTTTGTTAATGGCGTTTGAGATTTCCAAAACTGATATTTCCCTGCCTAAGTATCAGGGCTGTGGAGTTTGTACGCCAAACCTTCAACTCCCAACTCCTCTATTTTTCTACTGTCCGACTCCACCCAAAATTGCTTCTTGTCAATCAAAATTTATTTGGAAGTCGGAGTCGGTACATTTCTACTGACTCCGACTCCTCCCCAAATTGCTCCTGACTCCAACTCCACCCAAAATTGCTCTTGACTCCGACTCCACAGCCCTGCTAAGTAGTCTATATGTTCCTGGCTCAACTGATGAGTACCATGCTTCACAAGATACTCATATATTGACTGGGTTTCTGGATTATCAGATTCATGTAATGTTGAGTAGTAGCTACAAAATGTATCCAGAATTTCCTCTGTGTTAAAAATTTTTTTGTTGTCAAATGATTTTAATGCTATTATTTTATTCCTGGTTTGTTTCTTTCTCAATTTATTTGCAAACAGTTTTGTATTTTTGCCTCCAAATTCATAAAAGGATTGATTTACAAATTGCAATGCTGTTGAGATTTTAGCCACCTCCAGGGATCTCAGTTCTGATTTTTTCCTGGTCAACTCAGTAAAGATGGTTGGATCTTCTGTTAGTTTATGATGGTGTTCCAAATATTTTATTTGACTAAGTAATGTGAACCTTGCCAATTCTCTCTCTTTATGTATTTTGCTCTGCTCACTTATCATTGTGCCTCGATTTACCAAATAACTGCTGGACTGTGAGATTCATTGTTGTTATTCTGAAGAAATTCTTTAATGTCTTGATTAATTTTATCAGAAGCCAAAACATTCTGAAGAAGGTTTGGGGCAAGTGCCATGAATAAGGTCTGTGTTGCTGTGGGGTAAAACTTAGTTTGATAGAGACTGGGGCATGGTCCAAAATAGTTATTGGGTCATTCGTGGCTGATTTGAGGGCAGAGAGAAGGTCATCTGTAAGTAGGATGTAATCTATCCTTGTATATGCATGATGGCGGTATGAATAGAAGCTGAAATCTTTGTCTAGGGGGTGCAGAAATCTCCAAGAATCTACCAGCTTGTGTGAGTTCAACAGGGCGGATAGTCCTGAGACTGTCTTGTGTGTGGTATTAGAACACTCAGACTTTCTGTCTGGGAGCGGGTCTAGTGCTAGGTTTAAGTCTCCTAATATTAGTTTACCTTCTTGGAACAATTCTAGTTGGGCAAAGAAATCTGACAAGAAGGATAACTGTGCTGTGTTTGGGGCATAGACAGAGCCCAGTGTATATTTTACGCCTTGACTAATTGTACCCTTGACTAACACGTATTGGCCTTGGGAGTCTGTGAGCACTTTGTCTACTACGCAGCCAATCCTATTAGCTAACCATAATGCCACTCCTCTGGCTTTGGAGGAACCTGGGGAAGAGAACCAAGGTCCTTCTCTAGGGGGAAGTACTGGAGTTTTGGATCCTTTTTGTTCATGAGACTCCTGGAGATGTATAATATTGTATAGAAACTTAGCAACTCTCTTCCTTTTGATCACCGTCCCCAGCCCATTAACATTCCAGGACATAATTGATAAATCAGGCATTAGTATTTAAGGAGAAAGACAGTAAAAGTATAATCCCTTTAAGCATTACCATTTTCATATTTAATTTTCTCTCAATAACAAGTACCCTCCCCCATAGCAAACCTTTCCCACCCACCCCAACACCCCAGTAAACATGAAAACATAATTACCCTGTTTTATATCGCTGGAGTCCTCAGAGAGGAGCCCAGAATTAAAGAGACAAAATCTCTTCACTTCTGTATGAAACTGTGGAGGTGAACTAATTAAGTGCCCCCCCGGGACAATGCAGTTTAATCTTAAAAATTAGTTGTGAAAGTAATAATTTGTAATTCCCCCTGGTAACCGACCCAAGCGGTAACATTGCCAACAAGCCTAATGTAATAAGTATTATCTTTGATGCTATATTTGTACATTGTTTTTATAATTAGGAGCTCTTGATTTTCCTTATGAACCATTTTAAGCAGAGTGTAAAGACTTAAAGCCCTTAGCGAAATAAGTTACGATTTTGAGTTAAAGCGCCGTCCTCTTTTGCCGCCTTTTCTCATTTCCCGCCATTTTAAGCTGTCTTCTTCCTCGCTTGAGCTGTCAGAAATGGCTTCCCTGTTTTCATTTATGCTTGGTTTTAGACCCATAAGAGTCACTAGCTTCTTTGGTTGAGCTGATAATGTGCGTGGTCCCATCTGCTTTTAGAAGTAGTTTGAAGGGAAATCCCCACTTGTACTGTACGCCTGCTTTGCGGAACAAATCTGTGTATGGTTTGAAATCTCTCCATCTTTGAAGTGTATCTTGGGTCATATCCTGAAAGACAGAGACAGGGAGCCTTTCCATTCTAAAGATTCCAGGGCTCTAATCTTCTGAGAAATCGTTTCCTTCAGGGCATAGTTGTTGAATGTATTAGGATATCTCTAGGGCATTCCCTCCCTTTTGGCTTCCAGTATAAAGCTCTGTGAGCTCTTTCAATATCTTCTGTCAGTTTCACCTCAGGAAATTGATAATTCAGCCACATTACCAAGTCCTTTAGTAAGGATTCTTTTGTTTCTCCCTCTTGTTCAATGGCCCCTCTCACTCTCAGATTATGGCGGCAGAGCGATCCTCCAGGTCAGCAATCTGCTTATTTATATTATTGTGCTCTAGTGACAGGGCTTTAATGGCCGCCTTGTGCTTCATTCTCTGCTCCTTCACCTCCGTTGTTACTTGTGCAATTTCTTTTACTTAAGTTGCTAATTCTTTAACTTCTTGCTGTAGAGGACTTATAGTTTTCTCTCATTCAGAAAACATGTCCTCTCTAGATTTTTCCAGAATATCAGACATGAGAATAACGTCTACCTTACCGCTCCTAGGGGCCTTTGGAGACATGGCAGCGTTTATATCGTCTTCTCTCCGGCGTTTCAGGCCTCCTGCTAGATCCTGGTGAGGGTTTGCTTGAGGTTCCAAATTTTTATTACACTGTATGCTCTCAATCATCAGAAAGGCAAAACACCTCTTTGTGAAATTCGGTTGAAGGCTTGGGTGGTTTAAAAGCTTGAGAATTTGTCCCGAGAGTAGTGGAGAGCAGACCTAAGACACCATCTTTGTTGAGTGATGTCAGCCCCCCTCGATTGTTGTATGGCATATTGTAGGGCAAGTGGTTCACTTAAAAAATATATGCTGTGGTTAGTTCATAAGGCAGTTTACCTGGTTAGGTTTGACAACGCTTAAGATCTGACCTAGTATAGTTAGGATCCAGAGAATGAGGTGAACCTGGTATTTTCTGCAAGATTTTTTCAGCATTGGGTTTGTCCAGAATTGCAAGTGATTCCTAATTTATTTATTAAAGTATTCATATGCTGTCATCTCATAAATGATCAGGCTGGTGTACAGCAAAATGTATACAGTGAAACATAAAACATGATTAGAAACGGTACAAAATAATCACAAAGATGACTGGCTAATCAAAAGCTTTAAACAGCTGCATAGGTATGTAGGCATAAAGTCAAAAGTGAAGATGTCTGTAAATCTATGTTGGAAGAGTCTTCCACAGCACAGGACTGGTAATATTAAGTGCCTGGCTTCTAGGTGAGGCCAGTCAGGCCCTTGTAACATGGGGGACAACTAAGAGAGCATTAAGGCACCAGGACTTGCACAGCTTTACCTGATTTAGATATTAAGAAGAAATACAGCTATGTCTCATCAGCCTACTGATGGCACTGTGCTCCAAAACTCTTAATGACCACTCCCAACAGCTTCATATAGATGTTAAATACCATTGGGGACAAAATGGTGACCTGTGGAATTCCACTGCACAAGTGCCAAGGGGACAAAGAATGCTTCTCCAATGTTACTATCTGGACTTGACCAGTGAAACCACTGTAATAGTGCTGCTGATACTCACCCCACACAGTTGATCAAGGAAGATACCATGGTCAATGGTATCAAAGACCACTTGGATATTAAGTAAGAGTTGCAGGGTCACACTCACCCCATTACTGTCTTGATAAAGGTCATCCATCAAGGCAACCAAGGCTGATTCAGTCCTGAAACCAGGCCTAAACCCTGATGAGAGTGGATTCAGATAATCTGTGTTATCTAAGGATGCTTGAAGCTGCTCCACCACCTCTCTCTTTATCACCTTTCCCAAAGATGAGGTATTGGTGACTGGCTGGTAGTTATTATATCTCATTGGGTCCAGGATGGGCTTTTTAAGGAGCGGCTGCATCAGTGCCTCTTTATAGGTGGCTGGCACCACCCCATTATGCAGTGGACCCCCCCTGTCCAACCCACTCTGGGTTTGACCAGCCAGGAAGGGCAGGGATCCAGAGGGCACGTGGCTGGATACATTGCTGTTCACATCAGGTAGCGTCAGCTAGAAATTGTCCCATAACACTGGGCCAGTTGTAGCACTGGACACCTCAGCTGGGTTTGCCATATGAAGAGACCTCCCAGTCTGCATCTGTGTTTGAACTGTTTTTAGAGTTTTTTAAAAGATGTTTTTAAGAATTATTTTTAAAGATGGTTGGTTTTGAAGATGTTCTTAGTGTTTTTGTTTGCCGCCCTGGACTCCTTCCATGAGGAAGGGTGGGATATAAATATAACAGCAAGTATAATCATAGCAGCATCCAAGTCACTATGAAGTTAAGCAAATTTATCTTTATCTATCTTGCAAACTGTGTGCAGGTAGTCACTGTATGTTCCAGGGTCCCCCCCCCCGATCTTGGGAACCAGCCTCTGCCAGCCAACTCCTTGAGGATGTGATGGATGCAGTGATGTAATACTACTCTGCCGCTCTCACTGCCACATGGCAAGCAAGATTGTGTCCTAATGTGTTCTGTCAGCTTTGGAGTGAGATTTCCACCACTTGAACTCTGGTCTTTGTGCAGCCCACTTCATCAACTGCAGTTCCTTGGAATACCAAGGAGCAATGTGATCTCCACAGCACTGAAGAAGACTGTTGAGAGTGATTGTGTCAGTGGCCCTACTCTTATATCTTGATGTATGTTTATCATGCTTTCTGCTTGAAAAAGCATCTTGCCAATTGTGGTAGATAAAGAGTAGCACCACTCTGTTTCATAAAAATGAGATGATCGACCACTGTTTACTTTTTTTGTTACAAGACCTAGTAAACTGTTCCTTTGCATTTATATCTAATCATTCCATTTTAAGCATGATGGTTTTTACAGGTAAACATTCAGTATGTCTTCTCATGACAAAAATTGGCTGTATGTAACTAGAAAGCTTTGTGTATGTTCACAAAGATTTGGCAGAGGCAGTGAGTTAAGTATATATGACTTCTGTCAGGAAAATTTTGGGGGGAGATTAACACTTTATATCTGTGAGAGTGTGTGGGCTTTTCCCCCTAGAAGAATTAGCAGCACACCAACTCAGTCAAGTCTATAGCCAGTTATACTTCACTTCTCCTGTCATGGTGTTGCTCTGAGACAATTACTCTAACAGCATCACAGCAAAAGCACCACTCAGCAAGCAACAACATTTCAGTACTCAATCCAGCGTGTTACATCACAGCTAATGATAGTTGCGGATAGGAAAAAGCAGCCTTCTCCCCACCCCCCTAAAAAACAAACTGCCTCTTTTATTTTGATGTTGTTACAGAGTTGTTAGAAGCTGATAGATGTTAGTTCAGATCTTGACCCAGTCCAACCACATGCTGACAATGAATATGTCAAAATATATTAGCAACATCAAACCCATAATTATAAAATGAAATCTGTCTCTTGCAGTGGAATGGTAATGACTATTAGAATAAATAGGCAAACTCGCTGCTAGACAAAGAGTGAGGTCAAAGAAAGAAATACCAACTTGATGTAAAAGATTGGTCAGTAGTCAAGATAGTTGTGTTGAGGAGATGTATGTTCAAAGTCTAGTAGATTTTGACTCATATACCCTATCCGTTCCTCCTCTATAGGAAGGGTGTTGAGGGTGTGTGTGTTTGGGGGGAGAGGGAATGTTACCCCTGGAAGGGCAGCTATGGGGTGTCCAGTGTACCCCATTGCACTATGAGACATGCATCTCATCAAAGCTGTGTGCTAAGTACCCCCAGCAGTGACAGGAGAGGTGCAGTAGCTGGAAAATCGGCAGAACAGGTAAACTTTCTTGTCATCTACTGCTCTGCATTTGCTACTGCCCTACCTGGGCAGGAGAGCTGTTAGTCCATCCCTGGAGAAAGACCCATTTCTCCACTGATTTGCAGCAGCTGGCTTTGAGGCCAAGACTTATGGTTGGGAAGTGGTGGGGAATTTCAGGATAACAACTGACCTTGGGCTGGGGAAGGTGGTGTTTATGTTTGCGTTTATTTTTATTTTTTTAATCTGCTGGAGGGTGGGTGAGGAATTGTGCTTGCTTTGGCAGCCAGAAGTTGCTATTATGGTCCACCATGTGCTTGGAGACTGAATTTTGAACTGTTCTTGGGTAGCAGGGGGGAGCCCAATTCCAGTGGTCTCAGGTAAGGAAGGGCAGGGAGAGGGTGCTTTCCTTCTCTCTTTAACCATTTTAAGAGTTTCTTCAGTTATCGAGGTCTTTCTCTCTTTTTAACTAGAGGTATTGTCTGTTTGCATTCTTCCCTGATAATGTCTCTAACTTCACTCCTTAGTTCTTCTGGTTCTCTATCAGCTAGGTTTAAAGCCTCAAATCTGTTCCTGTACATTTATCTAAGTGTAAAGAACTTTACATTTATCTAACAACTGAAATAGTTAACCATTCAAATAGCTGTGTGTGTTTTGTTAATGTTGTTGAAGAAGAAAACTCAACTCAAGCATAAGCCATCTTATTAGAATAATTTAAAAGCTTATTTGGTGGTGGTGATTCTGGCACATCATGACAAAAAAAAATATTTATTTATTTATTTTATTTGTTTCATTTTTAAACCGCCCATAGCGAGTGGCTCTCTGGGCGGTGTACAAAAGATTAAAATACAGAATATCACAATAAAATCAACCTACCAACAGTAAACATAAAAATCATGATTAATTGAACAGTTGGAGGTGGTTCATCTCCTGAATGACTTCACAAGTTCATTGTGCTTAAATAGACGATTAAATAGACTCTTCCTCACTAGTGATTTAAACTGTGAATTAAATCATTAAAACTGCATCCTTCTGAGAAGTTATTTAGATCAATTTGATTTAAATCAAATCAACATGATCTAGACAAGACTGAGGTGCGTTGGTGGGTGGTTCCTCTGCCTGGCTAAGTGGTGTGCAGCCTGCTCTAGATGGGGTCCCACTCCCTCTGAAGGTGTGGGTTCGTAGTTTGGAGGCTGTCCTGGATCCTGTGCTGTTGCTTGAGGCTCAGTTGGCCTCTTTGGCATGGAGCACCTTTAATCAGCTTAGGCTGGTGGCCCAACTGCAACCCTATCTGGATAGGGGTAACCTGTCTGGATAGGGGTAACCTGTCAAAGCAGTCTTTGCTCTGGTAACCTCAAGGTTGGATTACTGCAATGTGCTTTATGTGAGGCTGTCTTTGAGAACAGTTCAGAATATTCAATTAGTGTAGAATGTGGCTGCCCAATTGTTGATGGGTTCAAGGTGAACATTGGCAATCACTCGTGACTGAGTAAGATTGTATTCCAAGATAAGGTCTTTAATGGTAGGTCCGTAAGTGACTGTGGAGACTAATTATAGATCCATACAGCCTCCCACAGTGAGGACATAGGTTTCCAGATGGAAGACAATTGCAATGAGGATTTCCTTGACATGCCTTCCACTTAGCTCGTTTGTCCCTTTTGCCCTGTACTTGTGCTTCTTCAGAGTCCATGGTACTTTTGATAATAGCCGACCTCCAATTGGGACGCTCGTGGGCCAAAGCTTCCCAGCTCTCAATGCTCATGTTACATTTTTAAAACCAGAACTGTCACTAGAAGCTAAAATGATGACACTGAGTTAATCATACTTTGAACACATAATGAGAAGACATGATTCACTAGAAAAGACAATAATGCTGGGAAGAACAGAAGGGAGTAGAAAAAGAGGAAGGCCAAAGAAGAGATGGATTGATTCCATAAAGGAAGCCACAGACCTGAACTTACAAGATCTGAACAGGGTAGTTCATGACAGATGCTCTTGGAGGTCACTGATTCATAGGGTCGCCATAAGTCGTAATTGACTTGAAGGCATATAACAACAACAACATGCTTTAAGAACATATTTAAACCTTTTTTTCCTGTCCACTGATATTCCATTTTCCATCCTTAAGTTGGGAGTAAAGTAGCTGCTTTGGAAGACGGTGATCAGGCATTCGAACAACATTACCAGTCCAGCGAAGTTGATGTTTAAAGATAATTGTTTTAACACTGGTAGTCTTTGCTTCTTCCAGAACACTAACATTAGTCCGTCTGTCTTCCCAAGTAATTTGCAGAATTTTCTGGAGGCAGCGTTGGTGGAATCATTCAAGAAGTTGGGAGTGGCATTTATAGATGGTCCATGTTTCACAGGCGTACAGTAAGGTTGGTAGTACAATGGCTTTGTAAATAAGCATTTTGGTTTCCCTGCGAATATCCCGATCCTCGGGCACTCTACGCTTCATTTGGGAGAATGCGGCACTTGCAGAGCTCAGACGATGTTGAATTTCAGCATCGATGTTAGCTTTTACGAAGAGATGGCTGCCAAGATAGGGGAAGTGATCAATGTTCTCCAGCATCACACCATTAAGGTGGATTGATGGTGGTACAGAGGGACTACAGTAAGGGACCCGCTTTACGGAGCTTCGCTTAATGGCACTTCGCTAATGCGGCGGTCTCAATTAGATGCAATTAGACTAAAGCCCCATTTGTATGGCGCTTGTTCCGCTTTTACGGCAGTTTTCGGGCATCACATGCCATTCTATTCCATGAGTTCCACTTTACAGCAGTTTTCGCTTTTCGTAGGGGGTCCGGAACGTAACCCACCATATGAGTGGGGCCCTACTGTAGTTTGCACCTGTTGATGAATCAGTTTGTGTGTTTTATATTAAGTGAGAGCCCAAGCTTTCCACATGCTTTTGCAAAGACATTTAGGACAGTTTGAAGATCTTTCTCTAAATGTGTGGAGACTACATTATCATCGGCATATTGGGGTTCTATGACAGAGGTTGACATTATCTTACTTTTTGCTTTCAGCCTATTGAGATTTAAAAGCTTTCCATCTGTTCAGTATATGATTTCAATACCAGTAGGAAGTTTCCCCTCAATCAGGTGTAGAATCATAGCAATGAAGATAGCAAATAAGGTAGGAGCAATGACATATCCCTGTTTTACGCCTGATCTGACTCTGAATGGATTGCTCTGAAAGCCATTGTTATCCAAAATTGTCGCTGTCATGTGGTCATGAAGGAGTCGTAAAATATTCACAAATTTATCAGGGCATCCAGTTTTCAGAACGATGGTCCAGAGAGCGGTTCGATTCACAGTATCAAAGGCCTTAGTCAGATCAATAAACGCCATATAAAAAGGTCAGTTCTGCTCCTGGCATTTTTCTTGAAGCTGTCGTGCAGTGAAGATCATGTCCACTGTCTCCCTGGAAGGGCGGAAATCCTTTTGGGATTTGGGAAGGACATCTTCTGAGATAGGTAGGAAGCGATTTGCAAGGATCCTTGCAAGGATTTTACCTGCGGTAGCAAGAAAAGAGATGCCTCAATAGTTCCCACAATCTATTCTATCACCCTTCTTAAAAAGGGGGATAATTATGGCATCCATAAAGTCTTCTAGGATCTCCTCCCTCATCCAGATTTTTTTCAATGAGCTTATGAAGTTGTTGTGTAAATTCAGGCCCACCTTCTTTAAAGACTTCAGCAGGAATCCCATCAGGTCCACTAGCTTTGTTCTTCATTTGATTGATGGCTTTACTGACTTCATCCAAATTAGGGGATACTGCAAGCTCATCTCTAGTTTGTTGCTATGTACTTTGCGAGAAGACCTCACTAGCCACAGTAGAGTTACGATTAAGGAAGTTGTGGTAAAGCTCTTTCCAACGTAACTGTTTATCAAGAAGTTTGGTACCATCCATTGAACGTAAGGGATTTGTACCATAATTTGTTGGTCCATAGATGGCCTTTGTGGCATTAAAAAAGCCCCGTGCATCAGGCCTGTGGATTCAGTACGCCAAACCTTAGACTCCAACTCCTCTATTTTTCTACTGTCCGACTCCACCCAAAATTGCTTTCGACTCCACGACTTTTGACTCCACAGCCCTGGAAAGCGCTGTAAATGTATTTTAAATTGGAAGCTGTCGTAGGAGCATTTTTATCACTGCCTGAATATGCGCTGATCTTGACATCACAGCAATTGTCTTCATCTGGGTCCTGTATCATACACTGACACACAAAATGTTTCTCATCTTGAGTTATGGTGAAATGCTGAAATACAGGTGACTTCATGGAAAGCTTCTTTGACATTGTGAATATATATTTTTAAAAAATTGTCTATCAAAATTTATTTTGAAGCCGGAGTCGGTACATTTCTACAGACTCTGACGCCACCCAATATTGCTTCCGACTCCAACTACATAGCCCTGCCGTGCATCATGAGTATCTGGAAAATGCTGGATTTCTTGAGCTTTCTTTATCCACCAGGCATTCTTAAGTTCTCTAGTTCTTCTTTGGGCCTCAGCTTTGCACTGGCATAGATGTTTTTCTCAGCAGTACAGTTAATGTCTTTGCCATATCTGGAAGGCTTTCCTTTTCTTGTCGATGATATGTTCAATCTCACTACCATTTTCATCAAACCAATCCTGATGTTTCTTAGTTTGGTATCCAATAGTTCGTTCACATGCTGCAATAATGGAAGTCTTCAGTTTAACCCAGTGTTCCTCGACGTTTTCAGGAAGTTCCGTAGGTAGGTGTTTCTTGAGTTGTTTGAAAGCAAGCTCACTTAATAGGATCTTGAAGGTGTGGATGTTCATTTTATGCCTTGGTTTTTTCTTCCTTGGAGCCTACGGTGAGGAGCAATATTAATGGCCATAGTGGATTGAATTAATTGGTGATCTGTCCAGAAGTCATCAGCACTCGTCATGGCCCTAGTGAGGAGTACATCATAATGATCTCTGGCACGGACAATTACGTAATCCAGGAGATGCCAGTGTTTCGACTGAGGATACTTCCATGATGTTTTAAATTTATTTTTCTGGTGAAATAGTGTGTTTGTAATAACAAGATTATGCTCTGCACATTTAGTCAGAAGTAGAATGCCATTCAGGTTGCAGTTGCCAACTCCTTTCCCAATGGTTTCTGGTCATAAATCGAAATCATGCCTAACTCTTGCGTTGAAATTGCCCAGGAGCATAATTTTATCCTCCTTAAGTATCTCTGATAAGATGGTGTCCAGCTGGGTATAACATTTTTCCTTGAAGTCTTCACCAGCATCTAATGTTGGTACGTAAGCACTTAGAACAGTTGCCTGCTGGTTTTTGGCAAGTTTTAACTGGAGAGTTGAGAGTCATTCATTAATGCCGGTATGAACTTCTCATAAGAGCTTCACAAGATTATTTTTAATAGCAAAGCCTACTCCATGTATTCGTCATTCTTGTTCAGGCAGTCCTTTCCAGAAGAAGGTGTAACCTCCTTTTTCTTCCTTCAGTTGTCCCTCTCCTGCTTTTTGGGTTTCTTGGAGTGCTGCTGTGTCAATATTAAAATGTCTCAACTCCCTCACGATGATGGCAGGCCTGCATTCAGGATGTTCACTATCTGTATTGTCCAGCAATGTCCGTATATTCCATGTTCAAAAATTCAATTGTCTTTTGCGACCGCTAAGTGGTGACCCCACTGGATGGAGTAATCCAGTCAGGGAGAGAGATGAGGCAGACTATGTTTAGGGCACCTTTTCTAGCACCCTCCCATATGAAGTGAGCAGAGTGGATCCTGAATAGGACTACTCTGTCATGGATAAAGCTGCCGAACTACTCAACTGCCTCGGTCCTTGAGCCCTGATGACTGAGACCCATGTGCCGGTCCATGACTAGGGGCTTCCGGATTTCACAGTCCTGCCCCCGTTGCCATTCACCTATCACCAAGGGACTTTGTTTCGTTTGGTTTGGTTGGAAGACACCTGTGCATGAATTTGTTTTATATGATGAGATCGGCGCACGATCAACACAAAAACTTGACAGAAAAAGGCTTTGATCCAATGGCATGGATACGATGATGATTGGAAGTCTTTTATCTGCTGCAGCCTTCATTCACCTTCACAGCTGTTGTAACATACACATTGTTATCCTCTGCCTGTTCTGCTGTTGAGGACATTCTTGGATTGTTCTTTGTCTGGTTCCTCTCCCTTGTCCTTACCGCCTGCTTGGGAGTACATGACTCTGGACGGCATCGTTGATAGGGTTTAGATCTTAAAACTCTAATCCTATTCCAGTTATGGCTACCTGTACACTTCTGAGCCCAATTCAAAGTGCTGGTTTTGACCTATAAAGCTCTTCATGGCTCAGGACCCCAATATCTTTTGGAACATCTCTCCTGATATGAACCTACACAGACTCTTACATCTTCTTCTGAGGCCCTTCTCCTGATCCCCTCTGTGAGGGAGGCTTGGAGTGTGGTGACAAGGGATAGGACCTTTTCAGTTGTGGCTCCCTATTTGTGGAATATGCTCCCCAGTTAGGTCGACCTGGTGCCTTCCTTGACATCTTTTTGGTGTCAGGTAAAAACTCAATCCCCCCCCCCTGACATTTGATAGACTGAGATGATAATGTCTGTTAGTATACTGCCAAAGCATTCTGTGGCTGTATGGGCGTGTTGCTTTATTGTTTTGTTTACTCTTGTTTTTATAGTATGACATGTTTGTTTTTGTTTTTATTAGCGTTGTAAGTCGCTTGGAGATATTTGGGTAACAAGCAACTAATAAATCCAATAAATAATAAGTGTATGATGGAGGTGTTTTAGTTAACAGCTACACACAGTGATATTTATTAAGGTTTTCATTAATCCTGCACGCAGTGGGTATATTGGGAAACAATTCATGGGCTTATTAGTTCACAACTGTTGTTGCTGTGGTCCTCTTGTTGCTTCTGGCATGATTCCAGACGGAAGTCTTTCCTCTTTAGAGATTGTTGCAGGAATGGATTCTAGCCTGTTAGGTGAGAATGCATCGGCTGGGTGGAGTCCTGCTGAAACAGGTGGCTCTTGTGACTGAAATCTAGGTATAATGAGGTCAGGTGCTGCCATGTGGTTACCTTGTTTTCATTTCACAGGCTTAAGATCCACCTCCTTTACTTTCTTTGCAGAGGCATTCTCTGAGTTCATTTGGGAGGAATTGTACATGGACTTAATGTAATGCTGACTGCTTGGAATTTACTTCCAGCCATTCTTTAATCTACTGCTTGCTCTCTTACAAGGAATATTAAATAATGGGAGAATATTTGGTCAGCAGCAGTGGCAGGTGCCATTCCAGTGTTCGCAGTCATAGATGCCCAGATGCCAAGAATGAATTGAATTAAATAAAAAAGTGTTTCTGTTTCTGTTAATTAATTCAAGGTTTTAAAGAGTGTCTTATGGCAAGTCAGCCTAGTGCTCCATCTAGTTCATTACTGTTTTCACTATCATGCAGGTGTCAACAAATTCCCTAGCTCTGGTGAGCCTCGGCTCTTCTCTGAGCTTGGAGCTAAGGTGGAGAGCCAGGGATTGTCTCTGACCTTGCACTGTGCCTCTGAAGCACAGCATGACATAGGAGCCCTGTCCTCCCAAGTGTGGAGCTGGGTAGTGAGGCAAGGGATTGTATGAAGCTCACTGTGACATAAAAGGCAAAACCCTTACCCTTCTTGAGTTTGAAGAGGAGCAAGGTGATGGTGATCACAAGTTTAATCTGATTCATTGTTGGTCACTTTTGTCTTTACAGTTTTATGATGTTTTGGGTAATTTTATGCTGTTATGGGTAATTGCGGTTCTAAAAGGAGAGAGAAAATGCAAATTGATTGACTAAGGGGATGGGGCGGAATCCTTTTTCAGGCTAATTCATCACACTTCTGGTTAAGGAACAAATTAGCTCAGTGGTCTAAAGCAACACTAGATTTAGATTCCAGTCTCTTCAAATGCATGGGTTCAAATACCGGTGCTGCCAGTTAGAATTTTTATTTATTCTTAATTAATTTGATCAAATTTCATATTTTTGCAGAAGGAAGGAAGAGGATATTAGTCCATTTGTTGATTGGATTTTTTTTTTTAAAAAATAACCTTATATTGGGAAAAAGAGAGGATGGGGAACCCTCTCAATTTGCCTGGAGTGTCTCTAGTACACTGTAATAATGTCAGTGTAAAGCCACAGCAAGCTGAAAGTTTTAAATATCTCATCGAAAGCAACACTAAAGTAATTCGTTTATTAGTAAAGGCTTAGGAAGGAAGCTATTCTGAGTTTAACCATACAGTTTTTGAAAGGTTTCCTTGTGAATTGTGTTTATGCAGACTACCAGAATGGTGGGGGTGGGGGATTGCAGTTCTAAAAAGAGAGAGAAAATGCAATTTCTGAATCTATGTATTGTCTCTCAGTGTTTTGAATAACTCCATTAAAATTGGCAGGCTTGTAAACAAAGGATTTGTGAGTTGAATAGTATGCCTTTTGAAAGGTTCCTTGTGAATTGCGCTTATGTGAACCCCCAGAAGGGCGGGGGAGGGTAACTGCAGTTATAAATGAATTCTATACTGTCCTTTCTCCCTATAGGCTACTTTTCTGTCTGCAGGGATTTTTGTTTTCTTGTTTTGAAGAACACATCAGGGAAGGAGGCTTAGCAGTCAGGCAAGGGATGCTGATTTGCTCCTTGGTTTGTTGGTGGGATGAGATACTCAGTGGTGCAGTTCGGTAATTTGAGGCTCTGGACTTAGTACTGTAGTCTTATGGGGATAACACTTCCCATTTCTCTTGGGTGGTGATTTTTTTTACATCAGAATGTGATAAGCCAGACCCTCTGCACTGAGGTAAAGGCTTTTTTAAAAAAAGAACGGTTCATAATATAAACCAGAGATGGGGAACTTGTGGCTGTCAAGAAGTTGCTGAACTACAACTCCTATCACCTCCAGCCAACATGGGTAATGGTCAGGAGTGATGGGAGTAGCACTCCAACAACTTCTGGAGGGCCACGGGTTCTCCATCCTTGGTATAAACTGGGTGTGGGGAACCTCTTGTAGTATTGCTGAATGAGGCCATAAATTGTCTTGCGGGGTCTATGCACAGCCATGTTTTAAGTATGACTGCATGGCAATAAATCCCATTGAACTCTGCAAAGTATAAAAGTGTTCTTTCCATTTGAAAAAGCAGGCAGATTCTATTATCAAACAATCTCCAGTTTAAGAATGGTGCTGTAGGCACACATATCTTCCTATCACTCTCCAAAAGCAAAGAAATTGGGCAACTATAGTGAATGCACTAGGGGTGTGGGAGGCCATGCCTCCTCTCTGAGATATTGTACTGGCCTACAAATTTGTGAAAATGCAAACTCAGTTTGGGTTGGTCTCCTACAGTCCAATGTATTTCCTGCGTAGCTTTGAAGAATTTGGTAACGTGCCTGTGAGCACATCGTAAGCGCTTGCATCACCTGCAGTGACCCCAAATAACAGAAACAAGACATGTGCTTTGCTGGTTTCGTTTTAGCAGGGATGAAGCAACAATATAAAGACAGTTGATTGTCTTTCACAGTCCAATGCACTTCCCATGTAGCTTAGAAGAATTTGGTAATATTTGCCTCTGAGCATATGGTGAGTTCTGGCAACACCTGTAATCTTCTCAAATATCAGAAACCAGACATGTGCTGCCTTATACCAAGTCAGGTAGGTAAAAAAAGGGGGGGGAGCAGGACGATGAGAAAATGTAAGTGAAAAATATAAATGAAAAATCACAGTTTTTATTCCAGTTTCAAGGATAAAAATGGTTTACAAAAAAGCCCAACGCGTTTCGGCTAGTGTTATGTAGCCTTCATCAGGGCCTGTAAGAAATAAATATATACAGAAGTGGCTTTACATTTTTTGCAAACTATCATCATACAGTTTTATTTTAAAAAACAATGGGGTGGGAGTACGTGTCATTCCTTACTCACATGCCTGTCTATAATCTTTTCTTAAATCAAAGCTGTAATGGATCAGATTCTTTCCACAGGATTGTTGAGAATCAGCAACACATTCTTCAGGGCAAATCTGGTGAGTGTGTCCGTTGTAGGTTGTGGAGTACAATATAGTCGGTTGCAAAGTACATTCAGCTGGGATAAAATGCATGATGTAATTGCAGTCTAGGGATCTTGTGTCAAGTGTGTATCTTTACAATAAGGGAAGAAAATCCAGGTCCTCATTCAGTCCATTTGGGGAAAGGGTATTCAGTTTGAAGATCCATGCTATTTCTCTTCTCATGAGTGTGTTGGAATTGGGGCCACGTGTTTTTTGTAAACCCCAAAAATACAAAATCCTTGTGGGTATGGTCATGGTCTATAAAGTGGTTTACTAGAGGCGCGGTTCTCCTTTTACATTTGACGTTACTTAAGTGTTCTCCAATTCTGATTTTAAGGGGCCTGCTGGTTTGGCCAACATATATTTTAGGACAACTACATTGTATAATATAGACTACATGTGAAGTATTGCACGTTGTAAAATGTGTGAGGAAATGTTGTTGTTGATCATAAGGGTTGATAAATTGAATCTTTTTAGAAGTGTGTTTGCAATACACACAGCATCCGCATGGATTGTGTCCGATGGGTCCTCGTGAGCTCAAACATGACCTGGGTAAATGAGTATTGTCTCTGAAGGTACTCCTTACTAGTACATCCTGGAAGTTTTTGGTCCTTTTAAAGGAGACCATAGGTTTGTCAGAACAACCAGGAATGTGTTGTATCAGATGCCAATATTTTTGGATGCTGTTTTGCAACTTATTATCTATGTTGTTGAACGTTAGGTTGCAGTGCTCTAACCACTACACCACATTGGCTATCAGAATTTCTTCTGATAGAAGAAATCTCATTTTAAGATATTTATAAGATATTCAGAAGGAGAATGTATTTTTTTAGTTTTTCCATTAGATCACATTGAACGACTTTAATGTTACCATGTGTTGTATTGTAGGATGCAAAGGGTCATTCCAATGTAACTCTTGGAAATGCTTTATTACCTATGCACTGCATTCTGTTATTAAACTGTTGGAGTTCACAGACTTTTAAAAGCAATCATGTATTTCTACATGAAAACACAAATGAAGGTTGCAGTGTGGAAGTGCTAATGTAATACTGTCTCTGAGGTCCAAATATTAATGTCATAAATTGTCCAGGTGATGTATTTTTCCCTCCCCCTCACGTAGTGAGAATAGAGATGCATATAGCAGGATCCATTGTGACCTTTTATTTCTTCCAGTGTAAATATATTATTTATTTTATTTTTATTTCTGCGATTTATTTATCGCCCATCTGGCTGGAAACCGAGCCACTCTGAGCGATGTACAAAGTCATAATATATAAGTATCACAACATCAAAACAGCAATAAAACTAAAACAACAGGTAAAGGTTACTACAATAAAGTTCAATAAAGCTGCAACATGAATCCATGATTCCTCTATTAACTAGAGCTGGGCTCCTGCTGCCCTGGGCTACTGCCAGGAGGAAGGGTGGATATAAACCAAATAATAAATAAATAAAATAGATATAAAAATACTGGTAGGAGCTGTTCTTACAGCCAGTCTTACAGCATTTTACTCCATGGATTACATTTAGCTGCAAGCCACAGTTAGCAGACAGTGGTTTGTTCTTGGCTTTACCACTCATGGTTTGTAGCAGGGGCAGAATAAACCACGAACTTTTGTTCAGATGGCATAACAAGCCAAGACTTGTAGTTTGTTCCTCATGCAGTTGGGAGCAGGTGGGGGAGAGTGAAGTGAGGACTTTTGAGTAGCATGCAGTAGTATGCTGCTGGTTGGCATTAAATCATAGTTAAACAAAATCTGTAGTTTAATGTGATGTGCATACGCAGCCATTTAAAAAAAATAGTGTATACAAGATGACTTTCATCTGATGTCTTAGCAAACAGATGATACTAGTAAGGGGAAATGATCTATTCCTATTAATAGAAATATATTTCATATAATAAATGGCATCCATAGGTGTTCAAAGGTATGGGCCTTTTTCCACCTTCATGTAAATGAACAAATTATGTTATCCTTGAGGCTATATACCCCATTTTATTTATTCATTCCTTTAATGCTGGAATGCTGGAGAGCCTTGATTTGGTAACTATAACTATGCTGCTGTTGAAAGGCTGCCTTCTAATTCCAAGTGCTCCCTTCTTATAACTCCTTCAAGACAGCCAAGTAAAATGTTCAGAAGGTTAGTAGGTATGAAGGTTAGTAGGCCCACCATGTATGAATGAGATCAGCATCATTTCCCCCACATTTCCAACAAATACAGTAGGGCCCCACTCATACGGCGGGTTACGTTCCAGACCCCTGCCGAAAAGCAAAAATCGTCAGAAAGTGGGACATAGTGCGTAATCAGCTGTACAGTACAGCTGATTGCACGCTATAGCTGATTGCTGTCAGCTGGAGTGCGGCGGCTTGAGCTTCCCACACTACAGCTGATCAGCTGTAGCGCGCCATCAGTTGTAGCATGGGGAGCTCCAGCTGACAGCGCTTGGCCCCTCAAGCTCCCCGTGCTACAGCTGATCAGGGAGCTTCAGGGGCCAAGTGCTGTCATAGTGTGGCAGCTGGAGCTCCCCGTGCTACAGCTGATCGCCCGGCTAGTGCCGTATTAGCAGAACGCCAAAAAGCGGGGCCCTACTGTACTGCTAACTTCAGGACATATTTTGTCAGCTTTTTTTTGCATTATCGTACCCCAATAATACAAGTTCTTGTAGATATTTTGTTTAGATTAACACACAGATGTTCATTGATTATCTGAAATGTTTATATTTCTGTTTCTTTTATAATTGCGTTATTTTGGAAGAGGAATTTACTGGGTGATACCCGTGACAGCCCACTTGTACAACAGCCATTCTGCTAGTGGCAGCCTTGTTCTTATTGGATTCAGCTGTTGTACTACACTGAGTGTCCTGTGCTTGCAAAATTATTTGTGCAATATTATTATTGTCACAAAAAATTGTGCACTAACATCAACCCTCAACGTTATGTTGGATCTCACTCATATTGAGGGAGCATCCAGAGCTTTTAACTCAGTTTTGTATGTAAATTATATGAATGTTTTACCAGATTGTTAAATGTAGTTAAATATGATTTGGCCCATAGAAGAGATGTAAATGTGAAACCACATGGAGGCAGGATAATTTTAATGAATAATGATTTGTGAAGTGACATTTGTATTGGTTGGTTGTGAAACAGGCTGATTTGCTGTTCTCAACTACTGAAGCAATATTATGTGGGCATCTGCTTAGTTCAGGGTTGCAAATCGTGTTCAGACATGCAGTGTTAAGTCAGCGGCTTTTAGGAATTTGGTGCTTTAAAATGTTTTTTACATGATAAGCAAACCTGAAGAATATCTTAACTTGCTTCAGTGCTAATCTGTTTGTAATTTTTAGACCCAGGAAGTAAAAGCATGAATGCTGTGCAATCCATCTTGTCTTTAAATCCAGAAGATGAGAGAACCATGTGCCATCTTTGAATCATAAAATCATAGAATAGTAGGAAGGGCCCTATAAGGCACTTGGTTTCTTTTTCCTAAGTGTAGAACTTTGCATTTATCCCTGTTGAATTTCATTCTGTTGTTTTCAGCCCAATGCTCCAGCCTATCAAGGTCCCTTTGAATTTTGTTTCTGTCTTCCACAGTATTAGCTGTGCCCCCCAATTTTGTATCATCTGTAAATTTGATAAGCATGCTCTGTACCGCCTCATCCAAGTCATTAATAAAAATGTTGAAGAGCACCGAGTCCTGTGGTACCCCACTTGTTACTTCTGCCCAGTTTGAGAAGGACCCATTGATAAGCACTCTTTGAGTACGATTCTGGAGCCAGCTGTGGATCCACCTGATAGCTGTTCTATCCAGCCCACATTTAGCTAGCTTGCTAATCAGAATATCATGGGGCACTTTGGGCTCATCCAAACGGAGTGGGATAATCCATGTTTTTATCTGGTTTGCCATCTGACAGTCCTCACTGTCTTTCCCCCCCACTTTTTCCGATTTAAAAAATACGTGTTTTTTGCGCCCGCACATGCAGCGGGAAGATCCGCACATCCTTTTTGCTTTTTCCAAGCCCCGCCTGTAAAACCACCCCATCAGCTGATTGGTTCACAGAAAAATGACGCATGCTCCTCCCCCTCTTTGCAAAGCACAATATTGCGCATGCGCTTGAACGTTAGAGCACAAAAGTTTGAGCCCACACAAGGACAATTCATGTTTTCTTCTGTTATTACCCATCACAATTATAACTCATTTTATCTGGGTTAGAACCAATCCGGGAGCAGGAGAGGGGATGTGAAGGGACAAAACTGCTGGCTCCCTTCTTTTGGCTGCCTTCCCAAAAGCAGCTCTTCGAGGAGGGACCCCCAAAGGGGGGTTCCTGCCCCCTGCTTTTCTACCTTTATACATATTAAGAGCATCTGCCTCGCATGCAAACGGTCCCAAATTCAGTCTCCGGCATCTCCAGGATGGGCTGTGAAAGACTCCTGTCTGAAATCTTGGGGCTTATAAGCCACTGCTAGACAGGGTATCCTGTATTGCGCTCGATAGACTGATAGTCTGACTCGGTGTCAGGCAGTTTCCCGGGGGGGGGAGGAAGACGTGGGTAAGCAAGCTCTACAAGTCAGTGGGACGGATATCCCACAACAGATTGGTTGCGGGATGAGTTTTTGTCCGTAGAACTAGAGCCCATCGAACTTCATGGGGCAACGAGGCTGCAACCCCCTGCAAAATGTCTGGAGAGTAATAGAGTGGAAATTTGCTTCTGAGCTTGAACGTTAGAGCGCAAAAGTTTGAATATTCCTGTGGCTGTAAAGGAGTTCCTTGCCAGTTGTTATTTGCAGGTCTCTGTGGCACAATCGGTTAGCGTCTTCAGCTGTTAACCGAAAGGTTGGTGGTTCAAGCCCACCCAGGGACAATTCATGTTTTCTTCTGTTATTACCCATCACAATTATAATTCATTTTATCTGGGTTAGAACCAATCGGGGAGCAGGAGAGGGAACGTGAAGGGACAAAACTGCTGGCTCCCTTCTTTTTGCGCTGGAAAGCCGGGACTCTGCTGCCTTCCAAAAGCAGCTCCTCCAGGAGGGCCCCCCCAAGGGGGGTCCTTGCTCCCTGCCCTTCCATTTTTGAGAACGCCTTGTCACAACCACTACCACCCCTCCCTTCCATTTACCTGCGTTTCTGGAGAAATAAGTGGAATTGTCAGCCCTGTGTATCTCCAGAAACGTTAATATGTATAACGGTAGAAAAGCATACAGCCACTTTTGCGCTATACCGCAAATGCAAGCTAACAAAAATACAGGAAGGGACTACACGGCTCGAGGGGTTCCTGCTCCCTGCCCTTTCATTGTCGTTTCTTTTATTAGACGGAACACCGGAAAGCCTGGCTGCCTTCCAAAAGCAGCTCCTCAAGGAGGGCCCCCCAAAGGGGGGTTTCTGCTCCCTGCTTTTCTACCTTTATACATATTAAGAGGATCTGCCTCGCATGCAAACGGTCCCAAATTCAGTCTACGGCATCTCCAGGGTGGGCTTCAGTACAGCGCGGCTGTTTGCCTGCGTTCCCTGCCCGATCCAAGAGCGTCTCCCTGCACCAACCAGGCACACTTCAGTGAGTCCAGCCAGGAAAAGGGGGGCTTTACACACAACCACAATTGCAGATCTCACCCAGAGCGGCCGCCCAGTTCGCAGGCTGGCTAAAAATAAACTTGGAATTTTGCATCTGCGCAGTAGTTGTAGAGCCCCCCAACACCCCACCATTGTGATGATTGGTTCAATTTCCCTGGGCTTCCCCCCCCCGATATTCGCGCACATGCGCAAAAGTGCAGACACATGATTGGCTGGAATGAGGAGAAGGGGCCCTGGGAAATGCCCAAGAACAGCCCATCAGGTGTAAAGTCTGCCGTATTGCGTCCTAGCTCCTGAAGGCACAGCGGATGATTCCCGATTTTAAAAGGCAAATCGCATTTTTTGCGGTATTGCCAGGAACGGATTTAACCCGTAAAAAAACGCAACAGCAAGTGATGTCATATGAACGACCTAAAAATAATGAGAACACAAAGCGGTCGTGTATCACATGTTGCAGTCGTCTGGATGAGCCCTTTGTCAAAAGCTTTGCTGAAGTCAAAATACATTATGTCCGCAGCATTCCCGCAGTCTACAAGGGAGGTTACCCGATCAAAAAATGAGATAAGATTAGTTTGGCAGAATTTGGTGTTCATAAATCTGTGTTGGCTCCTAGTAATCACTGCATTGTTTTCAAGGTGCTTACAGATTGACTGCTTTATAATCTGCTCCAGAGTTTTTCCAGGGATTGATGTTAGGCTGACTGGTCTGTAGTTTCCCGGCTCCTCCTTTTTGCCCTTTTTGAACATAGGCACAAAATTAGCTCTCCTCCAGTCATCCGGCACTTCACCAGTCCTCCACGATTTCGCAAAGATAATAGACGGGTTCTGAGAGTTCTTCAGCCAGTTCTTTCAATACTCCAGGATGCAGTTTATTGGGCCCTGCTGATTTGAACTCATTCAAAGTGATTAGGTATTCCTTGACCATTTGTCTGTCAATCTCAAGCTCCAATCCTGCCCCTTCTACTTCGTGTTTCCCGGGAGGGTCATAGACCCTTTTTTGGGAGAAGACTGAGCCAAAGTGTGAATTGAGCATTTCTGCCTTTTCTTTGTCGTCTGTTAACATTTTGCCATCCTCATTGAGTAGCTGCACCACCATTTTCTTTCTCTGTCTTTTACTATGGACATACCTGAAGAAAGCTTTTTTGTTGCTTTTAGCATCCCTCGCTAACCTCAGCTCATTCTCAGCTTTAGCCTTCCTGACACCATCCCTGCAGTTCCGTGATACCTGCCTGTACTCTTTCTTTGTGTCCTGGCCTTCTTTCCACTTCCTGTATGTGTCTTTTTTTGTTTTCAGGTCCTGTCTAAGCTTTCTGCATCCCTAGCTACTAAATGCAAATGCATGCTGTAGCTGCTGCTTGTGCCCTTTTGCCTGATCAAAGGAAAAGCTGATGATACATCCTATTGACAAGAGGCTCAAGGGCAGAAGAGAATGTGTTAAGGCTGGCAACTCCTATAATGCAGTCCAGTTGGGAAAATTCAGTTCTTTGGTATGGTAGCGTGCAGTAGTTATAACAAGAGGAGTGGTGAGGGTTGGAGGGGCAGATTGGTGGGAAAAGGAAGAGGTGAACAGAGCAGGAGAACCTTCCCCTGAACTCCTGTTTACAAGATTACAAAGAACTCTGGCATGTCTACTGTCCTTTTGCATAATTAGAAGTACTTGTATGGTGGTCCTCTTTAAGACCATGGGAGTCTGATTTGTTTTCGGCATTAACTGAATGGAAACTTACAGTGAAATCCTATGGACATCTACTTAGAAGTAAGTCCTGTTAAGTTCTCTGGGGCTTACATTCCAGGTAATTGGGTATAGGATTTAAGCTGGAGATGATTTCTTGAAACATAAACTACTTGGATATAGTTGACAACTAGTTTTGTCCAGTGAATCATTAGAAGGATTGTGACAATGTTCTCTGCCAGTTCAACACTGATCCCCTGGAGTAGAAATATAGTGGATTTTCCATTATGAGTTTAGAACGGATCTGACAGGATTTATTTATATTATTTTAATTTATTTATCCCCGCTCGTGTCTCCTGGGTGTCAAGGGCCAGCTAAAGATCACCCCCACAGTGAGTGGCTCAGGGGTTACGTGCCCTGCCACCTGTGCAGCCGTGGGCAAGCTGCATAGTCCCAAGAAGCCCAGTTGCCCCCCAGCTGACAGTTGCGGACAAGGAAGGGGCTGCCTTGTGCAGCTGTGGCAAGCGGAGCAGGCCCTAGCCAGCTGGGGAGGACTAGCCTCAGAGGGAGGCAATGGTAAACCTCCTCTGAATGCTGCTTACCATGAAAACCCTATTTATAGGGTCGCCGTAAGTCGGGATCGACTTGAAGGCAATCCATTTCCATATACCACCCCATAGCCGAAGCTCTGGGTGGTTTACAGCATAAAAGCAGATCTGCAGTTGTTGGGACAGTTTCCTTGCTCCTTCCGTTGGGAGCTGCCAGGGTGAACATATGTTTTAAGCATCTGAAAGTGTGCATATATATATATAGTTGCTTTTGCTTGTTAGACATGTTCATCTCTGTTAAGGGAACTGATCCCTGTTCTGAAAAAGAAACTGCTTTGACATATTCATGATATGGACCTGCATTTTGGCTTTATGTCATTGTTGAATATATGTGGTTTACATCTCTTTGAGAAGTGTATGTAACTACAGATTTTTTAACAGATTGTATGTAATGCAGAAACATCAGTTTCAAATAATGTATATTAGAGATGAGAGTTTAATAGTATGACTTTGCACCATAATAATTCTCTTAGAGTCTTGATCATTATTGGGCTGTTAACCAATGCTATAATTTGGGGGGTTGATTGAATCTTGAGTTCGTTTTGCTTTTTGCTTTTACTGTGCCCTGTAGATGAGTGATGGCAACCCTTCCGTCGCATCTCTAATCCGTCCTCCTGGTAGACAACATGCCTGGCGAGGCCACGAATCTTCTCGGCATACTTTGGTTTCGATCCCATGCAGTAGGGAGTCTCCCACTACTAGTACTCTTCTCTTCTTGTTGTGGGGTGTGGTTTCATTGCCCCTGTTTGACTGAGCTTCAGCCTCTTGCTCGTTGTTGCACGGGGTCTCCTGTAATTCTTCCACCACAGGCTGTCCTCCAGTCTCATCCTTGAGCAGTTTTCATGGGAAGCAGTATTCAGAAGTGGTTTACCATTGCCCTCCTCTGAGGCTGAGAGGCAGTGACTGGCCCAATGATCCCTAGCACTGAATTTGCTTTTTTTTATGATTGCTGCCTCCTGGGTTGACCTTTTCATTGAGTTATCCACCCTGACACAGGATCTCTTTCCTGGTCAGTCACTGCTGCTCATACCCCATCAGTGTAAAGACAAGTTAGAATATTGTGCTCCAATATGCATCACTTTTAACACTTGCTTTCATTGAATCTCATTTGCTATTTTATTGCCCACTCACGTAGCTTGGAGAGATCCAAGTTTCTTGGACTTGTTTTCAACCTGTTTTTGTTTTCACCACCCTCAATTTTGTATCAGTAAACTTTATTCTGTCACTGTCGTCCCTGACACTAGGTCATTTATGAACAAGTTTAAAACACTTGTCCTAAGGGAAAGTCTTGAGGACACTTAAATCACTTCCCTGTGAGAATTTTGTGTTCATGTATTCCTATACTCTACCTTTTCTTCTTTAACCAGATAATAATCCATAACCATGGCTGCTATGTTTACTCAGAAGGCTTTTATGTTTACTTTGACAAAAGGTTTTGGGAAGTCCAAGACTTCAGTGTCTGTTGGCTCACTCCAGACCATATGCTTGTTGACACTTTTGAAGAAAGCTAAAGGTATATAGTGCGACAGAATTTACCTCTGCAGAAACAATGTTCTTCAGAAAGATGTTCTTCTATATGCTTGATAGTTTTATCTTCCATAATGCTTTCTGCTCATTTACCCAGAATTAATATTAAATTAACTGGTCTGTCTTAACGCCCCCAATCATTTTTTCAAATTGTGTTATTCAGAGGCCAGTCGTAAGGAAAAGATGATGCCTTGTTGATTGCTTGTTATCTGAAGGTCTCCAAGTGACTTACAACACATTAAAAATACCGCACAACACCGTAAAAATACCATAGAAACAAAACACTCATAACAGCACAGAAAGTTTGACAGCGCTCTAATAAGAAAACATAATCATCCCAGTCTTATCAAATACCTGGGAAAAAATACACCTTTACCTGGTGCCAAAAAGATGTCAGTGAAGGTGGCAGGTGGACCTTGTTTAGGAGAGTATTCTACAGAAGGGAAGCCACAACTGAAAAGGCCGTCTCCTTTGTCACTCTCCAAAGTTCCTTCAGAGGGAGAAGCTAGAGAAGATATTTCACATTTGAGTTCTTTACTTGAATAGATACAATCCAGACTTGGTAATTTTAATTCATAATTTGTAAGTAAGCAAGGAGGAAGTTGTCATCTCGTTCCTGCATCTTGATATTCCATTGCAGTAGTTCAGGCTTTTTTCCTGTTCCTGACTAGACTTGAAGATAAGAGAATAAAATCTCAATTTCTCTTTTTGTACATGGTAAGCCTACACAATTAGGTATGGTGATATGTGATTCATCATGTTTGCCTTAACTGTGTGGGAAGATAACATATTTGGCCTCTGCTGTTTTGTAATTAAACTAATGATTGGTTTTGTGGTTTTAAAAAAGATTTTGATCTGTTAAGTGAAACCTTCTGCTTTGCAGATGTTGCTGGATATGTAATCTAGTCAAGCCACTAATTCATGTTGCTGCTTTTTTGTTAAAAGAATGTTACATTCTTGTGGTGAAGGATTGGTATGATAGAGTTAACTCATGGAAAGCTTTGGAGGAATGCACAGTGTTTTTTCTTTGAGAACTGAGCAAAGAAAAACACTTACTTTCAGTTAAGTTCCTGAATTATGTTCCTTCCTCAAGCATACAGGGCTGGCTCCAGATTTTATGGGCCCTTTGGATATCAGTGAGCCCTTTGTTCCCTTCACTCTTTAAAGGGGAAGACATGACAAAGATGACAGAAATATAGCATTCTTTAATCTAGTTTCACTTTTCTTTCTTATTGATAGTTTAGGTTGTAATCCCATACACACTTGCCTCAGTAAGTCCCTTTGAACTCACTGGGACTAACTTTTGAGTAGACATGTATAGAGTTGCACTCTTAGCATTCACCAGGAAGGATCCAGCAGTGTTGTTTTATATTTGGACACCTCTTCGTATCGAGTTTTGCATGATGGTTTCTGAGCTCAAGGAGCAGATTTTTGTCTGTTTGGGTACAGTTGGATGCCATTTCATATAAAATAGTGGGCTGAACTTTTCAAAACTGCACTGATTTTAACTGCTGATTTCAAAATTACACTGATTATTCTGGTTTCTCAGAATTCCTGAGCAATGTCAGATGCGAGGCTGCTAGTGTTACTGTATAGTAAGATTTTACATCAACATCAAAGGCCCTCCTCTGGGTGCTACTCCGAGGGAAGCTCGGAGGATGGCAACAAGGGACAGGACCTTCTCAGTGGTGACCCCCAAATTATGGAATTATCTTTTTGACAAGGTGTGCCTGGTGCCAACACTCTTATCTTTTCGGCATGAGGTCAAGACTTTCCTCTTCTCCCAGGCATTTTAGCATGTGTTTTTAAATTGCTTTTTAAAAATGTGTTTTTAAAATTGGTGTATTCGTTTTGAATGTTTTAATTGTTGTAAACTGCCCAGAGAGCTTCGGCTCTGGGGCGGTATATAAATGCTAATGCTAATGCTAATGCTAATGCTAATAATAATAATAATAATAATAATAATGGAGATCCAAGGGGTGGGAAATGCTGCATTTTAAAAATATGCATTAGTGATTCTACTAGCGGATTACTTGTGTTTGGTATCCTGCTGATGCCATCCCTCTCTCCTTGGTTGGGCAAACAACTCGGTGGATGCACAGGTAGGTGGGTGCAGCTTCCACTTCTTCCTTGGTCAGAGGCATGCCTCAGTATGTGGCTGGCTTCATGGGCAGGCAGCCACCTACTGAGGCATGTTCCTGACCACACAGCATGAAGAGTGCATGGCTGATGTCTCCTCCTATTCCTGTCATGCGGGCATTCAACTCACTGGTTGGTTGGGTACAGTCTGTGTTGCTGCCACCTTGTTTGAGAAGAGGTACACTTCAGTGGGTGGTTGAAACCACTTCAGTGGGTGATTGAAACCACTTCTTCACTGTCTTGCTTGCGCAGCTTGAGGGTGGCCTGGCACGCTGCCTCACTACTTTGTGTGTATGGCATGAGGGGTGGTTGGTTGGGTGGTATGCTACAGCAAGAGCTGCCTTAGTTGTGTGGAAACAGATAGGTGAGCAGCTTATCAGCTGCTGCCTTATTTCCTTGTGCCGCCAAATGCAGGTTGGTGACTGGAAGGCATACACAGTGCAGTACCAGGTGCAATCACTGAACTTGCTAGAATAGAGTCAAGGAGCAGCTGTGTGAGTAGCTGCTACTCAACCGATGTCCCTTCTCCTTTGCTTGGCTCAGTGAATGTAGAGAGTGTGCTTCTTTTATGTGCAGCTGATGGTGCTGCCGCCACCATTGCTTCCTTTCTTCCTCTTGACGAGCACAGGGTGAGACTTTAGCTTGCTGTGTGCAGATTGAATACTGAATTAAAAATAGAACATAATGTGACTATTGTATAAAACCAGTATGAACTCACTAGTAAACTTCTACCTACAACTTCAAATCAATACCCATACATAATAAAATACAAAATACAGCTAAACACGTTTTGACAGATATCTTCCTCAGTGTCCTTGAGTACATTGATAAGAGTACACTATGGAGGGCAAAATAAAAAACATATTTATTTATTTTATTTATTTATTTTATTATACTTGTATACCGCCCCATAGCTGAAGCTCTCTGGGCGGTTTACAGTAACTAAAAACATTAAAACAAATACAATTTAAAACAGATCTTATAAAAACAATTTAAAACACAATTTAAAAATTTAAACAGTATAAAACACATGCTAAAATGCCTGGGAGAAGAGGAAAGTCTTGACCTGGCGCCGAAAAGATAACAGTGTTGGCGCCAGGCGCACCTTGTCAGAAACGTCATTCCATAATTTGGGGGCCACCACTGAGAAGGCCATCCTCTGAGCTTCCCTTGGAGTAGGCACCCGGAGGAGGTCCTTTGACCTTGAACGTATTGTATGGGTGGATTTGTATTGGGAGAGGTGTTCCATCAGGTATTGTGGTCCCAAGCTGTGTAAGACTTTATAGGTCAAAACCAGCACCTTGAATTTACACATTACATACTCAATACTAAGTGTCTCTTTGATAAGTCAGCTGTTTAGGAAGGATGCTATAATGCCACTAACGCTTTTATATTTCTTTCATAAATGGGGGCTGATAATTTTTGACAATTGCAAACAATTCCAACAAGGGGGAAAAAAGGGGGAAGACAGCAAAAGTAGCCCATGTGGCTTCACAAAAAGCTTGGAGATGACCTGAAAACAAAGAAGGACACATTCAGGAAGTGGGAGGACGGCAAAGAGTACAGACAGGCAGCACAGAATTGCAGGGATGGTGTCAGGAAGGCTAAAGCTGAGAATGAGCTGAGGTTAGCGAGGGATGCTTAAAAAAAAGCTTTCTACAGGTATATGTATAGAAAAGACAGAGAGAAGTAATGGTGGTTCAGCTACTCCATGAGGATGGCAAAGTGATAACAGATGACAAAGAAAAAGCAAAAGTGCTCATTTCCTACTTTGGCTCAATCTTCTCCCAAAAGAGAGTCTATGAACCTCCTGGCAAATGTGAAGTATAAGTTGAAGGAACAGGATTGCAGCTTGAGATTGATAGGCAAACGATCAAGGAATGCCTAATTACTTTGAACAAGTTCAAATCTCCAGGGCCCGATGAACTGCATTCTAGAGTAACAAAGGAAGTGGCTGAAGAACTCTCAGAACCACTGTCTATTATCTTTGCAAAATCATGGAGAATGGGTGAAGTGCTGGATGACTGGAAGAAGGCTAATGTTGTCCCTGTCTTCAGAAAGGGCAAAAAGGAGGAACCTGGGAACTACAGACTAGTTGGTCTGCCTGACATCAATCCCTGGGAACATCCTGGAGCAGATTATAAAGTGGTCAATCTGTAAGCACCTTGAAATCAATATAGTGATTTACTAGAAGCCAACATAGATTTGTCAATAATAATCCTGCCAGACTAACCCTATCTCATTTTTTGATCAGGTAACCTCCCTGATAGACTGTGGGAATGCTGTGGACATAATATATCTTGACTTCAGCAAAGCTTTTAACAAAGTGCTCGCTAGCTAAATGTGTGCTGGATGGAACCTATCAGATGGATCCACAGTTGGCTCCAGAATCATACTCAAAGCTTATCAATGGTTCCTTCTCCAAGTGGGGGGAGGTAACAAGTGGCGTACCACAGGGCACTATCCTGGGCCCAGTGCTCTTCATTTTTATTAATGATTTGAATGAGGTGGTGCAGGGAATGCTTATCTTGCAGATGACACAAAATTGGGAGGGATAGGTAATACCCCGGAGAAACAAAACAAAATTCAAAGGGATCTTATAGGCTGGAGCATTGGGCTGAAAACAACAGAATGGAATATAAGGGCTAAGTGCAAAGTTCTTCATCTAGGAAAAAAGAAACCAAGTGTATAGTTATAAGATGGGGGATACTTGGCTCAACAGTGCTACATACCAGAAGGATACAGTAGGACCCCGCTTTACGGCTCTTCACTTTACAGCACTTCGCTAATGCAGCGGTCCCAATTAGACGCAGTTAGACTAAAGCCCCACTCATACGGTGCTTGTTCCATTTTTATGGCGGTTTTCAGGCATCACACACCATTCTATTCAATGAGTTCCGCTTTTCGGCGGTTTTTGCTTTTCAGCGGTGGTCTGGAACGTAACCTGCCGTATGAGTGGGGCCCTACTGTATTGGAATTGTTGATCACAAGCTTAATATGAGCCAACAGTGTGATGTGGCTACAAAAAAGGCAAATGCTATTTTTTGCTGCTTTAACAGAAGAATAGTTTCCAAATCACATGAAATATTAGTTCCCCTCTACTTGGCACTGGTTAAGCCTCATCTTGAGTACTGCGTCCAATTCTGGACACCACACTTTAAGAAGAACGCAGACAAATTGGAACAGGTTCAGAGGATGATTAGGGGATTGGAAACAAAGCTCCTGTGAAGAGAGACTGAAAGAACTGGGCATGTTTAGCTTTGAGAAGGGAAGACTGAGGGGGGAGATATGATAGTACTTGAAAGGTTGTTACACAGAGGAGGGCCGGGATCTCTTCTCGGTCATCCCAGAGGGCAGGACATGGAAGAATGGGTTCAGGTTACAGGCAGCTAGATTTCAACTGAACATCAGGAAAAGCTTCGTGTTAGAGTGGTATGACAATGTAACCAATGACCTAGGGAAGTGGTGGGCTCCAACACTGGCGGCTTTCAAGAGGCAGCTGGACAGCCACCTGTTGGGTATGCTTTAATTTGGATTCCTGCATTGAGCAGGGGGTTGGACCCGATGGCCTTTTAGGCCCCTTGCAACTCTACTATTCTGTTTCTAAGATAATTGGTCTTTTCTGTAGCTCCCCCCAATCTGTGGAATGTTGTACCCAGAGTGACTTGCCTGGTGGCGTCCTTTACTGAAACCTGGGTGGGGAACAGGGTGGGTGAGACCTAACCCAGCTCTGCCTGCCAGCGTATTCAATGCAGTACAAAGCCAAGCTGGAGTGATGGGAAGTTGCTGTTGTCCACGGAGTACATCCTCCAACAGCAGGAATCCTCCTCCTTGGACAGCATCTGGAGGGCATGCATCTTGTGCTGGGCCAAAGAGACTTGCTAGGGATGATGCCCCATAGCCTTCCTGGCCAGGCTGACAGAGGTGGTCTCTGACATGGTGCTGGAGGAGTCCAGGACTGTGATCCTGGGTGACTTCTCATGTTGAGAACGCTTTGGGTCCAGCTTGAGATTTCATGCCATCCATGGGGACAATGGGATTGTCTCAAATGGTCATTTACCCAGCTCACAGCGCAGGACATCCCCTCAATTTGGCCTTTGGTCTAAGTGGGGAGGGGCGTGGTCACGAAGTAGGTGGGATGGATATTGCTCTGTTGTCAGATCTGATCACTTCCTGGTGAAGTTTGCTGCAACTACTTCTGTCTTCAGGGATGGGGCCCCAGTTTGGATAGTCTGCCCTCGTGAAGCTGATGGATCCTGATGGATTTTTGATAGCTCTGGGGGATTTTCTAGTGGATAGAGCAAGTGATCCTGTTGAGACTCTTGTATCATTGACATGATGGTTCTCAACTGCTGTTTCAGAAATCACATTGCTCCTTAGTATTCCAAGAAGCGATAGTTGATGGCTGGATGACTGGAGAGCAAGTAGCAGAAATCTTGTTCAGAGACTAACTGATAATGCGTTGGGATACATATACATGCCAATAGTGCAGTGGTAAAGGCAGCAAAGAAGTACTTCCTTGCATCTGTTGCATCCTGGAGGAGTTGGCCAGCAGAGTTGTCCTGTGTGGTCCAGTGCTGGGTTACCTGGATTTGGGGGGAGGCAGGCCTCTAGAACTCATGATGACTAGCTGTGTGTAGCTTGCAAGACATTTTCAGGACAAAGTTGCTTGACATCATAGTAATGTTGCTACAGCTATTGCAATGAGTCCAGTTGAGGTGTCCAGTGCAACATCTGGCCCAGTGTTACGGAACCATTTTCAATTGATGTGGCCAGGATACTAGTAGCTATACATATGACCACTTGCCCTCTGGACCTCTCCCCTTCCTTATTTATTTATTTATTTATTTCGTTTCATTTTTAGACCGCCCATAGCTAATAGCTCTCTGGGCGGTTTACAAACAGGATTAAAATACAATAGTATAATAAAATCAATAACACATAACAGCAAATTAACTAACAACGTTAAACATGAAAACATTAAACATTAAACATTAAAATGCCTGGGAGTATAGCCAGGTCTTAACCTGGCGCCTAAAAGAAAGTACCGTAGGCGCCAGACGTATCTCCTCAGGTAAGCTGTTCCAGAATTCGGGGGCCACCACAGAAAAGGCCCTAGATCTAACAACAATCCTCCGGGCTTCCTGATGAGTTGGTACCCGGAGGAGGGCCTTAGATACTGAACGAAGTGGACGGGTAGGTTCATAGCGGGAGAGGCGTTCCACAAGGTATTGCGGTCCCACACCGTATAAGGCTTTATAGGTCAAAACCAGCACCTGGAATCTAGCTCGGAAACAGATGGGTAGCCAGTGCAGGCGGGCCAGGACAGGTGTTATATGCGCAGACCGATGGGTCCTCGTCAACAGCCTGGCTGCCGCATTTTGCACTAGCTGGAGTTTCCGAACAGTCTTCAAGGGCAGCCCTATGTAGAGCGCATTACAGTAGTCCAATCTAGAAGTTACCAGAGCGTGAACAACTGAGGCGAGATCGTCACTGTCCAGATAGGGGCGTAGTTGGGCTACTAGACGAAGATGGTAAAATGCATTCCGTGCCACCAAGGCCACCTGAGCCTCAAGCGACAAGGAAGGGTCAAAACCCCCCCCCCAAACTATGAACCTGTTCCTTCAAGGGGAGTGTAACCCCATCTAGAACAGGATGAACATCCACCATCTGGGCAGGTAAAGGGCTCACCAACAGTGCCTCGGTCTTGTCTGGATTGAGTTTCAGTTTATTAGCTCTCATCCAGTCCATTATCGCGGTCAAGCAACGGTTCAGCACATCAACAGCCTCACCTGAAGAAGGTGAAAAGGAGAAGTAGAGCTGCGTGTCATCAGCGTACTGATGACAACGCACTCCAAAACTCCTGATGACCGCACCCAGAGGCTGCATGTAAATGTTAAAAAGCATGGGGGACAGAACCGACCCCTGAGGGACTCCACAATGGAGAGTCCAGGGTGTCGAGCAGTGTTCCCCAAGCACTACCTTCTGGCGACGATCCGCCAAGTAGGAGCAGAGCCACTGCCAAGCAGTGCCCCCAACTCCCAGCTCCGCGAGCCTCCCCAGAAGGATACCATGGTCGATGGTATCAAACGCCGCTGAGAGATCAAGGAGAATCAACAGGGTCACACTCCCCCTGTCCCTCTCCCGACAAAGGTCATCATACAGGGCGACCAAGGCTGTTTCAGTGCCAAAACCGGACCTAAAACCGGATTGAAATGGATCCAGATAATCGGTAACCTTCCTTGCTGGTTAAAGCTAGCTATAATGGGTGGCCGTGTGGCAGGATGTTGTGAACACATCATTGTGAGATGGGGAGGTGCCAGCCGCCTTTAAAAGTGGAGGTGATCAAGCCTCTCCTTAAAAAGCCCACCCTGGATCCAATGGTAACAACTACCAGCCAGTTGCTAATACCCCGTTTTTGGGCAAGGTGGAGAGGTGGTGGTGGAGCAAGTGTCCCTGGATGACACTGATTATTGGGATCCACTTCAATCTGAGTTTAGAACTGATTTTGGAACTGAATCAGCCTTGGTTCCCCTGATAGATGACCTGTTTTGGGAGAGGGACAAGGGGAGTGTTACCCTGTCACTCAGTCTTTCAGTGGCTCTTGATATCATTGACCATATTATCCTCCTGGATTGACTGTGTGGGATGGGAATCGGGGCTCTGTATTACATTACAATGGTTCAGTTGCTATCTGCATGGTCTAGTCCAGAGACTAGCATTGGGAGTGTGCTCTTTGACTCCCTAGTACCTGTGCCATGGGGTTCTGTAGGGCATTATTTTGTCTCCAATGCTATTTAACTGGTGAGTGCTCGTTATTGAGCCTACTCAGTGATGTTGAAGGCAGTAAAGAAGTAATACTTTGTTGCCTCCATTACTTATGACACCTAGCAGAGCTTTTTGGATTGTTTGGGGCCTTTTAAAGGAGATGGTAGAACTAATGGTGGCTCACTGTGACCTGTTTGCCAAACATTTTGAGGGTAATATTGCTTGCATCCGACAGGACCTTGACTCCACAGATGTAGTAGATTAGTCTCAAGGGGTGTCCGGAACACTGTCTTGTCCTGTTGTGTTGGATGAGTTTCAGATAGTAAGGCTTGCAGACATAGACATGGTGCTTGGTTCTGTCTGGGCAACCACTTGTGCTCTTGCCCCTCATGGCTGATAAAAACTAGCAAAAGGAGGACAGCCAGCTGGGTCAGGGAGGTGATTAATGCTTCCTTGAAAGAGGGGGTGGTCCCTGCCTGTTTAAATGAAGCAGTGGTAAGAGCACTCCTTAAAAAACCCTCCCTGGATTCAGATAATCTAAGTAATTATTGACCAGTTGCTAATCTCCCCTTTTTGGGCAAGGTTTGTGGAGCAGGTATAGGTTCCCTTGGATTAAACTGATTTTCTAGATCCCATTTCAATCAAGCACAGATTGAATCACAGATTTCAGCATGGAAACTGTCCTGGTCACCTCATGTGATGACCTGTGTTAAGAGAGAGACAGGGGGAGTGTGTCCCTGTTAATTCTCCTTGATCTCTCAGCGGCTTTTGATATAATTGACCATGGTGTTATGCTGGAGCTGCTGTCTGAGTTGTGGGTAGGCAGTACTGTTTTTCAGTGGTTCCAGTTCTACTTGGATGGTCATCTTCACAGGGTGATGCTTGGGGAATGTTTTTCAGCTTCAGTGTGGGGTTCTGCAGGGTTTGCTCTTATCCCCAATGCTATTTACTATCTACATGAATCCGCTAAGTGGGTCATCCTGAGTTTTGGAGTGCATTGTCAGCAATACGCTGATGATGCTTAGCTGTAATTCTCCTTCACATCTGCAGGTGTGGCAATGGGTTTGCTAGATAAGTGTCTTGCCTCAGTGTTGGACTGGATGAGAGCCACTAATCTAAAACTTAATCCAGACAAGGCTGAGGCACACTTAGCGGATGGTTCCTAGACCAGATGGATGGGATGTGTCCTGCTCTGGATGGGGTCACACTCCCTCTGAAGGAGCAGGTATGTAGCTTGGGGGTATTCCTGGATCTATTACTGTCACTTAAGGTTCAAGTGGCTGCAGTGGAGTAGAGTGGCTTCCATCAGCTTCAGGTGGTGGACCAGCTGTGCCCCTGTCTGGACAGGGATAGCCTAACTTCTGTTCTATACACTTTGGTAACCTCTAGGTTAGACTACAGCAATGTGCTACATGTGAGGCTGTCTTTGGAGAAAGGTTGGAAACTGCATTTGATGGTGGACTGAACAAGGCCCACTAAACTGAGCTTCAATTCTGAGAAGACAGAGGCTCTGTGGGTAGGTGGTTCCTGTGTCTGGAAGATAGGCCAGTTGCCTGTTACGGATGAGGTTGCAAGTACATCGCTTGGGGTACTGCTGGATACATCTGTCATTAGAGGCCCAAGTAATCTCTGTGGCTAGGAGTGCATTTTACCAGCTTCATCTGGTATGCTAGTTGCGGTGGTATCTGGATTGGGGTAACTTGGCCAATGTAGTCCATGCGTTGGTAACCTCAAGACTAGATTACTGTAATGTGCTGATTGTAGGGCTGCCTTGGGCCTGGTACAGAAACTCCAGCTGGTGCAGAATGCTACATTGCTGGCTAGATTGGCTGAAGGATGCTAGATTATTAGCTAGATTGCTGATAGGGATAGTCAGCTGACAGCTTGTAACGCCTCCACTAAATTATCTGCACTGTTGTTATGTCCCTTCAAGTCGATTACGACTTATGGCGACCCTATGAATCAGTGACCTCCAAGAGCATCTGTCGTGAACCACCCTGTTCAGATCTTGTAAGTTCAGGTCTGTGGCTTCCTTTATGGAATCAATCCATCTCTTGTTTGGCCTTCCTCTTTTTCTACTCCCTTCTGTTTTTCCCAGCATTATTGTCTTTTCTAGTGAATCATGTCTTCTCATTGTGTGTCCAAAGTATGATAGCCTCAGTTTCATCATTTTAGCTTCTAGTGACAGTTCTGGTTTGATTTGTCCTAACACCTAATTATTTGTCTTTTTCGCAGTCCATGGTATGTGCAAAGCTCTCCTCCAACACCACATTTCAAATGAGTTGATTTTTCTCTTATCCGCTTTTTTCACTGTCCAACTCTCACATCCATACATAGAGATCAGGAATGCTATGGTCTGAATGATCCTGACTTTAGTGTTCAGTAATACATCTTTGCATTTGAGGACCTTTTCTAGTTCTCTCATAGCTGCCGTCCCCAGTCCTAGCGTTCTTCCGATTTCTTGACTATTGTCTCCATTTTGGTTAATGACTGTGCCATGGTATTGATAATCCTTGACAAGTTCAGAGTCCTCATTGTCATCTTTAAAGTTACATAAATCTTCTGTTATTACTTTAGTCTTTTTGACGTTCAGCTGTAGTCCTGCTTTTGTGCTTTTCTCTAACTTTTATCAGCATTCGTTTCAAATCATCAATGGTTTCTGCTAGTAGTATGGTATCGTCTGCATATCTTCAATTATTGATATTTCTCCCTCCAATTTTCACACCTCTTTCATCTTGGTCCAATCCCGCTTTAGTCAGCATCTGCACAGTGATACACAATGACTGATGTTTGAGCTATACATCAGGAAAGGCATGTGTAAAAAGGATAGTCTTTTTGGAAGAAAGTATTGCTTAATAGTAATAGACAGCTGAGTTCCACAACTGAGGTGCAGGTACACTAAATGGCTTGTAGAAGCAACATCTATGTTGTTGTTATGTGCCTTCAAGTTGATTACGACTTATGGCGACCCTATGAATCAGTGACCTCCAAGAGCATCTGTTATGAACCACCCTGCTCAGATGGTCTGTGGCTTCCTGTATGGAATCAATCCATCTCTTGTTTAACCTTCCTCTTTTTCTACTCCCTTCGGTTTTTCCCAGCATTGTCTTTTCTAGTGAATCATGTCTTCTCATGATATGTCCAAAGTATGATAACCTCAGTTTCATTATTTTAATTTCTAATGATAGTTCTGGTTTAATTTGTTCTAACACCCAATTATTTGTCTTTTTCACAGTCCATGGTATCTGCAAAGCTCTCTTCCAGCACCACATTTCAGATGAGTTGATTTTTCTCTTATCTGCTTTTTTCACTGTCCAACTTTCACATCCATACATAGAGATCGGGAATACCATGGTCTGAATGATCCTGACTTTAGTGTTCAGTTGCATTTGAGGATCTTTTCTAGTTCTCTCATAGCTGCCCTTGCCAGTCCTAGTCTTCTTCTAATTTCTTGACTATTGTCTCCATTTTGGTTAATGACTGTGCCGAGGTATTGATAATCCTTGACAAGTTCAATGTCCTCATTGTCAACTTTAAAGTTGCATAAATCTTCTGTTGTCATTACTTTAGCCTTCTTGATGTTCAGCAGTAGTCCTGCTTTTGTACTTTCCTCTTTAACTTTCAACAGCATTCATTTCAAATCATTACTGGTTTCTGCTAGTAGTATAGTATTGTCTGCATATCTTAAATTATTGATATTTCTCCCCCCAATTTTCACTCCTCCTTCATCTTGATCCAATCCGGCTTTCTGTATGATCTGTTCTGCGTACAGATTAAACAAGTAGAGTGGTAAAATACACCCTTGTCTCACACCCTTTCTGATTGGGAACCAATCGGTTTCTCCATATTCTGTCCTTACAGTAGCCTCTTGTGCAGAGTATGGGTTGTGCATCGGGACAATCAGATGCTGTGGCACCTTCATTTCTTTTAAAGCATTCCATAGTTTTTCATGATCTACACAGTCAAAGGCTTTGCTTTAATCTATAAAGCACAGGGTGATTTTCTTCTGAAATTCCTTGCTCTGTTCCATTATCCAACGTTTGATTACGATATGATCTCTGGTGCCTCTTCCCTTTCTAAATCCAGCTTGGACGTCTGGCATTTCTCACTCCATATATGGTAAGAGCCTTTGTTGTAGAATCTTGAGCATTACTTTACTTGCATGGGATATTAAGGAAATAGCTCGATAATTACTGCATTCCCTGGGATCTCCTTTGTTTGGAATTGGAATATATATTGAATGCTTCCCGTCTGTGGGCCATTGTTTAGTTTTCCATATTTCTTTACAATTTTTTGTCAAAATCTGGACAGATTCAGTCTCAGTAGCTTGTAGCCACTCTATTGGTATGCCATCTATTCCTGGTGATTTGTTTCTTCCAAGTATTTTAAGAGCAGCTTTCACCTCACATTCTAAAATTTCTGGTTCTTCATCATATGATTCCTCCATGAATCAGTGTATTGCTTCCATCTTCCTTTTATTTAATCTTGGTCATTAATCTTGGTTATTTAATCTTGTTTCCCTGTTGATTATTCAGCATCCCTACTCTTGGTTTAAATTTCCCATTTATTTCTCTAATCTTTTGGAATAGGACTCTTGTTCTTCCCTTTTTGTTGTCCTCTTTTATTTCTATACAATAACTGTTGTAATAGTTTTCTTTGTCCCTATGTACTAGTCATTGTATAGTTGCATTTAGGGTTCTAACCGTGTTTCTATCTCCTTTTGGTTTTGCTTTCCTTCTCTCTCTTTAACCATTTTAAGAGTTTCTTCAGTCATCCATTGAGGTCTTTCTCTCTTTTTAACTAGAGGTATTGTCTTTTTGCATTCTTCCCTAATAATGTCTCTGGCTTCACTCCATACTTCTTCTGGTTCTCTGTCAACTAAGTTTAAATTCTTCTGGGATGTTATTTAAATTGTATTTTGGCATTATAATTGCTTTGTTCTTCTTCTTTAGCTTTACTCTGATTTTCGATAAGTCCAGTTCATGATCTGTACCGCAGTCTGCTCCTGGTCTTGTTTTTGCACAAAGTATGGAACTTCTCCATCTTCTGTTTCCAATTATATAATCAATTTGATTCCTATATTGACCATCTGGTTATGTCCATGTGTACAGTCATATTTTTGGTTGCTCAAAAAAAGTGTTGGCAAGAAACAAATTACTGGCTTCACAGAATTCAACAAGTCTTTCTCCTGCTTCATTTTTGTCTCCTAAGCCCCATTTCCCCACAATTCCTAGTTCTTCTCTGTTCCCTGCTTTTGCATTCCAGTCCCCCATGACTATCAGCATATCTTGGTTTGGTGTGTGATCAATTTCCTCCTGTACGTACGTCTGCGTAAAATCTCTCCAATTCTTCTTCTGCGTTTGACGTTGAAGCGCAGACTTGGATGATGGTTATGTTAACAGGCTTCCCATTTAATCTCATTGATATAACTCACTCAGACCTTGCGTTGTAGCTCCTAATTGCTTTTGCTACATCACTTCTCGCTATTAAAGCAACCCCGTTTCTTCTTGATTTTTCATTTCCTGCATAAAATATTTTGTAGTTGCCCGATTGAAAATGTCCCATTCCTGTCCATTTTAATTCACTCACACCAAGTATTGTAATGTTGATACGTTCCATTTCTTGGTTGACAATTTCTAACTTTCCGTGGTTCATGCTTCTCACATTCCACGTTCCTATTGTGTGCGTCGTACAACTCCAGACTCTCCTTTCGCATCTGTGCGCATCAGCCTCTGGGCTTCATTTCGGCTTTGATCCAGCTGCGTCATTAGTCACAGCACTACTTGTACTTGTCCTTTGTTCTTCCCAAGTAGCTCGGTGAGTGCCTTCTGACCTGGGAGTCTCATCTTCCAGCACTATCTCGTGTTGCATTTTGTATACTCTGTTCATAGGGTTTTCATGGTAAGAGATATCCAGAGGTGGTTTACCATTGCCTTCCTCTGAGTTTGGATGCATCTTAGTCTGGTGTCTCAGCTTTGACCATTCCGCCTTGAGTGCCCCTGCTAGGAGTCTAGTCTCTTGGTCTAGACTCCTGATGGCATTGCTCTTAGCTTCTTCAACACTCCCAAGCCCCGTCGCCATGTTAAGGTGTGCATCCTAGAGGGCCCCCAAAAAGCTAAGACAACCAAAATGACCAAATTTATTCTGTACAGTTTCCAGGGCTTTAATGGTATCAATATCAAACCCCCAAATTTCTGCACCGTAAAGCATTTGTGTAATCACTTTGCTACAGAAAATTAAGGCAGGTTCAATCAATTGTCCTCCCTTGTTATAATAGAACTTCATCAGTGCCCCTATCGTTTTCTCTGCTTTCAGCTTTGTCGCCTCTCTGTGCCACTTCCATGAGAGGGACTTGCTGAAGATGATGCCCAAATATCTAAATGAACAGACTTGTTCTATGATCTGTTGATCTAAAGTCCATTTTTACCTTGGGCTGACTGTGTCTACCAAAGACCATAGTTTTAGTCTTAGAGTAATTTATTGCTAGATGTTCAAGTTTACACCAGGCGCTAAATGTATCCAAAAGATTTTTAAGGCCCAAACGAGATGAGCACCAAATCGTCCACATGCATCAGGATAAAGATCTTTCTATTCCTAATTACCGGGGAAGGGGAATCTACTCGAGCTAGCCAAAACACCAAATCGTTAACATAAATATTAAAAAGGGTGGGAGCCAAAAGGCATCATTATTTCACACCTCGCGTTGTTTTAAAGGCTCCTGTCAGAGTGCCATTTAAACCAACTCTAACCCTCATTTCTGTGTTGCTGTATAGATCTTGAATCAGCTTCAGGAGTCTGCGGTCAGTTAGAACTTTGTAATTTATCCCATAACCTGGTTCTGTTGATAGAATCAAAAGCAGCAGAAAGGTCAATAAAGGCGGCATAGAGATGCTTTTTATTCTTAGTATATTTCCTTATGATGAAATTTAATGTAAAGCATTGATCTATAGTACTATATTATCTCCTAAATCCTGCTTGTTCTTTGTGTATGATTTTCTTTTCTTGCAGCCAGTCCATTAATTTTTGAAGCAGATATCAAGCATAAAGCTTTGAAGGAATATCTAACAAGGTGATTGGCCAGTAATTTTGTGGGTCATTCCTATCACCTTTATTGTAAATTGTATTATACTTTTTTTCCACCTGAGAGGCATGTGTCCAGTGCTGTTTATCGTGGTGAATAATCCGGCAAAAATAGGTATCCACCAATCTGTATTTTCTTTGAAAAGCTCTGGAGGAAGCATATCTTCTCCTGGGGATTTCTTTAGTTTCAAAGATGAGATAAGGGTCTTTACCTCACAGCTGGTAACTGGCTGTCACTCAGGTAGGTTAACGAGATCTTTATGTACCTCTGTCTCTACCCCATTGCTAGGCTGTCCCTTGTTATAATAGAACTTCATCAGTGCCCCTATCGTTTTCTCTGCTTTCAGCTTTGTCGCCTCTCTGTGCCACTTCCATGAGAGGGGCTCGCTGAAGATGATGCCCAAATATCTAAATGAACATTTGTTATATGTTAGAAAAGTGATTGATCCATGTGGAGCCAGGGACTGAAGCCTCCAGAGTAGACCTTGTCTCTTTTAGACCCTGGGTGACAAGATCCCAGAATTTATCTTCATTCCGTTCTGTTACTGCCTGGCCCAGTTCCTGCCACATCTTCCTTATTTTTAAGCAATCTTTTGTATTCTAACCTGCATTTAATTAAATTTTCAGTTGTTTCCTCAGATGATTTCCTGCGAGATTTCCTTATTTTTTTTTGGCTAGTTTTTTTCTTGGCCACTTTACATTCAGCATGTTATCTGTGTATTTTTATCTATAGGTGTTAAGAGGCAAGGCCTAAGTTCTGTAACAATTTGCTGGAAGATAGCTATATGATTCAAGGATTTATCCCAAAATAATTGTCGCTTACTCACCAAATAATTACTTTGTAGTTTCTCCTGGATAGTACTACTCAGTCTGCAGGACCATTTCAGTCTCCTTTCACCCAACATTTCACCAATCATATTTACTGTTTCAGTTGATGATACACGTTCAAGCAAAGGACTTAAGGACACTAATATGGGACAATGATCGCTTTCAGTTTGTTCAAGAATTTCAAAAGTGTTTACTAAAGGGAATAATGAGGAGGAAACCATGATATGGTTGATAGCACTAACACAACATTTGCTCAAGTAGGTGAAATAGCCTCTGGATTTGTCCACTGAGCTCCCATGCAAGGTGTATAAATTCTGATGTATACAAATTCTAAGAATTTTAATCCCTGCTGATTATATTTACTATCCATTGAGGTATGGGATGTTAAAAAAGAGACCTTCAGAGTCTGCTCCAATTCAGGCATTGAAGTCTCCACATATAAAAATATATACTTGTGGGAACTTCTGATTTATCTGCTCCAGCAAAAGTAATAGATCTTTCCATATCTTAGGAGCCATTAGCGGACAGTTAGTAGGTGGAAAATAGATATTTATACAGAAAAGGAAATTTCCTGCCTCTGTTTTAAATTGTAATGACAAAAGATAGTTGTTTTGTAATCCAAAGTCCACCATCTGGGATTCCCCTGCTAATTCTAAAGAGATGAAAGACACCAGGCCTCCACTTCCTCATCCCTTCGTAAATTTCTTTATAGCTGGCTGGCTAAATGTTTTATAACCCTGCAAGTGTGGGGAATTAGATTAGTAAGTCCAGGTCTCGTGCAGGCAAACTATATCATATTGTTGGAACATTTCAATAAGTTCCTTATCTGCCATTTTATTTTGCCGTCCCGCCAAATTCCAGGAAATTATATTCAACTCTTTGTGTTTTGTATGTAGTTAGTTGGAATTAAATTTTTCAGAATGCTCATCATTAGTCCTTCTATAGTTACCCTTAGACCAATGTTCGTCTGGAATGTTAGACATATCATGTTCTTTCTGGTTTGCTTGTCTATAGGTATATAGCCGGATATTATTCAGATATGTGACAAATGAAGGGATCTTATTTCTTTAATTCTTCCATCTCCTACTACAGTAGGGCCCCGCTAATACGGCGGGTTAGGGACCAGGCCCCCGCCGTAAAGCGGAAATCGCTGTAATGGGGGGCCCCATAGACTATAATGGGCCGCGTCGTGAAAAAATGATGCCAAAACGTTGCAAAACGGCAAGATCGGCTTTAAAATGGGGAATTCCCCCTGCTTGAAAGCCGCCGCATCAGCGGAACGCCGTAATGCAGAACGCCGTAAAGTGGGGCCCTACTGTACCCCAGTTGCTGTTTTTAGACTGTCTTTCTCTTTTATGCCGAAGATGGGGGGTTACTATACCATTGACAGAACTTTTTTTTTAGTCCTTTCAGCTCGAATAGCAACTCTCTGTTAGTACAGTGTGGTGTAGTGCTTAAGGTGTTGGACTACAACCTGGGAGACCAGGGTTCAAATCCCCACACAGCCATGAAACTCACTGGGTGACCTTGGGCCAGTCACAGCCTCTCAGCCTCAGAGGAAGGCAATGGTAAACCCCCTCTGAATACCACTTACCATGAAAACCCTATTCATAGGGTCGCCGTAAGTCGGAATCAACTTGAAAGCAGTCCATTTCATTTTTTGTCAGTAAACCTATATAATAAAGACCAAAATTCACACCGTACTCAGGATCCTGAAATGTTAATTCATTGCTGCCTCTCTGTCCGTGGTGGGACAGACATTTTTAGAAGACACCTTTTCTTAGATCCTCCGTCCTCATGTTTCCATCTCACACTTTTTTGCATGTACACACAAGCAGACAGAAAACACACAAATTCCCTTCCCCCCAATTAGGGAGCTCTCTATAAACAAGGACAGACATACCAACCAAGCTCTGTGAGTGGGAAATGTCAGGATCATTGACACATAGATCATTGACACAAGTGATTTTAGTTGGGTCCTGTGGGTGTCTAGTCCTGTTCCGTCACTTTCTGTCCTATAGTAGATTATTCCTGGATACTAGTTTTTGACTTTATTTGGTGAAATGTTGTAGACTAAAATATGTGAAGTAAATCCTTAAGTTGCTAGTCTCTGAGCTGGAACAGAAGCAGTTATATTGTAGGGTTGTATTTTATTTCTCACTAAAGCACTATGCATGTTGATGGTGTTACTTTTTGGTTTCCTTTTTACAAACAAATTAAAATACTAGGTTTTGCTCTTTAAGGTTTCTTCTATGTTTTGTGTGTGTCCATACATGTTTTCAGAAGCCGCCTGCTGAACACTAGAAGTTAATGTTTTCTATAAAATAAACCTTGTCTGCTGGTGTTGCCTTGGTGTGCCCTGCTCTTTGTCAATTCACCAACTCATTTATATCTTTGAGGCTAGGGCACTAGGCAAAAACTGACTGGCTTTTCTGCATTAAACCATGAGCAGCCTCTTCCACCCGCTTTCCCCCCCAGCTTGTATTCTGTTCTGGTCCTTCCTGTAAAAGACCAGAACTGCATGAATTTGAAAAAAACAAGCTCCTCAAAGAAAAAAGAGAATTCCTATATGAGTGGTAATGTTTAATCTAACCAACTAAGAAAAACATAAGATACTAAAAAAGTACACTCAGTTAATTAGATAACAGAATTTTAAAAACTCATTCAAATACTTACAAACATGTAGGTTGCAAACACCATTTTAATAGGCACCCCTCTTTTCTCTCTCTTTTAAGGGAATGTCTGGTCTGAGCTTGCTTCAATATCTATGCTTTTTGCTTTATTTTTGCTTTTTAATTTCTTTTTGAAAATACAAACTTGAATTTAATTGAAAAGACATTAACTAAAGTGGAAAAGGGGCAGGATACAAGAATTTATCATAACCTTTGTAGATTAATAATAATTTAACCATGCTTACCAAACCTGACTTCAAAACAGTCCCTTTTGCTTTATAAGTGCTTTTCTCCTATGCAACTTAATAGAAATCATCCAAAACAATATGATTGATCAAGTAATGATGAGCAAGAATATCACCACTAGATTAGATTTTTAATAGACTTATTCAAGAATAAGTCTCCTACTGGGAGGAAGGGCAGGATATAAATCTAAAAAATAAGAACTTGAATAGACATGAAACTTAAACAGTGCAAACTCTATCAACTATCCAGCATCTTTAAGGAATTTAGGAATAGCACATAAACCAGTGTACATGAGAACAGATGCAAGTTAATTTCAGTAAGCAATGCAAAGTCATATAGTTAAAAAAGAAGAAGAAGCTTGCTTATGGCACAACAAGGGAAAGTGTCTTGTGACACATTGTATAGTAAGAGTTTTTTTTGTACTGGGCTTTTCAACTGGAATGGAATTGCAGTGATCAATTCATGAACTCATTGACAATTGTAGTGGTCTTGATACAATACATTCTTGGGACAGGGCAGTCTGTAGATTCAAAGATACCCTCTGAATTTCCCCCCCTTTCCTGTCCTTGCATTTTCTCCCTGAATACTCCAATCAAGGAGCACCTTGTCTTGGGGTTTTCTTGTTTCTCTGGATACCTTTTGTCTTGCCAAAGAAGGCCCAGAGTCAGTGTGACTCTGACCCCTGTCCTCAGTAATGAAGGAACATTGAGTGCCTCAGATAGGCTGCTGCAATAGGATCCTCCCACCAAGTTAGTGCCAGAAGAATGCATAGGTGGAAAACCCCTGTTTTCTGCTGTTTCATTTTCAGATGCCATCTTGAAAACTGCTGCATAGACCAGGGAGGGGGGTGTCTAGTTTGTTTCAGCTAAATCCTAACCGTCCCTTGTCTTTCGGAGGTCACTGTGTGTCTGGAGGGAAACCTATTTTTGTTGATCAGATGGGGAGATAGGAAAGGGTGAGTCCAGAGTCTCTAATTTTCCTGTGTGGTTTCCCCCCCCCCCAGGTCACTTCAGTTCTGATATGAGACAGAATAGTCTTTAAAGAGATGAAAGTGGCGCTAGAGAGACTTTAGCTGTATTCGCATATAACAGAAAGCCAAGAACCTTGCTGATTCATACAGCCTGAATGCTGCTTTGCTCTTCCCCTGTGTGAGTTGGTAAACAAACTAGAAATGCTAATGTTGCATCCAAAATGAATTCATGGATTACTAGCCAATCTTAAAACTTGGTATGTTGTTGGCTTACAATTTCTGGCTTGTTGGGGCAAAACAAACTCAAACTATTCCCTTCCTGGTTTGTTTACCCGTTCATGTCAGGGGTGGAGCAAAGTGGGAATGATTTGTCTGTGTGCACTAGCATGCATTTCATGCATAGTATAGTTTTTTTGAGACAAGGCTCTTGGCTTACCATGTGCAAATGTGGCCAATTCCCATGATGTGTGTACATGCCTCCCTAGATGGTCTTCTGCCCTGAATGTATTGAAAGATTTTTTTTTTTTTAGCAAATTCTTTTTAGTATCCCTTATTGTCTTCTTGCATTTCATTTGCCAGAGTTTGTGTTCCTTTTAATTTTTCTCATTCAGACAAGACTTCAGTTTTTTGAAGGAAGACTTCTTGCCTCTAGTACCTTATTTGACTCTGCTCATTAACCACACTGTCATTCTCTTGGCCCTGGTGGTACCTTTCCTGATCTGCGGTATGCACTACAATTGAGCTTCTAATATTGTATTTTTAAACAACTCCCAAGCATTTCGGAGTGATTTGACCATTTTGACTTTGTCTTTCAACTTTCTTTTTACCAGTCCCAATATTTTTTGGAAGTTCCTGCTTTGAAATCAAATGTGATAATGTTGGATTTTCTTGGCAATTTATTTATTACATTTATATAATTGGCTGTTTACATGTATGTCTAATTTAATAGCACTATGGTCACTGCTCCCAATCAGTTCACAGCTACACTTATGTCTCGCACCAGGTCCTGGGCGCAAGTTAAGATTAAGTCTGGGGTCATTGCCCCTCTGGTCAGTTCCATGACCAATTGTTCTAGGGCACAGTCATTTAGGGTATCTGGAAGTTTTACTTTTGTTGTGACTGGAACACATATGTAGCCAGTCTATGTCAAGGTAGTTGGTGTCACCCATTACTACAACATTTCATAGTTTGGATGCTTCCTCGATTTCATTTTTCATCTTAAGATCTCCCTGAGCAGGGGAGGGAAGACTATAGAATGTCCCCAGTACTAAATTACTCTTGGGGCCCCGTATCAATACCCACAACGATTCTGTGGAAGAGTCTGCCTCTCTGGGGGTTTCTCACTTGCTGGATTGATGCCCTCTTTCACATATAGAGCAACACTACATCCAGTGCGTCCTTCCGATATAGCTTATATCCAGGGATGTGACCCACTTTTTGTATGGGTTTTCACAAAATAATCCCGATAGCCTGCTATCATTGAGGCTGAGCTTTGCTTGACAAACACAAGCTGTCCAACTGTTGGGGAGTTTTGTAAGATCTGCTGACAAGATCTCCTGCTTTAAATAGATAGATAAGGAGCTTTATATTTACTTTTCTAAAGCCAAGAGACTATACAGTCTTGCAGACCCTTGTGAATGACCCTTCGAACACAAGGAATAGCTTAACTGAGAAATTCTAGAGAAATGGGTTTTTTTAACCAATAGAGTAGAATGCCAAAGCATATGTACATTTATTTGGAAAAGGTGTGTGGGAAGGCAACAAATTATACTTGCAAATTAAAAAAAAACTCTAGCTTGATTAGATACATTTGAGCTGTTTGAGTAATCTTGGGTTTCAAAATGTGTGCAGAGTTCCTTGCAGAAAAGCTGGTTGGAGAGCATCTTGGGTTATCTTGGAGACAAGGCATATTTCAGGGATTTTGAGACCAGTAAAAGCTGGCCTCCTTGTTTAGATAGAGTGTAAAATGAATCCATGTTGAGGTGTCAGTCCAGATAGCCAGGTAGATGTATTTATAGCAGGATTCCACTTTTTTAATGGCTCAGAACTTTTATTACAAAAGAGCCAGCCAGTTCAGACCTTTTGGTATAAAAAGTGGACCTACTCTCCAAATCTCTAAACATGTATATGGCATCACATGAACTACAAATCTTACTGTCCCATATAATCAAATTTGGCCCTGAGTCACAGGAATGGAATGTCTTATAGTAAGTCCTAGCTATAGAATCCAAGCAATTCTTATTTCCATTGGTTGAAAATGTACTAGTTTTGGTGCCTTGTGGTTTCCATAAGTTGGTGGAGTGTTGAGTAAGCGTAAAATCTTGATATAAGCTTATTTGCAAAGCAGGTACTAGCTTTTATAGTTGTAGAGAAGCTTAAGGAGGCCTGGCAGAGTCTGATGAAAAGAAAAACAGGAAGCTAGAATGGACTGGGATTCCTAGCAATTCACTGGTTGAGACTTCATTGCTTTGCTTAGCAGTGGCTATTATTCTGAGACCCTCCTGCCCTACTAACCAAATTTTTTCCTTCTATCATTCCCTCACTCTATGCCAGTTTTTGTTTATAAAAATTATAAATTATGTCTGGATCATGTAAGCACAGTAAATATGTGAAATAAAATAATTGAATATGATTGTAGAATTTTGATTGTTTTGATGCAGAATTTGGAAGGGTAGGGAAATGCAGAATAGACATCAGCCTTGACTAAAGTGCATCCATGTAATTGAAGCCTCCAGGCTCAGTGTCTGTACATCCTTGGTTGGCAACTAATTTTAGAAAGGAGCTGTATTTTTGAATTGGACAACAGCTGACAACATTCTCTGCACACTGACACTTGCTGCACAGTCTGAGAAGCAGGCAAAGGGCTCTTCAACCCCCCAATATGAAGAACAGAGGCTTTGACAGAGCCCTTCCCTTGTTGTGCATACAGCTGTTGAAATATGGGCAGGGATCTCTTTCCCATGCCCTGCCCAGTGATTTTGGCAGAGCCCTCCCCTTCTTATTATGCACTTCAGCTGCCTTGCTCTGAGAGGCAAAGCACGTGATTAGCAACCCCTTGTTATGTATCAGTTACTGGACTATACAGCTTCAGATTGAAGGATGAGGACTGAACGCCCCTCATGTTAAAAACACAAAGGCAAACAAAACTCTCAAGACTAAGCTAGTGAATATGCAAACCTAATATCGGACAGAAGGGTTCAGCTAGCCTTTCCCCCAATGTGCTAGTTTAGAATGTGCGAGGAGTTTTCTTTATTTGATTTCAGAGATTCAATTCCTGCCTCTGCAGCAGTACAGTTAAACAACAGATAACATCACATGAGTGTGCTGATCATATGTCTCGCCCCATAGACTGAGCAGCTGCAGTTCATAAGCCTTCTGTCTGTGTTTCCAGTTCACACAGGAGAAACTAGTTAAGGTGTGTGGTTAGCCTCTGAAACCCAGATTGAGCCCCTGGGCCATGAGGGATAGTGACCCTGGAAATGCATTAAATGGTTGCCCAATAAGGGCTGCTTTGCAAAAGACAGTTAGTTCTGGCATCCTTTCCACGTAAGAAAATTGTTTTGTGAAGTCGTCCCAAACTGGTGGCTGTCAAGTTGTGCTTGATGAATGTGTCTTCTTGATATGAGTTCAGAATAGTCTTGAGTCCTGGATACAGACTACTTGAAGTTTGATTAGGCTGTGGTTGCAGTCTGTTGAAGGACCCAGACACAAGTGGCATTTTTCTGCCTTCCCACTCTTCCTCCCTGCCTTCAAATCTCATTCATAATGTTAAGCTGTTGAAACTGGCAGACTTTAGATTTGGAGTGTTACTGTACAAGTTGGAATACTTCTGAAATCTTAAACACCTTTTTGTTACTTTTCTTTATCACTGTTTGTCCAGTTCTTCCTTGTTCTGTTGATATACCGTAGTATGCTGATGCTTCCTAGGTCTTGCAACAAACCTTTCTCACATTTTCCCTTTATTAAGTCCTGATTCTCACAGGAGTTTTCTTCCAAGGTGTATTTTGAGTTTGTGAGTGTTGAAATTTCACACTGACTCAGAGTGACAGACTTGACTGGCTGGAGACAGCCACCTGTCAGTCATAAACTCTTTAAAAGATGACTATCCCTCAAAGTGTTTTATAAGTAGCTATAATAGGATAGAGAGGCCCAAATGTCATTAAAAAGTATGCCTTCAAAGACATTTTACAACTTTGACTTGTGTTACCAGGATCTTGATATGCTCTCCAAATTCCCCACAACTGAGAGTATAATTGAGTGCTTTGAGAGAGCCTCATGATCTGTTCAGAACATTGCTTGGCCTTTTAATAGTGAAATGTCAGTCCTAGTAGGCTAACATGCTCACCTATACTTATTTCAAATTCCCATTTTTGCAAATAAAATGAAATATCTATTTTTTCTGGATATATATACACTGGGGATGTCAGGCAGACAATGAATCACATTTCTGTTACTTGCTTTTTTCCATTTTGTGAACATCCAGAAGAACTGAACAACTGAGGCTGTGTTCCTCACGTATGACTCTATATACACAAAATAAATATGGTTCAAAGAATTCAGAAGACACTTGATAGTGGAGACCCAGCATCCATTTTTATTTATTTGAATATTTTTCAGCTTTTTTAAAAAAAAAACTATGTAGAGGCTGAGTGTCTTTGTATTGTACTGTTCAGGTACAGGAGTGCTTATATATCCTGTTCATTCATTCATTTATCATTTATTTATTTATTTATTGTATTTATATACTGTCCCATAGCCGAAGCTCTTTGGGCGGTTTACAGTAACTAAAAACATTAAAAACAAATATACAAATTTAAAACACATCTTCTAAAAACAATTTAAAACACAATTTAAAAAATTAAAACAATTTAAAAACACATGCTAAAATGCCTGGGAGAAGAGGAAAGTCTTGACCTGGTGCCGAAACGATAACAGTGATGGCGACAAGTGCACCTTATCAGCAAGGCCATTCCATAATTTGGAGGCCACCACTGAGAAGACCCTCTCCCTTGTTGCCACCCTCCGAGCTTCTCTCAGAGTAGGCACCCGGAGGAGGGCCTTAGATGTTGAGTGTAGTGTATGGGTGGGTTCGTATCAGGAGAGGTGTTCCATCAGGTATTGTGGTCCCAAGCCGTGTAAGGCTTTATAGGTTAAAACCAGCACCTTGAATCGACCTCAGAAACATACAGGCAGCCAATGCAAGTGGGCCAGAATTGGCTTTATATGTTCGGACCGTCTGGTTGCTGTCACCAATCTGGCCGCTGCATTTTGCACAAGCTGCAGTTTCCGAACTGTCTTCAAAGGCAGCCCCACATAGAGTGCATTGCAGTAATCTAATTTGGAGGTTACTGGAGCATGGACAACCGAAGCCAGGCTATCCCTGTCCAGATAGGGGTGCAGCTGGGCTACCAACCAAAGTTGGTAGAAGGCACTCCGTGCCACCGAGGCTACCTGAGCCTCAAGTGACAGAGATGGTTCTAGGAGGACCCCTAAGCTACGAACCTGTTCCTTTAGGGGGAGTGCAACCCCATCCAGGACAGGTTGGACATCCACCATCCGGTCAGAAGAACTACCCACTAGCAGCATCTCAGTCTTGTCTGGATTGAGCCTCAGTTTATTAGCCCTCATCCAGTCCATTGTCACAGCCAGACACCAGTTCAGCACATTAACAGCCTCACCTGAAGAGGATGAAAAGGAGAAATAGAGCTGCATGTCATCAGCATACAGATGGCAACGCACTCCAAAGCTCTGGATGACCGAACCCAATGGTTTCATGTAGATGTTGAACAGCATGGGGGACAGAACTGACCCCTGTGGAACCCCATACTGGAGAGTCCAGGGGGCCGAGCAATGTTTCCCAAGAACCACCTTCTGGAGGCGACCTGCCAAGTAGGAGTGGAACCACTGCAATGCAGTCTCTCCCACTCCCAACTCAGCCAGTCTTCCCAGAAGGATACCATGGTCGATGGTATCAAAAGCCGCTGAGAGATCAAGAAGAATCAACAGAGTCACACTCCCCCTGTCTCTCTCCCAACAAAGGTCATCATACAGAGTGACCAAGGCTGTTTCCGTGCCAAAACCAGTACTGAAACCCGACTGAAATGGATCCAAATAATTGGTCTCATCCAAGAGTGTCTGGAGCTGGCCTGCCACCACTCGTTCAAGGACCTTGCTGAGGAATGGAACAGTTGCTACCGACCTATAGTTATTAAAATTTTCTGGGTCCAGGGAGGGTCTCTTTGGGAGTGGTTTCACTACTGCCTCTTTCAGGCAGCCAAGGACCACCCCCTCTCGCAGAGAGGCGTTAATCACTTCCGTGGCCCAGCCGGCTGTTCCATACCTGCTAGCTTTTATTAGCCAAGAAGGGCAACGATCCAGCACAGAAGTGGCTGCACAAACCTGTCCAAGCACCTTGTCAACATCCTCAAGCTGTACCAACTGAAACTCATCGAAGAAATCGGGCAAGTCTGTGCTCTGGATGCCTCGCTTGATTCACCTGCTATAACACTGGAGTCTTAAGTCCTGGCGGATGCTAAAGATTTTTTCCTGGAAGTGCCTAGCAAATTCATTACAGCGGGCCTCAGATGGTTCTACCATGTCCCTGTGGCTAGAGTGTAATAGCCGCTGGACAATTCTGAAGAGCTCCGCTGGGCGGCACAGTGATGATTTGATAGTGGCAGCAAAATATTGTTTTTTCGTTGCCCTCATTGCCCCTAAATACAGCTTACCATAGGCACTTGCCATAGGCACATCCACCAGGAGTTTGTCTCCATCTGCACTCAAGCCGCCTCCTATATTGTTTCATCGCTCTCAGTTCTGGGGTATACCATGGAGCCATATGAGCTCTACACAGGAGAGGGTGCTCAGGAGCAATCATGTCAACCGCCCAGGTCATTTCTACATTCCACAGTTCAACCAGGGTTTCGACAGGCGCACCAGCCCTATCAGCCAGAAAACTCCCCCGAACCCTTTGGAAACCACCCGGATCCATTAGTCTCTGGGGGCGGACCAACTGAATAGGTCCCCCACCCTTGCAGAGGGGAAAAGCCACTGTAAGTCTAAACTTCAGCAAGCAGTGATCTGTCCATGACAGAGGCACTGATGCAAGGCCTCCCACATTCAGATCACCAGTTCCATGTCTAGTTGCAAAAACCAAATCTAGAGTATGCCCTGCTACATGTGTTGGGCCAATGGCATATTGGGACAGTCCCATCGTTGTCATGGAGACCATGAAATCCTGAGCCGCCCCGGATAAGGTGGCCTCGACATGGATGTTGACATCCCCCAGAACCAACAGTCTGGGGGATCTCAACAGTACACCTGAGACCACCTCCGTCAGCTCAGCTAGGGAGTCTGTTGGGCAGCGGGGTGGGTGGTACACCAACAGAATCTCCAGTCTGTCCCACTGACCCAACATAAGGTGTAAACACTCCAGACCAGTAGTCACACGAACAGGGTGCTTGCAGAGGGAGATGGAGCTCCTATAGACCACAGCAATTCCCCCTCCCCGACCCTCAGGTCTACTCTGATGCTGAACTAGGTACCCTGGCGGGCATAGCTGGGAGACTGACTCCCCCCTGCTCACCCACCCAGGTCTCGGTTATACATGCCAGATCGCCTGCCTCATCCTCTATGAAATCATGAATGAGGGATAACTGATTATGCACCAATCTGGCATTTAGGAGCAGCATCCGGAGACCTGAGAGCAGACTGATAAGGCAACCAACAAACCTGCAGGTGTGGGGAGGACCGGAACAAGGCACAGTTGTTAAGTGCCTGAGCCGCGTTTCCCCTACCTGACAAGTCCTCCTCACAATGCCATATCTCCCTCGACCCATCACTACACTAATTGGGGCACCCTCAGGTCTCCCCACTTGGCTCTGAATCCTGCCTCCCAGGCACATGACTCAAGACCCACAAAAAGGCAGACAAAGCAGGAGGCACCTCAGCCAGCCAACTTATGTATTCCCTCCAGAGAAGGGACAGGTGGAAGAAATCACCGACAGCTGGCTGAGTACCTGGGGCCTGGTCCTGCAAAGTGTGACACCTGCCGAGCAGAAGTCCAGCAGGGAGAGGGTGGTGGTGGTGGTAGCCCAGCGGCAGGCAGGCAGGCAGGCAGCAGCAGCAGGCTCTCCTTCCCTGGACAGCTATGGTCCCCTTCCTCCTGCAGGCACTGGGTCTCAAGATCACAAACAATAAAGCTAACCTCTTTTTCTGGAGCACAAACCATTTCCACCCCCCAAAAAGATTTCTCTGTCTCCAGTGGTGCAGTGGATAGCTCCCCCAAATTTTTTTAACAAGGGAACCTGAAAATCTCCCAGAATCTCTTAGGTCTCCATTCAGCCTTAGCTGAGAGATCACAGCTCCCTTTGAATACATGAAGTATAGAATAGGTTCTGTCTAGCAGGGTGACAGAGAAATCTGGCAGTAGTTAACATTGCAATAGCCCATCTCCCAACTTTCAAAAGGTGTCAAACCATCTCCCTGACAGATGCAATTGGCTGGACACAGCTGCCTGTCAATCAAGACTTACCTGGGACAAAAAACTCTTTAAAAGATGAGTGTTTCTAAACTGTCCCTCAGAGTGTTTGTAAGTAGCTATAATAGGATAGAAAAACTTGAACTAAAAGCTTCTTTTGTTATTTTCTTGAAGCAACATTATACTTCAATTTGTCCACTTTCTTTTTATTCTTAATAAATTTCATAACATTCGGCTATTGAGGTTTTTGGTGCATTTGTGGCGAAACTGTCCAAGTTATTCCTTCTCATGTGCCTACTCGCTTGGTTCATGTTACATGTGTGGGGTTTGATAGAAAAAAGTATGTTACCTTGGTCTCTGGAGAAGGGCAGATAAGAAGCTGGATGCTATCTCCATTTCCCCTTGCAAGTATTTGCCTTAGATCTCCAGAAAGCCCATCTGTCTGGGGTTAGAGGGACCATAAGGGGTGTGGTGCTAGCCTGCTTGATAGCCTCTGGCATGACTGTTGTGGAAGGATGGGACTAAAAGATTTGTTACACTCCCCACTGTCATAGCAAAGCTCTTGTTATCCACATGAGGAAAGCACATTCAAACTATATGGGGATAGGGAGAGCATTCTGCTAAAGAGGAAAATCGATCAGGTTTTTTTTTTTTAAATAATTTTTATTCAAATTTTTCAAAAGACAAACAAAACAAAGTCAAAAAACATAACAGTACAACAAAAAAATAAAAATAAAATAGTTGACTTCCGATTTGTCGCAGATCAGCTATAAGTATATAATATACATCAAACCTGTCCCTTAATGTATACATACAGGATCACTTTTCTCCATAGGCTGTCTTAGTTAATCGTCAAATCCCAATATCATCATTTTATTTTGATCTTTCAACAAAAAGTCTAAGAGAGGCTTCCATTCCTTAAGAAATGTATCTGTCGATTTTTCTCTAAGTAGACATGTCAATTTATCCATTTCTACTAAGTCCATTAATTTCAATAGCCATTCTTCCGTTGTTGGTGTTGATTCCATTTTCCACTTTTGTGCATATAATAATCTTGCTGCCGTAATCATATATAATATTATTCTTCCATATTTCTTTTCTATTTGTTTATCCATAAAACCCAATAAAAAAAATTCTGGTTTTGACTGAATATTTACCTTTAGAATTTTTTGCATCTTCCTACCTATCTGTGCCCAAAATGATTTTGCCTTTTTACACAGCCACCACATATGATAAAATGATCCTTCTTGTTGTTTACATTTCCAACAAACATTAGAAACATTACTATACATTTTTGACAACTTTTCTGGAGTCATGTACCAACGGTACATCATTTTATAGAAATTTTCTTTAAGATTATAGCATAGTGTAAATCTCAAGCCTTTTTTCCACATATTTTCCCATTGATCCATTTGTATGTTATAACCAAAATTTTTTGCCCACTTTACCATACACTCTTTTACTTGTTCTTCCTCCATATCCATTTTCAGTAAGAGTTTATACATTTTCGCAATTATATTTTCATCATTTGTACACAATCCTATTTCAAAACCAGATTTACTTATTTCAAACCCATACATTTTCTTGTCCATTTTATATCTTTCTAACAATTGTAAATAGGCAAACCATTGAAAACTATATCCTTCCTTTGTCAGTTGTTCTCTCTCTTTCATTATATATTCTCCATGTACATTTTCTAATAGTTCTTGATAAGTTAACCATTTCTCTTTTCCAGCCATTTCTCTTCTGTAAAACGCTTCTTGACTTGAGACACATAATGGTATTTTCGAATAAAACCTTGGTTTATATCTATTCCATATTTTCAACAGAGAACGTCTTATAAAATGATTGTTAAAGTCTACATTTACTTTTACTTTGTCATACCATAGATATCCATGCCATCCCCACTTCAAATTATGGCCCTCCAAATCCAATAGTCTTTTATTCCTCAATAAGATCCATTCCTTTATCCAGACTAGACAGCAGGCAGCAAAATAAAGTCTCAGATTTGGTAATCCCAGTCCTCCTCTTTCTTTGGCATCTTGTAGTAGTTTAAATTTAACTCTTGGTTTTTTTCCTTGCCATACAAATTTAGAGATATCTTTTTGCCATTGTTTAAAAGGTAAATCAGAGGATATTACAGGTATTGTTTGAAACAAAAACATCATTCTCGGTAATACATTCATTTTTATCACAGATATTCTACCCATTAATGACAATTGTAGTTTATCCCATCTTAGCAAATCTTTCTTAATCTCTGTCCATAATTTTTCATAATTATTATGAAACAACTTTGAATTTTTATTTGTCATAATGATACCTAAATATTTCAACTTTTTCTCTATTGTAAAATCTGTCTTGTCCATTAACTCTTTCTGTTCCCTTAAAGTTAAATTTTTCACCAACATCTTTGTTTTTTGATTGTTGATCTTAAATCCTGCTAACGGTCCAAATTCTTTTAATTTGTCCATCAATACATTAATTCCTTCCAAAGGGTTTTCTAGTACAATTATCAAATCATCAGCAAATGCTCTCAATTTATATTCTTCTTTTTTTATCTTTAATCCCGAAATCCTTTTATCTTGCCTTATATCTCTAAGCAGCACTTCTAAGACCAGAATAAATAAAAGGGGAGATAATGGACATCCCTGTCTTGTACCCTTTTGTATTTCACATGAATCCGTTAAATCTCCGTTAACAATTATCTGAGCCGTCTCCAAAATCCATTTGCTCCAAAACCTGAAACATAAATTTCCAATTCAAATTATCAAATGCTTTTTCAGCATCTAAAAAAATCAAAGCTGCTTGTTTATCATTTCGTTGTTCTAAATATTCCAAGACATTCAAGACATTCCTGACGTTGTCACGTAATTGTCTTTTAGGTAAAAACCCTGATTGATCTTCCTGGATAAATTGTTGCAATATTATTTTCAATCTTTCTGCCAAGATCATTGTAAAAATTTTATAGTCATTATTCAATAGAAATATTGGCCGATAATTTTTTGTTTTAGTTAAATCTTGCTCCTCTTTAGGTATTAATGTTATATTAGCATTTTTCCAACTATCCGGTATCTTTCCCTCTTGCAGAATAAAATTCATTGTAGACTGTAAAGGTAGCAAGAGTTCTTCCTCCAAACATTTATAATACATTGCAGATAACCCATCTGGTCCTGGCGCCTTTCCTAATTTAATTTTGTTTATAGCTTCAGATATCTCTCTTGACGTAATAGGGCCATTAATAGCTTGTCTCTGAAAGTCTGTAATTTTAGGCAAATTCTGTTTAGATATATACTCTTTATTTTTTCAGATGGAATTTCCTGACACTTGTACAATGTTGAATAATATTGATGAAAAATCTTTTTGATTTTTACATTATCTGTCAGCGTCTCATCTCCTTCTTGTATCTTTAAAATAATATTTTTTTGACGTTCTTTTCTTAATTTATATGCTAACCATTTCCCTGGTTTATTTGCAAATTCAAAAGTCCTTTGTTTAGCAAAATTTAGTTTCCTTTCAATTTCTCTGTCAGCATTGATACTTGCTTCTGTAACATTTTAATTTGATTTACAATAGAAACTTTAGTTGGATTCTTTTTCAATTCTTCCTCTTTTTGTTTTATTTCTTCCAAAATTAATTGCATTTTCTGTTGTTTCTTTTTTTTTAATTCAGAGTTACATTTAATAAAATATCCCCTCATAAATGCCTTACTTGTATCCCAAATGATATTTTCATTTGTTCCTTTATGTAAATTATGTTCAAAAAACTCTTTTAATTTCTTCTTACATTCTTGTACTACTTTGTCATTCTGTAATAAAGATTCATTTAGTCTCCATCTAAATCCAAGATTTTTTTTTTTAAAGTTAATATCACAGGATTGTGGTCCGAAAAAGTTTTTGGTAATATATCCATTTTAAAAATATCCTTCGCTAGAATTTTAGACATCCAAATCATATCAATCCTCAAGAATGTTTTGTGTCTTTCTGAAAAATAAGTGAATTCCTTTGCGTTATCATTTATATATCTCCAGGTATCCACCAATTCTAAATGTTCCATCAGTTCAAAGCAAATCTTCGGTAATTTACCCTGTGTCTCTTTAATATTTTTTCCAGAAAGTCTATCAATTTTTGGTGAGATTACCCCATTCCAATCACCCATGACGCACCAATGATCATATGAAAACTCTGACAATTTTTCCATAAGTCCTGTGTAAAACCTTGTTTTATCTTCATTGGGGGCATAAATACCCACTATCAAAATGTTTGTACCCTGTAAAGTAATTTCAGCCCCCACAAATCTACCACTATCATCCAGTAATACCAATTTAGGAAGCAATTGTGGGTTAATGTAAAGAACAACTCCTTTTTTTTTTTTTGGTCCAGCCGAAATAAATTCTTCACCCAAATTTTTACAAATCAAATATTTGGAATCTTTCTTCTTAATATGAGTTCCTTGTAAACAAATTATATACAATTTTAATTTTTTCAAATAATGAAACACTTTCTTTCTCTTCTGCGCCGTGTTGGCTCCATTTATATTCCAAGTTAGATATTTGTAATCCATCTTTAAGCGTGTATTTTAAAATGTGCCTGATGCTCCTTTTAATCCATCATCTTCCTTCTCCTCCTCTGCATGTTCTTGTTGACTTTGTTTCCCAGGAATTATATCCATATCTTTGAGTTTATCTTCTTCCATGTCTTTTGAAGCTTTTCTCAAGAAGTCCCTTGCTTTTTGAACAGTATTCAATCTATATTTCTGTTGTCTGAATGTAAAGATCACTCCTTCTGGAACATCCCATCTAAATTGAATTTTGCATTGCTTAAGTTTTTCTGTAAAGAAAGCATATTCTTTTCTCTTACGTAAAAGTCTAATAGGAATTTCTTTCATCACCAGTATTTCCTTACCATCAATTTTAAAGGTATTTTTAAAGTGTTGCTGTAATACCATATCTCTGGTCGTCTTCTTTATAAAGTGAACAAGCACATCTCTTGGAATTTTTTTCATTGTTGCATATCTGGAATTAATTCTATAAACTTTGTCTATTTCAAATTTCATCCGATCTTCATTCAGATCCAGAAATTTTACTAAAGCATTAACAATTTTATCTCTGGACTTCCGGGAAGGGTGACTTCGCTTGTGCCTGCTTTTGGGACGGGCTCCCGCCTCAAAAGAAGCTTATTCAGATATAAATCAGTCAGAACATTTTTTTTTTTTGACTGATGAAATTTCTCCCGGGCAGGGAGAAACGTAGAGATCAACCTCAAAGCCTGTTTTTGTTGGGAGGACTGGATTTCATTAATTTATGAGATAAGGTCCAGCCAACAATGCCGGATGGACTTTCTAACAAGCTCTATCTGCTTAAGCGATACGTTTATCTTTTCTTCAAAGAGAGAACGGACTAACAGGCAAGCACCCTTCTTTCTATTATTTTTTTTACTTGGTTTAAATTGTTGCAGCAAAAGGAGATTTGTCAGATTGATCGGCTTTGGACAACTTCTGGGTGAGATATAGCTCTTCTCTGTTATTCACGAAATTAACAGCTTATCTCTGTTTCTGTCGCAAAAAGCTGTCCTGGAAGTGCATTCTAAAGATAATAAACAGAAGAGGGATTTCTATTCCTGATTTCTATTCCGAGGAATATTATATTGTCTGGGACTATTCTCTTTTTGGTCTATTTTATTTTGACGAATCTGCTTCTTCACGACGCCACTAACTATTTTGATGCTGGGAACTAAATTTGTTTTGCATTCTTGCACAAGAGAGATAAGGCAGGTTGCTCTGTTTATACTGTGATGTCATCAAGCCTGGAATATTAACCCAATTGTTGCTGAAATAAGAAGTGGTTCTTCTTTATTTTTGTTTTGCTTTGTTTTCGTGGTTTTAAAAATGGCAATCAAGAAAGTGGCTGAGAATCTGGAAGTAATTATGTTTCAGAAAATAATGGATGAGATTGAGATAACGAAACAAACCCTGCGACAGGGTAGTAAGGAGCTGAAAATTGAACTGAGCAAAATGACGCAGGAGCTTAAAGAAATAGGGGACCCTGTGAGAGAGGAGAATGAGATCAGAGATGAGAAAAGAAAAAATAAAGGGAAGATACAAGCCCTGGAGATTGGAACAAATGTGGAATTGGAAAAAGATCTGGAGTTTATGGATTTTAGAAATAAAATCTACTGTTTGGAATTTAACGTTATCTCTGAAGAAATTAATGAAGATATTAGAGATAAAGTTATCAATGGCTTGGATAATCTTCTGGACTGGAATGATGTGATGGAGCTTGATATAGAGAAAATCTATGGAATTAACTGCAGCCATGTGACAATGGAAAAACTCTTAAGAGATGAGCCAGTGCATTTTGTAAAAAAGAAGAACACAGATATGACTTTACAACAGTATTTCAGCAACTTATTCAGAATGGATGGCAAGAAAATATTTGGGATAGAGGAAATTCCCATCAGACTCTTATTATATGACTATGGCTACAACAGCAAGATTATTATGGAATACTGATAATGGAAGATTGGACACTGACATTACTGGACTTAACAGGACTATTGAAGATGGAAGATGGAACTAATAGGGATAATGGAATAATGGCTATTGAAATTATTGGACCTAACAGATTCTGATGAGATGGATTAATCGAAATGTTTATTTGGACTATGGTTATGACAATAAGATTATTATAATTATTAACGAGATGGATTAATTGACATGTTTATTTGGAGAAAAATTGATAGATATATTTCTTAAAGAATTGAAACCTCTCTTTGACTTTTTGTGGAAAGAATAAAGTAATGTTTATGAGATTTGATGATTAATTAAGATAACTACTGGAGGAAAGTGATTTTATAATATGATTTAAGAGACAGGATTGTTATATATTGTAGACCTATAACTGATTTGATATGTGACAAATGGGAAGTCAACATTTTATTTTATTTTATTTTTTTGTTTAATCATTTTTGTTTTGTTTTGTTTTTTGTCTTTGAATGTTTTATGATTTTGTTTTCTATGTTTTATGAAAATTTGAATAAAAATTATTGTAAAAAAACAAAACAATTTTATCTCTGATGTCTTCACCTGTTTCCTCAGGGATTGCACGGAATCTCAAACAATGTTCTTTATTTCTCATTTCAGTCACAGCCATATAGTCCAAGTTTTTTTCTAATTCCAGATTTAATATATCTGTTCTATTCTCCAAGATTTGTACCTTTTCTTTAGTATTTTTTGCATCCTCCTTTATTTGCCCAATTGTCCCTTTAATCTCATCCACTTGTGTTTTAATATAGTCTTTTATATCTATCAATTCAGTTTTCATTTCCTGTTTTATATCATTAATCCCTTCCATTATTTTTTGAAACATATCGGGGGGTATAGCCCCTTCCTGTGGGTCAATTGAACCTCTTCGCTCCTGGGCCTTAGTTGCTTTTTTAGTTGTCATTCTCGAAAGAAGCCTTTAATTTCTGATATTAACCACTGTTCCAAAACCTAGAGGCAGTCTATTTCCTTTTTTTTTCCCCCCACCAACAAAAGAGTTAATATTCCAGGCCTGTTATTATAGTCCGGCCAGCACAGCACAGTTCTTATCTACGTCCAGGAATGCAAAACAATTCTGGTTCACAACACCAAGCGATTAGTAACATATACGAACAGCAGATTCGTCCAGAAAGAAATAGTCCAAGGAGAAAAATAGTCCAAAATATATTTCCATCAAATAATAATTATCTCTCATCCGTTTTTAAACTTTAAAACTCCAAATTCAGGCCAGCTTTTTGTCGTAAAAAATATAAGTTGTTTACATTTTCTTTCTTCCTTAATTATATTTAAAAGAGAAAAAGTATGACTCACCCAGATTTCTCTGTTGCTGATTCGTAAACAAATCCCTTTTATTGTAGTAATTTAAGCCAAATGATAAGATTTAGACAGAAGTAGGCTCGCTGGTTAAGGACGTTTTTTTAAGAAGAAAAAAAAACGCTTCGCTTTTTTCCAGTACAGCTTGCTGGAAGTCCTGACTCCATCTTCAGCCGATTGGCATGCCTTCTTATCTCAGGGATTTCCTGATCAATTCCAGCAGCCAACAGCTCAACAAAGTCCTGTGGAAAATCTGATCGGTTCTCCTATACCTTGGAGAACATTTAAGCCAGTCAAAGTTTCCTCTTGGCTGGCTTTTAAACTGAAAAAAGCTTCCTCTGAGGCAGAGATCTCTCAGAGACAGTCACCAGCTGAGCACTCACTTCCGGGAAGTCGAAAATCGATCAGGTTTTGAATGTGTGGAAAGGTCCATGGTGGAAGTTGAGTACCAGTATGATAATTTGTACAAAAATCTTGCTTTTGATGTACTGAATCATTCAGGGATGCTTGAGGGGGGGAAATGCTAGGTTAGGTTTATCTGATTGATTGCTTTAAAAGAGCTGTTCAAAGCCTGAGCTTTCTGAATGGCTTTCAGGAAGTCAACTGTTATTTCAGGCTGATGTGGTCTCTTCTTCCCCACTCCTACAAAACACATAGTGGAAAAGATAATAGTGGTTTACTTTGCACAGCTGTTGCAAGGATAGCTAAAAGGCTATGAAGCTCTTTGGCCTCTTGAAATGTATAACACAAATGACATAGTATTACTATTTACTGAAATGTTTATGGCAGACATGGGGAACCTGTGGCCCTCCAGACATGGTTGGACTCCCAGTTCTCATCAGCATCAGGCAGCATGGCCAATAGTCAGGGATGATGGGAGTTGGAGTCTAGCAACATGTGGACGGCAACAGGTTCCCCATCTTGTGGGGAAGTGCTTGGTGGTGGTGATTGTTTAAACACCTAATGTTTTATAGATGCTGTACAAAGACTTTTTTTAAAGACACAGTCCATTCCAGCAGGCTTACAATCTAATAGGTACAATATAAAAGTAAGAAGGGTTGAGGATGGAACACGAAAATAAGTAAATTCAGGCATTAATTCTTCATAAAAAGGTTTGAAATCCCCTGAATGCAGTGGTGTTTGAAAGCTTGCGGTGGGGGATATTGGTGTAAAGGTGGGCTGTAAATGTTAGTGCGTCTAATGATCTTGATTCTGGTGGTGCTGGAGCTGCTGAGGCCCAGGCAGCAAGGCTGACAGGGTACTGGGACTTCAAGAAAAATCAAAAGCTTGTTTCTGGGCAGCATATTATAGCAGCACCAGTGTAGGATCCTCCTTTGAGGTCTGCTTGGAGATAGGGTGACAAGGAAAGTCAGGGCAGAGCTGTTGGAGGATTGAGTTCATAGGAACTGTTTGTGTCAGCAAAGGCCTTTATATATTTTGTAAGTTTGCATGGAAATGCTGACTTCATTCTCTGGTCCTAATCAGGCGTAAATCGACTAGAATATCTGGCTGGAATACCTCTTAAATGAGCAGCTGCGCCTTTCCTTAACTACCTCTGCCTTTGTGTCAACAGTACACAAGAATTAAATGGCAAGAGCTGAGGCTTGCCCTGCCCAGCTCCATTACTTGGGAAACCTATAAATGAAGTACCTGGTTAGATAGGATCTAAAGTGCTTTGACTCTGAGATCTTCTCATTTAAAACCCAGTCCCATGGCTCAGATAATATTGACTGAGGGGGGTTTCCTGATCAGACAAATTTGGATCCAGCCCAAGGTAATGCCTCAAAGGAACCTTATGAGAGCATACTTCTACTCTTGCGCAGTTACCATTTATTTTGGTGAAAAGAAAATGGCTCGTTATTGTGTTTGCCAAGCCTTCATTTTCCATGCTGTTCTTTGTTGTGTCTGGAGGTCCAAGGCAGGGTTGCCTATGTGTTGCTTGGTCAGGGGTTTTTTCCGCCTCATAACACTTGAGTGGGAGAAGCTCTTTTCTTCCTTTGTGGAGCTTTTGAGACCTCTCCTGCACTGCTGATATTGCTTCTAGCTGTCTAAGAAGCTCTCAGGAAGAGGGACATCTCTCATGGTACACTTTGGCTGGATAAGTTTGGAAACTCTGCTTTTCTACCTCTTTTTTCCCCTTTCCCCTTAAAATTGGTACAATGTAGATTCTCAGGCTAGATGCAGCTAATCTTCCCTTGAGTTTTTAATGGACCGTAATCTTATGAAGGATATAAAATTGGTAGAGCATATTATTTTCTGTTTTGTGACTATTCTTGGCAATGTCAGATTGCTGTCAACTGCAGTTTAATCTGTAGGGGAAATCTCCACCTTCTCTTAAAAACAAAAATTGGCTGCATAAGAGGAGGGGGGTGATATTTGTTTATTTAATTTATATATTATATTGGAATACAAAGTAGAGATGCCATAGCTGGTCGGCATGTCCTCTTTATGATGATTGCTCCTAGTGCAATTCCTTCAAAATCTGCTTTCCAGCCCAGTCATAACTACAGACATGGCTCATTATATTAAATAATTCCTAAAGTATTTATGTAATCATATAAGCATATTAAACTCTACATTCAGTCTCTTAGAACTAAGTTTGTGACCCTCTGTCTCAAACACATTAGTTAAAACCTGCTTTTTATGTGCAAGAAAGAACCGTCGGCAAAAATAAGAATTTTATCCAACATTATATAAATTTGACACAATAGATTATGTATTTATTGTTTTATATCTCGCCCTTTCGCCTGATGGAGCCCAGGACAGATAATGCACATTTAGACTCTAGTAACCAGACAGCATAGATGTTTGTTGTGGAAAATCACTGTTTTGTCATAATGTCAGCGCTTTCTTCTTGAAAGTTCCAGCCACTCAAGTTTTCAAGCAAGTGATCTTGTTTAATACTCATGTTTAATACATATAAGCACCTACTCCCAACAGGAACCTGCCTCACCATTGATATTGTCCGCAAAGGTCCTCCTTTCTATCCTATTCACACTTGAGAAGGCAAATCCTATTTTAGGTTGCATTAACAGAAGTATAGTTTCCAAATCATGTGAAGTACTAGTTCCCCTTTATTCGGCACTGGTTAGGCTTCATCTTGAGCACTGAGTCCAGTTATCAACACAAGCACTTTAAGAAGGATGCAGACAAAGTGGAACAGGTTCAGAGAAGAACAAAAAGGATGATCAGGGGACTGGAAACAAAGCCCTGAGAGGAGAGATTGAAAGAACTGGGCACATTTAGTCTTGATATATGATAGCACTCTTCAAAATTATTGCCTAATTGATCTCTTCTCAATCATCCCAGAGTGCAGAACATGGAACAATGGGCTCAAGTTACAGGAAGCCAGATTTCAGCTGAACACCAGGAAAACCTTCCTAACTGTTAGAGCGGTACGACAATGGAACCAGTGACCTAGGGTGTGGTATGCTCTCCAGCATTGGAGGCATTCAAGAGGCAGCTGTACAGCCACCTGTCGGATATCTTTCCTTCCAACTCTACCATTCTGTGGTGACTCTGCCCTAGGCTACAGGCCTTCTGGACAATGGTGTTTGCTGAAATAACTTTGATAACTGGCCAGTCCTTCACTATATCACCAGCACTGGCATTATTAAACTTATTTGAAGACACTAACCAAGGTGTTTTGATTAAGGACCTAATATCACTTCTGGTAGCTACATGCTTGGAAATAGTACATGAGTGGTAAACTCTAGAGGGATTTGCAGTAATTCTTGGTACAACAGGCTTTGGACTGTGGCCCTAGCTGAAAAATTAACCGTTCAAATAAAGAAAGCACAAAGATATACAAAAATTGACAAAATTCTATAATTTGCTTTTATTAGACGTATCAGCACACATGGATTGGAATGTTTGCCTGGCAAACACACATGTTCATCTGTGGAGAGAAATGTTTGGACACTCGGCCATGCCTTTACTGGACTCATACCATTCTTTTTAGACCTCCCCCCATTTGTACTCATGATTGCCTGAATTGTATTGTTCCATTTTGTATTGTTTTATAATAACAATATTTTTTTAAAAAATAATACCAGTGACCTTATTTGCTTCAATTCAACTCCAATGCTGTGGCCTGGCATCCCTGGCTTTGTGGGATCTTAACTTCATAGAGATATGTCCTCTGTGAGTCTGCTGTCTTCTGGACCTGGGCAACTGAGCTTTGCTTTTACTGTGTGTTTGAGAACCCTTTGTGGTAGCAGAGAATGAGAGAAAAATAGTTAACGTAGTCTGTAGCACGTGCATTTCTTCAGCTGAAGCTTGTTAAACAGAAGCCTTTAATGGGAGATTTTACCAAGCAGAAATATAGCGGAGTTGAATCATGACTTGGACCTGAAGTGTACCCTGGTGTTGGAGTGGAATGAAGGGATCACCAGGGCTCTGGACCGGGTGGCACCGAAACGTCCTCTCCCCCTGAACAGAACTCAGCACCATGGTACACACCACGGTTGCGAAATCTGAGACAGGTGGTGAGACGACTAGAACGCCGGTGGCGGAAATCCCGTTCCGAAGATGTCCGGACACAGGTTAGAGCAGCAGTAACTGCCTACCAAGTGGCAATAAAGGCAGAAAAGAAGAGGTTCTTTGCTGCCTCTATTGCGTCAGCAGAGTGCTGTCCCAGGAGGTTGTTCCAAGTGGTCCGAAGCCTGGTCGGTCCAGTTGCTCAGGAACCCTTGGAACAGTCCAAGGCCTCCTGTGACAAATTAGCAAAGCACTTTGCTGACAAAATCGAACATTTACGGAGCTTGATCCCGTACGCCATGGATGCAGTGAATGAATCAGAGTTGGCCAGTTGCAAGCCAGTCAGATGGGATCGATTTCAGCCTCTCCCTTCTGAGGATGTGGACAAGGTGCTCTCGACTGTGAAGCCTACCACCTGTCTAAATGATCCTTGTCCATCGTGGCTCCTCGTGAGCTGCAAAGAGAAACTGGGCAAGGGGATCAAGGCGGTGGTCAATGCATCCTTGAAGGAGGGTGTAATGCCATTAGCCCTCAAGGAGGCAATTGTAAAGCCCATCTTAAAGAAGTCCTCCTTGGATCCCCAGGTTTTGAATAACTTTTGCCCAATTTCGAATTTACCATTCTTGGGCAAGGTCATTGAGCGAGTGGTGGCTAATCAGTTGTCGACACACTTGGATGAAACGGATTATTTGGATCCATACCAATCGGGTTTCAGGACTGGACATGGAACTGAAACAGCCTTGGTCGCTCTGGTTGATGATATGAGGAGGGCATTAGATAGGGGAGAATTCACCTTTCTTGTCCTCCTCGATCTCTCAGCAGCTTTTGATACTGTTGACCACAGTATCCTTCTACATCGCCTGGAGGGATGGGGAATAGGAGGCTCTGTATTGCAGTGGTTCCATTCCTTTCTCTCCGATAGGCATCAACAGGTAGCATTGGGGGAGGAGGTTTCAGACCCTTGGCCTCTCGATTGTGGTGTGCCACAGGGCTCTATCCTCTCTCCCATGCTATTTAATATCGATATGAAGCCGCTGGGGACAATCATTAGGAGATTTGGGCTGCAGTGTCACCAATATGCGGACGGCGCTCAGCTCTATCTCTCGTTTAAATCTTCGCCAGAGTTGGCTGTGGAGACCATGTCCAAGTGTCTGGAATCCGTGAGTGGATGGATGGGAAGGAACAGGTTGAAGTTAAATCCCGCTAAGACTGAGGTGTTGCTTGTGGGAGACAGGGGAAGGTTGGGAAATGTTGACCTGATGTTCAACGGGGTGAGACTGCCCCTAAAGGACCAGGTCTGCAGCCTTGGGGTTGTTCTGGATTCCAAGCTGTCCATGGAGGCTCAGATTTCGGCAGTGAGCCGGGCAGCTTGGTATCAATTACACCTCATTCGTAGGCTGCAACCCTACCTCCCTGTTCATCAGCTCCCACTGGTAGTACATGCCCTGGTCACCTCTCGTTTAGACTACTGTAATGCGCTCTACGTGGGGTTACCCTTGAAAACGGTCCGGAAATTACAACTGATACAAAATGCTGCGGCTCGACTACTCACAAATTGTCGCCGCCGGGAACATATCACCCCAGTGTTGTTCGCTCTTCACTGGCTTCCTGTTGTTTTCCGGGCTCAATTCAAGGTGTTGGTATTAACCTTTAAATCCCTGCACGGTTTCGGCCCAGTTTACCTGATGGAGCGCCTCCAGCGCCACCAATTATGCCGCCCGACAAGATCAGCCACTCAGGGCCTTCTCTCAGTCCCACCAACTAAAACAGCTAGGTTGGTGGGGACTACGGAGAGGGCATTTTCAGTGGTGGCCCCCACTCTCTGGAACTCCCTCCCGTATGATCTTCGGCATGCCCCTTCCCTGAATGTATTCCGCAAAGCCTTGAAGACCTGGCTCTTCAGACAGGCCTTTGGGACTTCCGGGGAGGGTTAATTTTTTAGGACTAATCGCCTATTACTCTGAACTGCTATTGTTCTTTATTTATAGTTCTACTGTTATATGTATTTTATGTGTATTTTATTATGATGCATTTATTGCAACTAAATTGTACGTCGCCTAGAGTGGCCATCGGCCAGATAGGTGGCTTATAAATTAAATTATTATTATTATTATTATTATTATTATTATTATTATTTAGTCCAACTTGTGTGCTTAAGTACAATCTGTATTGAGGAGTCTTGTATATAATAACAAAAGACCAGGGTCTCTGACTATCCAGATCATAATCTTCCATAAACATAGAATAGGAATGATGGGTTGGGCATGCTGTGGCTGCACATGCATACAAATAAATTTAGTAAAACCTGAAACTGGTTCTTAGAAGCAGCCTTTTAAAATAGTTTGATAATCCATTTTGGCAAAACAGAAGGCACTTATTGATAATTATTAGCAGCAAAAATGATTAATGCCAAACAGTGAACATCTAAAGGCCCACTTTATATGTCAGAATGATTGAGGAGGGTTTTGATGGTAGCTGAAATGAATAATCTGATGGGTCTGATAGATATTTAAGAGGAGAAGGTCAATTGTAATTATGTGCTTGTTGCAGAGATTTCTAATCCAGTCCTTCTAACAAGATCCCAGGGCAGTTTACAAAAAATAGATTGACATTCTTTGTCACATTTTGCTGTAAATGTCAAGAATAGCTAGTGAAGATGGATTGCTGGCAAGTGATGGGTTGCATCTCACAAGGACAGGGAAGAATGTGTTTGGCCACATCATGGAGAAGTTCATCAGGAGGGCCTTAAACTGAATCCTAAGGGGGAGGGAGATGTAAACTTGGTGGTAACAACTGATGAAGGCTTGTGCACAGTAACGGGAACAGAGAGATTGGCTGTAATAGGGACCAGTGACAGTCCTCGGAAAAATGTAGTAAGGAAGCCAAGCCATAAATCACATGGTCTTCGATGCCTGTATACTAATGCTCAGATCAGGGGAAACAAGCAGGATGAACTTGAAAGACTTAATACAGGAGGGCAATTACGACTTGATAGGTATAACGGAAACTTGGTGGGATGACTCCCTTGACTGGAATATAGCAATTGAAGGATATAACTTGTTCAAGAAGAACAGAAGGAATAAAAAGGGAGGTGGAGTCGCACTATATGTTAAAAATATATATCCCTGCACAGAAATACAGGATGATGAGCTTGGTAGTTCCACCGAGAGTATCTGGATTAAAATTAATGGGGCAAGTAATACAAGGAATGTGGTGGTTGCAGTCTATTACTGACCACCCAATCAAGGAGAAGACGAGAATGTAACTTTTGAAAAGCAAATTGCCAATGTTTCGAGGAGGCATGATGTAGTAGTAATGGGGGATTTCAATTATCCTGATATCTGTTGGGAGACAAATTCTGCCAAGAAATTTCTGACTTGTGTTGGAGATAACTTTCTCCTACAGAAGGTGGAGGAAGCAACCAGAGGATCAGCTATCCTGGACTTGATTCTAACCAATAGAGATGATTTGGAGGATGAAGTGGCAGTTACGGGAACTCTTGGGGAAAGTGACCACACCATACTTGAATTCTTGATTTTTACAGAAGCTAAAGCTGAGAGTAGCCATACGTGCACCCTGGACTTCAGGAAAGCTGATTTTAATAAACTCAGAACAATTGTAAGTACCATTCCATGGCAAGCCACCCTAATGAGAAAAGGAGTCCAAGATGGGTGGGAGTTTCTAAAAAATGAAATTTTAAAAGCGCAATGGCAAGCAATTCCAACAAGAAAAAAAAGGGGGAAACAACAGTAGAAGCCAATGTGGCTTCACAAAAAGCTTAGAGATGACCTGAAAACAAAAGAGACATACAGGAAGTTGCAAGAAGACCAGGCCACAAAGGAAGAGTACAGGCAGGTATCACAGAATTGCCGGAATGGTGTCAGGAAGGTTAAAGCTGAGAATGAGCTGAGGTTAGCGAGAGATGCTGAAAGCAACAAAAAGGCTTTCTTCAGGTATGTCCATAGTAAAAGACAGAGAAAAGAAATGGTGGCACAGCTCCTCAATGAGGATGGCAAAATGATAACAGATGACAAAGAAAAGGCAGAAGTGCTCAATTCCTACTTTGGCTCAGTCTTCTCCCAAAAAAGGATCTGTGACCCTCCCGGGAAACATGAAGTAGAAGGGGCAGGATTGGAGCTTGAGATTGATAGACAAATGGTCCAGGAATACCTAATCACTTTGAACGAGTTCAAATCGGTAGGGCCCGATAAACTGCATCCTAGAGTATTGAAGGAACTGGCTGAACAACTCTCAGAACCACTCTCTATTATCTTTGCGAAATCATGGAGGACCGGTGAAGTGCCAGATGACTGGAGGAGAGCTAATGTTGTCCCTATGTTCAAAAAAGACAAAAAGGAGGAACCGGAGAACTATAGACCAGTCAGCCTAACATCAATCCCTTGAAGAACTCTGGAGCGGATTATAAAGCAGTCAATCTGTAAGCACCTTGAAAACAATGCAGTGATTACTAGGAGCCAACATGGATTTATGAACAACAAATCCTGCCAAACTAATCTTATCTCATTTTTTGACCGGGTAACCTCCCTTGTAGACTATGGGAATGCTGTGGACATAATATATCTCAACTTCAGCAAAGCTTTTGACAAAGTGCCCCATGATATTCTGATTAGCAAGCTAGCTAAATGTGGGCTGGATGGAACAACTATCAGGTGGATCCATAGTTGGATCTAGAATCGTACTCAAAGAGTGCTTATCAATGGTTCCTTCTCAAACTGGGCGGAAGTAACGAGTGGGGTACCACAGGGTTCTGTCCTGGGCCCAGTGCTCTTCAACATTTTTATTAACGACTTGGATGAGGAGGTGTAGGGAATGCTTATCAAATTTACAGATGATACAAAATTGGGGGCCATAGCTAATACAATGGAAGATAGAAACAAAATTCAAAGGGGCCTTGATAGGCTGGAGCATTTGGCTGATAACAGAATGAAATTCAACAGGGATAAATGCAGAGTTCTACACTTAGGAAAAAGAAACCAAATGCTGTTATAAGATGTGGAATACTTGGCTCAGCAGTACGACGTGAGAAGGATCTTGGAATTGTCGCTGATCACAAGCTGAATATGAGCCAACAGTGTGATATGGCTGCAAAAAAGGCAAATGCTATATTAGGCTGCATTAACAGAAGTATAGTTTCCAGATCATATAAAGTATTAGTTCCCTTCTATTCAGCACTGGTTAGGCCTCATCTTGAATACTGCATCCAGTTCTGGTGTCCACACTTCAAGAAGGATGCAGACAAACTGGAACAGGTTCAGAGGAGGGCAACAAGGATGATCAGGGGACTGGAAACCAAGCCCTATGAGGAGAGACTGAAAGAACTGGGCATGTTTAGCCTGGAGAAGAGAAGACTGAGGGGAGATATGAATGCACTCTTCAAGTACATGAAAGGTTGTCACACAGAGGAGGGCCGGGATCTCTTCTCAATCATCCCAGAGTGCAGGACACGGAATAGTGGGCTCAAGTTGCAGGAAGCCAGATTTTGACTGGACATCAGGAGAAACTTCCTGTTAGAGCCATATGACAATGGAATCAATTACCTAGAGAGGTCGTGGGCTCTCCGACACTGGAGGCATTCAAAAGGCAGCTGGACAGCCATCTGTTGGGAATGCTTTGATTTGGATTCCTACATTGAGCAGGGTGTTGGACTTGATAGCCTTTTAGGCCCCTTCCAACTCTACTATTCTATGATTCTATGAAGTTTGGTCCAGCTAAAATGGCTCAACTAGAGGGAATTCTGGGGGATTTGTTGAATGACCTCTGGGATACTCTGTACTGGGGAAACCCAAGTATTTTAGTGCCAGATAGCCGCAATTTGCTAATGTCAAGAAGATGCAGCAGAGTCCTATCTGTTATCTCTTATCTGCTTCCTGAGATCAAAGTCAGGAGTTTGGATATTGCAGATCCGGGACCGCTTGGTGTGAACTGTCTAGCCCTCCTTACCTTCAAAGAAGGTGATCATGGAAGGGGGGTTTGGATGGCAAATTGGTCCCCTCCCTGTTGCCAGCTAAACCCTATAAAACGAAGGGTGATCCTTCAGTTACTTGTTCCCCCACTTCATCCATCCCCATTCGTCTATGGATTTCAGAAAAAGCCTTTGGTAACCAGGCTATCAGACTACCAAGTGAGTATTAGTTAGAATAGATGAGCTTTCTTATTTTCTTTGTGTGTTTAAATCTCTCACAGCAAATGTATCTCTTACTCAGCCCTGTTGAGGGTAATTGGCTTTAAAGGAAAGTAATGCCACTCTCTTTTTTATATGTACCTTTTCTTTTAAATAAACTACCTTTTCTTATTGGTGTGTATTGCTTGGGGCTTTGGCTCTAAATGCAGTCCTTGACCACACTGTACTGACTACTGTTGATTACTTTTGGTTACTGCTCCAGAGCAAGGAGTTTATCAACAGATCTACTCTAGGATTTAAATTAGTGCTCTGAGTTCCCCTTACTCAGAGTGTGGGCTAGTAAAGGGATGGTGGCAGTCTGCCTTCTAGGGTTGGTATTAGGTATAAACTAACCCTGGGAAAGTGAGTGTTTGCCTGGGAAGCAGTGGCCCAGGAAATTTGGACTGTTCTCAGAAGCAAAGACACCCCCTTGGGGTTGCTGAGGTGAAAGGACCTCAGGGGGCAATCTTTGACAGTAAATATCTTCCTTTCTATTTTGTAATGATGCATTTGATGTTGGCATAGCTCTTTAAATATTTCTCACAGATTTCACCCACATGCATGCAAGTCCTGTCCCAACTTCTTGGCTGTTTAGTAAAGCAGCAGTTAATAAGCATTGTTTGACACATTCTAAATTTTCATGATTTTTGTTCTTGTTTGTTTTTCCCAAATTGTTCCAAGATATGTACACTTGGAACACAAAGTACAATAATAGACCAACCCATTTGCATCAACATAATAACAGGAATTCAACTTGGTATAAAATGTGAACTATTGTAAATATGGAACATTGAAATATTTAGCATATATGTGGGCTGAAGAATTACATGAAAGGGAAACTCCCATTTTTAACATGCAAACAGTAGCAATGAAGTCTGTAGACTGACTGGCTGAGATGATATGTTCATGAATATGCTATTTGCTGAAGGAATTTTGCAGCCTTAGAATGCTTGTGGCATCCTAGTTTCTGAGGTGCAGAATGGTGAGAAACCTTCACATAGGAGCAGGAGGATCTATATGAGCAAAGGTGAGTGGAAGGCTCAGAACTGGACAGCTTGGTGGGAGTATTCTGCAGCAGAAAGGGAAGCAAAGGGGAAGTGATCCCAGAAAAAAGGTGTTTGAAGGAAAGGGAGCACAGCAAGTATATTTATTTATTTATTTATTTATTTATTAAATTTATATACCGCCCGACTAGCAATAGCTCTCTGGGCGGTGAACATAAAACAGCATAAAAATACAATAAATAACAAAACAATACTAAAATACAAGCAACAATCCAACACAATAAACATTTTTAAAATTAAATCAGTGTAACTTAAAATGCTTCAGAGAATAGGAAGGTTTTGACCTGGCGCCGGAAGGAGAGCAGAGGCGGCGCCAGGCGTACTTCCTCAGGGAGACTGTTCCATAGTTCGGGGGCCACCACTGAGAAGGCCCTAGATCTTGTCATCACCCTCCGGGCCTCCCTGTGAGTTGGAACCCGGAGGAGGGCCTTCGTAGCAGAACGTAGTGCACGGGCCGGTTCATATCGGAAGAGGCGTTCCGCAAGGTATCGTGGTCCCGCACCGTATAAGGCTTTATAGGTTAATACCAACACTTTGAATCTAGCCCGGAAACATATTGGCAACCAGTGCAAGCTGGCCAGAACAGGTGTTATATGCTCGGACCGCTTGGTCCTTGTCAGCAATCTGGCCGCCGCATTTTGCACTAGTTGTAGCTTCCGAACTGTCTTCAAAGGTAGCCCTACGTAAAGCGCATTACAGTAATCCAAACGTGAGGTTACCAGAGCATGTACCACTGATGTAAGGTCCTCTTTACTCAAATAGGGACGTAGCTGGGCTACCAACCGAAGTTGGTAAAACGCATTCCTAACCACCGAGGCTACTTGAGCCTCAAGTGAGAGGGAAGAGTCTAAAAAGACTCCCAGACTATGAACCCGGTCCTTTAGGGGGAGTGTAACCCCGTCCAGGACAGGGTATATATCCACCATCCGATCAGAGAACCCGTCCACCAACAGCATCTCAGTCTTGTCTGGATTGAGCTTCAGTTTGTTAACTCTCATCCAGTCCATTGTCGAGGCCAGGCAACGGTTCAGCAAATCGACAGCCTCACCTGAAGAAGATGAAAAGGAGAAGTAGAGCTGCGTGTCATCAGCATACTGATGACAACGCACTCCAAAACTCCTGATGACCTCTCCCAACGGCTTCATGTAGATATTAAAAAGCAGGGGGGACAAAACTGAACCCTGCGGGACCCCATATTGGAGAGCCCGCGGTGTCGAGCAATGTTCCCCAAGCACTACCTTCTGGAGACGACCCGCCAAGTAGGAGCGGAACCACTGCCAAGCAGTACCTCCAACTCCCAACTCCGCGAGCCTCTCCAGAAGGATACCATGGTCGATGGTATCAAAAGCCGCTGAGAGATCAAGGAGAATCAACAGAGTTACACTCCCTCTGTCTCTTTCCCGACATAGGTCATCGTACAGGGCGACCAAGGCTGTCTCAGTGCCAAAACCGGGCCTAAAACCCGATTGAAATGGATCTAGATAATCAGTTTCATCCAATAGCGCCTGGAGCTGGCCAGCAACCACCCGTTCCAAGACCTTGCCCAGGAATGGAACATTCGCCACTGGCCTTTAGCTGTTAAAATTGTCTGGGTCCAAGGAAGGCTTTTTCAGGAGTGGTCTCACCACTGCCTCTTTCAGACAGCCCGGGACCACTCCCTCTCGTAAAGAGGCATTTATCACTTCCTTGGCCCAGCTACATGTTCCATTCCTACTAGTTTTTATCAGCCAGGAGGGGCAAGGATCCAGTACCGAAGTGGTTGCACGTACCTGTCCAAGCACCTTGTCCACGTCCTCGAGTTGAACCAACTGAAGCTCATCCAACAAAACAGGACAAGACTGTGCTCCGGACATCTCACTAGGATCTACTGCTATAACTTTTTTTTTTTTACAATAATTTTTATTCAGATTTTCATAAAACATAGAAAACAAAATCATAAAACATTCAAAGACAAAAAACAAAACAAAACAAAAATGATTAAACAAAAAAATAAAATAAAATGTTGACTTCCCATTTGTCACATATCAAATCAGTTATAGGTCTACAATATATAACAATCCTGTCTCTTAAATCATATTATAAAATCACTTTCCTCCAGTAGTTATCTTAATTAATCATCAAATCTCATAAACATTACTTTATTCTTTCCACAAAAAGTCAAAGAGAGGTTTCAATTCTTTAAGAAATATATCTATCAATTTTTCTCCAAATAAACATGTCAATTAATCCATCTCGTTAATAATTATAATAATCTTATTGTCATAACCATAGTCCAAATAAACATTTCGATTAATCCATCTCATCAGAATCTGTTAGGTCCAATAATTTCAATAGCCATTATTCCATTATCCCTATTAGTTCCATCTTCCATCTTCAATAGTCCTGTTAAGTCCAGTAATGTCAGTGTCCAATCTTCCATTATCAGTATTCCATAATAATCTTGCTGTTGTAGCCATAGTCATATAATAAGAGTCTGATGGGAATTTCCTCTATCCCAAATATTTTCTTGCCATCCATTCTGAATAAGTTGCTGAAATACTGTTGTAAAGTCATATCTGTGTTCTTCTTTTTTACAAAATGCACTGGCTCATCTCTTAAGAGTTTTTCCATTGTCACATGGCTGCAGTTAATTCCATAGATTTTCTCTATATCAAGCTCCATCACATCATTCCAGTCCAGAAGATTATCCAAGCCATTGATAACTTTATCTCTAATATCTTCATTAATTTCTTCAGAGATAACGTTAAATTCCAAACAGTAGATTTTATTTCTAAAATCCATAAACTCCAGATCTTTTTCCAATTCCACATTTGTTCCAATCTCCAGGGCTTGTATCTTCCCTTTATTTTTTCTTTTCTCATCTCTGATCTCATTCTCCTCTCTCACAGGGTCCCCTATTTCTTTAAGCTCCTGCGTCATTTTGCTCAGTTCAATTTTCAGCTCCTTACTACCCTGTCGCAGGGTTTGTTTCGTTATCTCAATCTCATCCATTATTTTCTGAAACATAATTACTTCCAGATTCTCAGCCACTTTCTTGATTGCCATTTTTAAAACCACGAAAACAAAGCAAAACAAAAATAAAGAAGAACCACTTCTTATTTCAGCAACAATTGGGTTAATATTCCAGGCTTGATGACATCACAGTATAAACAGAGCAACCTGCCTTATCTCTCTTGTGCAAGAATGCAAAACAAATTTAGTTCCCAGCATCAAAACAGTTAGTGGCGTTGTGAAGAAGCAGATTCGTCAAAATAAAATAGACCAAAAAGAGAATAGTCCCAGACAATATAATATTCCTCGGAATAGAAATCAGGAATAGAAATCTCTCTTCTGTTTATTATCTTTAGAATGCACTTCCAGGACAGCTTTTTGCGACAGAAACAGAGATAAGCTGTTAATTTCGTGAATAACAGAGAAGAGCTATATCTCACCCAGAAGTTGTCCAAAGCCGATCAATCTGACAAATCTCCTTTTGCTGCAACAATTTAAACCAAGTAAAAAAAATAATAGAAAGAAGGGTGCTTGCCTGTTAGTCCGTTCTCTCTTTGAAGAAAAGATAAATGTATCGCTTAAGCAGATAGAGCTTGTTAGAAAGTCCATCCGGCATTGTTGGCTGGATCTACTGCTATAATTTGAGAGTCTAGGTCCTGGCGGATACATGAGATCTTATTCTGGAAGTGATCGGCAAACTGATTACAGCGGGCCTCCGATGATTCCACCGTGTCTGGAGGGTTTGAATGGAGAAGCCCCCGGACAACTCGAAAGAGCTCCGCTGGGCGACAAAGAGATGATTTAATAGTGGCAGCAAAATGATGTTTTTTAGCTGCCTTCACTGCTCCTACATAGAGCTTAGTCGAAACACTAACCAGCGCATAATTGTATCCGTCGGGAGTTCGTCTCCATTTCCGCTCAAGCCTCCTCCTATCTTGCTTCATCGCTCTCAGCTCCGGAGTATACCATGGAGCTGTATGAGCTCTACACAGGAGAGGGCGTGCAGGAGCGATCGTGTTTACAGCCCGGGTCATCTCCGTATTCCACAGAGCAACCAGGGCTTCAGCAGGAGCGCCAGTCCTATCAGCCGGAAAATCCCCCAGAGCCCTTTGAAAACCTTCAGGATCCATTAGTCTCCGGGGGCGGACCATTTTAATAAGTCCCCCACCCTTGCAGAGGGAAGAGGTTACTGAAAGTCTAAACTTCAGCAAGCAGTGGTCTGTCCATGACAAAGGGAGTGTTGTAAAACTCCCCACATCCAGATCACTTTCCCCATGCTCAGTAGCAAAAACAAGGTCTAGAGTGTGCCCCGATGCATGTGTTGGACCACTAACATATTGAGACAGCCCCATGGCCGTCATGGAAGCCATGAAGTCCTGAGCCGCGCCAGACAAAGTGGTCTCGGCATGAATGTTGAAATCCCCCAGTACTATTAGTCTGGGGGACCTCAACAATATATCCGAGACCACTTCCGCCAGCTCAGTTAGGGAAGCCATTGGGCAGCAAGGTGGGCGGTACACCAAAAGGATTCCCAGCCTGTCCCTCTGGCCCAACACAAGGTGCAAACACTCCAGGCCAGTAACTGAATGAACATGGTGCTTGGTGAGTGAGATGGAACTCTTATAGATGACAGCAACCCCACCTCCCCGACCCTCAGATCTACCATGATGCTGAACCAAGTACCCCGGTGGGCAGAGCTGAGAGAGACCAACTCCTCCCTGCTCACCCACCCAGGTCTCGGTTATACATGCCAGATCGGCTGCCTCATCCACAATCAAATCGTGGACGAGGGAGGTTTTATTATATACCGATCTGGCATTTAATAACAGCAACTGGAGATCTGAGAGTTGGCTGATAGGACTACCAACGACCTTGCGGGTGTGGGAAGGACTGGAACAAGGCACAGCCACAACATGTCTGGACCGCGTTCCCCTTACCTGGCACGTCCTTCTCACAGCGCCATACCTTCCTTTGCCCGTCACTACGGCAATTGGGGCCCCCTCAAGTCTCCCCGCCTGATGGATAAAACTCTCTCCGAAGCACATAATACAACTAAAATATACAACAATTAAACGTATAAAAACAGCTATATATACAGCCATATATACAGCATATAAACATACACACTCACTCAGACATACATTCATATAATCAGGCACCCATTCATCTCAAATTGCATCAACACACCAACAAAAAAGTAAAAAAGAAAAAAGAAAAAAGAAAAAGAAAGGAGCAGCAAGAGCAGCAGCCTCTCCTTCCCTTGGGGCGATGCTTTCTTTCTCCTGCAGGGCCTGGGTCTCCCAGGCCACCTCAGCCAGCCGGCTTATGTATCCCTCCAAAGAGGGACAGGTGGTAAGAATCAGTCCTGGCTGGCTGTGTACCTGGGGCCTGGTCCTGCCAGGCAGAAGTCCCTCAGGGAAGGGTGGTGGAGATGGTGGTCCCACAGTAGCAGCAGCACAGCAGCAGCAGCAGCACAGCAGCAGCAGCCTCTCCTTCCCTTGGGGCGATGCTTTCTTTCTCCTGCAGGGCCTGGGTCTCCCAGGCCACCTCAGCCAGCCGGCTTATGTATACTGGGAGATGAGTACCTGTGGGAAGGCTAGGTTGTGTGTGGGAGGAAAATGAGGACAGAGGAGACAGGCAGATAAAGCATTGTTGTGGAAAATCTTGGCCAGGGCCAGGGTCAATACAGCATGTGCTGTTGGTAGGAAGTGGGCTGGAGATAGATAGCAGGCTGGCTGGAAAAGGAGAGCTAAAAGAAACAAGATTAAAGACACTGCACAGTAAAGCAGGGATATGGGGAAGTGGTAGTTAGTGGAGGAACAAATGAAGAAGGGAGTGACCAAGAGGGCAGTGAGGCTTAGGCAAATCCTGTAATAAGACTTTGGGGACAGAGGGTTTTCCTCCTTCATGGTAGGAAAGAAGTAGGTGGGCAAGGGAGACCCTTCCAGAGACTTGGCCTGGACAAAGGTAAAATGATGGGCAAAGCTTCAGTTGAAGAAATGAAGCATGTTATAGAAGAGCCAGAAAAAGGTGGTCCAGCAGCTGCGAACTGTAGGCCGATCTGAGCGGGGAGCCTATATTTGTAAAACAGCCTTCCCCAACCTGTTTTTTTCCAGATGTTTTGGAATGCAACTCCCACCATCCCATCCCATTAGCCATGTTGGTTGGGACTAATATGACGTGTAGTTCAAAACATCTGGAGGGCACCTTGCTGTAAAAGTTGCACAGATGTGGATGATTCTACCTGGTGTAACTTCTCTTATAATATTACAGATAGGTGCACCAAAGGACTATGAACCTTGATTGGCCAGAGGAGGCTAAACCTTAATGGCGATGGGTGTTCCTGTTCTCTTATTTGGTCCCCCACAAGGTTAGACACTGAGCAAACACAGTGACTGTAGATTGGATTAAATTGAGGGGAAAGGCAGAGAGTGGAGGGAAGTTAGGTGGCAACATATTGATGGTGCTGCATTCCAAATGCCATCTTGTTTCACCTATTGGCCAAACAGAAGGTAAATGGTGCTGGCTAACTGGGCATGAAAATCCCCAGGTAGACTGATCAATCACAACCAATATTTTGAACTAAAAACATGGATATGTGTAGTGATGTGACTGCCTGGAAAAAAATAAGAGAAATTATATCATTTGTTTCTAAAATGATGTGTGTATTGCAGAAAAATGTTGAGGCATTATAATCCTGTATAGTTCTGCCCGTCCCTTAGGATCTAGCAGGGCTTGTCGGCTTCAGTGCTCACCAGTAAAGGCCATTAGACTAGGGAGGATGCGTAATAGTCTTCTCAGTGTGCCTCTGCATTATGGGACACAATTCCTGTAGAGATGCAGCAGGCTCCATCTCTCACATTTTAAAAAAGCCTATATTTTTAAATAGGCTTTAAAAGCTTTTGATGTGGGTATGAATGGTTGGGGTAGTTACTGTCAGACCCCTACTCAGGGTCTGGTCTCGTAATGGATCTCTCCCACTGGCCCCAGCACAGGTCTCTCACGATCCCACTACTAGGCCCCACCACCTGACACTCTGTAACGCCATACTGCCCTGAGACTGTGCCTTAGTCTCCTCCTCAGATTGCTACGTAGTGTCTGGGTGCACTTACAGGCCACAACCCTCCTGTATCTTTCTGCTTTCAAAGATTACAGCCCTGGGTTGCTTTGGACACCTGCTGCTGTTACGCTATCCCTTCCCCGCTGCCACCATTGATACTGTTCCCAGCTTTGGTATTGCTCTGCCCACCCTTCTGGTCTGTAATATCCCAGCCAAGGATCAGGCGTGTTGTTAAACCAAAACTATTTATTTATTAACACAAGGAATAAACAAGATTAAGTTCAGTCAACGTGCGTGTGGTTACATATAATAGTTTTCTCTTTATATATCTTGGTCCTAAAATCTGCCTCACTACCCACCTAAACACAAATCCATCCCTCCAAAACCCAGAACCAACAACCAAAACCAACCGCTCTCCAACTGTGCATGAGACTTTGTTGAGACAATCCTGTAGCTCCTGTGCAGTTTTGAACGTCTTGCTTTCTTTCTGAACTCTTGAACTTTGCTTCCTGTTTTCAGCCTTGCTGGTCTTGCCATCCAGTCTCCTAATATTTGGGGTTGCTATTACTCTGCCTGTTGCTGAGTCTGTATGGTTACTTTGCTTCAGTAAAGTTCTCCTTTTTACTTCCATATCAAAGTCTCTGTCATGTTTTGGGTGGGAGCCAGGACAAAGTTGTTATTCTGTGCTGATTCTGATTATTTTAATATTCATTAGTAACTATGTTAAAAGATTTTATGAAATGGATTTGTATTTTGAAATATTGTAATCCACTTTGTAGAGAATTTCCTCAAAGTAGAGTATACATCTATTAAATTAAATTGAAGTTGGGGTGCAAGGTATTTTATAGATGGCAAAGGAGAGATCTAAGATGCCTTTCTATTGATGTGGTCTAAAAGATAGAGAATTTGGAATGACAAATTCCTGTGGTGCTGTAGAAATATCTTCACAAAATAGCAGCCTTTTGTATAGCACAGTGGGCAGGAGAGCCTGGCTGGGAGTCCAGGGTCTGTGAATTCAAATCCCTGCTTGTATCTCCTGGGTGTCAAGAGCCAGCAAAAGATCACCCCCACAATGAGTGGCTCAGGGGTTATGTGCCCTGCCACTTGTGCAGCTGTGGGCAAGCTTCATAGTCCCAAAGAGCCCAGTTGCCCCCCAGCTGGTAGTTGCGGACAAGGAAGAGGCTGGCTTGTGCAGCTGTGGCAAGTTGAGCAGGCCCTAGCCAGCTGGGGAGGACTAGCCTCAGAGGGAGGCAATGGTAAATCCCCTCTGAATACCGCTTACCATGAAAGCCCTCTTCATAGGGTTGCCATAAGTCGGGATCGACTTGAAGGCAGTCCATTTCCATTTTTTTGTTTTAGAAGAAAGTCTTTTGACTATTTTTTGTTAATGTTATGACCAACAAAAAAGCTTTTTCTGTAGGCTTTTAGCTGTCTTCATATTTCATTGATGAAGTCCCCTTTAAAAAAAAAAGCTCTAGTAGAAGCAGAGAGGAACATATCTTTTGCCACACTTTGAATAATTTAGTCTTCCTTTATCTCCTGTTTCTTTAAATGAACTGCAGGACCAACATATTTTGTTAGTGTATGGCTGTTTAAACTGTCTTTAAAGCATGTTGGTGGATCATGGAATGGCCAAATATTAGTCTTCATTGGTGTCTTCACCCTTGCTTGCATCTTTAATCTAATCCTAGTCATTTAGTTAGGCAGTTTAGTACTTACCAGCATAATATACAGCTATATGTTTTAACATCCACTAACGAAATCTCATTGCTTTCAGTCTTCCTAAATATATTTTAAGTAGGTGAACTGTCAAATAAGTGAACTATTGATTGGGTTGTAAGTGAGAAAGACTCAATGAAAACATGGATAATTATAATGTTGCAACTCTTTTTTTCATGTTTTATATGTTGATAGTAGTTTACTACTGAAGAATTATTGCCAAAGAGTTGGGACTTAAAATTTAAACAAAACAGCACACTTAGGTATAATCTTTTGTTTTTCTTTTCTCTGCTAGGAAATGACCTAGAGGCCTTAAATACGTTTCTGCATTCTTCAGACTCTACAATCAAGAGAAGCATATTCTGAAAGCGCCACTTGTTAATGTTAAAAGGAAACTACCTCAGCTCAAGAAGAAAAGGTGGAAAGGCTTGCAATAAAAACAAAACACTTTTTCTGAATGATGTGTACTTGCAAAGTCTCTAGGAAACCAATTTGCATTTTTTTTCAGTCTTAAGATGGGAAACTCAAAACGGATTTGACTGACAGGCTCTGTCAAACTAAGATGATATTTGATCTGCTGACCTGAAGGCTCAGTGGTTCTTCAAAGAAATACCTGCTCTATGTTAACAATCACTGTTGAGCAGTGATTTTTGTCATCCTCTCCTAATACTAACTGAAGAAGTTTATAACTGTATTACTTTAAAAAAAGTCTTTCAGTGTAAATTAATGTGAACTTCAGGTATCAAAAATGCATTAATGGGAAAACTGCAGCAGATAGCTTTGAAATGGTATCTTGAGTGCTCACTGTAGAATGCTAAGCAGGAAATAATATTTTTTTAAAAAACTATCATAGCTCGCTTTTTATTATAATTTGTAATAGCAGCAGTGCTGCATTTGAACACTGAATAGTACAAAGACAGCAAACCTGCCTTTCTCACTGCTGATACAAATTATCTACCTTTTTATTTTTGAAATGCCTCCTATGAAAATTATGTGCATACTCTACTACTGCTACACATAGGCATTTTTCCGAGGGAGCAACTCAAGAAAAGGGGTTGTTAATTCAAGAAATCTTTGGTCAAGTACTTCCTTATGTATTGCTGCAGTGCACAAGAAAGTAAAATGGACTATAAACGGCGCTTCTTGCTTGGCGGGTCCAAGCAAAAGGTGCAGCAACACCAGCAGTATCAAGTGCCAGAACTAGGCAAGACTCTGAGCGCACCTTTAACATCTCCAGTCACAGCATCGTCTCTGGTTTCCTCGGCTGCTGCTGGCGGCTGCAACCATGCTACTCCAATTGCAGACATCCAGCAGGGAATCTCCAAATATCTGGATGCACTCAATGTATTTTGTCGTGCGAGTGCTTTCCTTACAGATCTTTTCAGCAGTGTATTTCGGAACTCGCACTATTCTAAGGCAGCTATGCAATTGAAAGACGTGCAGGAACATGTCATGGAAGCAGCAAGTCGACTCACAGCAGCAATAAAACCAGAAATCGCAAAAATGCTCATGGAACTGAGTGCTGGAGCAGCAAACTTTAAAGATCAAAAGGAGTTCAGCCTACAGGACATTGAGGTGAGTTAACATTGATCCCATTTATTACTTTTTGTCCATCTCCTTAAATGGCCCAGTATCTGCGTGATCTGTAGAGAAGGTTTAACTCAGAGATGGGGAACCTGTGGCCCTCCAGATGTTGGACTCCCATCAGTGGGCAGGGACGATCCTATACGTGGACAAGGATGATCACAGTAGTAGTCCAGCAAAATCTGGAGGGCCCCATTCCTGTTTTGTGCTGCTTCAATGTTTCAGTCAGAATAGAAGAGGTATTGGTAGAAGAGGTATTAATTACCCACATATCTGCATCTGACTTGCTGTCTGCCTCAAGGGTTGCCATACTTTTTGGACCAGGAGGCACATTTTGAATGTGGGGAGTGTGCTGAGGTCACTAATCACAAAATGGCTACCACGGGCATGTAATATTATAAAATTAGAGAGAATACAGTAATTACTGCTTCTCTTCCTCATGATCCTGGACAATCTCATGTTTACCGTGGGAGTTCAGCTATGTCCTGTTGGCCCTGATTGTTGAGGTACAGGTGTTAAAGGGTCAAGAATCCTGTTTTTCCCAATCTTAAACCAAAGCTAAGGCTGCCATTCTGTATCCATTTACCAGGGAGTAAGCCCCATTAAACACAAAGTGGCTTCTGAAGTAGACATGCATACCAATGAACTGTAAGTTAACTGTACAGTAAATTCTTAATGAGTGCCTGGGCAGCTGCTCCTGCACAACAGAAGACAAATCTTTGCACAGTTTTCACATCTTGCATTTGGGGGTTGGGGATTCTTTAATATCCACCCACACTTACTGTTTGGTAGTATTTGCAGAAAATAACTTCTAGGGAGTACGTGGTGTCAGATGAACCTGCCACAGGAAAGATGCATCCTGTTTGCTTAGATAAAAAGGAAGGGCAAACTACAGAGATTCCAAAGACAGCTAGAAAATAAGACAGAAGGAGGAAAAGTTCAGGGAAACAGCTGCTCTTTAGGATCCTGGGGATGCTACTGTTCTAACCAACTCAATTAGCAGTCACAGTTCTGACCTCACTCATTGGCTCAAAACACTGACAGGCAGGAGCAGCCAGCCTGGCTCATTTTACAGGAATCGCTTGGAAGGGTACCTGCACATTTTGCTTTATAACTTTCTTTCTGGGAGGACTAGAGGCGTACCTTTTTAAAAATGAAAGCTCAGAGTCTGGGATCCCTTCCTGGGAGACCAAAGAAGGCCTTCATGGATACCATGGCACCTGCAGGTGCTAGGTTGGCAACCCCTAGTCTATCTGATATTTTAAATGGGAGCAACACCTTTATATTGCTTAAAACAAAAAATAAATCTATATGGCATATCTCAATATCTTACATAACAGGCCAAGAAAAATTCCTCACATTACATATTTAACCATTTCAAACCATGTCTTGTGGAATCTTAAGACACTAAAAATACAGTATATTGTGCATAATCTTTGAGAAATAGAGTTCACGTAATCAGTTGAACAAAGAGTGATTTTCAGATGGCAAGTACATATACATATGGATATGGATATAGATGAGAAATGTAAACAGTGCGGTCAGAGAGAAATAAAATATGGTCTGTGAGAATTAAATTACAGTTTAAATGTGCATAAAATAAGCACAGTGACAGTTCACAAACCATTGTTAATTCTTGTGTTCTGATTGGAAAGCTTTTGTTGAAGGATGGTATAAAAATCTGTTGGTGGTTCATGACAGATGCTTTTGGAGGTCACTGATTCATAGGGTCGCCATAAACCATAATCGACTTGAAGGCACATAACAACAACAAGCTGTGACGAACTGTGCAGTGGTTAGTGAGTATGGCTAAATGTAGCTAAGGTATTACATAGTCTATTCACTTAGTGGAGAGTTTAGGCATTCAAAGGAGCAGTGACGTTAGAAACATCAGCATATAGTATTTTCTAATATAATAGGTTGTATCCAACTAAGTTTTACTTGAAGTAGACCTATTGATATTAATGGGCCTTCAGTCATGTTCATTAATTTCAAGGTATCTACTCAAAGTAAGATCTGAGTAAGCCCTCTAGGGTGCACATTTTAACATTGTGAGCGCGTTTGAGATTGTCAGAGAAGCTGAGAGCAATGCTGTCAGGAGTATAGACTAAGAGGGTAGACTCCTAGCAGGGGCACTCAAGGCGGAATGGTCAAAGCTGAGACACCAGACTAAGATGCATCCAAAGGCAATGGTAAACCACCTCTGAGTACCTCTTACCGTGAAAACCCTATGAACAGAGTATCCAGCATGCAACATAAGAGAGTGCTGGAAGATGAGACCCCCATATCAGAAGGCACTCACCGAGCTACTGGGGAAGAACAAAGGACAAGTATGAGTAGCTCTGTGACTAATGAGGTAGCTGGGTCAAAGCTGAAAGGAAGCCCAGAGGCTGATGCACACAGACGCAAAAGGAGAGTCCGGAGTTGTATGACGCACACAATAGGAACATGGAATGTGAGAAGCATGAACCAGGGAAAGTTAGAAATTGTCAACCAAGAAATGGAACGCATCAACATAACAATACTTGGTGTGAGTGAATTAAAATGGATGGGAATAGGAAATTTTCAGTCGGGCAACTACAAAATATTTTATGCAGGAAATGAGAAATCAAGAGGAAACGGGGTTGCTTTAATAGTGAGAAGTGATGTAGCAAAAGCAATTTGGAGCTATAACGCAAGGTCTGAGCGAGTGATACCAATGAGATCTAACGGGAAACAACATAACCATCATCCAAGTCTGCGCTCCAACGGCAAACATAGAAGAGGATTTGCAGAGATTTTATGCAGAAGTACAGGAAGAAATTGATCACACACCAAAACAAGATGTGCTGATAATCATGGGAGACTGGAATGCAGAAGTAGGGAACAGAGAAAAACTAGGAATTGTGGGGAAATGAGGCTTAGGAGATAGAAATGAAGCAGGAGAAAACTTACTGAATTCTGTGAAGCCAATAATTTGTTTCTTGCAAACACCTTTTTTGAGCAACCGAAAAGATGACTGTACACATGGACATCATGAAATGGTCAATGTAGGGATCAAATTGATTATATAATTGGTAGCAGAAGATGGAGAAGTTCCATACTTTCTGTGAAAACAGGACCAGGAGCAGACTACAGTACAGATCATGAACTGGTCATATAAAAAATCAGAGTAAAGCTAAAGAACAACAAAACAATCATAATGCCAAAATACGATTTAAATAATATCCCCAAATAATATAAAGACCAAATAAGGAACAGATTTGAGGCTTTAAACTTAGTTGATACAGAACCAGAAGAACTATGGAGTGAAGTCAGAGACATTATCAGGGAAGAATACAAACAGACAATACCTCTAGTTATAAAGAGAGAAAGACCACAATGGATGTCTGAAGAAACTCTTAAAAAGGTTAAAGAGAGAAGGAAAGCAAAAGGAGATACAAACACGGTTAGAACCCTAAATGCAACAATACAGCGACTAGTGCGTAGGGACAAAGAGAACTATTACAATAGTTTCTGTATAGAAATAGAAGAGGACAACAAAAAAGGTAGAATAAGAGCCCTATTCCAAAAGATTAGAGAAATTAAAGGGAAATTTAAACCAAGGGTAGGGATGATGAAAAAAGGAAGATGGAAGCAATACACTGAAGAACTCTATAAAAGAGATGCAAGGATAACAGATTAATTCATGGAAGAAGAACCAATAATTTTAGACTGTGAAATGAGGTAAAACCTGCTCTTAAAATACTTGGAAGAAACAAATCACTAGCAGAAACCAGTAATGATTTGAAATGAATGCTGATGGAGGAAAGCACAAAAGCAGGACTACAGCTGAACGTCAAGAAGACTAAAGTAATGACAACAGAAGAGTTATGTAATTTTAAAGTTGACAACAACATTGAACTTGTCAAGGATTATCAATACCTTGGCACAGTCATTAACCAAAATGGAGACAATGGTCAAGAGATCAGAAGAAGGCTAGGACTGGGGAGGGCAGCTATGAGAGAACTAGAAAAGGTTATCAAATGCAAAAATGTATCACTGAACACCAAAGTAAGGATCATTCAGACCATGGTATTCCTGATCTCTATGTATGGATGTGAAAGTTTGACAGTGAAAAATTGGATAAAGAAAAATCAACTCATTTGAAATGTGGTGTTGGAGGAGAGCTTTACGCATGCCATGGACTGCGAAAAAGACAAATAATTGGGTGTTAGAACACATTAAACCAGAACTATCACTAGAAACTAAAATGATGACACTGAGGTTATACTTTGGACACATAATGAGAAGACATGATTCACTAGAAAAGACCATAATGCTGGGGAAAACCGTAGGGAGTAGAAAAAGAGGAAGGCCAAACTTGAGATAGATTGATTCCATAAAGGAAGCCACAGACGTGAACGTACAAGATCTGAACAAGGTGGCTCAAGACATGCTATTGGAAGCTGCTGATTCATAGGGTCGCCATAAGTCATAATCGACTTGAAGGCACATAACAACAGCAGCAACTCTGAGGAAGACTAGCATTGGATCCAATCAATTGGCCAATACAATGCCGCCAATACATTTAGTGTGGTGGCATCTACCCTTTGGAATTCCCTCTCAAATATTAGACAGGCATGCATCTCTGTTATCTTTTCGGTGCCTGCTGAAGACCTTCCTCTTTCAGCAAGCCCTTTAAGTTGAGACCTTATCCCAGTTTGCGTCTGTTGGAATTACTTTTTAATATGTTTGTAAATTTTGTTTAAAAAATAGGTTTTTAAAGCTTTGTTTAAAGATGCTTTTAAAGCTTTTTAAAAATGTTTTTAAAGATGTTATGTTTTAATATATTTTAAAGGGTGTTTTTCTGATGTGTTAAAGTGTTTTTAGTGCTTTTGTTTGCCACCCTGGGCTCCTACTGGATGGAAGTGTGGGATGTAAATCAAATAATAAATAAACCCATTGCTTCTAATATCTGAAGTAGAACTCATGGACATTGCCTCTTGAGAGATGAGGCGCATTTGATCTTGCTGTGAGTCCATGAGTCCCTGTTTTGGATGCTTTTAAAAGATGGGGATTCAGAAACATGACCTATCTCTGGAGGCCTATGTAATCCAATGGATTTGTGAATACCCTTGGGGAGTTTCTGGGTGGTACTATGGCTGCCTTTGTCATTTGGAGGCATGGTGATATGTTTTACAGAATTGGTTCCAGATGGTTGTGATGGGCAACTTCTGCATAGTGTCCTGCGGGATCCCCTCTTTCTTGTCTTTTTGATATCTACATGAAGCCATTGGAGGGGGGGAGTCAATGGGAATTTGGAGTAAAGTGCTTTCAGTATGCTGATGACACTCAATTCTATTTCTCCTTGTCACGGTGCGGTAGTGGAAGTGCTGAACTGGTGTCTAGAATTCGTAATAGGCTGGATGAGGCCTAATAAATTGAAGCTCAGGCCCCATCTGCACTGTACGTTTAAAGCAGTATCATGCACTTTTAAACAGTCATGGCTCCCTCCAAGAATCCTGGGAATTGTAATTTAAGGGTGCTGAGAGTTGTTAAGAGATCCCTATTTCCCATACAAAGCTACAATCCCCTGAATTCCCTGGGAAGAGGGATTGGCTGTTAAACCACTCTGAGAACTGTAGCACTGTGATGGGAATAGGGTTCTTGTAATAACTCTCAGCACCCTTTACAAACTAAAGTTCCCAGGATTCTTTGAGGAAATCATGACTGTTTAAAGTGGTATGATACTTTCAAATGTACAGTGGAGATGGAGCCTTAGTCCCAACAAGGACAGAGGTGCTGCAGGTAGATGATTTTCTGGTTTGGGGGGTGAATTCAGCCAGTTCTGGGTAGAGTTGCATTCCCCTTGAAATAGCAAGGTACCAGATTTGAAGAATGCCTGGAAGCAATAATTAGTGCAGAATACAGCTATTAAGATTTTAATTGGGACAGCTTGTTCAAATAACATCTCAGCAGTTTTAAAAGAGTATCACTTGCTACATGTTCTCTTCTAAGTCCAATTTAGAGTGCTGTTATTTAGTTTTAAATCCACAAACATCTTGGGACCTAGGTATCTTAAAGAACACTTTCTCCTCTATTGGCCTGCAAGTGCTTTAACTGATGCGTTTTTAAGAATGTAAGCTTGGCTGAATGCTCTTGTAGGATTGGCATTGTTAGCTACATCTTCAGTTCTTTAGTTTGTGTGCCTGTCACATCAGCCTGCCTATAGGCATTCCTGTAGTGAGTCAAAAAGACAGGTGTCAGTTTGTTTTTGTTGCATAGTTGCAGTTGCTTGTATCACATGTTGTGCTTTGTCATCTGTCCTGGACATGCATAAGTAGTCATATGCAGGGGCATTCTGACTGGCTTAACTAAATTTACATACAATTTTTTCAACCCCAGGGTGGTTTTTGTTAGTGAACGTTGTACAGTGCACCCGCTTAACATATGTTTCCAGTGGTCATGACTGTTGCTGAATCATTATTTCAGTGTTGTAACTAGCTAGTCTTGTAACCTTAAAGGAGGGGAAATCTCTAGGTAATGTATGCTGCCCCTCCCCCATTTTCCAGACACTTTTGGTGAAGGTGTATGTATCTTATATCCCTTGTAAGTGGCCTGTATACTTTTGGCAGCATCCAAAAGGAGAAGTGGCCTAAATACTGCACTTGAGCAGGCCAGTTGGCATACCTAAACTGTTCAGTTTAAACTTTGTACAAAGAGGGGAAATGATTGAATCATAATGGAATGTCGAAGGGAGACTAGATGGAATGGGCAGGGAGAGGGAGTCCCTGGCAGCTCTGCTTAAGTAGATTTAGCTGTTCGTGTTTTGACAAACTCTTGCCAGTAAATAAATCTATTGGAAGGGAAAATATATTCTTAAAAGAAGCATTAATCCTTGTGCATTGTAGTACTTAATTACATTTATTTAAAGCATTTTTGTCTCCCTCTTTAACTGAAACAGGCTCCTAAACCAATTTACAATTATCAGTGATAAGACAGTTCGTACCTTCAGCCTTGCAATCCAGAAGACATGACACAAAAGGAAAAGGGATTGGGTGGGAGATGGGGAAGCTGGCTGAGGTAATTAGTTCATAGTTACAGAGTGGTTTGCTAGTCTTTTAGTAGAACCAGTGGAGGAGCCAGGCAGGCCCATGTCTCTCTCTCCTAGCGCCTGAAAGAATAGCTGCTTGTTCATACTCTCTGTATTCCTAAAATGAGGCAAGCACATATACTTTGTAATTATTGCATGTAGCCCATTTTACCACAGAATCCTCAAAATACTGGATTGCATCCAACTAAGTTCTACTCAGAATAGACACATTGAAATTAATAGACCACAATAGTCAGTAATTTGGATACAACCCACTGCTTGTTGGTAATAAATGACACAATTAATTCCTGAGCAAACCCTTGTGCAGATTGTGTTCACAGCAATAGGTTGTACAAAAATGAGATTCCAAGTGTCCTTTAGCCTTTCTGGCTGCAAGATTTTAAGTTCATGGCATAAGTGCTAATGAAAGTAAAACCCGTAACTTTAAAATTAAAGTATTTTAAATTTTATTAAAAATAAAATTCATGTATTGTATTCCATACAATTTAGTGTAGCTTACTGTTGGATAGGTAGCAAAGTGCAACCTCCTCTGGTGATGTTTGAGAAACTATGTCCTTGATGCAAGGTATTGGCAACTGACATGTCTGTTTGAGACATATTCGCTCAGGTGGTTAAAAGTGTAACTGCAGTTTATTGTTTTGCTTTTTTAAAAAGCATCTATTGCAAATTGCACATCTTTATAAAGGCACTTGTTGAGGTTGGACCACATTGAAATGGATGGGAGACATGCACTTAAGAACTTCTCACATATTTAAATAGGCCTTGGGCATTGTGTGTGTGTGTGTGTCCCCACAAGGAAAGAGTAAGGTTTCAGTAACCATCTACTTTAAGTTTAAAAATTTAAATTTACAGCACAATCTTCTACATTTCTATTAAAAAATAAATCCCTTTTGAATTTAGTGGGGCTTGCTCCCATGTAAGTGGGTATAGAATTGCAGTCTTAGTCTGGTTCAAAATGAAATTTTAATGTTACCATTATTGGTCTTTGTCATTTAATAGTGCTTATTTATGGAGTTGCATGTTCTTCTGTTTGGTTGGGAGGCATCCAAGTGAGTTATAACTTCTCTTCCTTGCTCACAAGGCAGGAAACATGTGACTTTAATTTTTTCTATGGACCTCTCCCCCTGCTGGCTCCCCTTCAGTTGGCTTCCTGTCTTCCCTCAGAGGAGAAACAAGTTTCCTGTCCTCCAGCATATCTCTGCTAAAGCTCAGACCTGTATTTTTGCTCCTTCTCTTCTTCACGCAGCCTCTAATTTTTCCCCTTCATCTTTCATCTGCCCCTTGTTCTCCTGCATTTATTGTTTTTCTTAAAGAAAATCTATTTTTTCTTTTTTTCTGTTCATGTTCATCATTTTCTTCTAGATGGCTGCCTCATGGAAATGCTTGTTTCCAAAGCTTGCAAATAAGGTAAAATGCATCAGGGTGGTCAAGAACCCCTCTGTTACTTCAGTCCAAACTGAACAAAGCTTCTGCAGGCACCTTCTAAGCTCAGAAAACAGATCAGTGTTCAGAGTGCACAGAGGTGGACCTTTTAATCCCAGTAATAGCTGTGGTCAGGGATCTGTTAGTCACCTGGCCAAACTCCCTTTCACTTAAGATGACAGAGGCTGTACCTCTCAGTCTGTAACCAATGTTTATGGCTCCTGCCCAATCCCTCCATATTTAGAAAAAGTGGTACCATTGTCTCCAAGCTAAATTGAAACCACTCAAAAGGGCAGACACCAGAGGGAGCAAGTACACAGTCCTAGCCCTTATAGCCCTCCATCTGTTGAGGAAACTTCTGAGGAAAATGTTGAAGCAACTGGATCAGCAAATCTGTTGGGATTAGGTAGAGGCTTTTTGTGACCTGTCTTCTTCACACACACAAACATGCGCACACTACTCCACGAGAACAGGTATGAGGTCCACAGACGAGGCTGTGAATCTAGTATAGTTTCCAAATTGTGTGAAGTACTAGTTCCCTTTTATTCAGCGCTGGTTAGGCCTCATCTTGAGTACTGCATCCAATTCTGGTCTCCGCACTTCAAGAAGGATGCAGGCAAACTGGAACGGGTTCAGAGGAGGGCAACAAAGATGATGAGGGGACTGGAAACCAAGCCCTATGAGGAGAGACTGAAAGAACTGGACATGTTTAGCCTGGAGAAGAGAAGACTGAAGGGAGATATGATAGCACTCTTCAAGTACATGAAAGGTTGTCACATAGAGGAGGGCCTTCTCTTCTCGATCATCCCAGAGTGCAGGACACGGAATAATGGGCTCAAGTTATAGGAAGCCAGATTTCGACTGGACATCAGGAAAAACTTCCTAACTGTTAGAGCCATACGACAATGGAACCAATTACCTAGAGAGGTCATGGGCTCTCCGACACTGGAGGCATTCAAGGGGCAGCTGGACAGCCGTATGTCAGGAATGCTTTGATTTGTATTCCTGCATTGGGCAGGGAGTTGGACTTGATAGCCTTGTAGGCCCTTTCCAACTCAACTATTCTATGATTCGATGATCTCATCCTCCTCTCAGACCTTGAGGAAGAGGAACTATCAGAAGGCTCCAAAATTGCCATTTCAAAACTTCAGATTCACATTATGATTTTCTACCCTTGCTGTCTAAGGCAGTGTCTTTTCTAAGTTTGTGTTCAACTGAACAACGTCCTGCTCCTACAGCATCTTTGGGGAACTTCAATGTTTGAGTTTAAATCCTCTCAGAGGGCATTACCCTTTCTGGCTCCTTTTAGTAACATCAAGGCAGAATGGGCTACGTCTCTGCACAGTGAAACAAAACCAAAAAACAATCTCAACAGTGATGCCCAGAAATTTTATTCCTTAGAGCAACAAGCTTATTGGGGACCTAAAAGTACCTTTTGTAGATGCACCAGTAGCCATACTACTGTCTTGTACCATTGTGCCAAAAAACTAAGATTCTGGAGAAGGATGCTTGGTCCCAGCATTAAAGCAAGCTTTTGCCTTTGACCTCTGAGCAGTGTCCTTTATCTCCATTTTTAAACAAACCTCCTTACTGCATTTGGAGGATTTAATGGCAGCCCCCAGCCAGCTATTTACTCAAAGGTTTCTAAGGTATCAGCTTTTTAGCAGACATTTCAGTGCAATATTCTAACATTATAGCAAATTTGTCTAGGCCCTCCTTTTGATTAAAACACTGGAGTGTAAATGCTGCATCCAGAAATAACCAGAAAAAGGGTTTCAGACTTTTTGATGAGGAGGCACTTTAAGACAACTTGGTGGAAAGCAAGGACGAGCATAAGGCTATGCCCTCAGCACCCAGATGTAACAACAACCAAAGCAAACATTGCATTCCTTTTATCCCTGAAGATTTTCCTTCAGATCTTCCTGGAACAGACAAAGATTCCCCAACAAACACCAGAACTTTTCCTCTTCCAAGTCTGGGACTGCCCAGACCAGAGGAGGAATGCAAAAACACTTTTGATGCCAGCCCTATCCCAAAGGAAGAAGCCTCAAAACTGGAGCAGTGGACTCTTTAAACCATCAAACACAGTTACAGTTATAGACCTTGCATCCCAGGACTGAGTTCAGCTATCCCGGATCTCCTGCTTCCCAGAGAAGCAAAGAATCATAAACCATTAGCTATAGAAGCCTCTAAGAAGTGCTTGGGCATTTACTTGATCTTTGTGAGTCCAAAGAAAGATGGGAGTTGGCATGCCATATTGGACCTGAATTATCTCAACAAATTTCTCAGGTACCAGAAATCAGGATGGAGTCTCTGGCTACTATACATAATGTTTTCCACCAGCACAATTTCCTAGTTTCTGTAGACCTCATGGAAGCCTACCTCCACATCCCATTCCTTCCAGAACACCACGGTTTTTCTTGTTTGCTATCAATGAGCAACATTTTCAAAACACACCACTTCCCTTTGGGCTGATTTCGACCCCCCACACCATCACCAAATTCATGGTCATTATGGTGATACACCTCAGACTTCAGAGAATATATATTTCCCTGTACATGGACAACATCCTCAGGTGTGGTCTCCATCTTTCATGAAAGTCCAACAGGACATATAGGTCATTCTTACCTGCTTCAAAGACAACAGGTTCCTGATCAACCAGTCCAAGAGGCAACTTCACCCATCTCATAAGATTTAGTATCTTGGGGCTGTCATCAACATATGAATCAGCTTCCTATCGCTATCCCCAGAAATAATCCAAGCCACATCATGATCACCACAGATGCCAGCCTGAAGAGTGGCACATGCACTGTCAAATGATCAAAGGCACACAGACTAAGCAGGAATCATCCCACAGCATAAAGTGGTTGGAGATGCACATGTTCCAACTCGCTCTTGGCTTTCTTGCCTGTAATCAAATGGGCCCAAATTCTAGTTTGAACCAACGACACAAAAGCCAAAGTGCATTTCAGGATTGAGGTGGTATAGGTGGCTACATAAAAAAGCAGTAATCTTGTCTTGGGAGGAAACACACCAACTCTTAATAATATCAGACCACATAACAAGGAATCCTGAACAGCACAGTGTTTAAGATTTCTTCCTTAGGAGAAGGTCTGTGGCTTCGTGATAGAGCATGTACTCACTCAGCTGTCAAGGTGACTGTGGGCCATAGAATCATAGAATAGAATAGTAGAGTTGGAAGGGACCTATAAGGCCACTAAGTCCAACTCCCTGCTCATTGCAGAAATCCAAGTACAGTGGAGTCGCATCTTACGCTGGGGTTAGGTTCTAAAGTCAGCGCATAAGACAAAAATTGCATATAGTCAAAATTACCCTTGAAAATTCCTTAAACTGTCCATAAAGTATGAAAAAAATGGACTGCCTTCAAGTCGATTCCGACTTAAGGCAACCCTATGAATAGGGTTTTCATGGTAAGTGGTATTCAGAGGTGGTTTTACCATTGCCTTCCTCTGAGGCTGAGAGGCAGTGACTGGCTCAAGGTCACCCAGTGAGCTTCATGGCTGTATGGGGATTCGAACCCTGGTCTCCCAGGTCGTAGTCCAGCACCTTAACCACTACACCACACTGGCTGTCCCATAAAGTATACATATCTTTAAACACAGAATCACACTCTGCCTTGCTGGATCATCACCTTGCAGTGGTGAGTGGGCTTGCGTGTTCCAATGAACCCTGTGAGCGATGTCATCGGGAGTTGTACTCCTAGCAGGGTCACCCATGGCGGTAAGGTCAAGGGAGAGGAACCAGACAAAGAATAAGGTGAGCTGCGAAAGGGCGTCGGGTGAGTCTCTCGCTCACTATCCTCCCTGATTAGGTTTTTAGAGTATATTTCTTGACTGCTGTATCCCGCAGGACTATTAGTGGGGGCGACTTCCCTTCCTTATAGTGCCGAATATATCTCTAGGCAAAGAAGCTGCCGGTAGCGGTGTAATTAACAGCCCCTTTGAAGAAGCGGATGGAGAGCGTTCTCTGGAATTCCATTCTTTCCATTCTTTTTAAAAGTATTGAACTTGAGTAAATTTCCTTGAGACGCCCAAGCCCCTAACGGATCATCGTGGATGTTTTAACGCAGTTAACCTAGGCCTCCCCGATATAATAGGGTATCAATGGTGTTGACGAGGAATGCACGGAAAGCTCTAGGAACTCTTTTTGAAAGTCTCCCCCTTAAGGGGAAGAGAATGGAAAGGAAGGGAAAGATGGCTATAACCCCTCCTCCCCAAATGCGGACTAATTCTTACAAGACCTCCGAGGGTCAGCTAAAAATCACACACTTCTTCACTACTCGTATGCAGAAGTGTCCTGAGGGAGTTCCCACTTATGACCATCTCTCCCCCCACGATTGGTCTTTCTCATGTAAGGAGAACATACAATGAAATAGGGAGGAATCTACTGCCTTAAGCTTACCTGATGAAATCGAGCTGGCGGAGAATGGTGGGCTTAAAGAGACAGGACGCTTTACAACTTCAAAGCTTGCCCTACGTGAAGAGCTTCAGGGTGCACCTAAAGCGCTGACAGATGTCCCCCTGTCTAATGTAGTTGTACCCTGTCTTTCCTCATCCGAGGAAGAATCCATTCTGGATAAATCATCACCGGTGAATCTTCCCTCTGAAAAGGCCCTAAACAAGTGCAAATCTAATACTCCTGTCGACCCTTACTGCCGAATAGACCAAGTTGATCTGTTTGGATTGGGGCCTCCCCTATCGGGCTGGCTACTTATGCTGACGATGGAGTTAGAGAAGGTGAAAGACTTCCTGACCGAAAGTAACCAACTTTTAACAACCCTAGTTAAACTGCATCCCCACTCAGCTCATGATGTTACATCTTTGTCTTTAAAACAAACGGTGCCACCCCTCTCCATTGAGATCAAGCCTGGCCCTTCGAGTGTAAGGTACCGCCGGACAAAAAAAAAAGGAAACGAATCATCAATACAAAGAAGAGTAAAAACCTTAAGAATCAAAAATTGCCAAGAGGCTGCAAAATGAACTTCAAGAAATTGTTCAACTTATTGGGAAAAGCCCCAATGAGGATTAAGGAGAAAGAGACCGTACCATCTTCTAAATCTAATAGCACAAGTGATGCGATAGTTCCAAAAGAGTCTCACCTTAATCCCTGCCTCCTCATTCCCCCTTTGATTGCTGGCTCTCTGTCACCCCATGGAACGCAGGATTGCATTGCCCCCTACCAAGATGCTTGGCAGGGAGTTTTAAGCAAGGAGCAAAACAAGAAACCTCAGCTACATCCGCTCAATACGCGAAGTTAGAATCTTGTACTAAATCAATGCAATTAGTGCTTGTTAACTTTCCTAAACCCAAGGGTATAATACACCAGTCTGAACGGAAACGACATCTAGTCCAAATTCTAAAGGGCTTGTCCTTCCCAAATATAAAAATACAGGACATCGTCTCAGTGGAATATCTATATTATGATGGCATCAGAGCAAGGGCGGTGATCACCACTTCTTCAACTAAAATAGTGCATCATATATTGGCTCTGAAGAACCTATTGTCCAAATGAAGTATTGTGCCCGTACGGTTTTTTGAACAGGGCCATGCCTCAGGACCTATGTCCCTGCAGTAGACTGGGACATACCCTACCCAGGATATTACAGGAGAGTATCACGGATTGCTCATTGATTTGGAGGAACCAGAGGGGCACCATAGAAGCGGAACTGCAGGATCATCAATCCTCCAAGGGAAGACGATCGCTTCGCAGTGCTCAAGACCATTCCCCGATGGCTGGCCAAATGGCCCACTGGACAAAGACGAGCGAACTCTGCTTGACTCTTTTGGAGCGTTAGCCCTGCGCGGAAGGTTTGAAATATTACACAGATTTGACCTGTTAAAAGTCCAACTTTTAAATATGCATGAAAGGGCTTCTGCTGGATTCTCCCCTGAGTCTCATTAAGATATACAAGGGGGGGAAGAAGAGCTAGGACTGACGATCACAAAGAAGGGCCAATCATCTGTATCGCACGGGATTAAAAAGGTTACATCTAATCCATCCATCTCTGTGCTAAGTGACTCCCCCCAAACACGTGTTACTAGAGAAAGAATAGCCAACAATACTACCTCAAATTCCGCATACAAAAATTTGCCTTGTCAGGAGTTTGAGACTGCTCCCCCCATACCTACCCATAATTTTATAGATTCCTGCCCAGCTGCTCCTCCAGTGCCCCTGGAGATTAAGACTATTGGTCCTCAGAATACAAAAAATGTACTAATTGCTGCTGAGGTGAGCGATGAAGTCCCCAACCAAGAGCATATTACAAAATTGATAAGGGAAGGCTCTACCCCCTCCGCGTCTTCTACCATATATTCTGTAACAAACTGTTGTGTCAGCAATGCAAAGGAATTAGACCTGATTGGCCCAGCCTGACAAATATCGTTTCTGTCTTGGAATATAATGGGTTGGGCCAACAAACATCAAGATGCGGACTTGTATTCTTTCCTGTCTGAATTTTCAATAGTATGCCTACAGGAAACCTGGATGATTCACACTAACTTCATCTCTTGATGGATTTAGAGTTTTTTCCATACCCGCCCTTAAGACCAATCCCAAAGGTCGCGCTAGTGGTGGCCTTAGTATTTTAATTTCTGTGGATATTCCCGTAGAGATTTCCCCCCTGACTCTGAATAGTGGGCAGTACGTTCAGACACTGAGGCTACGAGGGCACCCCATAGGGCTCCTTATCATTATTAATGTTTATTTTCCCCCGAGCATAGCTATGATACTGGTTCCCCATAGCATCTGGGATTCTCTCTCAGATACTCTGTCCCAGCTACAGCACCAATTTCCTGATGCAAGGTTGCTCTTATATGGGGATTTTAAAGCTAGGCTAGGGAACACTGAGTCAGATCTCGGAATGTCCTCGAACTATGACCCTAATTCTTATTTCCCACTATGGGATAGAGTTTCCCAAGATCATCTATGCAATAAGCAAGGCTACAGACTGCAAGATCTTTTGATGCTTCACTGTTTGGAATGCCTCCATGGTTCCTCTTTTGATGTGCCTAAAGGTGCTTTTACCTATCTAACCAGTAGAGGAGCGAGTGCAATAGACCACATATTTGTGTCTAATAACTTACTTACGGACGTAATAAGCTTTGATGTAATTAATAGGGTAGAAAGTGATCACTTTCCCCTATTAATGAAAATGAAGCTTTCACACCCAATCTCTCCCCCTACACATCTGGAAGGTTTTCAACTCTCGGAACGGAAAGTTCGGTGGTCGATTTCCCTGTGTTCTTCTGTCTCGGAATTTCTATATAACAACCTTCCCACCAGACTAGCTATATTCGCTCCCGATTCAGATACTTTGTCTCTATACCAGTTATTTGTGTCACTTATGAGACCTTTGTTGACTTCGAATAAACAAGCGACGGCCCGGACGTTCTCAAATAATAGGTGGTTTGACCACGAATGTAAATTTGCCAAACGCCAGCTGACTAATTACGCCCGCCGCGCAACGAGAACACCAGAAAAGTTTGAGCGCACATACCTTATCTATTTACATGCTGCATATAAGTCACTGTGTGCTAGATCCCAGTGCCAATTGCAAGAGCAGGCGGTGGCAAAAAAAGATCAGCATTTGTTCTGGGATCTGGTGGCTAAAGGGATGTGTACACTAGGCTCTCTAAGCCCCTCCCAGATATCGGCTGCTGATTGGCATACACACTTCAATAAGCTCTATGCGTTATCTGACAAAGCCGCTCAAGCTTTACACCACCTGGCCTGCCTGCCTGGCCTCCTGTAACGACCACTCAAATTAGATTGTTTATGTCTACTCTGAGATCTGGTAAAGCCCCTGGTGAGGATATGCTCCCCCCTGAGATTTTTAAATACTTCTTGAATTGGTGGGCTCCTATCCTGGCCAAACTGTTTACACAAATTAACAATACCGGTACTTTTCCGGCAGGGTGGAAGCAAAGTATTGTTGTACCCATCTATAAGAAAGGGGAGAGGCTTGACCCTAACAACTATCGCCCTATCAGCCTGCTCGACATAGGTGTTAAATTGTATTCTAAATACCTGTTAACTAAGATCGAGGAGTGAGAAGCTATAAATAATGTTATTTCCCCAAAACAAGCTGGTTTTCGTAAAGGCCAAAGCACCATGGACCATTGTTTAATTTTATACTATCTTGCAAGGAAAAGCATGCATGGCCCTGCGAAACATTTATATGCTGCCTTTGTGGATTTAGCGGTGGCTTTTGACTCTATAGATAGAGTAAGACTGTGGAACAAACTAGCCAATACCAACATAGATAAGCGTCTTCTCTTCCTCATCAGAGAGCTATACTCTGACAATAGTGCCAGAGTTAGGGTGGGTGCTACAGGCACGCTTACAGACCCCATTTCTATCCAAAGGGGAGTTAAGCAGGGATGTTTACTAGCCCCAATTTTCTTTAACTTGTATCTTAATGGAATAATTATGGATCTGATGGGCCCAGAATTTTTTCCTCCCACCCTCGGTAATAGGAAAGTGTCGATATTATTGTACGCTGACAACATGATCCTATTGTCCATAACACGTGTGGGTCTAAGGAGACTGCTTAATAAATGTAGCGCATATTGTGCTAAAGAAAACCTCCGGATTAACTATTCCAAAACCAAAGTTATGGTTTTTGGTAAGAGGCACCGAAACTATACATGGTCGATAGACAGACATCCAATTGAGTAATGTTGTGCTTTTAAGTATTTAGGAATCTTTTTCCAGGATAATCTCTCCTGGAAAAAACACATAAACTACACTAAATCTGTAGCTGTAAGATCTTGTGGTACTATACTGAGCTTCCATAGGACTGCTGGAGGTAATCTTGTCCTCCCCGCTTTAAAATTTTTTGTAAATAAAGTCCTTCAGATTCTATATGGAGCTCCTATTTGGGGTTGGGAAAGGTCCACCCTGTCCACCATCGAGGCAATCCAAAATAGTTTCCTAAGAAAACTTTTGCGCCTACCCCCAAGCACACCAGCGGCATTTCTTCGAGCAGAGCTAGGCCTCCCCCTAATTAGTGCTTGTGCTCATTATGCTCTGTTTAACTTTTGGGAATCTTTAAAAAATGCTCCCACCAAACTATCAAAATTATGTTACGATCTGGCCATTAGGGACAGTTTCTGGAGCTCTAGAATATCCAGCCTATATCACTCGTACCATGTAACACCATCGCTAAATGTCCCGAACCGACCCAAGTTGAAAGAGGCAATTTTCCAATATTGTTCCTAGATCGATCGATTGGCAATTAGCAACTCCAAATTCTCAACCTAGTTCCAGGTAATTAAGACAGTTCACTAGAGAGCAAGACACCTGACATTCCTTTTCACCAAACCTTAGACAAGCATTTACCGCATTAAGATTCCAAACAATGCCATCTATGGTCTTGTCAGGTCGCTATACCCAAGTCCCATGGGCTCAACGCCTATGTATCTGTGGTATGGAAGTGGTTGAAGATTTACCCCACTATATACTGAAATGTCCATTATATTCCCACCCTAGATCTAATTTCTCAATGGCCTGTCGATCCCCCAGGGACCTTTGCAAGAAATTATTGTCTGTCTTTTATCGGACCAGGACCCTTTAGTCACGCATAGGGTAGCCCTCTTTGCGCTAGGTGCGCAAAAGCTTAGGGTGAAGTAGGGCACAGACTTACCATTTGAACCCTAGGAGGCAGTACTAACATTTTTCTACCATTTTATGTCATGTTTTAATATAGTATGCCTATGACTTTGTTTTAACGACCACAGTTGTTTTTCCTATTAGTGTATACTGTAAATTGTAAAGGCCTGTGGCTTGGCAATAAAGTTTATGACTGACTGACTGACAAAGAATGATCCAAGAAAGTCCTCAACGGCAGAACAGGTGGAGGATAACAATGTGTATGTTACAACGGCTGTGAAGGCGGATGAAGGCTGCAGCAGATAAAAGACTTCCAATCGTTGTGGTATCCATGCCATTGGAACAAAGCCTTTTTCTGTCATGATTGTGTGTTGATCGTCATGCACCGATCTCCCCACATAAAACAAATTCACACACAGGCATCTTCCAACCAAACCAAACCAAAAGTCCCATGGCGAATGGCAACGGGGGCAGGACTGTGAAATCCGGAAGCCCCTAGTCATGGACTGGCACATGGGCAGTGGATACAGACTCAGTCATCCTGGCTCAAGGACCGAGGCAGTTGAGTAGTTTGGCAGCTGCATCCACGACTGAGCAGCCCTATTCAGGATCCACTCTGCTTGCCCCATATGGGGAGGGGGCTAGAAAAGGTGCCCTAAGCATAGTCTGCCTCATCTCTCTCCCTGACTGGATCACCATGTCCAGTTAGCGGTCGGGAAAAAAAACTTTGGAACGTGGAATATATGGACATTGCTGGACAATACAGATAGTGAACGTCCTGAACGCAAGACTGCCATCATTGCGAGGGAGTTGAGACGTTTTAATATTGACATAGCAGCACTCCAAGAAACTGGAAGAGCAGGAGAGGGACAACTGAAGGAAGAAAAAGGAGGTTACACCTTCTTATGGAAAGGACTGCCTGAACAAAAACAATGAATACGTGGAGTAGGCTTTGCTATTAAAAATGATCTTGTGAAGCTCTTGTCAGAAGTTCCTACTGGCATTAATGAACGACTCTCAACTCTCTGATTAAAACTCACCAAAAACCAGCAGGCAACTATTCTAAGTGCTTATGCACCAACATTAGATGCTGATGAAGACATCAAAGAAGCTGGACACCATCTTATCAGAGATACCTAAGGATCCTCCTGGGCAATTTCAATGCAAGAGTTGGGTGTGATTTTGATTTATGGCTAGAAACCATTGGGAAAGGTGTTGGCAATTGCAACCTGAATGGCATTCTACTTCTGACTAAATGTGCAGAGCATAATCTTGTTACAAACACACTCTTTCACCAGAAAGATAAATTTAAAACATCATGGAAGCTCAGTCAAAGCACTGGCATCTCCTGGATTATGTAATTGTACGTGCCAGAAATCGTCGTGATGTACTTCTCACCAGGGCCATGACGAGTGCCGATGACTGCTGGACAGATCACCGATTAATTCGATCCACTATGGCCATTAATATTGTTCCTCACCGTAGGCTCCAAGGAAGAAAACCAAGGCGTAAAATGAACATCCACTCCTTCAAGATCCTATTAAGCGAGCTTGCTTTCAAACAATTCTCAAGAAACATCTACCTACGGAACTCCCTGAAAATGTTGAGGAACACTGGATTAAACGGAAGACTTCCATTGTTGCAGCATGTGAACAAACTACTGGATACCAAACTAAAAAACATCAGGACTGGTTTGATGAGAATGATAGTGAGATTGATCATATCATTGACAAGAAAAGGAAAGCCTTCCAGATATGGCAAAAAGACATTAACTGTACTGCTAAGAAAAAAATATATGCCAGTGCAAAGGCTGAGGTCCAAAGAAGAACTAGAGAACTTAAGAATGCCTGGTGGATAAAGAAAGCTCAAGAAATGCAGCATTTTGCAGATGCTCATGATGCACAGAGCTTTTTTAGTGCCACAAAGGCCATCTATGGACCAACAAATTACGATACAAATCCCTTATGTTCTATAGATGGTACCAAACTTCTAAAGGACAAAGAGTCTATTGCACTGCACTGGAAAGAGCATTACCACGACCTCCTTAATCGTAACTCTATTGTGGCTGATGAGGTCTTCTCGCAAATCCCGCAACAACAAATTAGAGATGAGCTTGCAGTATCCCCTAATTTGGATGAAGTCAGTAAAGCCATTAATCAAATGAAGAATAACAAAGCTAGTGGACCTGATGGGATTCCTGCTGAAATCTTTAAAGAAGGTGGGCCTGAACTTACACAACAACTTCATAAGCTCATCGAAAAAATCTGGATGAGGGAGGAGATCCCGGAAGACTTTATGGATGCCATAATTATCACTCTTTTCAAGAAGGATGATAGAACAGATTGTAGGAACTACCAAGGCATCTGTCTTCTAGCTACCGGAGGTAAAATCCTGGCAAGGATTCTCGCAAATCGCTTCCTATCTATCTCAGAAGACATCCTCCCTGAATCCCGAAATGGTTTCCGCCATTCTTCACTGCACGACAGCTTTAAGAAAAATGCAGGGAGCAAAACCGACCTCTGTATATGGCATTTATTGATCTGACTAAGGCCTTTGATACTGTAAATCGAACTGCTCTCTGGACCATCCTTCTGAAAATTGGATGCCTTGATAAATTTGTGAATATTTTGCGACTCCTCCATGACAACCTGACGGCAACAATTTTGGGTAACAGTGGCTCGCCACGATTCTACACCTTGTTGAGGGGAATCTTCCCACTGGTGTGGAAATCACATATCGAACAGATGGAAAGTTTTTTAATCTCAATAGGCTGAAAGCAAAAAGTAAGGTAATTACAACCTCTGTCATAGAACTTCAATGTGCCGATGATAATGTAGTCTCTGCACATTCAGAGGAAGATCTTCAAACTATCCTAAATGTCTTTGCAGAAGCATATGAAAAGCTTGGCCTCTCGCTTAACATAAAAAAAACTAAAGTGCTTCATCAGCGAGTGCGAACCAATCCCTCTGTAGTGCCATCAATCCAGCTTAAAGGTGCGACACTGGAGAATGCCGATCACTTTTCTTATCTTGGCAGCCATCTCTCTATAAAAGCTGACATCGATGCTGAAATTCAGCATCCTCTGAGCTCTGCGAGTGCCGCATCCTCCCAAATGAAGCGTAGAGTGTTCGAGGATCAGGATATTTGCAGGGAGACCAAAATGCTTATTTACAAAGCCATTGTACTACCGACCTTACTGTATGTCTGTGAAACATGGACCATCTATAAACGCCCCTCCCAACTTCTTGAAAGATTCCACCAACTCTGCCTCTGGAAAATTCTGCAAATTACTTGGGAAGATAGACAGACTAATGTTAGAGTATTGGAAGAAGCAAAGACCACCAGTGTTGAAACAATGATCCTCCAACATCAACTTCGCTGGACCGGCCATGTTGTTCGAATGCCTGATCACCATCTTCCAAAGCAGCTCCTTTACTCCCAACTTAAGGATGGAAAATGGAATATTGTTGGACAGCAAAAGAGGTTTAAATATGTTTTCAAAGCTAATCTAAAAAAATGTAATGTAAGGATCAAGAACTGGGAAGTCCTGGCCCATGAGCGTCCCAATTGCAGGCCGGCCATTATCAAAGGTGCTATGGACTTTGAAAAAGCACGAGTACAGGGCAAAAGGGACAAAAGAGCTAAGTGGAAGGCACGTCAAGCAAATCCTCATCGTGACCATCTTCCATCTGGAAACCTCACTGTGGGAGGCTGTGTGGATCCAGAATTGGTCTCCACAGTCACTTACAGACCCACTGTTAAAGACCTTACCCTGGAAGACATTCTTACTCGGCCAAGAGTGATCACCAGTGAAATGGCAAGGTGCTCACACTATGAGAGGCACACAGGAACTGTGATCGACTGAGGAAACTGCAGGTTCATGTTTCCTACCTCATGCTCACTCTGGGGCACACACTCACTGAGTGAAATGGCGGGCGGAATCGCCCACACTTTTTTTTTGCCAAGCATGTATAGTAGTTGAATTTGCGTAAGTTAAATGTGCATATGATATGATTCCACTGTATAGAATAGTAGACTTGGAAGGGTCAGTCTGTCTATCTCACCGTAACCTACTTCACCATGGCTGTTGTGAGGATAAAATAGGGACAGGAGAACCAAGTACACCACCTTGAGCTCCTTGGAGGAAAGGTGGGATATCAGTATAAAAAATAAATCTATTCAACAAAATTTATATACCACTTGATTATTAAAAAAAGCCTCTAAACAGTTTACAAGAAACAAAGTAATGCAGAGGGTCCAGGTTCCATTCCTGGAATTTCCAGACAGCGTTGGGAAAATCCCCTGTCTAAAGTCCTAGAGAGCTGCTGCCAGTTAGTGTAGCCAATACTGAACTAGATAGTCTGACTCTGTATAAGGCAGCTTCCTATGTTCCACCCAGGAGAATCTAGGCTGTTCAATGTTTGCAGTGATTCATAAATGCTTTGGTCATCCCACAGTTAAACCTCTTCACCTTAGCTGCCAACCACAAAATCCAAGGGGTTTTCCATGAAGTACCTGACAGGAGAGGCAGAGGCCACAGATTTTCTCATGACATCCTGACCTTTACTTTTCCCCCTTGACCCTGATGATCTCCATGGTCCTACAGGAGGTCTGCCTCAAGAAAGTATCATCCTAGTGGCACCACATTGGCCTAAATATGGCTGGTTTCAGAAGTTCCCTATCCAGCAATCCTCTGTTCCTACCTGTCAAATAAAACCTGTCCCCACAAGGCCCCACCAGTCACCCAGATCTGGCATGGCTTCAGTTAGCTGCCTCGAGGTTGAGCAACAAACACTCCCTAAAAGCAGGAAACCCATCTGTCCTGGCTTCCCACAGCAGATTCAGACTCTGCTTGATTATTGCCAATGGCTTTTAAGCCATACGTTTGTACAGGACTAGAACATAGATCAGGTTACAGCTCATACAGCATTAGGGTCAGTACAAAGCACTAGTTGGCTTGGCTACTCAAGCAAAGATGTGGCAACACTTGACTCACCCCTGAATCCCCTTAATAAAGGATGGAGCAGACATGACTACTTGCATGGGGCTTTTCCGTCCGTTTGGGACTGGGCTAGCAAGTGGGCACTCCTGTGGGTAGGCTGGTTAATGTCTCTTCATGCGTATACAGCTGAGGAGGCATCATTTGTAATAGAGGTGAGGACGATTCAGGCAGATCTTCCTCCACCTGCGGCAGATCTTCCCCCAGCTCCACCTGCGGCAGATCTTCCCCCAGCTCCACCTGCGGCAGATCTTCCCCCAGCTCCACCTGCGGCAGATCTTCCCCCAGCTCCACCTGCGGCAGATCTTCCCCCAGCTCCACCTCCGGCAGATCTTCCCCCAGCTCCACCTCCGGCATTCTCTCCTGGGATGCCCAGCAGTGCATCAGCTGCTGAAGGCAGTGTAGTAGGGCAGACTGACGGTTCAATCCCTTAATCCCCATCAGCCCCTCCTCAACATCCTCAGCCACAGTTCTCAGTCCACTGGGCCCCTCCCCTTGTTCCTAGACCACCACCACTTCAGATCAGTCCTGCCAAGAGTTCTCCATGGGGCTCATGACATCAGCAGAAGTTGTTGCTAGCCTCTTGGCTTCCCAAGGAATGCCTACAATTCAAATCTGAGATCTCCTGAAAGGCTTTCCTGCTGTGCAGGGAAAAGACCACAACAAGGTGGTTATCGGAAAGCTCCTAGACTTCCTCTAAGCAAGCCTGAAGCTGGATCTTCAATCAAATACTTTGAGACTCCAAGTTTCACTGTTGTCTTCAGTTTTGTCCAGACATAATTCCTGTCCTCTGGGATCCCACCCTCTGTTCAAATATCCCTGCTCAGCTCTCCACTCATCCACAAGTTCCCCTGCTGGGATCTTTGCATCCTTCTCCAGGCCCTCTTAAATCTTCCCTTAAAGCCACTAAGATTAACTTTTCTATGTCTGCTATATTTCAAGGTGGTTTTTCTAATTGCTGTCACTTCAGCAATGAGAGTGTTAGAGTGATACATGCTGGCCATCAGCCAACTCACTACTCCCTCTTTCTGTGAGTGACTCTCAGAACCAACCCTCTTGCATTCCTACCTCTGTTAGTTTGATTTTGCATAGATCCCAGGAAGTCATCCCATAATATTTCTGCCTTGAACCCTCACAACCCACAGAGGGCCTGGCACAAGCTAGAAGTCAGAAGGGCACTTAGGATATATATCTACTGTACTGAACCTTTCAGACGAATGGAATGCTTATGTGTACCTTTCCACTCCACCACAATGGGAAAGTCTCACATTATACGCTGATGAGAGGGTCAAAGTTTGCCATAGGAACATAAAAAGTTATTTTTTGAGTCAAACCATTGGTCCAGCTAGCTCAGTATTGTCTACACTGACTGGTAGTGGTTTCTTCAGGGTTTCAGGCAGGAGTCTCTCTCACCCCCACCTGGAGATGCTGGGGATTGAACCTGGAACCTTCTGCATACAAAGCAGATACCGTACCACTGAGGTCTTGGCTATGGAACATAGTACTTTCCCACTTTGGTACCCATCGTAGTTCATTCACAAAGGCAGATGCTACATCCACAGCCTTGTCCACCAATTTTCCTATATTAGAAGTATGCCATGTGGCCACATGGGCCTCAGCAAGGATATTCTCAAGGTACTATTAATCTGCAGAAGGTATATTTGGACAAAGGGTTCTTCAGCATGCCCTTCCACATGATTCAGCATCCATATAACCCTCCCAAGATAGGTATAGCTCTTGTACATCCGACTTGGATGCTTCTCATGGCAAGCAGCAGAATGCAGCATTGGTTACTTACCATGAAGGTTCAGTCTTGTCTCAAATATGGAGGCATAGAGAGCCACACCCTAAACTTCATGGCTGCCTATACTCACACATTTCTAGCCATTTCAACACTCTGACTAGCATCTTCATGACTCCCTCCACTTGTGCCAAGCTGCGTCTCAGGGTCCTTGCTCCTTCCTTTCTCTTAATACCATTAGCTCCTTCAAGTGTTACTCTCTTACTAGCTGGGCCATGAAATGGAACTGGAGAGGAACCAGAGACAGAGAGGATAGAGGCCAGCAGAAAGATTAAAGTCACATGCTTCCTGTTTTGGGATTAAGTGGGAGGAGTCACTATTTATTTATTTATTTTATTCGATTTATATACCGCCCACAGCCTCCACATGCCACACAAGATGGGACGTTCACTGTAAGTAAATAAAGCATCATTTTGTGCTTTTATTAATTCCAAAGTTAGATGTAGGGTGGTAATCAAATGCTTTCGCATGTGTGAAGATTTAGTTCAAACACCAGAACACTCATCCAAATAACTGAATGGGAGAATCCCGTATTCTTGACCTATAGTTTTGTTTTTCCATCTTGTAGGTACTTGGACGATGTTTCTTGACAGTGGTGCAGGTTCATTTTCAGTTTTTATCCCAAGCTCTGCAGAAGGTCCAACCAGTGGCTCATTCATGTTTTACCGAAGCTGTAGCTCAGGAAAGAAAGAGTTGCAATATGGCTGAGACTTCCAGTGCAAGCCCCACAGTTGAGCTAGAAGAAGCTGTGCGGTCATGGAGAGGAGCGGCTGAGGTAAGGATGTATTTGCTATGTTGCTGGAGTGGCCAATAATATTAGAAAGTTGGATTTATCTCCACTCGGGCTTGTTCAGAAGCTCACAGGCAGGACTCGAAAATGGTAGCATGCATTTAGTTCTGGTGAAGTAGCTTTGCTTTTCATGATGGTAGTAATTTGCAGCCTCTTGAATTCTAACAGAAGTTTGAAGAATCCTGCAGAAAATGCATGTGTTCATAGAATGACAAGCTATGGGTTCCAGCAAGCTTCTCTGATCTTGGAAATATATTCAGTAAAGTCAAGTGGTATCTTTAGCTGTTGTGAGATTTTGAAGATGGAATCCAGAATTGAAACTAGCATTTAAGACAGGACTGGGGAGCCTCAAGCCTGGGATTCAGACTTCCAGGCCTGTCTATCTTGGGGCTCTCTGTTCTCTTTGGATTATCCATAGGCCACACCCTTTCCCAGGCCACTGGTCCTGCTCTGCACCCTCCTTGAGTGCTTTTGTCTGGCTGGAATGTGTCATCGGACAGTAATAATGCCTCTTAATTGCCTGGATGGTGTGTGTGCCCAGACCATGTGACTGTTCCAGCCTATTGTACAAAGTCACATCTGTTGTTATGCCCACTTTTGCCTCTGGCCCAATGCACCACTGCCAGTGAGGGGCCAAAAACAAATTGGGGATGTGTTGGTGCTGTAGCCAGGGACTGAAGGGCACCTACCACTGGGAAATGAGAGATGCTCTATGCTGGCCTATGGGGTTATTGTTTCATTCATTTATTAAATTCATTTCCCACACTTCTTCCCAAAGGAGTCCAAGATGGCAAACATCAAAATGTTAAAACAGTACAATTTAAAATCAAATGAAAACATATTTAGAATCTAAAAATATTTAAAAGCAACTGCATACCCTTAACAGCAATTAATTTTATGGTTGTCATGGCTAGTGCCTCTCAGCCGCCAAATGCCTGGGTTAACAGGAATGTTTTTAAATTCTCTTGAAAATCTATAATGAGCTAGACAGATACACCTCAGCAGGGAGGGCATTCCACAAATAGGGAACCACCACTGAGAAGGCTCTCTCACTAATCAGTGACAACTGGGCAGAAGCCAGAGGCAGCACCGCCAACAGGTCCTCCTGTGCTGATCAAGATGGTTGATATTGGGAGAGTCACTTCTTCAAGTACTTAAGTCCCAAGCCATTTAGGGCTTTATGCACTAGCCCTAATAGCATGAATAGGGCTCGATAGCTCACTGGAAGCCAATGCAGAACTTTCAGGACCGGTGACACATGGTCCCATCGGGCTGCCCCACTTACCAGCCCAGCAGCTGCATTCTGCACTAATTGCAGGCTCCAGACTGTCTTCAAGGGCAAGGGCGGGGGGTCACTAGAGCATGGACAACTGAGACCAGGCTATCCCAGTCCAGAATGGCTGTAGCTGGCAAACCAGACTAAGCTGAGCATAAGCACTCTGAGCCACAGAAGTCACTTGACTTGGAAGCCTATGTTACAAATATAACAAAAGATTACAGATTAACATATAGATTGTAAGAATAGTTACAACCCTCTGTATAAATATTTTACAGTAAGAGATCGTTTGATAAATACATTGTTAATGGGCAGAGTGTCAGCTATGAATATGGTTACCAAAGTTAAATCTCTTAATGTTTAGCCCAATTAAACTTTTTAATGAAAAGTAGCAAAATTTGTACATGAAATTGATTTGGAAAAACAAGAAATCCAGAGTAAAATCAATTGCTTTACAAGATGAGATGAAGGAAGAAAACTTAGAGGAAGATAGTGGTTACTAGCCACAATGGCTATGTTCTACCTCAGCTGTTGGAGGTAGTACGCTGGGAATCACAGGAGGGCAAAGTGCTATTATGCACAGTTTCTTCTGGCAGGCTTCCTGTAAGCATCTGGTTGGCCACTGTGATAACAAGATGATGGATTAGATAGGCCTTCTTCAGTCTGTTCCCGCAGGCTCTTATTATGTGCTTATGTCTCTAGTATGAAAACAATGGGCAAGGCTTACACAGTAAAGATTTTCCTCCCCATTGAACCTTTTCCTCCCCCGAGAAGTCTCTACAGAAGGTTGGGGGGAATTTGCCAAAAATTGTGGGCTGAGTTCACAGAGCTGCAGTAAGAGGATGGAATCTCCCAAAATTGGACAGAGGATTCTTATGCTTTGCTGGCACAGGATTTTTCTGCCCAATTTTGGGCAATTCTCTCCTACTACAGCACTGTGCAACTCATCCCACACTAGTGGAGAGGTGCTTTTGGGTGGGGGGTACTGGGGAATGCAAAATGAAACATACATTATACATATTACACAAATTCCATACAATTGGTTAATAGATTGGATTAAAAAAACTCTATATACAGTGGCGAGAAAAAGTTTGTGAACCCCTTAGGGTTGTCACATATTTCCAGCCTAAAATGTTAATAGATCTTATCTAATCCCATAATTCTAGATAAAGAACAATAGATAACCTGATTAGACAAATGACACACAAACAGGATGCATTTTCAATATTTATGTATCCACAACTGATTCAACAGTCAATATCCATGTGTGGAAAAGTATGTGAACCTTTAGATTCAGTACCTGGTGGCACCCCCTTGAGCAGCAATGACTTCAAGTAAGCATTTCCTGCAACTGTTGGTCAGTCTCTCACATCAGTTACGAAGAATTTTGGTCCATTCTTCCTTACAGAACTGCTCCAACTCAAGTGATATTTGAGGGCTTCATTGCACTAACAGCTCAGTTCAGGTCCTGCCACAACATTTTGATAGGGTTTAGGACCAGACTTTTTCTAGGTCATTCTAAAACACAGAATTTCTTCTTCCGCAGCTATTCTTTGGAAGATGTACTTGTATGTTTAGGATCGTTGTTATGTTACATGACTCACTTTTGATTCAGCTTCAGCTCTTGGATGGATGGTCTGACATCCTCCTCTAGAATCTACTGATACACTGCAGAATTCATGTTTGTGCCGATGATGGCAAGTCATCCAGGTCCTGAGCAGCACAGCAGGCCCAAACCATCACATTCCCACCACCATGCTTGACAGTTGGGATAAGGCTGTTCTGTTCGAACTCAGTGTTTGTTTTTGCCAAACAACATTTCTCATTGGGGCCAAGAAGTTCTACTTTTTACTCATCTGCCATGAGAGCATTGTTCTGGAAGTCTTGAGGTCATCTACTGTATGTGATCTTTAGTGAGCTTCAGACATGCAGCAATGCTCTTTTTAGAGGTCAGTGGCTTCCTTCTGGATATCCTCCCATGAACATCATTCTCATTCAGCCTTTTCCTGATCGAGTCATGAACACTCGCATTAGCTAAGACAAGAGTGGCAGATCCTTGGATGTTACTCTGGGGTTCTTTGTGGCTTCTTGAATGAATCATAGAATCATAGAGTTGGAATAAGGCCATCAAGTCCAACCCCCTGCTCAATGTAGGAATCCATATTAAAGCATACCCTACAGGTGGCTGTCCAGCTGCCTCTTGAAGAGCCCACCACCTCCCTAGGTTGGTTCCATTGTTGTACCACTCTAACAGGAAGCTTTTCCTTTTTTTTATCATTAATTTTTATTCAAATTTTCAAAGACAAAAAACAACAAAACAATTAAACAATAAAATAAAATGTTGACTTCCGATTTGTCGCAGATCAGTTATAGGTCTACAATATATAACAATCCTGTCTCTAAAATTATATTATAAAATCACTTTCCTCCAGTAGTTATCTTAATTAATCATCAAATCTCATAAACATTACTTTATTCTTTCCACAAAAAGTCAAAAAGAGGTTTCAATTCCTTGAGAGATATATCTTTCAATTTTTCTCCAAATAAACATGTCGCTTAATCCATTTGATTCAAATCTGTTAGGTCCAATAATTTCAATAGCCATTCTTCCATTATCTATATTAATTCCATCTTCCATCTTCAATAATCCTGTTAAGTCCAGTAATTTCAGTAGCCATTCTTCCATTATCAGTATCCCATAATAATCTTGTTGTCATAGCCATAGTCCAAATAAACATATCAATTAATCCATCTCATCAAATCTGTTAGGTCCAATAATTTCCATAACCATTCTTCCATTATCAATATTAATTCCATCTTCCATCTCCAATAGTCCTGTTAAATCCAGTGGTTTCAGTATCCATTCATCCATTATCAGTATCCCATGATGATCTTGCTGTCATAGCCATAGTCATATAACAAGAGTCTGATGGGAATTTCCCCCATCACAAATATGTCCTTGCCATCAATTCTGATTATGTTGCTAAAATGTTGTTGTAAAGTCACATCTCTGCTCTTCTTTTTTACAAAATGCACTGGCTCATCTCTTAAGAGTTTTTCCATTGTCACATATTTGTAGTTAATTCCATAGATTTTTTCTATGTCAAGCCCCATCACATCATTCCAGTCAAGAAAATTATCCAAGACATTGATAACTTTATCACTAATATCTTCATTAATTTCTTCGGAGACAACGTTGAATTCCAAACAGTAAACTTTATTTCTAACATCCGTAAACTCCAGATCTTTTTCCAGTTCCATATTTGTTCCAGTCTCCAGGGCTTGTATCTTCCCTTTAATTTTTCCTTTCTCATCTCTAATCCCATCAAACTCCTCTCTCACAGAATCCCCTATTTCTTTAAACTCCTGCATCATTTTGCTAAATTCAATTTTCATCTCCTGTCTACCCTGTCTCAGGGTTTGTTTCGTTATCTCAATCTCACTCATTATTTTCTGAAACATAATTTCTTCCATGGTCTCAGTCACTTCCCTGGTTGCCATTCTTAGAACCACAAAAACAAAAAATTATTTCAGCCATAGCTGGGTTAATATTCCAGGCTTGCTGACATCAGTGTAGACAGTACAGCCTGCCTTATCTCTTATCAGGAAAACAAAACAAATTTAGTTCCCAGCTTCAAACAGTTAGTGGCGTCGTGAACAAGCAGATTCGTCAAAATGAAATAGACCAAAAAAAAAAATAGTCCCAGACATATAATACTCCAAAATTCATAAATCAGATTTATTTATTTTTTCCCCTCCTCGAAATAGAAATCCCTCTTCCATTAGTATCTTTAGAATGCACCTCCAGGCCAGCTTTTTGCAATAAAAACAAAGATAAGCTTTTTTCGGTTTCTTTCCTCCTTAATTTCGTGAGTAAAAGAGAAGAGTTATAACTCACCAGATGTTCTTTATAGCTGATTCATTGACAAATCTCTTTTTTGCTGCAACAATTTAAACCAAATAAAAAAAAATAGAAAGGATGCTTGCCTGTTAAGTTCCGTTTTTCTTTGAAGAAAAGATAAACGTGTCGCTTAATCAGAAAGAGCTTGATGGAAGTCCGTCCGCATTGCTGGCTGAACTTTCTCTCATAAATTAATGAAATCCAGTCCTCCCAACAAAAACAGGCTTTGTGGTTAATCTCTACGTTTCTCCCTGCCCGGGAGAAAATCTTTACCAGTCAAAAAGAACGTTCTGACTGATTTTAAAACTGAAAAAGCTTCTTCTGAGACGAGAGCTCGACTCAGAGGCAGCACAGGCTAAGCCACCCTTCCCGGAAGTCCCAACAGGAAGCTTTTCCTGATGTTCAGTTGAAATCTGGCTTCCTGTAACTGGATGCACCAATTTCTTCTTGGAGAGATTTTGATAGTACGACTGCTCCTGGGTAGAGTGACTGTGGTCTTGAACCTTCTCCATTTGTAGATTTATCTATCTGACGGTGGATTGGTGGAGCCCCAAATCCTTTGATTTTATAACCCTTTCTAGACTGATGAGCAGCAATACCTGCTTTTCTACTTAAGCACCTGATTCTAATTACTCTCTTTAATTGAGCTGATGCAGCCAGGGGTTCACTTATGTTTGCACCTACCCTAACTCTTAATGTACTTATTTGCCTAATTTACACATTGTTTTACTTCACACGACAAGGGATAGGTTAAGATAAATCCTATGGGATATTTGGAAAAGGGCTGGTTTTTATTTGCAAAGGCTATCATGGCAAAATAGTGGAATTTCCATAATTATCATTATTAGGGTTTACAGACTTTTTCTTGCCACAGTTTTATGGTAGGGTAGTGATCATTTCAGATCATCAGTAGTAAAAGATAAGTCTTTAATCTCCTCAGAATTTGGGATAAATTTAACATCAAAATATATGCATCTAAATCTCTTCTCAAAATATCTAAAATATGAATATTGGAAGAAAAATGAGATTTATAGGCTTAGGGATTTTATTAATGCTAATGAAATTTGATCATATGACAGCATTAAGAGTCTTGAATTTAAAATAGGGGTTTTATCTCTACAACAAGGTTGAGGAACCAGCGGCCCGTCATATGTTACTGGACTTCAGCTCTCATAATCTTTGGCCATTGGCCATGCTGGCTTGGGGCTAATGGGAGTTAGAGTCCAACAACAGGTTCCCCGTCTCTGTTCCTACAATATTTAAGGTAAATACTCTCTGTGTGTGTGTGTGCGTGTGCATGCGCGCACGCACCTGTAATAATTATGATACATTTATATAAGAAATATAAATTTATTTATTTAATGCTATAGGGAGGTCTCTCACACCAAGCTTCCCTTTCCACCTTTACAATAATTAAAAATTACATTGATGCAGATGTTAATCTTGGCTGCCACAGCGAGGGGTAGCTCTTAACGTGTTTTCCTGAAAGATTGTAGCTTTCCTACCGTAAGAAATTAATCTCATACAAATCTAATATGTAAATTGAAAAGTCTAACTAAATTGTGGAGCAAAACATCCACATCCCTTCCTGCTTGCTTTCACCATACTATGGTGCTGTAAAGCTTATTTTGAGTTTATTTATCAAAGGTTTATTTGAGCCACTGCTGTTTGTTTTACCCATATTTTGTGCATTCTCTTTGAAGGCCACATCACGGCTACGAGAGAGGGGTTGTGATGGCTGTTTGGCTGGAATTGAGGTCCAACAACTCTTCTGTTCCCAGAATGTGGCAATTCCTGAGCACCAGCTAAAAGAACTGAACTTGAAAATAGACAGTGCTTTGCAGGTTAGTTACTTTGATGTGGTGATTATTTTTAATCTAATTAAACTGATTGAGCAGGGACTAGATAAAATATGTAAGGTAGTCTCCTAAAAGTGTCTGATGCCTTAAGTGAGAATGGTGAAGGGAATCCCTCTAGCTAGAGTTTATGTTCCAATGACAGAGATTGTCATTGTCCCCTCAGACGAAGGTAGGGTAATGATTGATCATGGGGAAGGTGTACTTGCTCATTTTTTAAGACTACCAAGGTTTTGTGAACTGAGAAAAATATTTTGGTTTGGCTTTTAAAATTCTGGTATGTAATGTACTTTGATTTGTTGTTGTTTATTTCAGGCATATAAAGTTGCACTGGAAAGTTTGGGTCACTGTGAATATGCAATGAAGGCTGGCTTTCACTTGAGCCCAAAAGCCATTGAAGCAAGTTTGCATGTAAGTCCCCCTTTTTTTCCAGCAGAGATGTCTCTTTACTGAAGATAAGGCTGGATTGTTGCAGGTGTATTTCTTCCTTATATGTTGCTTTGGTGTTCTGTCTCTAAAGGGCTGTTGCAGTGATGCTGAAGCCCAACAAACTGGGCGGAGACAGACCCCTTCTCAGCCAATTCAGTGTGAGCTCCCAACAGTTCCTGTTCAGATAGGTGCCCACTTCCTGAAAGGAATATCCTTTAATGAGTCTGCAGCTGATAACCTGAAACTCAAAATGGTAAGGAAGCTAAACCTTAACTGTATCAAACCCAGTACTGTTTTTCCACAAGTAAAAAGTTCTGTGTTGATAATGTGCAAAGCAAAAACTCTAAATGTTTTGTCACTTTAGCAAGTGCATTCAAGAAAAAAACAAAAAGTTGTTTGGTAGTTAAAAGGTACTGGATTGCAAGCAAAACTGTGGTTCAAAAGCTAATTGTCACATTCAGCCTATGACTGCAGGGGCTTCTGTTTTCTTAAAGCTTGCTGGTGGCATTCTCCAAAAGTTAGATGCAATTCTTTTAATTGCTCCTCCTCTTCAAACCTCCTCTTCAAACCTCCTCTTCAAAAGCTGAATCGCTTTGTGTGCACATGCTTACTCTCCTCGTCATGGGATGCCTCCTCACTTCTGAAGGGATGGAGAGAGACAGGAAACAGACCTTCACCTATGGCTGCAGATAAGAGCAGAGTTTCTCCTTGCAAAGCTGCAAGCTGCTGATGGTGATGGGCCTGCCTTAGTATTGAAAGGAATTAGCCACTACTCAGTGGCTTGTGAATCAGTTACCTTTTTCCAGTAGAGGTTTTGGATTATGATGATGAAGGTATTCCTGCAAATATACCTTTTGGGCTTTCAGTATGGCGATTTGTTTCATAAGCAGGAAATTGACACTTTTCAAACAGGGTTTTCTTATTTTGTATTCTTTGCGTTGTTGTCTTATCAGGGGTGAGGCACCTTTTTGACTCAAAGGGCCAGGATCAAACTTGTGGTTGGGCTGCCCACCTTTCAAAGTTCCTTGTGTGGGGATCACAACCACCCAGCAGTTAAGTGGCTGTCAGGTACTTGGGAACCACAGCAGAATGGGTGTTGCTAGTCCTATGCTCAGCACTTTGGGAAGCACCGAGCATAGAATTGGCAAAGCACTTCTTTCTTCCCTCACCTGGGGAGATGAGGAAGAGAAAGAAAAGAAGCCTGCATATTACAGGCTTTCATTGGGTGTGGGTGCCTGTTCTCTTTTGGGAATAGGTGGGCACAGCCAAACTGAGCAGGATTTAATGCCTGCTCATCAGCTGTCAAGCATGGGTTAAATCCTGCTTTGTTGGCTGAGAACAGGCATGTGCAGCCAATGCAGAATTGATCCCTGCCCTCCCACAAAGTGATGCTAGCTGATTGGCAGGTGGGCTGGATTTTGCTTTGTGTGCTAACCTGGACCCTCTGGTGGACCAAGACTGGCCTGAAGGCCAGAGATTCCCCACTCCCGTCTTACTTTGTATCCTTTGCATCACAGACTACAGCTTGTAGTCTGAGTAATTTTATTTTACTATATTTTTATCCCTCTTTCCAGACAGCTGTTTCCCAAGGTGGTTTACATTAGTTTTTTAAAAAAAGAGCCAGGCACTCTGGTCAGTCTTACAAACACACACAATGCAAGGGGAGTGGGGGGAAAGGGTAGAGGAGTGAGACCAGGTCTTTGAGGTCAGAAGTAAGTGGTGAGCTATAAGAAGCGTTTATATCCATTTGGAGCCAGGTTGAATAGCAGTTGGTGGCTCTTGTTCCTTTGGCCACGATGATTGGGCTAGAGTGTCCTTTCCTTTTGCTTCTGCAGTCCCAGGGCAATTGGCAGGGGGGTATAAGCAAGGGGCCTGGTTCTTCTACTCCTGGTAGTCAGGGGGAAACAGCCTACCAATGGCCTTGACTCTCTGGACAATAGCAGAGGCTAGAGTGTGTTGCCTTCAACTCTAAAGTCCCTGAGCAAGCTGACAGTTGGGTAAAGATTTGTTTTGGTTAGCATTTGAAGTTTTTTTAAAAAAATACACATACATATTTTAACACTTTGTGAAACTTTATGCCTCTGTTCCCCAGTATGTGGTACATATTATATATATTAGACCATTCATGCATCTGAGGAAGTGGACTGTACTCCATGAAATGTGTTAAATCTTTAGAGTGCCAAAACACTATTTCTATATTAGATCTGATAATCCCCCCTTTTCCACACACTCTTTAGCCCTGGTTGCTATGTTTTCTCATGAATGCTGTGCATGTGCACACATACAATATTTAACAGAAACGTCACAGTTGGAACTTGGGTGCTGGTGACCGCTGGAGGAAGCAGGTGCATGTAGGTGGTGGGCTTGGACCATCTTAATTTGAGCAATACTGGTTTAAGTAATAACAACCATCAGTCTTTATTTAAGGTATTTATAATAGTTCAGAAATAAATACCAAAATCTCTAAGTGGTGTACATAAAAATGCTAAAAAGCATACAATCATAGAGAGTTGCCAACTTGTCCATTTTGACACAGGCAGCATAAGGGAGGGAGGGAAGTGTATTATTACCTGCTTGCTTCATGCATAGAGATCTTCCTCTGTTTGTTTTTGTAGCACACTATGATGCAACTAATTAAAGAAGCTGGCTGCCATAACGGAGTGACCCCAAGGGATGACTCTCCTGTGACTGAAGTACTAAACCAAGTTTGCCCTTCCACGTGGAGGGGAGCCTGTAAAACAGCTGTACAGTTGTTGTTTGGCCAAGCTGGGCTGGTAAGTAGCCATGAATGGGCAAGTAATTATTTTAGAATGTTTAAGTCCTTCTTTACTGCAGAGCACTTTATCTCAAAAATATCAGATATGTCAAAGCAGTTTACAAAAGATTTGCCCAACACAACTGCATTAAAGTGTTTCTCCATTTGATGACAGGATTATTCTTGGTATTCTCTTCTGCTGCCAGGTAGTGAGCCTGCTGAGAAGCTCTAAGGCCAGGGAATGGTCGCAGCATCTGGAGCTCACTAAGCCCATGACAGAGGCAAGTCTCCCTTACTGGCAGCAGGCAGATGCCAGGCAGCAGCTTCTACTGAGGACCTCTGGAACGAGAGAGTGAGGCTGAACAGCTGGAGCTCACTCAGCTCCTGATGGAAACTGTATGTCTTTGCTGGCAGTTGCCAGGCAGGAGGTACTTTGAGGTGAGGGAGTCAGGCTGAGCTCTATTTGAAGAGGGTAGAAATAAAAGGAAGATAGACATATGCAGCAAAGGTTTTGAAAAATGTGAGGGTTATCCTCAACACATGGAAACTTCACCAAAATGTTGCAGTGTGGAGTGTTCTTAGGTTGGCCGCCAGCAACTCAAACATGTTCTATGACATCCCATTCCTTCCCCGCTCCCTCCCCATCCATTTTCCTCCTCCCCCTAACAGTCCGCATCCCATAGCCCACTGAGCACCTTGAGCCCTCATTCGGTGTTTTATATTATTCCTGTAGGTTTACATATTTCTATAAACCTTGGGGTTTCCCCCAGCCTTCTGATTCACCCTCTTGTGCACAGATGGTGTAGTGTTGGCCACATAAAGATCCACACTAAAAAAAATGAGTTCATTATTAGCATATATGATGACCTTATTAATCAACCATTTTCTCTGTAATCCATGTTGTTTTTAGGGAATTTACATAACCACAGAGTAAAATGTTTTCAACCTAAAGTTCATTGCTTGTATAATTTATTCACTAGATGCATCTACCTTATTGCACAAGATTCTTTTATCCCAAGAATAAGAGACATTGCAGAGTAATGATGACAATATATTTATTACCCGCCTCTTATCAGCAGGTTCTAGGGCGGGTTTCAACAGTTTAAAATTTAGTATTAAAAACAATGAAAACAGATTATAATCACAGGAGTAGAGTGGGTCCTGAAAACATACATTTCAGGTGCCAAAGGCCAGGGTTAAAGAGGTGCATCTTTAGCATTCGCTGAAAACTGTAAAGTGAAGGTGCCAGGCGCAGTATCTGTGAGGAGGGAATTCCACAACTTAAGGGCTGCTACAGAGAAGGCCCTTTCCCAGACCACCATCCCCCAAACTTCTGAGGGTGGCAGAACTACCAAGAAGGCCTCCTCTGCAGATCTTATCATGGAGAGGGTCTGTAGGGAAGGAGGAGAAGAGGAAAGTCTTGACCTGGCATGGAAAAGATAACAATGTTGGCGCCAAGCTCACCTCGTCAGGGAGATTATTCCATAATTTGGGGGCCACCACTGAGAAGGCCATCTCCCTTGTTGCCAGACTGAGCTTCCTTTGGATTAGGCACCCGGAGGAGGGCTTTGATGTTGAGTGTAGTGTACTGATGGGTTCTTGTCGGGAGAGGCGTTCCATCAGGTATTGTGGTCCTAAGCCGTGTAAGGCTTTATACCTTAAAAGCAGCACCTTGAATCGAGCTCGGAAACACAGGCAGCCAATGCAAGCGGGCCAGAATCGGTTTTATGTGTTCAAACCGTCTGGTCCCTGTTACCAATCTGGCTGCTGCATTTTGCACAAGCTGCAGTTTCTAAACCGTCTTCAAAGGCAGCCCCACGTAGAGCGCATTGCAGTAATCTAACTTGGAGGTTACCAGAGCATGGACAACTGAAGCCAGGTTATCCCTGTCCAGATAGGGGTGCAGCTGGGCCATCAACCGAAGTTGGTAGAAGGCACTCGATGCCACCGAGGCTACTTGAGCCTCAAGTGACAGAGATGGTTCTAAGAGAACCCCCAAGCTACGAACCTGCTCCTTCAGGGGGAATGCAACCCCATCCAGGACAGGTTGGACATCCACCAAGAACCACCAGCAGCATCTCAGTCTTGTCTGGATTGAGCCTCAGTTTATTAGCCCTCATCCAGTCCATTGTTGCAGCCAGGCACCGGTTCAGCACATTAACAGCCTCACCTGAAGAAGATGAAAAGGAGAAATAGAGCTGCGTGTCGTGAGAAAAGGAGTCCAAGATGCGTGGGAGTTTCTAAAAGAGGACATTGTAAAGGCACAATGGCAAACAATTGCGTCAAAGAAAAAGGGGGGAAGGCAGCAGAAGAAGCCAATATGACTTCACAGAAAAATTAGAGATGATCTGAAAACAAAAAAGGACACATACAGGAAGTGGAAGGAAGGCAAGGCCACAAAGGAAGAGTTCAGACAGGTAGCATGGAATTGCAGGGATGGCGTCAGGAAGGCTAAAGCTGAGAATGAGCTGAGGTTAGCGAGCGATTCCAAAAGCAACAAAAAAGCTTTCTTCAGGTACATCCATCGTAAAAGACGGAGAAAAGAAACGGTGGTGGAGCTACTCAGTGAGGATGGCAAAATGATAACAGATGACAAAGAAAAGGCAGAATTGCTCAATTCCTACTTCGGCTCAGTCTTCTCCCAAAAGAGGTCTATGACCCTCCTGAGAAATGTGAAGTGGAAGGGGCAGGATTGCAGTTTGATAGACAAATGGCCAAGAAATACCTAATCACTCTGAGTGACTTCAAATCTGCGAGGCCCGATGAACTGAATTCTAGAATATTGAAGGATCTGGCTGAAACTCACGGAACCAATATTATCTTTGCGAAATTGTGGAGGATGGGTGAAGTGCCAGATGACTGGGGAGGAGGGCTAATGTTGTCCCTATCTTCAAAAAGGGCAAACAAGAGAAACCTGGGAACTACAGGCCAAGTCAGCCTGACCTCGATCCATAGGAAAAATCTGGAGTGGATTATAAAGTGGTTGATCTGTAAGCACCTTAAAAATAATTGATTATTAAAAGCTGACATGGATTTATCCAGAACAGATCCTGCCAGACTAATCTTACCTCATTTTTTGATCGCGTATCCTCCCTGGTAGACTGTGGGAATACTGTAGACATAATATATATTGACTTCAGCAAAGCTTTTGGCAAACACCCCATGTCATTCTGATTAGCAAGCTAGCTAAATATGGGTTGGATGGAACAGCTATCAGATGGATCCACAGTTGGCTCCAGAATCATACTCAAAGAGTGCTTATCAATGGTTCCTTCTCCAAGTGGAGGGAGGTAGCAAGTGGGATACCTCAGTACTTGGTCCTGGGCCCAGTGCTCTTCAACATTTTTCTTGAATGAGGTGGTGCAGGGAATGCTATCAAATTTTCAGATGATACAAAATTGGGAGGGATATCTAATACCATGGAGAACAAAAACAAAATTCAAAGGGACCTTGAGGCGCTGGAGCAGTGCGCTGAAAAAACAACAGAATGAAATTTAACAGGGCTAAGTGCAAAGTTCTGCATCTAGGAAAAAAGAAAGCAAGTGTATAGTTATAAGATGGGGGATACTTGGCTCAACAATACTACATGCGAGAAGGATCTTGGGATTTTTGATCACAAGCTGAATATGAGCCAACAGTGCCATGCGGCTACAAAAAAGGCAAATGCTCCTTTTAGCTGCTTTAATAGGATAATAGTTTCCAAATTGTGTAACGTACTAGTTCACCTCTACTCGGCACTGGTTAAGCCTAATCTTCTGGACACCGCACTTTAAGAAGAATGCAGACAAACTGGAACAGGTTCAGAGGAGGGTAACTAGGATGATCAGGGGGCTAGAAACAAAACCTTATGAGGAGACACTGAAAGAACTGGGTGTGTTTAACCTTGAGAAGAGGAGACTGAGGGGAGATATGATAGCACTCTTCAAGGACTTGAAAGGTTGTCACACAGAGGAGGGCCGGGATCTCTTCTCAATCATCCCAGAGTGCAGGACACGGAATAATGGACTCAAGTTACAGGAAGACAAATTTTGACTGAATATCAAGAAAAAGTTCTGAACTGTTAGAGTGGTATGACAATGAAACCAGTGAGCTAGGGAGGTGATGGGCTCTCCAACATTGGAGGCCTTCAACACACAGCTGGACAGGCACCTGTCAGGTATGCTTTAATTTGTATACTTGCATTGAGCAGGGGGTTTATGGCCTTATAGGCCCCTTCCAACGTCACAATTCTATGATGCTTAGTATTTCTTGGCCTAATCCACCTCTCACAAAATTGTTAGCCTAAAATGCCAGTCTGAGCTCATTGGAGGAAGTTATGACATCAGTAATAATTATAATTGAAATAATTATACAGCCAGCGTGGAGTTTTCACATTCCGCAATGTTAAACTAAAAATACCCCCATGCCATTCTGATTCCTTCCATAAGCTCATTTCAAAACAAAACCTTACAAAACTTATAGTCCTGAACTTAGAAACGCTTGCTTAACAGCCCACTAAATTTCCATGGTGATACACAAAACAGAGACTCAAGAGTTCAAAGTGTAAAAAGAGAGAGAGAAAAACCAAACCCTTTTTGGGCTATTTTGTGTCAGAGTTCTCATAATCTGTTGAAATTCATTAAAAATCAGCCGTGTTCACAGAATACCTGTAATCCTATTACTGACCTTGCCCCATATTCTGACCTTCATCTTCTGCAGTTTAAAAGTTAAAAAAATGCCTGGCTGATTTTTAATTAATTTAAGAAATTTTGGCTTGAACTGAATGATAATGTCGAGCATCCTCAGTTAGAACCAACTGTCAGTGTTCTAAAAGCCAGACTCACAGCTGCTGGGCTTGCCTAATCAGGGGGCCACACCCATGCCAGACCTTTATTTCACTTTAGACAGTCATGGCTTCCCCCAAATATCCTGGGAAGTGTAGTTTGTGAAGGGGGCTGAGGGGAGACTCCTATTCCCTTGGCAGAGGTCCAGTGGCCAGAGTGGTTTCACAGCCAGCTGCTCTGAAGCTCTGTGAGGGGAACAGGACATCTCCTAGCAAATCTCAGCACCCTTCACTAACTACACTTCCCAGGATTCTTTGAGAGAAGCCATGAGTGCCTAAAGTGAAATAAAGGTCTGGTGTGGATGCGGCCAGGAACAGCTTTGGTTTAAATGTGGGTGGGAGGCTACATGTGCCTGCTGTAGAACAAGAAAATGGTGGAGGAAACCCTGAAAAAGAATGATACTGTTCCCAGTGTTTTCCTTGTGGAAAGGAAAGGGCCTTCCCCTCTGCCCAGTGCTCTCCCACCCACCCAATCTCCTCCCCTCCCCCAGGTTAGTGTCACCTATCGTAAGCATGATTTTATAGGAGTAAATCCCACTGAACTCAAAAAGCATGCAAGTGATCAAACCTGCCCTCCCCTCCTATCCCCTCCCTCTTGCCCCTTCCCTCTCCCTCCATTGCCCTCCCCATCATCTTCCAATCCCCTTCTTCCCCCTTCTCCTCCTCTCTTTCCCCTCTGCCCTCTCCCTCCCCCATGGTCAGTTTTGCCTATCCTAGGACTATGACCTAGGAAACCAGGGTTCAAATCCCCACACAGCTATGAAGCTCACTGGGTGATCTTGGGCCAGTCTCTGCCTCTCAGCCTCAGAGGAAGGCAATGGTAAACCACCACTAAATACCGCTTACCATGAAAACCCTATTCATAGGTTTGCCATAAGTCAGAATCAACTTGAAGGCAGTCCATTTCATTTTCAAGCATGATTGCATGGGAGTAAATCCCATTGAACTCAGTAAGCATGCAAATGATCAAACCTGCTCTCCCATCCTCCTCCCTCCCATCACCTTCCTTTTGCCCCTTCCCTCCTCCTTCCTTCACCCCTCTTCCCTCCCCTTCCAATCCACTCCTTCCCCTCCCCCTCCTTCTGCTCCCCTCTCCCCCCTTCCCTCTACTCTCCTCCTCCTCTTCCCCCATGGTCAGTTTTACCTATCCTAGCCATGATTGCACAGGAGTATATCCCACTGAACTCAATAAGCATGCAAATGATCAGACCTGCCTTTCCCTTCCTTCCCCTCTTCTTCCCCTCCCCTCCTCCTTCTTCCTCCTCACCTGCCCACTCCAGGCTTCCCTCCCTATGGTCAGTTTTACCTATCCTAAGCATGATTGCATGGGAGTAAATCCCACTGAACTCGATAAACATGCAAATGATCAAACCTCCCCTCCCCCCCTGCTCCCCTCCCCATCCTCTGTGGTCACTTTCACCTATCCTAAACATGATTGCAGGGGAGTAAATCCCACTAAACTCAATAAGCGTGCAGATGATCAATCCATTCTCAGCACAGGATCTCATTTCTTACCTCCCAGACTAAAAAGCAGGGAAATTCACTAATAGGCAAAAAACCTTGCAGTTTAAGAATGTCCCTATAGCCAACAGATTTTTCTATCAAACTTTAAAAAGCAGGGAAATTGGGCAGCTATAGTGAATGCATCAGGGGAGCAGGAGACCTGACCTCATCGCTGAGATATTGTACAGATTTGTCAAGATGCTGCAGTAGGAGGAGTCATCCCTAACCAGGAATGTCCTCCAGCCCTATCTAGCAAATTATATTTCTTTCGTTCGTCATCATAGAAATCTGTGCCAAAGTAAATCAAACATTTAAAGTGACTATCTGAACAATATCAACTGTTTTAATATTGTTGCTTCTTCCCTGCTAAAACAAGATCAGCACAACACGTTTTGTTTCTGTTATTCGGGCTACCTGCAGGTGTTGCCACCACTCACCATATCCTCATAGGGACATGTTGCCAAATTCTTCCAAGATACACAGGAAGTGGATTGGACTGTGAAAGACCAATCCAAATTGTCTTTGCATTTTTACAAATTTGTAGGGCAGTACAATATCTCAGCGAGGTTAGGTCTCCTGCTCCCAAGGTGCATTAACTATAGCTGCCCAATTTCCCTGCTTTTGAAAGTTTGATAGAAATATCTGTTGGCTATAGGTACATTCTTAAACCACAAGGTTTTTTGCCTGCTAGTGAATTATATTTGAAATGAGCACCTTTGTTGCCCTTGGTAGAAGAAAAGGTTAAGAAGCAGGGCTTGATTGCATAAGAAGGAATGGATCAGTAATATCCCCTAAAACAGGTGTGGCCTGATACCTGATAAGTTGGGAATAAGTGCAAGTGTGAGTTAGGTTTCAGTAGGGGATAATTAGTGATTTGCTTTTCGGAACACTGAGGCACAAGAAGGAGTGTGCTTCTTCAGCTGCAGAGATTGAGGAATTGGTCGCCAAAGCAGCGGTGGTGCTACTTTTTTGTGGTCTTATACTGTTCAACAATTAAGCCTTCTTCCAAACCGGAATTGTCCATTAAAAGCAAGATGCTTATGCAGACTCCTAAGAAATGTGCCCTTGCCCTCAGTTTTCTTCACTTTTTGGATATGTGATGTTGATATTGCCCAAGTAGTGTTGTAATGGGGGTAGAACAGGGACTTTTACTATTTGGGCAGAAACTGCCATGGGTAGTTCTTATGTGCCGATAGAAACAGTTACGTCTACATGTTTGAATTCTTCCAGTTAGGTGTACTAATTGATGAGACATTCTCTTCCATTGTTTAGATGGTTCTCTGGGTGGGGGTGATGGAGGAAACATCTGCAAAACAAGAACAATGCGAGTCAGGAGTCATTTCCCAGGCTGGTTATGAGAAATGGCTGTATTTTGAGATTAGCTTGTTCAGATAAATGGAACATGAGGAATTGCTTCTGCATCCACCAAAATGCTACTGGCATATACCGCAACACCGCTTAAAAATTCTGAATATTAATTGGTATATAAATGCATGAAAATACCTGAAATAATTAAATACCATTAAAGTTCACATTTCCACAATTGAACTTGAAGCTCTCAAGGCTTCATAAGTACAGAGGAAAGCCTTAAAACATGTGTGGGCAGTGCAGACAGTTTCCACTGGATCACAAAACGGGGCTTCTGAACTCAGCATTGGTCTCTTGTTCTTTGAACCCTCAGCATCTCTTTCCTGTCATATCCTGTCCTCATAGCAAGAAAGGTTTTCCTTTTTATAACATTCCAAATTTTGCAGCACCTTAACTGTCTAGATTGAATGCAGGATAATCTTATTGTGAAAACTTGTTTTATCATTTTATGTGGCAAATTGTGAGGGCAACTAAAATGGCTTACTAGAGATCAAGTAGATGCATCCTCTCCAAAGCAGGACAAATGGAAAGGCCCAGATTATCTGCAGCTGTTTTTTTAAAGCCTTCCTCTTTTGAGTTGACTGTGTCCTTTTCAGATGTTATGCCACAGGATTGGCAAATGAGAAGCAATTCTTCATCTCATCCCCCCATTTAAAATTCCTGTACATGCACCCCTTGCTTGCCTAATGGCTGAATGCAGTAAACTAGATAAGAATTGTTGTCCCTCCAGATGTTGCTGAACTACCACTCCCATAAGCCCCAGCAAGCATGGCCAATGGCCAGGGATGATAGAAACTGTAGTTCAGCAGCATCTGGAGGGCCAAAGGTCCCTTATGCCTGTAGTAGACTAATGTTCAGCTCCTGTAGCAGTGGGATGGTGCTTTTGTTAGTTTTAGGGAATTACATTCTACTCTATTAGAAAAAAAAATACCTGTTTCAAGGCGCAAGATGCTTACTGCTTTTTCTTTGTAAATAGGTGGTTGTGGATACAGCACAGATTGAAAACAAAGAAGCATATGCACCACAAATCAGTTTAGAAGGTTCCAGAGTTGTTGTTCAAGTTCCATCAACTTGGTAATTATGACTTACTCCTTCAGAATATCCAGGCAAGCTTTTAAGAAAATTGAGTATTAACTTTTTTGTATGAAAGTGAGTGAGTGAGTGATATCTACAGGGGACTTGTTATTAAAAACTGTTTCCTTAGGTGCCTGAAAGAAGATCCTGCAACCATGTCTCTGCTGCAGAGAAGCCTGGATCCAGAGAAGACTTTGGGACTGGTAGATGTGCTTTATACTGCCGTGTTTGACCTGAATCGGTGGAAGGAGGGAAGGTAGGTACCGCTTGTGCTGCAGCCTTCCACACGCAGGGGTTAAGCACCGATGAAGCGTCATTCAGCAGCACTTGGTCACATGTGGCAGGAGAAGGTGGCAATGAGAAGTCTCACCTAGGATAGGCTCCGCTGAGGGCTGCGCAGGGAGACTGTGCAGGTGACAGTGCCTGGTGTGGCCGAGCGGCTGCTCAAGCCCAAGCGCCCGAGGGACTAAGCGGAGTCCACTCACCTGGTGGGTGCGTAAGAAGCGGCCATTGTGATATCACCATAATTTCCCAGAGCAGCACTATGTTGGGGATTGTGGGGACAGAAAAATAGAAGCAAATTACATGGCTGCTGCCTGCCACCAGTCGTAAGCCTTCAAGGTGTGTGTGTGTGGGGGGGGGGGGAGGCTGTGCCAGACTGGGAGGGGAGGGGGGAATGGGGGTACTTCACCAGGGACAGCAACCTTGCCTGTGAATACAGAGCTAAGTTGCTTCAAAAGCTTGTAATAGTGAAATGCTTCTTCCTAGTTAGCGTGCACACACAAAAAGTGTCTGCAGCCTGAACCCAAAACCTGCAAATACCTGAGATACTTGCTTTATTATCAGACTGAGAGGGGGGATCCTTTTTTAAAGGATAATTTTTAAAAAAATTCCCTCATGTATTACCTCTCCTTCTTTAAAGAAAGGAAGGAACATCAGGAAATTGAAAAAGTTAGGCTGATCAGTACCTGGAAATAGGTTGGGTCAGATTAACAAATTTATAATAATTTTTGTGGAGGAAAATGAAGGTGATCATACCAAGATATGTCTAAGATCAGATCTGTGCTAAACTACCTTAAGGTGGCTGGTTTGATTTGTGGGTACCTTGACCATAAACACATAGTGCCTTCAGTAAATTTTGTCCTAACTCTGTATGTAATTCAGAAATATGGCCTACAAAAGAATTTGGTGAGGCTGGATACACAACTTTGATGGAAAAGCAGCATGCAGTAATGAACTATAAAGAGGCAATGCTAAATATCATTGTTACTTAGATAAAATACTGAAGCTTACGCTCATTATGAGAATATTATGTTAGTAGGGTAGCCAACACATACAACTGGATCCATTTCAGTCGGGCTTCAGGCCTGGACATGGGACTGAAACAGCCTTGGTCGCCTTGGTAGATGATATGAGGAGGGCGTGGGATAGGGGCGAATGCACCTTCCTTGTCCTCCTTGATCTCTCAGTGGCTTTCGATACCGTTGACCATGTTATCCTCCTGGACCGCCTGAAGAGGTTAGGCATGGGGGGCACTGTATTGCAGTGGTTCCATTCCTTCCTCTCTGGTAGGTACCAAAGAGTGGCATTGGAGGATGAGGTCTCGGATCCTTGGCCTCTCACTTGTGGGGTGCCACAGGGTTCCATCCTCTCCCCGATGCTGTTCAACATCTATATAAAGCTGCTGGGGGCAATCATCAAGAGATTTGGGCTGCAATGTCATCAGTATGCGGATGACACGCAGCTCTATCTCTCATTTAAATCTTCACCGAGGTTGGCTGTAGAAACCCTGTCCAAGTGCCTGGAGTCGGTGAGTGGCTGGATGGGAAGGAATAAGCTGAAGCTGAACCCTGACAAAACCGAGGTACTGTTTGTGGGAGACAAGGGAAGGCTGGGGGATGTGGACCTGGTGCTCAGTGGGGTACGAGTGCCCCTGAAAAACCAGGTCCGCAGCCTGGGGGTCATTCTTGACTCCCAGCTGTCCATGGAGGCTCAAGTCTCGGCTGTGAGCCAGGCGGCGCTGTATCAACTCCATCTGATATGGAGGCTGCGCCCCTACCTTCCCAACCATGTGCTCCCACCGGTGGTACATGCCCTGGTCACCTCTCACCTAGACTACTGTAATGCGCTCTACGTGGGGTTACCCTTGAAAACGGTCCGGAAGCTGCAACTGGTACAGAATGCGGCGGCTCGTCTGATTAAAGGCAGCCGCCAGCAAGATCACATCACTCCAGTGCTGAAGGAGTTGCACTGGCTACCGGTTGTTTACCGGGCCCAATTCAAGGTGTTGGTTTTGACCTTTAAAACCCTACACGGTTTTAGCCCAGTCTATCTGAAGGAGCGCCTCCAGCATCGTCAGGGATGCCGCTCAACAAGATCAGCCTCAGAAGACCTTCTCTCGATCCCACCGGTTAAAACAGCTAGACTGGTGAGGACTAGAGAGAGGGCTTTTTCAATAGTGGCCCCCACCCTGTGGAACTCTCTCCCAAATGATCTCCACCATGCCCCTTCTATGATGAGCTTCCGCCGGGCCTTGAAGACCTGGCTCTTCAGGCAGGCTTTTGGGGTGGGTTAGGTTTTTACTGTTATGGTTTTAAATTTTAACGTTTTAATGTATTGTTTTTTTATCTTGTACGTCGCCCAGAGTGGCTGGACAACCAGCCAGATGGGCAGCTAATAAATTTAATAAATAAAATAAATAAATAATAAATAAAACATGTAAATAAATATTGGGCTGTTTTAACTCACGGTTTTCTGAAGTGCTTCCCCCCCCCCTTAGATCTAGGGAAACTGGGAGACATTTCTAATTTTTAGGATAACCTGATGGCCAGGTCATTCTCCATGATATTCCAGCAGAGTACCCAGATCTTCAACGCCGTATAATAACATTTGGCACCGAACATGTTAGGCATGGGATACTTATTTCAGCTAACACACCTTTGGAGATTACCACCTCTCTGGCCCAAGAACAGCCATGTATCAGTAAAACAGGAAAGTCAAATGAGAAGGAGCAAATGCCATTTTATTTACTACCAATATAAACTTCAGCAGCAGCAGAGAAAATTTTGTTCAACCTTTTTAAATTGCCTGAGGCAGTGGAGCGAAGCCTCTCTTAGGCTTCTGTCAAACTTCCTCAACCACCACCACATCCTCAACAGCCAGCTTTGCCTACACATTTTCTCCACATCTCCACCCCACACTCTGTTGTCCTTCACCTGTCATACTGTTCAACAAAAGCAAGCAACACCACCCCACATAAGAGAACTGAAGGAACCCTCCCCTCCCCAAGCAGCAACCTTTGCTTGGGAAATAATCAAAAACATAGTCTCACTACTTTATACAGTCCCCCAAGCTGGGAAGCCATCTGTATTCCCTGCAGCTGCCTTACTTCCTTTACTTTACTTCACATGAACATAGATCCAGCAAGTTGACCAAGCTGGGTAGCTAGTGCATCCTTCTGGCATAGATGAAAGTTGAGTATTGGGTATGCATTTTCTTTTCAGTATTCTTAGCTGTGCTATGGTGTCTTCGTGTTCAGAAGCTTAACATTGCCTAGACAGAATGATAGTTGTTTGTTTTTGAGGCAACATCTTACACTCGTTATGAGAAAATTATGTTATGGGGTATACAAATATATAACACATATATAACATAGCACATAAATAAATATTGGGCTGTGTAACTCATGATTTTCTGAAGTGCTTACATTTTCCCCTAGATGATATTTGCTAACCTGTGGGTTGCGGGCCATATCTGGCCCCCTTAGAGTTTTATTGTGCCCTTCCCTCAAATATTTGCCTTTTTTAAAAAATTGATTGCTGCTATGCGTCCCACATGGTAATGACATGATGCCCCAAGTTTTTTTGTGGGTACTCCCAAAGCCCACCCAATTTCCTATTTTAAAAATTAAATATACTTTTTACAACTTTGTTTTCTTAAAAAATACTGGCAGCTTCCATAGGCTCCCTGCTTTGATACAATGGTGCCAATATTTTTTTGTGGTCCTCAAAGCCCTCCCCCCCAATTTGTCAGTTTTTTTAAAAAAAACTTCAAGTATATTTTTAAATACTTGTTTTATATTGACTGCTCCCATGGGTAACCCACTGTGATGCCAAAAGGTTTTTGGAGGCCTTTGCTGAAATTTGTGATTTTTAAATTTTTTGTTTAAAAAATTACTGACCATTCCTGCAGGTCCACTACTTGATTCTGTGATACTAAAAGGTTTTTGTGACCCCCAAAGTTGCCCCCCAAATCTGATTTTTTTAAAATTGCCACTTTGAGCACTCCCACTTTGACATGAGGACCTGAGGGAATTGATGAGTCGATTGGCCCAAAAATGGTTAGCCATCCCTGTTTTATTCATTATCATATGTTCCTAAGAAACCCAAATTGCATGTCTTGGTGCTGATTCTCGTAAAGATGTCTGTTTTGAAGGGAATGAATTTTTTGCCTGAAACGGGGTTCTTTTTGTTAAAACAGAGAGCAAGCTTTGCCCTGCATTCAGATTCAGCTCCAGCGTGAAATCTGTGACTTCGGGGGTCACATTGACTTACCATCTGGAAATGGAAGCAAATCAACTGGTGGCTTGCAAAGAACCTTCTCAAAGTTGACTTCACGGTTTACAAAGAAAACTTCCTGTTCAAGTTCAAGCAACAGTGGAAGTTATTCCATTCCTAATACACCTTCCAAAACCCTTTTTATAGCTAACAACTCAGAGGATAAAGCAAAAATGCCCAACAATATGGATGCCCGACTTCAAAGTATTCTGAACATTGGTAACTTCCCCAGGGCTGTTGAGTCACCCCAGACAACGCAGAGCTCAAGCAATCAGGTTGTCAACGGGTTCCTTCTTGTCAGGCGCGACGGTGGCAAAGCAGATGACATCAAGGATGCCAAAGGCATGAATTTACCAACTGACCAAGAAATGCAGGAGGTCATAGATTTCCTCTCTGGCTTCAGTATGGGCAAGTCCCAACAGAGCTCTCCACTGGTGAGGAGAAGGAACTCTGTTGCATCGTCTTCAGCTGCAGCAGAGCAGAAGCCTGCTGCTGTGCAACAACAGTCCCAGTCTTCGTCTCACACGCCTTTGCACCATCTCCAGCAAGGGTTGCCACAACTGCAGCAGCCTCAAAAGCCGCAGCAGCAAATGCATTACTATCAGCATCTGCTTCAACCCATTGGGTCCCAGCAGCAGCGTCCCCCTGGCAAGTGGCCAACCAATTCCAGCCAGCCATCAGCCCAAACTGTTGGTCCAGGATTGGCTCACATCCCTCAGTGGAGCAGTCATGCCTTTTCTGATCTGAGCTCTGACTTGTATAGCTTGGGTCTTGTGAACAGTTACATGGACAACATGATGTCAGAGATGCTGGGACAGAAACAGCAAGGACCTAGAAATAACACTTGGCCAAACGGTGACCAGAGTGATGGAATCTTTGGGATGTTGGGAGAGTTTCTACCTTTTGATCCTGCAGGTGTGTGCATATATACTAAATGTAATGTTCTACTGCATGTTTGTTGGGTGATTTGCTTGAATGTGTTGAATGCTGTCCATCAGTAGACTGCAAGGTAAACATACTGTATATCACTTGTGTCTTTTGCAGTTGATGGGTGGGATGCAAACCAGAATGACTTGCTGGTAGAAGAAATAGGAAATAAAAGGCTCTAGATGTAATGCAAAACCCATGTGTGGGTTTTTAATAGATCTTCTGTTTATGAATACTATTCTTTGGGTTGGAATCAGTCATGTTTATAGTAGGTCTGTTTAACGGAAGTCCCACTGATTTCACCATGGAGCCATCCCCTTACAAGCATGTATTAAAAATCCTCAAATCATGTGAGGGTGAAATTAGTCCTTAGTTTGTTCTCTGTACTGTGGTGAGCTTCCTCTAAAGAGAGGATGGGCACAAGGCAGGCTGTGGGCCGCTTAGAGTCAGCTGGTGTCTAGAATTCTTGCGGAAGCATAGGCATCTCCCTCTTCCCTTGTAGTACCTGCCACTGCTGCCACCTGCTGCTTCATCCAGATCAATCTGCCCATGCATTGCTTTGGCTAGCCCCTGCCCTGTTTCCAGTTCTTGTGTTGTAAAGCAAGAGTGCATGCTCAGGGTCACTTAACAAGATTAACCGAAGAGATTTTGAACATGTTGACTTGTTTTGGTAAATATAAAGCAAGTATCTGGACAACAAGGATTCTGGTGTGTGGGTAGGGTGAATGGTCCTGCTTTGTGGCAGCAGACTGGACTCTCTGGCTTCTTGTTCCCTTCTGGCTTTGTGATTCCATACACTTTAAAAAGCTGGTATGGTAATGGCATCTTCTGTATATTCCTGCGTTGTATCTGCACAGAATAAATACAGATGTATAAAAGGCATTTTCTAACAAAGCTGACAAGAACAAAAACAGCAGCTGGCATTACTTCAAATCCTGGGTGAAGAAAGATGTCTCCTCAACGTCCCCTTTCTCATTTCACATGTAGTGTCAAGAATATGTTAGTAAAGTGCTAATGGTTGATATTTTGGGCTACTTTGCTTGTCTTTTGTAGAAGTCTGCTTGCTTTCAATGCTGTTGTTGACGTTGTGAAGATTGTACAATTGATACTAATTTTAAAAGAAATTGTTTGAATAATGGAAGTATTGCCACAACTCCAGCATGGAATGGACGTTTGAAGCATACCTGTTTTGTAGGAAGCCAGCCCAAGTGGGTAGCAGTTCTTAAAAATATTCTTACCTTAAGCAGTGGGTGGATAGGTGGGCCCCATGTCCAAATCTTCAAATGGTTAAGAGTCACCAGGCATTGCCCCCACTGCTAACGCTTCCACCCTCCCCTCCGGACCAGCTCCTTGACACACACGTGTGTTTTGGGGATGGGCAGAAAGAGAAAGTGTGCCTCTCACAAGTCACCTCACTACTGCTTGCTGTTTTGTAATTTGGTTCTTCACTCTGTTCCCAAGGCACATTCTTGCTAATCATGTACAGTATGTATGTTCTTGCCAGGATGAAGTTTTGCTTAACTTAATAGGATTGAACATATCTGCTCTGCTGAGATTCCTGAGTGCAGCTGGGGGGGGCTGCATTCCTTTAGACAAAGTAATCTTAACAGGAGGATTTTTGTGCCTCTTGGTTTCTTGGACCTGCTTCCTTCAGACATTCTTTAGTCTGTTCCATCGTTATGATGCAGAGTAATCTCTCTTGGCAATAGGAATGACTTTTTGAAATTAGTTTTCCCACAGGTCTGCTGGGCTGCCAAATTCTATAGCAGTATGATTCATGGAGGGATTATCAACATACCTGTGAATATATAGGAACAGCTTCTTGGCTCCAGGCTGTTAGAGACCCTGAGGCAGTCTGCTTAGGAAGGGACCCCATGACTGATCTGGCAGAGGAGCAGAGGCATTGCCTGGCTTTAGGTTTGGGTTGCTTCCCCTGCTTGTCTGCTTCCTTTGTTTTATCCTTCTCTTTGTGTTAGTGTATGTAATGGATTTTAGCAGTATTGATCTGCCTTTCTATTTGATTTGTTTTAAAAATGAGACATAAACTTCTAAATAAACATATAGTTGGGCACACAGAGAAAACATTTCTGTGCTTCCATTTTGCATGATGCCATCACCCCCTGTCTAATCTGCTGGTGGCTGCAGTGAGGGGGATTCCTTTACACAGCATATTTTGCCTGCCTGTCTGTAAATCTTTCCCTGATGAAGTACTTAATTTTCCGCACTTCAGCAAACATTCCCAACTGCTGACTAGCTTCCATCATGTGTGGGTGTGGGTGCGTGCGTACATGTGTGCGTGTACGCACATGATCTCCCCCTCTGAAGAGTAGATGGCTAAGCTGAAAGGATTAAATGAGGGGATCATTGCAATGGAAATAGCCAAATGTGTCAACAATTGACTATCAGGCTTCTTTCTTGGGTTTTTTTTTTAACATCCAGTTGGCTCTGATCCAGAGTTTGCTCGCTATGTGGCTGGAGTCAGCCAGGTCATGCAACAAAAAAGGCAAGCACAGCACTTCCGTCGCCCCAGCAACACACGTAACAACTGGCCTCATCCTGATGATCCTCACAGAACTTGGCCTTTCCCAGAGTATTTCACTGAAGGGTAAGGAGTCACTGGTAACAGTACATCCAGCTTTGCAAACCATCATAAGATGTAGTAAACTAGGGTTAACCAAAACAGGATTTTGGGTGGATTAATTATAATTATGTTATTTAAACCTTTATACTGCATGTCTTCCAAGTATAGCCATGAATCTCACTGGGTGACCTTGGGCCAGGCATGTCTTGCAGCTTAACCTACCCCACAGGGTTGTTGTGAGGATTAAATGAGTAGGGGAGAACCATGTACGCTATCTTGAGCTGTTTGAAGGAAAGGGTGGGATATAAATGTAAGAAAGAACACATGTGCAGACGTCTTATGGATATTTTCTGTTTTGGTTCTGAGGTTGTAATGCAACATAGTGCTTTCCAGATGTGGTTGGATAACAGCTCCCATAATCCCTGACGGTTAGCTATGCTTCCTTAGGTTAATGGGAGTTGGAGTCTACAACATCTGGAGGGCACCACCTTGGCTACGCTTGCTGCAATGTCAGTTTTAAAGGGTTGCTAAGTGAATGTGTTCATGGTCCTTAGAGGGGATATGAATTCCAACTGCAGTGCCTGAACAAGCCATGAGATAAATACTATAAGACAACACTGGATTTCTCAGTCTTTTTTTAATCTTCAAGGAGATTTTTCTGGTTGCCCTGTGAAGGTTCAGAAACATTTAAAAGCGAGGCCACCCCACCCCCACCACTCTCACCTCCATTGGGTTTCTCTCTGATTGCTTTCCTGTTCTCAGGGAGATGACAAGCAGCTGGTCAGTTACTCAGGGCGACTCTGCCAGCTCCAGTGATGAGACCTCCTCAGCCAATGGAGACAGCCTGTTTTCCATGTTTTCAGGGCCAGATATTGTTGCTGCAGTCAAGCAAAGAAGGTGAGTTGAATTACATTTCAATCTGGTTTTAGGCCCGGTTTTGGCACTGAAACAGCCTTGGTTGCCCTGTATGATGACCTTTGTCGGGAGAGGGACAGGGGGAGTGTGACTCTGTTGATTCTCCTTGATCTCTCAGCTGCTTTTGATACCATCGACCATGGTATCCTTCTGGGAAGACTCACGGAGTTGGGGGTACTGCTTGGCAGTGGCTCCGCTTCTACTTGGTGGGTCGCCACCAGAAGGTAGTGCTTGGGGAACATTGCTTGATACCCTGGACCCTCCATTGTGGAGTTCCGCAGGGATCGGTACTGTCCCCCATGCTTTTTAACATCTACATGAAGCCGCTGGGTGCGGTCATCAGGAGTTTTGGGGTGCGTTGTCATCAGTACGCTGATGACACGCAGCTCTATTTCTCCTTTTCATCTTTTCAGGTGAGGCTGTTAACGTGCTAAACTGTTGCCTGGCCGCGATAATGGACTGGATGGGAGCTAACAGACTGAAGCTCAATCCAGACAAGACTGAGACGCTGTTGGTGAATGCCTTCTCTGCCCAGATGGTGGATGTTCATCCTGTTCTTGATGGGGTTACACTCCCCTTGAAGGAACAGGTTCGTAGCTTGGGAGTTCTTTTCGATCCTTCCTTGTCTCTTGAGGCCCAGGTGGCCTCGGTGGCACGGAATGCTTTTTACCATCTTCGATTGGTAGCTCAGCTATGTCCCTATCTGGACAGTGACGACCTCGCCTCAGTTGTTCATGCTCTGGTAACTTCTAGATTGGACTACTGCAATGCGCTCTACGTTGGGCTGCCCTTGAAGACTGTTCGGAAACTACAGCTAGTCCAGAATGCAGCGGCCAGATTGCTGACGCGGACCAGAAGGTCCGCTCATACAACACCTGTTCTGGCCCGTCTGCACTGGCTTCCTATTTGTTTCCGGGCTAGATTCAAAGTGCTGGTTTTGACCTATAAAGCCCTACACGGCATGGGACCGCAATACCTGGTGGAACGCCTCTCCCAATATGAACCTACCCGTACACTGCGCTCAAGATCTAAGGCCCTCCTCCGAGTGCCATCCCATCGAGAAGCTCGGAGGGTGGTGACTAGAACTAGGGCCTTTTCAGTGGTGGCCCCCAAACTGTGGAACAGTTTCACTGATGAGGTCCGCCTGGCGCCAACGCTACTATCTTTTCGGCGCCAGGTGAAAACCTTTTTATACTCCCAGGCATTTTAAAGTGTATTTTAACAGTATTTCACTATTATCTTGTATTTTGGACGTTGTTTGGTTCTTTTATTGTTTGTTTGTTTTTGGTTCTTGATTTATTGTATTTATTGTACTTATACACTGTGCTTGTTTTATCTTTTATGTACACCGCCCAGAGAGCCTTCGGGCTTAGGGCGGTATATAAATAAAATAAAATAAATAAATAAATACTTAGGAAAGCAGAGGGTAGAATCTTTGGTTTCACTGGAGGGTAAAGATTTTGTCACTATAACTTGAAAGGGTCATGCTGACTGTTTCAAAACTTTGCTGATTGTGAGTCAGAAGGCGAGCTAGGTTTAGAAATCAAAAAGTTTTTTTTTTAAAAAAAATCTAAGCTGTCTTGCTACTAACATTTTTTTTCCTTTGTGCTGAGCTTGCGATTGTTTCAGCACTTTAAGAGAAGCAAGAAAAGAATCCAGAGGAATATACTCTAACCTTCCATTTCTGGCTATGTTTTGACTAGTTTGTTCTGAAGTGGTATTTGTGGGATTTATTCCTGTTGTTAGTATATGCCTGTGCCAGTGGAAGTTAGGAAAGCAACATGATGTGATTGGAAAGGAAGGAAGAGCAAGTGTGCCACAAACAGGTGTTTGAAAATGCATGTGCGGATTGGCTATGGCGCCCTCTTGCACAAATCCAGTGGCGAGTGCTATGAAATCACCATGAAGCTAATAAAATTACTGGTGTCTGAAAAGAGGGTCCACAATTGAAAGTCCAGTTTTGTTGTTGTTAAATGCCTTCAGGTCGATTACGACTTGTGGCGACCCTATGAATCAGTAGCATCTATTATAAACTACCCAGTTCAGATCTAGTAAGTTCAGGTCTGTGGCTTCCTTTATGGAATCAAACCATCTCTTGTTTGGTCTTCCTCGTTTTCTACTTCCTTCTGTTTTCCCCAGCATTATTGTCTTCTCTAGTGATTCATGTCTTCTCAATATCTGTCCAAAGTATGATAACCTCAGCCTCAGCATTTTAGCTTTTAATGATAGTTCTGGGTTAATTTGTTCTATGACCCAATTATTTGCCTTTTTTGCAGTCCATGGTATGCGCAAAGCTCTCCTCCAAGGTTAATTAGTTCAGTTAGAAAGCTGATGCTGAGTGGAGCAGACTAAAATTTCACATCTAGGCCAATGTCACACCTACATTTTTGAAATTAGAATGCTTGATGAGTCTATGTTCAGAGGGAGTATACCTCTGAAGCCAGGTGCTGTTGATAAGTAACAGGAGGGCTGTTGCCTTGGTGCCCTGCTTGAAAGCTTCCCAAGGCATTAGGTGACCTGCTCTTAGGGAATGAGGAACCTGTGGTTCCTAATGAATGGCAATTATGACCATCCTACAGTTCTTTAAGCAGGATAAGACATTAAATATCGGGTATTGCAGAGGCACAAAACCTTGCTGTTGATGCAACCTCAGAAGTACTGATTCCCAGCTCTCTTTGGCTACTATGCGGTTTAGCTGTCACTGTGTTATAGACTTCAGCATACCTGTCTTCTTGCTATGATTGAGAGCTCACTTTAATCTATGAACCTTTGGTTGCCATGAAAGTAGCAGGTCAGCACTTCAGATGTAACGGCTCTTAGAACCAGCAGACTTCAGTATGACACCCTTTCTCCTCCATTTTAACTGTGGAAATACAGTATAAAGTGTTACCAGAATTAAATATTTTCTCATCAAAGACACTGTGATTTTCTCTTATTGGATAAATATTTCCATAGGAAACATAGCAGTGGGGAGCAAGACCCAAGCACACTTTCTTCCCCACCACTCCTTTCTACAGTGGATGATCATAATCAGGCAAGTATCACGCTGAATATTGCATCTTTTTGGGTGGCTAAGTATGGAGAGTGTCTCTTTTATGGGATTGTTAAAAAAGATCCCTCAGAAAAAAATCCTGACTTCAGCCCAGTCTTAAGAGGCAAATTTAATCATGCTGCCATTTTTAAGGTCAATGAAGCTGCACTCTCCTTTAATAAAAAAAAAAAAAGGAAAAAATATTCCTTGAATATTTTGTTTCATGTTGTGAAAGGAATGAGATTGATTGGGGACTCCAACCGGCGTCACTTTTACTTCAGTCTTAGGGGGGCTTAGATCCAGTGGAGACACATTTTCCCCTCTTCTCTGGAAGCTAGTTTTATGGGCTGGCAGGAGAATGTCCTGGGTGGAGGATGTTCCTGAGTGTGGTGAGGACCTTGACCCCAACAGACAGCAAAGCAACATGGCAACGTGGCTCTTTGTCCTTCCCAGGCAACCCTGTGGAGTGCTGAGAGAGGGCAAAGAGGGTGGTACTAACGATCTGCAATTATGGTACAAGGTTTAGCAGGATAGGAAATGGAACTGTGGGAGAGGATGGACCAATCTAATGTATGGAGTCCAATTCTTCTTCACTGTCCCCCATCCTAATAGTAAAATTCAAAAATGGTTGCCTGGGTATTATATGTATAATAAGCAACAGTTCCTGGATTTGTGGCTATCATGAATAAGAGAAAGCAGTCAATGTGGATGTTATGAATCGACCGCTGTGTGTGCTGATTTACATGGGACAGAGTTAAACTGCTGCAGTGGGCAATATTGCTAGAGATACCCCAGACACTGGGGTCATCAGGGGGGCAGGTTTATCATGTGCCCTGATAATGTGTCTGCATGACTGCAATTCACCTCTTTGGGAGAAAGTGGTGTGCTAGGGAACATTTGCAGCAGGGCTGCAAATGGTTCCTGGCAGTAGATGTGCATGAAGGAAGCTCATATGTTACCATTGGTCTCTTATAGGACAATAAAACCAAAACTTGGCCTCCCAAAGCTCCTTGGCAGCACATGCTGCCAAGTCAAAGCATGTCTTTGTACCAGATGAACAGCCCTGCCAGCCAGTGGAATGACAGCATGCAGATCCTGCAGTCACCCGTTTGGTCAACAGCCAGTGATTGCACGCCATCAACAGTGATTTCATCCACTTTTGCCTATGCGCAACAGCAGCAGCAGCAGCAGTCGCCACCGCCAGCTCAGCACAAACCGATGAACAAGGGCTTTAAACCTTTTCCAGTAAAGCACGAACGCAGACCGTCCTACATGCATCAGTACTGATGGCCTTTTCTAGCGAGAGATGCCACAAAGGACCAAAGTCTTTGATGTGACAAACATTTGCTTTGTTTTACAGTTGTGCGGTGGTGGCTGTCTTCTGGTGGTTCTGTGGAGTGACAGCTTCTAGTGGTGATTCTCTCTCTCAAGAGTGCTGAACAAATGGTGCCAAGGTGTTAGGTGTACATACGACAGCCCTAAACTGTGATGCTTTCAAAGTATATATGGACTACCCTGCTAACAAACTGCTACATTATTACCACAAAAAACACTGTATTTTATAGCTATTTTTTCATATAGATTTATAGTAACCATTTCTTGCTAAAACAAATTTGAGTATTTTTAAACAAATCTAGCAGTTTTGCTCAACAGTCATTTTCTTCAGATTTCTAATTGACAAGATAGGTCTTCACTCCAATTACATGGGCTGCTGTAGCTTTTTTTAATACATCAGTTGTTAACGTGCCGTGTAACTCTCTGTCGCAACAGCGGTGCAAAAACAACAGCAACAGTTATTTCCAGTTATTTCATTCATGCTAAGTAGCTGGAACCATTCCAGCCAGATATCTTGTGACTTAACTTAATGGACACAATCCACCTGTAACTTGAGCTAAGATCCATAAAATAGTTTTGGGTGGGTTGTATTCATGTGTGACTGACACTACATTTGAATACACAGTTTTATAGTTTTACATTTGGCCAAAGGCATTATCCATACAGTGCTCCTTAAATGTGTGAAAGAATAGCTAAGACTACTTGCAAATATTTAAAGTCTTATTTCAATGCTAGACTTAGTGTGTAAAAACATGAGCTGGCTCAGAAGAGAGAGAATTTAAACACTATTTTTTTGTAGTGCTAAGGATTAAAGTAGCTACTTTTAGTCAATATGTGCCATTAAATAATGAACCTGTGGAATTAGGAAATAACCTTCCAACCAAAGTGGATCTGGGGAAATGTCTGGTGCTTAAATTGAAAAAAAGAAGAGGAGGTAAATATGTATAGTTACCCCATTGTATAATTGAGGTGAGAGAAGACTTTATAAAAACCTATTTAAATTTTCATATTTCATCTTTGAAAGAGTAATTATAAACCACAATATTTTCTGGTATAAAGGTTTTTGACAGTATTAATATTATTTTTATATTTTCTTAAGTCATATCATTCTAATACATTGACAAGTAAAATGGGTTATTAGTTATAAATGCATATAGTTTTTTGATGAAGATAAAAGCACATTTAAGTTCCCATTTTCTACAAACGAAGTACATGTGTATATTAAAGATACCAAATTATATATAAATATATATATATATATATATATATATAAATACACAACACTAAACGTTGGGGTGGAAAGAGTTGAGGCCCACCCGCCTTCTGCTTGTGTGGCAATGGGTCGTCTTGGCAGGCCCAGAATGTTACTATTTGTGCTGGTTGAAGATGCCAATGTTGCCTGTATTTATGATATTGTCACCATGTTTCCTCAAAACCCAGCTGTACCATGTTTACAGAGTTGTTTGCTGTGCATAACTTTAGTCATGTGCTCTACACAATCAGTGTGGCTTCTGTCTGTAAATTGTTAATGTTTTGTACCTTCTGCTAAAACTTTGGTGGATTTAACAAGTGTTTTTTTGATTTTCCTCAAGTACACTATTGAAAACTTATATTGGACCCTAAAATCTATTGCAATTGTATGCCACAGGTATTTGTTGCATTGGTGTTCCCTACTGAGCATCTAAACTGCTGTTGCAAATGAGTGGTAAATGCAAGCATTGGCAGTTTCTAAAATTCAAGTAAATAGTGGAAATGCAGATGCATTAGTTTCTGTCCAGTAGGTGCTACATCACCCTCTGCTTCCAATTATTCTGAACACTGGTAATTTTCCCCAGTTGTTTGCACTTGGCAACCAAATCTTGCCATACAATGTTTCACACTGCCAAGTGCAAGGGGTTTGGTGCTTAGTTAACTTACCCTTATTGCAGTACCTCTGTGAATAGCTAATGCTTTGGAAATGTACATTTTGTATTTTAATTTTCAAGCGCCTGTAAGTAAAAATAACCTTATTTGCTTTATTAAAGATATACCTTTAATAGTAGGTTATATCTTGTTAAAATAAGGTTTCTGTTGAAGTAATGAGCGCTATCAAGTTGCAGGTTAATTTCAGTGAAGCTTTATCTCGATGGCCCAAAAATAGTAACATTCGAATAGAAAACAACATGTATTCTAAGCTGAATTACCTGGGTCTGCTTCACCTGCAGACTTTTTCAAGTATTGGCCTTGGAGTGGGGATGGAGATTTAGTCTCTGCTTCAGGAATAGAAAACTTTGGCCAGCATTCATGAGTATTTAGAACCCCTTCTGTGGATATTCCAAAATCTCACTGCCTCATTCAAGGCTTGGTATGGACAATCTATAGCCTTGATACCTATCCAACCTGTCCCATGTAGCATCCTTTGTACTGATGTTTAGCTTACTATGTGGGCATCTGTACCACTTAGTCTTAAATTCCATGCCATGTATGCAGTAAACATGGTAGATGTCAACTAATCTCTCTTAGTCTGCATGTACCTTGTCTTACATCCAAATTTAACAAACTTGAGACAAATGGTCTTAATTTTATTATTCATTGTTCAATGAATGGTCCCAGGCTATAGTCTGAAGGCACATAAGGCCAGCTCCCTGCTGAAGCTAAGCAGGGTCAGGTCTGGTCAGTGCCTGGGTGGGAGACTGCCTGGGAATCATATGTAAGCCGCCTTGGGTTTCATGAAAAAAGAAAGGCGGGGTATAAATGTTAATAAATAAATAAAATGGTAGAATGTTCTCTGATCCCACTGCCTTAACTAAACATGCACTCTTGTCTACACATTCTGTTTAGATCAGGCCTGATCATCACTGGCATCTTGCAGTGTCAATTATCAGATGCAGTCTTGAGGCAAACTTCTTGAGGTAGTGTCGCACTACATTATCAGATGCAATCTTGAGGCAAATTTTGGTACTAGCAGTAGTACTAGTTTTTTTCTAGTCAGAAATAACATTCAAAACATTCAAAATGTGTGTGTTGTTGCAAATACCTGGGTTTGCTGCACCTGTGGGATACTGGGAATTACTGAAGATGGTGTAGTCAGTCATCAGATGCAGCTGGATCATGGCTTGCATCCCAGGGCTGTGCTGCAGAGAAAGTACAGCAGCCAGGGTGCAGTCTCCTAGTCAGTGGCAAACTACTGCCATTCAACTCCGATTGAGTTAATGTTTTACCCTTTTGCCTGTGCCTCCAGTCTGTTTAGTAGTGGCCTTCACCGTAAGTTACAAGAAGATACCATTTCTAACTCGAAACCCTTTTACATAAATATGTTTCAATTGGTTATCTAAGATTGGAAACGTAGGGCTTTAGCCAACTTAAGTTCTCATGGTAGACCCACTGAAATTAACAAACCTAAGTTAGTCATGACCATTGGACACAACCAAGAGTTTAGTAATTTTGGCTTAATAAGTATGGTTGGGGGACAGCTTCAGTTTACAGTACTCCTGGCCCAGGGGGAGGAGGATCCCTTCCATCAGCAGTGCAATTGTAATAGGAGAGAGGCCCTGAAGAATGTTACTACATTAACAGAAGCTGTTATTACTACCCCACATCAACTCACAATGCTGTTTTCATATTCTATTGTGCTGGGGTTTGTTTCTACAAAAAAAATAGGGAAGAACATCCTCCCCTCCAGAGTTTTAAATTTTTATAGACGCACACGCTCTGGGAGCAGCTAGTTTGACTGGCCAGGGGAGATGCCGCAGTTAAACAAGAAACGTATGGGTGTTTCACCTCTTAAGAGTGAAAAGGAGCCATGCACCAGCTCTTCTGCATTCCAAATAGCTGTGGTAGTTTCCTATCACTCGTTTGGAAAATGACAAAGTGTTATTACTATGGCAATCTTCCTTTGCTTGGTGCCCTTCAGACAGTTCAGAATTCAACTCCCATCAGTTTCAGTGCAGTTGTACCATCTGGACTGATGGAAGTTGTCTAAAACATCGGGGGGGGTGTCACCCAGGTGGCAAAAACTGCACCAAAGCTTACTTTGTAAGGCCCACATTATTATGGAACTACCCAACACTGCCCTTTAACAAAAACAAGTTCACTGCCCTTTCAGTAAGTACTTAGCAAGTAACTTTTAAAATCACTGCGAGAATATTCATTTGGGGTGGGGAAGTTGAAAAAAATATTAATTCATAAAAGTACACTGAGGACTATGGTGACACAAATTGATGTGAAAATACTAATAACCAAGCAATGCAAACCAGCCAATTGAAGCAGGGTTACTTGAGCACTGCCAGGTTTCAGCTGCATGGATGTGTTAGGATCAACATGATCTTATTAGAGGAAGGAATATACTTTAACATAATCAAAGCTTAGAAGTGCCCTCTGTGCATATAAGATAATTGTGTATAATGCCATGCTACAAAATGAGAATAATGAGTGAAAGGAAGTATTTTGTCCATACCTACAGGCCTGTACTAGCTGCAATAAAAACTGTCTTGTCCAAGCATTAACAGGTCATTTCATACACCATTTCTTGCTCCTTTCACTATGCAGAGGAAGTTTTTAATGTAACACTGTAGAGTATCCCATCTTCCAAACTTTTTTATGGATCTCTGGGCTAGAATTTAATGTCACCTAGAGAACTGATGTTATGAGGCAACTGGCTAATGCTAACAATACCACCCCTCAACTGTAACCCTTTAGGCATAATTTAGAGAAAGTGCAGTGACCCTGTAGCTGACGGAACATGTAATGTGCTGTGCCGTCTTTCTTTCTGGATGAGAGGAAGGGGTAAAGAACATGGCACGTCCTAGCTGATGATAAAAGGAAGGTAGAAATGCTCTGAAGGGAGCACAGTTTAGCTGGTTTTCTATCAAAGCCACTGGACTTCTTGCTCTCCTTCAAACAGCAGGGGACTATTGGGTCTTCCAGATTCACCCCTCACTTGCTTCAAAGAGTCACATATGTGCCAAGGAAGACAGCATCAGTCTGCAACAGTCTTCCCTGCATTTGGAGAGGGTGATGCATCCGCAATGGTAGCCAAATAAATCAAGTTTCTGTGCAGTGTGTGCTGATGCCTGTAAGAGAGAAGCAAAAGAGTAAGATTCCTTACAGCCAGCACATAAGTAGCCTTAGAATCCACGTCTCCCTTTTTATCACTCAACACTTAGAAAGGGGAAAAGGGAAGAGTTAATATGACACCAATAATATTTTTGAAAGGAAGTCAATCCTCTTTGCCTCCCCCACCGACTGTATTTCTAAATTCTAGGAAATATAATTTACTTAAATACTAAATAAATATTTAAAGATCACTTAATTGTAACAAGGGCATAGATGAATGGGCAATAATGCATACTGGAGCAAAACATTCTAACTTTACATATGATCGACTTGAAGGCACTCCGTTTTCATTCCATCTTGGGGTTGTGGTGCACAGCTCCAGAAACGCATCATGCTTGTACAGTGGCAGCAAGAGGGGCAATTTTATATTAGGATTAGAAAAGAAACTCAAATTGATATAATACCTTTACATAAGTCTAGGCCTGCCGGGGGGTGTGTGCATGTGCTTTCTCTGAGCTTCTTTAAAAAAAAAATGCTTTGTGAAATAAGAGCCTGCTCCCCCCTTTCAATGAACTATTACATCCTACATTAAGTTCAGTGAAGCAAACACAATTTTCATTCCTCTCATAGGCTGGTTGTGTTAGCCAGAGGTGCTAATAGTGTGCCTGATTTCAATGCATCAGTTCTGCTCCACCTCCCCTGTAGACTTGCTCAGGGCCAATGAGATTTATTCAAACCCACGTTTGGCAATGAAACGCATATGGTCTGAAAACAATTATGATTGTTGCTTTAATCAAGCAAATACTAAAATGAGGTACTGAAAATGCATTAGGTGACTCTTAGAATAAATGTACTTACTGCACACATTCTGCAGCTCTTCCTTTATTCTGATATTCCACAATACACCGAATCAGCTGGTCATTTTCTTCAAGCAGCTAAAAGTCATGAGAGCATCAACGACATATTACTGAAACTCTTCAAGAACAGCTACATAACAATTTCATGGAGTAATTATGAGGATGGTTTATAGACTATACCTTGAGCATTGCAACGTTTTTACTTGTAGCTCTCAGGACATCTAACCAACAATAATTTTTTCTAGTGATATGGCTGCACTGGATGACACAAGTGCACATGTGCCTCCCTTGAGCACTTTCTGTTCTTCTCTTTGCCAGTTAATTTCGCAAGACTACCAAAAACTTGGGGGGATTAGGGCCAGAAACATCGCTATGCAATTAAAGGCATTTAGCACAATCACCAGGTTGTAAGAAATGTGAAAACCAAATAAAAGAGGCAGAAGCCTTGGATTTCTAAAGAGTGGCCAGATGCAATGGAGACAGTTCCTTAAGGAGGTACAAATTGTCATGAAGTGGTTAGATTAACTGTCACTGTTGAAATTCCTTCTACACAACTCAAGTGTACAGGGGCCCTTTCCTCTGAATCTGGTCCCCCATTAGAAGGGTGAGCTTAAGACTCTCATCTGGCCTGACTTCCGGGAAGGGTGACTTAGCCTGTGCCTGCTTTTGAGACGGGCTCCTGCCTCAAAAGAAGCTTATTCAGATATATCAGTCAGTTTTTTCTTTTTTTTTGACTGATTAAACTTCTCCCGGGTAGGGAGAAACGAAGAGATTAACCTCAAAGCCTATTTTTGTTGGGACGACCAGATCTCATTAATTTATGGGACGAGGTCCAGCCGACGAAGGTGGGACGGATTTTCAACAGCAAGCTCTATCTGTTAAAGCGAACGTTCATCTTATCTTCTAAGAGAGAACGCATTAACAGGCAAGCACCCTTCTTTCTATATTTTTCTTTTACTTGACTTAAATTGTTGCTGTTTAAAAGAGATTTGCCAGATTGATCGGTTTTTGACATCTCACTGGGGAGCCGTAACTTCTCTCTGCTACGCACTAATTAATAGCTTATCTCTGTTTTTGTTGCAAAAAGCTGTCCTGGATTTGCATTCTAAAGATACACACAGAAGAGGGATTTCTATTCCAGATTTTTATTTTGAAAAATATTATACTGTTTTGAGACTACTCTCTTTTTGGTCTATTTTATTTTGACGAATCTGTTTCTTGACGATTGCCATTAATTGTTTCGATCCTGGGAACTGCATTTTGTTTACTTAACTATTGGAGAGATAAGGCTGTCTGCTCTGTTTATACTGTGATGTCACCAAGTTTGGAGTATTAACCCAATTGTTGCTGAAATAAGAAGTGGTTTTCCTATATTTTTCTTTTAAAATGGCAATTAAGAAAGTGGCTGAGAATCTGGAAATAACTATGTTTCAGAAAATAATGGATGAGATTGAGATAACGAAAATTGAATTGAGTAAAATGAAGCAGGAGATTAAAGATATAAGGGTCCCTGTGAGAGAGGTGACCCTGGAAGGGGTCCCTGTGAGAGAGGAGACCCCGGAGATTGGAACAGGGGTCCCTGTGAGAGAGGAGACCCTGGAGACTGGAATAGGGGTCCCTGTGAGAGAGGAGATCCCGGAGATTGGAACAAACGTGGAACAGGAACAAGATTTGGAGTCTATGGACTTTAGAAATAAAATCTATTGTTTGGAACTCAATGTTATCTCTGAAGAAATTAATGAAGATTCTAGAGATAAAGTTATCAATGGCATGGATTATCTTCTGGACTGGAATGATGTGATGGAGCCCAATATAGAGAAAATCTATGGAATTAACTGCAGCCATGTGACAATGGAAAAACTTTTAAGAGATGACCCAGTGTATTTTGAAAAAAAGAACAGAGATATGATTTTACAGCAGTATTTCAGCAACCTATTCAGAATGGATGGCAAGAAAATATTTGGGATAGAGGTAATTCCCATCAGACTCTTACTATATGACTATGGCTTTGACAGCAAGATTATTATGGAATACTGATAATGGAAGATTGGATATTGAAATTACTGGACTTAACAAGACTACTGAAGATGGAAGATGGAAAATGGAACTAATAGAGATAATAGAACAATGGCTACTGAAATTACTGAACCTAACAGATTCTGATGTGATGGATTAATTGAAATGTTTATTTTGACTATGGTTATGACAATAAGATTATCATAATTAGTAATGAGATGGATTAATCGATATGCTTATCTGGAAAAAAAAAATTGATAGATATATTTCTTAAAGAATTGAAATCTCTCTTTGACTTTTTGTGGAAAGAATAAAGTAATGTTTATGAGATTTGATGATTAAGTAAGATAACTACTGGAGGAAAGTGATTTTATAATATGACTTAAGAGACAGGATTGCTATATATTATAGACTTATAACTGATTTGATCTTTGACAAATGGGAAGTCAATATTTTACTCTTTATTTTTTATTTTTGTTTTTTTTTTTCTTTTTTTCTTTTTGTTTAACTATTTTTGATTTTGTTTTTTGTCTTTGAATGTTTTATGATTTTGTCTTGTATGTTTTATGAAAATTTGAATAAAAATTATTGAAAAAAAAAAAAAAGACTCTCATCTGGCCTAACATCTTTTTGTCCTATACATTCACCACAGCCAGAGAATCATAGAATCATAGAGTTGGAAGGGGCCTTCTAGGCCATCGAGTCCAACCCCCTGCTCGCAGCTCACAGAAAAATGAACTGAGATCAGCAGCACACAGGAGTGACCCCTATGAGAAAGTAACTCTCAAAACCTTGTGAGGAATTAAAACATACCCACAAATGGAAACTTCACAGAGCTACATTGAAGACTGCAGTCCCTCATTTGCTTGTTTGTATCCCGCATCATAAGAACAATAGCGTTCCCCAGGCAGTTTACATTAAGATAAAAACCCAGTGTAGTACAAAACAAAGCCTCCAACCAATTAAAAACATCAAAACCCATCACTTACTTGGAAATAAGTTTTACTGAATTCCGTGAGACCTGCTTCTAAGTGTGCAAAGCATTCAGTTGAATGTGATGTTGGCCAGTATGAGAAGACTCTGAAGGAGGAGCTCCTAAGCTCTGTGCTGCCCCCTCAGCCAGCCTTTTAAGGTGTATCTCCCCCCCCCCCATATCGCAATGTTAATGCAGGCATAAAGGGTGGAACGGAGATACACCCGCACCAGGTCAGCTGCACAGAATCCATTGATCTCCAGGTGTATTTTGTGTTGCACTAGCTTTGTTGTTGTTATGTGCCTTCAAGTCGGTTACGACTTATGGCGACCCTATGAATCGGTGACCTCCAAAAGAATCTGTCATGATCCACCCTGTTCTGATCTTGTAAGTTCAGGTCTGTGGCTTCCTTTATGGAATCAATCCATCTCTCTTCTGTTTTTCCCAGCATGATTGTCTTTTCTGGTGAACCATGTCTTATCATTACGTGTCCAAAATAGGATAACCTCAGTTTCATCATTTTAGCTTCTAGTGATAGTTCTGGTTTAATTTGTTCTAACACCCAATTATTTGTCTTTTTTGCAGTCCATGGTATGCGCAAAGCTCTCCTCCAACACCACATTTCAAATGAATTGATCTTTCTCTTATCCGCTTTTTCACTTTCCAACTTTCACATCCACACACAGAGATCGGGAATACCATGGTCTGAATGATCCTGACTTTAGTGTTCAGTGATACATCTTTGCATTTGAGGAACTTTTCTAGTTCTCTCACAGCTGCCCTCCCCAATCCTAGCCTCTTCTGATTTCTTGACTGTTGTCTCCATTTTGATTAATGACTGTGCCAAGGTATTGATAATCCTTGACAAGTTCAATGTCCTCATTGCCAACTTTAAATTCTTCCTGCCCCTCTTTCTTTCCCTCCTTAATATAGTAATTGGGGAGAGGGTTCTTTTTTTTATTGCAAGCCTTTGACAGGACACAGACCCATGAGCACACCTCCCTCCTGTCGCTTCGCTTCCCCCAGTCCAAGTGGAGCCCGGAAGTTGGAAAGAACATCACTCTTCCAACTTCCTCCTTCAGCTCCATGTACTTTACAAGAGAGAAAAACGACCATTCTCACCACCTCACGACAAAGAGAGCCAGGAGTGTGTGTGCAAGTGCAGAGGCTTCAAGACCTCAGGAGCACCATTACGCCCACAGGCGCCATGTTGACAACTCGATTTAGAATAACCAAGGGGAGGGATGAAGACTATTGGGGGGTGGGGGGAAAGGTGGAGAGGAATGTCAACTGCTGCTAGAATGACCTGAGTTGCAAATCGGTAGAGTCCCCGTGTGTGTGTGTGTGTGGGTATTTTGCAGCATTAGAGTGGGTTCTTATTGTTACTGTAAAAGATACAGGATATTGCAGAAGATGATGCCATTAATTTGTTTCAATCCTGTTTCTAGTAGCGTAATACTTTTTATCGTGTTTGTATGGCCGATTATGGTCCTGGGCTAGTCAAGTACGATCTTTGCGCAGAAGACCGTGGAGGAGCCGACTCTGTGGTGAGTGATTTGGGACAGCCACGAGCATTCACAGAGTGCAGCCACCTCCTTAATGAGCAAGAGCAGGCAGCCCCCAGGCAGCGGGAGGGCGGATCTTCCACTCCTTGATCAAAGGCCGGTGACATCATCGTTCTCACCTCCCCCCCCCCAGCGCCCAAGAAGCCTCGCCCACCCTACAGCGGTCCAGTGAGGACTAAACTGCTGCGACACTTCCGGTTCCGCTCAGCAGCCGACACAAAGGGCCAGGCCAGGCAACCGTAGAGATGCAGAAGAGAGCCCCTCATATGGCGGCGGCCTGACGGGATTCGGAACAGCGACCCGGCCCCCTTCGCTCACCCGCTGCAGCGTCTCCTGGTTCACCTCCGCTTTGCCCCGAAGCTTCTCCGGCACGAAAACCACCGACATAGTAGCAGCTACTAACTCCTATCACTTCGCGAAAGAGCCGCGGAAAGTGGGCTGTAGTGCAAAGGTTTCTGGGAATGGAAGGACTTAGCGTAGGCCGCCCGCGCAGGAACATAGATCACAAAAAGTAGAGCGACCCCTTACCGCTGCTTGGCTCGGAAACTTCAGAGCTAGCATCCGGGAAATTCAACGGGTGAGATCATAGCGAGAGAATGCGCGTGCTTCATTGAGAGAAGTGGTTGAGAACTGCTTGTCTGGCCTAAGCCTCCGCACGTCCAAACCAGGTTACTATGCACCCCCCCCATCGTTCCATCCACGGCAAGAGGCGTTCCGGCACTTCGGGGGCGCATTCCAGCCAGGCAACAGTACCGAAGGAGGCACGGCAGAGGATCGGTGCGGGGGGGGTCTGCCAGATTCAGGCTCGCTTTCTGCGCCCGGGTCGCCTCCTTTTCCCATTTACTCATTTGTACCACTTCTGCCCCTCTTAAAATATACAGTAACAGTATCTCAAAATGAATTGAACGCCGACAACATCGCAAAAGCAGACAATAAAACACTGCAAGCCTTCCGTTTACAAATACAAAGAGTTATTATTTCCCCCCCTTCTCCCGAGAGATCTCCCCCCTCCGCACCCCCGGCTCCCGCCCGGAGTCCACACAAACATCTCGCCAGAGAGAGGGCTCTGCTGGTCCCCCGGCGGCCTCTCGCCCTCGGCTTGTCTTCAGGGACAGAGAGACCGCGGGGCACGGATATGACTCGAGCTGCCCACGGCCGGGTGACGACGAGCGGCTTTTCGAGGCCACAGCAGATCAGAAGTGGAAGGTTTCCGAAGAATGGTCCACAGGGAGCCCCTCCGCTCCCACCTCCTTCCCCAGCGGCTTTGGGATAGCCCGTCTTAGCAGGCCGGCCCCAGGCAGCGGCCTCGTGGCTTTGGCCAGCCCTGTGTCGGGGAGGGGGGCGGGCCGAAGAAACAGCTCGGCCGCTCTCGCGACTCTTTTTGCTGCCCCCACGAGGCTCCTCCCATGTCACCGGGTGGGGCGGAGCCTCGGGGCAGCCGCTTAGGAGGCCTGGGTCCCAATCAAAGTGGAGCCCCGCCTCCTGCCCCAAGCGAAGCGCCCGGCAGAAACCCTTACAAGCCAACCCGGGAGTTATGCGGTGTTCGCGACTCTCTCCACTTCCTCCCAGGTCTACGCGTGGCGAAAGCAGAGCCTCGCGCGCGCGCACTCTCTAAACGCAGCAATTGGTTACCCCGGCTGGAGGAAGTGGGACGGAAGCGGAAATACGGAGGCTGGGCCTTGGCCTGATTGGCGAGCGAGCCGGGAGGCCCAAAGAGCGGGCGTGATTGGTCAGAGGCAGAAAAGGTGGGCGACGACTGACGCGAGGTTAGTTGCCAGGGCTTCGGTTGTCAAGCAGCTGCCAATCGGGGTAGGGGGTGGGGGCCAGGCGGGCCGTTCGGCAGGAGCAGGCAGTGCGGAGGCGGAGGGTAGGCCGCTGGGAGCCCCAGGTCGCCCCAGGGCCCCAGGTCGCCCCAGCCCTCAGAGCATTTTTGGGGCGGCTTCCCCGGCGAGGCCCGGCCGGCCCTCAGACTTCCACTCTCGCCCGGGCTTATTCCCGCGGTGGCTGCGCTCGGTCTGCATTCCTCCTTCCTCCAGGCGGGGGGGCACCGAGTGTGTCTCAGGCGAGCGCCTCCCGCACTGTATTGGAGGGAGCATTTCCACAGGGGGGAGGGGGAGAGAGAGGAGGAGGGGGCGGTCTTGACTGCATTGTGGCATTTGTGGCTACCCGTAAATATAAGGGGCTTGGACAGACGGGAGGTAGTGGCGGCGGCGCGCGTGCCTCAGTGGCCGGTGGTCACGATGGCTGCGTGACGCTGCCTCGAATCGGAGTCTCTGCGTGTCTCTGAACGCCAAGCTGCTGGGGGTCCGCGGCTGGGAGAGGGCCATTCCCCTCGTGGCCTGCTCGTGGGACCCCCCAATTGGGGTATCTGTCTGGCCACTGCAGGAAACAGGATTCTTTCTGGCTTACCTACGCGTTTGGTCCGATCCAGTTGTGGCTGAAGCTGGCTCTTCTGATGTGCCCACAGCTGAGGAGCTGCTGAAATCCACTCAGATATGCCACCCCTGAAAGTCTGGCAGCAGCCTCATCCTGTGTGATGATGGCCTAGCATACTGTAGTGCCAAATTCAGAAATGCAGGGTCCCTTCATGATAGCCACGCCCCTCATTTTTGCTTCTGAGTTGAGAATGAGATCCTCATTAATGCCTTCTCCCACAATCTCCCTAGGAACCCAATCAGCGTGAGAGTGTTAGCTATTGAAAAGAGTCTTCTCAGTGGCTGACCCACCTCCTGTCACTCTGGTTGGCTCCAATCAGCAGGCAAGGACATATTAGAAGCATGTTAGAATATTTTTTTCAGTGGACAACACACTCCCCTTTCATGCTGATTGGCTCATAGGACACAGGAGACATAGGGAAAGTAAGGGGTCTAAGACCCCCGAGATCCTGGACAACTACACCCCTTTGAGCTAGTGCTGAGGCCCACCTTAGCCTAAAAATTGTACGTGTGGCTTGAATCGATTACATTCAAACTTGTTTTCTGTACTCGTTAATATGTGCTGGAAAGGATTGTTGTCCATAGGTTAGGTTGCAGTTTCAAAGCCTTCTTGGTCAGCAACAGAGTGGAGCATACAGGCTAGGGCTAAATCTCTCCTAGAAGTATGGTCAAAATACTTCTTGAAAAACTCCAGAGGTCACCTTCCTTTAACTTCCAGTCTTGACTGTACCTCCAGCAAGGCAGCAGGGTTAAAACTTGGCTCCTCTGTCTTTGCTCTGGAGTATAAGGGCCTCTCTTTTATGATTTTTGGAGGACTTTTTTCTTCCTCTCTGCTCCCTCCCATCAGCATTTAGCTGGAGGAAGACACTAAGCATTGAAGAAAGGAGCCAGTTCTTCAAACTCTGAGGAACATCCTCAGCCACAGAGCAAAGGAGGTAGCTGGGATTGGTCCCAGGATCCAAGCTTTCTCCACAGACACTAAGACCTTGTTCTCCCAAGCTTCTGTCCCAACCTGTTGCATCATAGGGAGCAGAAATGGCACAAACTAGATGTGAGGAGAATATCAGGGTGTACCTTGATGGCACCAAGGCTTTCAGGAAGTTTGAGTGCCTCTTCATGGCTTTCAGACAGGAACTCTGAATCTAAAATCCTCCAGACCCGCTGTCAGCTGGTGGGTAAAAGATTATGTTGCCAGGGCATACCAGAGCAAGTCTAGGTGCTCCCACTGGGCATCACAGTGTACTTGGTCCAGGAGGCAGCTACCATAGCACATTGCACAAAAGCACTCCTCTGGGTTAAATCTGTAGGGCAGCCACCTGGGTACGCCCATCCACCTTCATCAAACACTACAAGGTGGGCAAGTACCAATCTGCCAAGGCTGCTTTCAGCAGAGGGATGCTACAAGTATTGACCCAGGTTCTCCTCCCACACTCGGATGGAGAGATTTCTGCTTCTGTACATCCCTTGTCTAGTCTTCTGCTGACCACGAATGAAAAGTTGACTGTACCATGAAGTGTCCAGGACAGTGGAGAGTGAAGCATACCCATCCTGTCTGTCAAACAGGGCAGTTGGGGTCCTCTGACATGTTTTACATTTGAGAGCTTCCCATGACAACCTCCTGTTCTGTAAATTGTGATATTTCTGTGGCGTTTTTCTTGTTGACTTTTGTGGCTGGCAACCAGTAGGATTTTGTTAAGGAGTGGAAGTTAAAGGAAGGGTGCCTCCCCTTCTGGCCGGCCACTGACATTTTATTTTTCAAAAAGTGTTTTGCCCCACCTCCAGGAAAGAGTTCACTCTTGCCTGTATGTTCCACTTTGCTGATCAGAAGGATACTTCTTGGTAAGGTCCACTTTTCCTTTCAGCATAAAAGAAATTGAAATGCTCCTTGACTCTGCTCCTGTGACTTGCAAAACCCCTTGAGCGATGACTGCTGCAATCTTTAGTGGTAGTGAACTGTGCATTGGCAGGCAGTTGGCTGCCCCACTGGAACCATACCAGACTTCTGTGAAAGAAACACCATAGTTTTCTCTGGGCCTCATGACCAGGTTCATTGATTTAACATATGTCCTAAGCAAACTGGGTTGGGAACAGGGTGTCTTCTTGAAGGCTTCCTGTAAGTTCTGGGGTTCTGCTTTCAGGTTCAGTTCTGTGCCCTACTGCTTGACTGCACTGCCCCTTACAGTTCTCTAGTTGTAGTCCAAAACATCTGGATAGCACCAGGTTGGGGAAGGCTGCTGTAGGTCATTGCTCATAAGTGTAATGACAAAGGCCCATCTGCTTCCTCTTCCTCGAAAGCTCTATGCCATGTACTGCCAGAAGTGAAAAATGGCTAAATGCAATGGTTTAAGAAAAGTACCCTTTTTATTGTTGGAAGATGTATACATACAGAGAAATCAGAGTGCTTGACCGCATTCTCTGTACAGCAACAGTTCTGGGAATTGGCTGCTCTATTCTAATAAAAAGCTGTGTAAGAGGAAATCTGTTAAGATCTGCTTTAATGGTGTTTAATTGTTATGCTGCTATTAAGCTGAACTGATTTAAATGCTTCTTTTCCTCCTAGATTACTCTAAGAGCTGCTTCCTCAGATTCTGCTTGCATTCTGGAAGTAGGCTGCTGAGCATAGTTGGAGACATTTATATATTTAAAAAATAAACATTTCATCACCTTGACAGTTGTGGGACAGGACAGAAGCTTACAATCTGGTATCTGGGGGGTCGAGCCCCCCCGATGAAAACAGAGCTTTGGGGGAGAAAAGAAGACTGCTTCTCTGTAGCTGTGTGAGAAGCCCTGCGATGGCAGCTGCAGTTGCCACCAAGACAGCTTGGAAGCTGCGTAAGTGAAGTCCACTCCTGTGTTTATTATTGACTAGATCTGTTCAGTGTTTGCAGTTCTGCTGCTGTCCACTTGATCTCCATTTTTATCTTCACCAACAGTCCTGGCCTATGCTACTGCTTCATCTCCCCACTTTCTCTTCTTCCTATAATTCAACAAATCAGCCTACGCTTTCCTCCCATTCTTCATGCAGTGCTGCTTTTGTGGGGATGCTCGCTTGTGGGGCTTTAAACCTACTGTTGCTGGCTATATTCCCCCCTTGCTTCCCAGGCTCCCTCAGTTTGGCACATGAGGAGGAGAGGGAAGGGCCAAGGGCAAATCAGTTGCACGTGGTGAAGTGGTAATGCACCTGACTTGTTTGCAGAGGGTCCCACATTCAATCCTTGGCATCTCCAGGTAGGGCTGGAAAAGGACCCTTCCCAGTCCTGGACAGGCACTGCCGGACAATGTGGACAATACTGAGCTAGGTGGGTGCGATGATTGTGTGATTGCTTTCTCTTGACATTGTCTGGCCTCTGGATTTAATTGATATTTCTACCTTCTTTTAGATTTCTAATGGCCAAGGGTGATACCAAAGTATGGTGCACTAAATAGTGATCAAGGTGGAGAACAATTATATGAAAGGAAGTTAAGAATTGTTTGCTCAAAATCTCCCACTCTAGCTTGATGCTGTAGTTCCCAAGAATGAATTAGTAGCAGTCCAAGCCAATCTTACAAATAGGTTCTTGCCCTTTCAGAGGGCAGAGCCCATACCGCATATGCAGGTGCTTCAGTGCTGAGTTGGTGGCCTATATGGCTCTGCACCTCCCTCTTCTAACCTTCGGGGATGTCTAGTGTGCCCTGTAGAAGAACCCACAGAGCAAGGCAGGGCATCTGTTGCAGCACTGCAGAGAGCTCTGAGTGAGCAACTTTCTCTGAGAACTGAGCCTCTTCCAATTCTACATCTTGTAAGGCTCCATCTCTTTTTTGGAGATCTAGAATCTCTTAAAAGGGCCAATCGTCTGACCTGGAGATGAGCACTACTCTGCATTTCCTGTAACGTTGGGGTGGCAAGATACTGTAGGAGGCACTCATTTCCTTGGGCCCAGGGGGAAAAGTCCCCATAAGGATCCTGACTCCAATTCTATAAGCTTTGGTTCAGTGGGCTCCTGCCTGCTAGCCTCAGATTCAGTGGTCCACTGATTACCAGCATCAGACTTGGAAGTCAGGTACCCAGTCTGGCTGCTTAGCTGATGACATGGTTTCTTGTGCAAATATATTCAGAAATCCTTCTATGGCCAGTGGGGCTTACTCTCAGGTCAGTGAGCATAGGTTAATTATCTAAAAATGCTATAATAAAGGTAAAATATGCAGTTAAAATAGCCCCGTGTATGCCTTATCAGTAAGTGCCTGCTTAAATATATTTTTGTGGGGGTGTATAGGAGGAGAGACATGGTTCTGATAGAATGTGCTCATGTCTGCATTTGCTTTTTCACACAGAGGAAATCACTGCTCACAGCAGCAATGTTTCTTCCCTTGTGCTGGGCAAAGGTTCAGGCCGGCTGTTGGCAACTGGTGGAGATGATTGCCGCGTTAATATCTGGTCCCTTAACAAGCCAAACTGCATTATGGTAAGGACTTGTAATTGCTCTTTGTGGGCAAAGTGAGTAGGAGAGCAATCTTTGGCATTTGCTTTAGCAACCCTCCTTTCTTCATACTTTGCTTCAACCCTCCTGCAGTGGGGCACGGGGCTTCTCACTGTTGCAGCTAAGCTCTGTGTGAGAAGTGCTTCTGAGTGGGTGTATTCTGCTGGACTTATAGGGGACCTAGACTCTGATGTTATGACAGATGAATCCATTGAAGTGTCCAGAACACGGTCTTGTCTTTCATTATTGGATGAGTTTCAGTTGGTGCAGCTTGAGGAAGTGGACAAGGTGCTTGGAATGGTGCGGGCGACCACGTCTGCTCTAGATCCTTGTCCATCTTGGCTAGTGAAGGCTAGCAGGACTGGTACCACCGGCTGGGCCAAGGAAGTGATAAATGCCTCCTTGAGTGAGGGAGTAGTCCCTAGTAGCCTCAAGGAGGCAGTAGTGAGACCTCTTTTAAAGAAACCTTCCTTAGACCCAGATAACTTGAACAATTATAGACCGGTGGCGAATGTCCCCTTTTGGGGCAAGGTTCTGGAGTGGGTGGTTGCCGGTCAGCTCCAGGTGCTCTTGGATGAAACCGATTATCTGGATCCGTTTCAATCCGGTTTTAGGCCTGGTTTTGGCACTGAAACAGCCTTGGTCGCCCTGTACGATGACCTCTGTCAGGAGAGGGACAGAGGGAGTGTGACTCTGTTGATTCTCCTTGATCTCTCAGCGGCGTTTGATACCATCGACCATGGTATCCTTCTGGGGAGACTCGCGGAGTTGGGAGTTGGAGGCACTGCTTGGCAGTGGTTCCGCTCCTACTTGGCGGATCGTCGCCAGAAGGTAGTACTTGGGGAACATCGCTCGACACCTTGGAATGTTGGAAGATTCAGGACAGACAAAAGGAAGTACTTCTTTACTCAGCGCATAGTTAAACTATGGAATTTGCTCCCACAAGATGCAGTAATGGCCACCAGCTTGGATGGCTTTAAAAGAAGATTAGACAAATTCATGGAGGACAGGGCTATCAATGGCTACTAGCCATGATGGCTGTGCTCTGCCACCCTAGTCAGAGGCAGCATGCTTCTGAAAACCAGTTGCCGGAAGCCTCAGGAGGGGAGAGTGTTCTTGCACTCGGGTCCTGCTTGCGGGCTTCCCCCAGGCACCTGGTAGGCCACTGTGAGAACAGGATGCTGGACTAGATGGGCCACTGGCCTGATCCAGCAGGCTCTTCTTATGTTCTTATGGACTCTCCATTGTGGAGTCCCTCAGGGGTCGGTTTTGTCCCCCATGCTTTTCAACATCTACATGCAGCCTCTGGGTGCCGTCATCAGGAGTTTTGGAGTGCGTTGCCACCAGTACGCTGATGACACGCAGCTCTATTTCTCCTTTTCATCTTCTGCAGGTGAGTCTGTGGATGTGCTGAACCGTTGCCTGACCGCGATAATGGACTGGATGAGAGCTAATAAACTGAGACTCAATCCAGACAAGACTGAGACACTGTTGGTGAATGCCTTCCCTGCCCAGATGGTAGATGTTTACCCTGTTCTAGATGGGGTTACACTCCCCTTGAAGGAACAGGTTTGTAGTCTGGGGGTTCTTTTCGATCCTTCCTTGTCTCTTGAGGCGCAAGTGGCCTCGGTGGCAAGGAATGCGTTCTACCACCTTCGGCTGGTAGCCCAGCTACGCCCCTATCTGGACAGGGATGACCTCGCCTCAGTTGTTCATGCTCTGGTAACTTCTAGGCTGGATTACTGTAATGCGCTCTATGTAGGGCTGCCCTTGAAGACAGTTCGGAAGCTCCAGCTAGTGCAAAACGCAGCAGCCAGACTGCTGACGAGGACCAGCCGGTCAGCGCATATAACACCTGTTCTGGCCCATTTGCACTGGCTACCCATCTGTTTCCGAGCCAGATTCAAGGTGCTGGTTTTGACCTATAAAGCCTTACACGGCGTGAGACCGCAATATCTTGTGGAACGCCTCTCCCGCTATGAACCTACCCGGTCACTTCGCTCAGCATCTAAGGCCCTCCTCCGGGTACCAATCCATCGGGAAGCCCGGAGGACAGTTACACGATCTAGGGCCTTTTCTGTAGTGGCCCCCGAACTGTGGAACAGCCTCCCCGAAGAAGTACGCCTGGCGCCGACGCTTCTATCTTTCCGGCGCCAGGTTAAGACCTGGCTATGCTCCCAGGCATTTTAAGCATTTAATGTTATAATTTTAAATTTTCTACTTTCTTTTATTGCTGCTTGTGTTCATTGTTTGTAGGCTGATTTTATTGTGATATTTTGTATTTTAACTTTTTGTACACCGCCCAGAGAGCTACTCGCTATGGGCAGTTTATAAATGAAACAAATAAATAAAAATAAAATAAATAGGGTGCCACAACAAAGAGAGCTCTTTCCCCAGTCACCCCAAGGACTTGAAGGAGGACCTCTGATGAATGTAGGGAGGAAGTGAGTTTCTGCTCATTCTGGGACAGCAGTGTTGCCTGTCATTATGTGCTTGACGTTCACTTAGTCCTTGTACTATTTGTGGTCATAGGAACTGTAGTGTAATCAGTCTAAAAGTCCTTGTAGTCCTTGTTGCAGGCCCTCGTTTGGAGTGGGCCTTCTTCAGATGGCTCATTGCTGCTTTTTCATTTTGTCCAGAGTCTAACGGGTCACACAACACCGGTGGAGAGTGTGAAGATTAATACGAATGAGGAGCTGATTGTTGCAGGGTCCCAGTCAGGCTCCATTCGGATCTGGGATCTGGAAGCTGCCAAAAGTAGGTTCAAACCAGTTTTTGTACCTTCCACCTTTTAGGTTGCCCTGCAGCTGCCCTGTTTCGTCAGTAACGGAGATAGCAAGGAAGGGCAACATGTTCAGCTTTGCAAGCTACAAGGGCATCACTTGGTTCATGTTTTCAAATGTAGATCTGCAATTGTGAGGACTGCAGTGTTAGGGCCATTTGTTTTCTTGACATTTTGCCCTAAGATGTTCTAACAAGGGAAAAGTGGGCCCATTCTGCTTTTTAGACACCATCTTTTAAATATGAGAACGAAAAGAGCAAAGTGCTTTAAGACTAACATCTGGGATCCAGATACTGGCCCAGGAACACCAGGTGTTGTAATATTATTTAAGCTAAGCGGGTGTAGATGTGATCAGCCGTTTGGATGGAAGACCCATGTAGAACCGGGCGTACTGATTTCATGGATTAGATCCCACATATCAGGTGCATGAGTACTTTCTTCAGTTAACAGATAAGTCAAGGGTTGCCAACCTTTTTGGACCAGAGGGCACATCTCAAATTTTGAGAGCATCCTGAGGGGACCAGTCACAAAATGGCTGTCATGGGGGTGTGGCTTAACACAAAATTGGCGAGTAGTCATGGTGAAGCTTTTCCCATAATTATATTTCCATACTAGAAAAGGCTTGACCTGTTGAATTTCTGCCTGTCAGACGGCTGTTAAAGACACAAGAACCCTGTTTTTCCCCAACACCAACCCTAAACTATAGCCTAGGCTGTCATCCTCTACCCACTTACCTGGAAGTAAATTCTATTAAATGCTAAGATAATTACTTCTAATTAGACATGCTTACCATTGAACTGTAAGTTAACTATACAGCAAATTCTTAATGAGTGCCTGGTCTTCAGCTCCTGCTAAGCAGGAGGCATGCATAAGCCTCTTGGCAAAGTTCTAACATGTGCCTTTTGGAGGGGAGAGGGAATTCTTTAACATTCACCCACACTTATTATGTAGTACAATTTGCAGAAAATAGTTTCTAGGCACTATGTGATCTCAGACAAACCTAGCAAAGATGCATTAGTTTGCCCTTCCTTTTCTCCAAGCAACCACAAGGACTCCAAGGACTCTGAGAAGAAGCAGGAAAAGTGCACTACAAGGCAGGGCAAAGCACCAGCTCCTTAGAACCCCAGGGATTCTTACTGCCTGGTGTCCAAACAATTCACATCATTCACATTGGCTATTGACCCTGGCAGTCTGGAACGGCTGATTTATGTCACAGAAATCACTACTTAGAGGGTACCGGAACATTTTGCTCCATAAACTGTGTAGGAGAGCTAGAGACATGACTTCTTTAGAAAAATGAAAGCTCAGATTTGGTACTACTTCCTGGGGTACCACTGAAGACCCATGCAGGTGTCATGTGGTGCCCACAGGCAATGGGTTGGCAACCCCTGAGATAAGTTATTGTTAAGGCATGACCATGTTTTAGTATTTTACTGTTAACGAGACCAGTAATAATTAAGCAAGAATAATGTATAATAAAAATAAGAAATTTAGAAAGAACTATATGATTACTCCTGGAGGATGTAATGTACATTGCTAGGGAATGAATCTAAATGGCCTTGCACTAAAGTAACATTTTTGTTCACGTTAAACAATTATACGGATGAATATATGGGGTGGAATCCAATGTCCGTCATACTCAAGAGCAGATCCATTGAAATTAATGGACATGACTATCTTAGATCTATTAATATCAATAGGTTTACTTTGACTATAGCTTAGGTGTATACGCTCCATAGTTTGTCAATAATAAAAAAGTAATGGACTCTGTTCAGAAAATGAGAAACTGAAAGAGGCCCTCTCTGTTTTTATTCCTTATTTTGCTACAAGTTGAATGATCTTGCTAACAAAGTAAGCTATATGGACTTTTCAACATGTAAATAACTTGAGCAGAGTTACAACTTGAAATCAGAAATATTTTTTCTTTAATATGTCAAGCAGTTGCATCAAAAAAGAAGTTGCTGTGCACCTTGTCATGTGCTAGCTCCAAACCAGGGGCTCAGTGCAGACCCAGGACCCAATTTCCCACCCAGGGCAATTGATCCTGGCAAAATATCTCCCCTTGCCGACACCAGCCCTGCAAGGTAGGTAGACTGCCACCACCCCTTAGCCTGATTACCCACTCTGAGTCAGGGGATACCCAGAGCACAGGAACAATCCTGCCAGGGATTCCACAAGACAAGAGCCAAACAGGCACTCCTCATCCTGGAGGCCCAGGCAGACCCACAACACGGTAGTCTGTGGTCAGCGGCCAAGGTACTAGATTCAGAGCCAAAATTCTCCTCCAGCAATCAACACACATAAGTAAATAAGAAGTAGCTTTATTCAATAAAATATAAGTGCACAATTTATAGCAGCAAAATGGTTCCTTAAAACCCACACCCAAAAAGGGGCCAGGTAAAAGGGTACAAACAGGGAGAGAGTTCAATCACAAACAGAAAATAACAAAACTAACTAACCTATTCTATGTTTACTGAAGAGGTAGTTGTTGTAAAGTCTCACCTCTCCCCAGAGAGGCATAGCATGGGTAGTGAAGGCAGTGGAACCCACACAGGTAACCACCTATGCAAGATGGAACCCAGGGGAACAAAGGCTAAAGATTTTCTCCCCATATTTAAGGAAAAGTCCCTAGTAACAGACTATACTAATTAGCCATTTGGGGGCTTTCTCATGAGATAATTCTTCTTCAAGTCTTTGCGCCTAACAGGCACGTCCGCCCCTCCATTCCCAGGCCAAGCTGACCTTGAGTACCAGGCCCTTACAGATAAGCAGGTGTCTTGAAACAGGCCTGCTAATTAGCTGCAGCTGAGGAATGAAACAATAAAATTTTCCACTCACAGAGAGAGAGAGCCCTCATTTCTGAACAAGATGAAATTCCACAATTCTTTGCATGAGAGCTATGTTACATTCAAGCTTTTGACAAGTTCTTGACACACCTAATCTGACTTACCCAAAAAGGTTTCAGCTATGTGTCTAAATTCATTATGTAGTAGATTAGTATAGAGCTGCTGTTAGTCCAATTAGGCGTACTCAAAATTTCATCATTGTTAACTCTTACGCCATTCACTTTAGAGATATGAATGGAAACCGCTTCTCCCTCCTTACAGATTCATTTTACAAGGTCGTCGAGTCCAACTGCTTGCTCAGTGCAGGAATCCAACTTAAATCATATGCGACAGATGGCTGTCCACCTGCCCCTTGAATGCCTCTAGTGCTGGGGAGCCCATTACCTCCCCAGGTAATTGGTTCCATCGTCATACCGCTCTAACAGTTAGGAAGTTTTTCATGATGTTCAGCCAAAATCTGGCTTTCTGTAGTTGAACCCATTATTCCATGTCCTGCACTCTGGGATGATTGAGAAGAGATCCTGGCCCTCCTTTGTGTGACAACTTCTCACGTACTTGAAGAGTGCAATCATATCTCCCCTCAGTCTTCTCTTCTCCAGGCTAAACATGCCCAGTTCTTTCATTCTCTCCTCATAGGACTTTGTTTCCAGTCTCTTGATCATCCTTGTTGCCCTCCTCTGAACCCATTTCAGTTTGTCTACATCCTTCTTGAAGTGCAGTGTCGAGAATGAGGCCTAAGCAGTGCTGAATACAGGAGAACTACATGCCATTTGGAAACTACACTTCTGTTAATGCAGCATTTACCTTTTTGCAGTCGCATTGCACTGTTGGCTCATATTCAGCTCATAACCAACAATTCCAAGATTCTTCTCGCATGTAGTGTTGCTGAGCCAAGTATCCCCCATCTTATAACTGTGCATTTGGTTTCTTTTTCCTAGGTGTAGAGCTTTGTAATGTAATGTAATGTAATATTTTATTTCTAGGCCGCCTCTTGGCCAAATAGGCCCCCAAGGCGACTTACACACAAATAAAAATACAAATACAAAATACAAATAAAAACAATACAATTTACAAAAAAAAAAATCAAACTAACAAAGTCCTAACATCTCTAAACAAACAGGAGCAGCAAACCAAAAGCATTAATCTTCCTGGTAAAGGGCAGTCCCCAGAAGAATGTCACTAGGAGCAGGGGTGGGGGGCAAGGCAGGTGGAAAAGCTGGCCCCTTGATGGTCCCAGCACATCCCTATTAAATTTCATTCTGCTTATCCCTATTAAATTTCATTCTGCTGTTTTCAGCCCAATTCTTCAGCCTATCAAGATCACTTTGAATTTTGTTTCTGACTTCCAGGGTATTAGCTATCCCAATTTTGTATCATTTGCAGATTTGATAAGCATTTCCTGCACCTCCTCATCAAAGCCATTAATAAAAAAAGATTAAGTGCATTAGGCCCAGGACTGAGCCCTGCAGTACCCCGCTCAATACCCACCCAATATGCACTTTGATAAGGAACCATGGATTAACACTCTTTGAGTGCAATTCTGTAGCCAACTGGATCCACCGTTGTTCCATCCAGCCCACATTTAGCTAGCTTGCTAATTGGAATATCATGGGACACTTTGTTAAAAGCTTTGCTGAAGTCGAGATATATTCTGTCCACAGCATTCCCACAGTCTACCAGGGAGGTTACCTGATCAAAAAATGAGATAAACATTAGCCTGGCAGGATTTGTTCTTGACAAATCCATGTTGGCTTTTGGGCCACATGTTCCCCACCCCTGCAGTAGAGCAAGGGAACAAAGCAGGATCCAGGTTATTACAGTATGACAAGTAATGTCTGGTTGGGGTGTTCATTGTCTGGAGCTTGTAGCCCAGGACTGTTGTATACCTACAAGGCAGCAAAACTGATCCTTCCAATACTCTTCTGTAGATTCAGGGAAACATGCTCACAGTCACAGCCAATTTTCCTACCAAGGTGTGTGTGTCAGTCATGGGAGGGGAGATGCACAGTGGCACCACCAAGTTGCAAGACCTTCAAGCAGTGGCTCTACTACTTCTGCCTTAGTTAAACATGTGTGAGCAAACTTGGATGTGCAAGTTGTTGGTTGTGCCATTCTAGACCTTTGCAAGAAGGCATTCTCATGCATCTTGTTTTGAAGCCCTCCAATAAGTGATCTCTTTGTCTTGATAATTAGTATCAAGGTGAAGTGAATATTCTGCAGTTCTAGAATGAAGAGGTGGCAGGTAACAGGCACATTCTGCCTCTTGGTGTTCTCTGTGAATTCTCTCCACGTCAGATTTTCTCCAGTGTTTTATGGTGGGGAGAAATTCAGGTCCATCTACACAGATGTGATCATTCCATACTGATTGAATGAAGCTCAGTTCTCAAGGAAGACATTGTTCCATTTCAGTGCAGAAACCTCTAGGTCCCAGTGTCCATCTAGATCTGGTTTGCATCCAGCTAATCACCTGGAGGTTGAGCAACACCAATTAGAATTTAAAGGCTAAGCTGTGAGACGGTTCTTTTTATCACTTTTTCCTCTTGCCAGACAGCAGCAAACAGGATTATATGACCATGTGGAAATAGAACATTATTTTGTGATACTCGCAACCGTGCTTATTATTTATTTATTTAAAATAACTCCGTCCTGCCCTTCTACCCTAAAATATGGCACTTGGGGAGGCTCACAGTGAAATGATACACAGTGAAAAACACAAAAACATTAAAATAGAGAAAAATACATAAAATACAGTTAAGAAATCTAAGGGAGTGATATTAAAAGGGGACTAAAGAGGTAAAACTAAAAGGGAGGGGGGATAAAATCAGTTGCAGACTCTGCCTTCAGTCCCTCCCAAAGACTCTCCGGAACAGGATGATTTTCAAAAGTCTGGGAGGGAGCAGAGCAGGCTTCTTGGAGTAGAATATTGCAAAGCTTGGGAGCAACAGATGAAAAGGCTCTCTCCCATGTGCCTGCCAGTCTGACATCTTTCATTCCAGGTATGCAGAGGAGACTAGGGGCAGCTGATCTTAAATCACAGTCAGGTACATATGGCCATAAGCAGTCCCTCAGGTACATTGGTCCAAGGCCCTTTAGGGCTTTAAAGGTCAAAACCAGCACTCTGAATTGGGCCTGGAAACAAATTGGGGGGAGCCAGCGGAGTCAATAAAGCACAGGGGTGATATAATCCCCACGCAGCAATCCAGTTAACATTCTGGCTGCTGCATTTTGAACCTACTGCAATTTCTGAACCATTTTCAAAGGCAGCCCAACATAGAGTGTGTTACAGTAATGAAGCCTCAACATCACCAATGCATGTGTCACTGTGGCCAAGTCAACAGCTTCCAGGAATGGGCGCAGCTGGTAGACTACTCTTAGTTGGTCAAAAGCATTCCTGGCTACTGCAGCCACCTGATATTCAAGCTTCAGGATCCAGGAGTACTCCCAAACTGTGGACCTGCTCCTTCAAGGGGAGTGTGACCCCGTCAAGAACAGGCTGCAGCACTATACCTGGCACAGCTTTTCCTTTGACCAGCAGCACTTCCGTCTTGTCTGGATTAAGTTTCAGTTTGTTAGCCTACATCCTGCCCTTCACAGCTTCCAGGCACCGGTTTAGGATGAGCACTCCCTCCCTGCAATCAGGTGGAAGGAAGAGAGAATTGTGTGCCATCAGCATATTGCTGACATTGTTCTCCAGATCTCTGGATGGCCTCTCCCAGCGGTTTCATATAGATGTTAAAGAGTGGCCAGGGGGTCAAACAGTAGCCTTCCAGCACTACTTCCTGGGACCTGTCCGCCAGGTAGGACTGGAGCCACTGTAGGACGGTGCCTCCCAATCCCATTCCATATTATTATTATTATTAACATTTATTAACTGCCCATCCAAAGGTCCCAGGGCGTGTTACAACAACTTTAAATAGAGCATTAAAAACCAGCCTAAAATCACAAAGCAGGGTTGGTGTTCCTGTCCTGTCCTTTTGCATTTCATCGCTTCCTGTCATGGAGCTTCACTGAAGACCTCTTGGGTCCCTTTTAAGTCTGCTTAAGGAAACCTATGTAGAAGGTCGTGATCACCATCACACTGCCCAGAGGCTTGGGCCCCTTTTCAGTCAAGGAGGAGCTAAGCATCCCCCACAGTTTAGGTCTCTAGTCAGTCTCTGTTTTTGAGTCAGAGGAGGAGTCGGATGTTTCCTGCTAGTTTATAACCGGTTGCAAGGGAACTAGTTTTTCCCAATTTTTACCTCAATCCCAGTAGAATATGCATGACATGAGAAGGGTTTGAAGGCATACATCAGGGATGGGGAACCTTTTTTGGTTCCATGAGCAGGGTCTTAGCAGGATTGGCCTTGTGGGCCAAATTTGACAGGGTGGTGGGGCCACCTATCTATTAACCACATGCCATTATTATAATGTCATGATTGACAGGTGGGTTGTCTTGCCCACCTATCAAAATCCCTTGTGCCGGCTTTCCAAGCGCCCTGGCTGTCGGGTGCTTGGGAACTGCAGCACAAGGGGCTGGCAAAGTGTTTCTTTCTCCCCTCCCTCTTGGGGAGGGGGAGGGGAGAAAAAAGCCTGCATTTTATCTGCAGCCAAACTCGTCCACTGTCAGGCAGGGTTAAAACCTGCTGCGTTGGCTGTGTGCACCTGTTTCCTCCTGGAAACGGGCATGTGCAGCAAAGCAAACAGACCCTCAGCTGGGGAGGGGGAAGTCCCCACTTTCCCTTTCCTAGCTGTCGCTTGGGAAAAAAGAGCTCCTTGCTTTGGCTGCACATGCCCGTTCCCAGCAGGAAACAGGTGCACACAGCCAACGCAGGATTGATCTCTGCCCATCAGCTGATGGCACAAATGATGTCAGCTGATTGACAGGTAGGTGTAGTTTAGGGGAAATGGCCTCAAGGGCCGAATTGGGCTCCCTGGCAGGCCAAGATTGTTGGACAGTCAGTTTGTTTTGTGAGCAGAGGATCCAAGAATAGCGTTTCTGAAGTTTCACTGTTACTATAATGATTAGGATTGCTTAGTTATAGGCTTGAATACTATACTATAAACAAAGTGTCTTTGTGGTGAATATAACACATCCATAAAATGGCGCTAAAATATTTAGTCAGCATCTGCACAGTGATACACAATGACTGATGTTTGAGCTATACATCAGGAAAGGCATGTGTAAAAAGGATAGTCTTTTTGGAAGAAAGTATTGCTTAATAGTAATAGACAGCTGAGTTCCACAACTGAGGTGCAGGTACACTAAATGGCTTGTAGAAGCAACATCTATGTTGTTGTTATGTGCCTTCAAGTTGATTATGACTTATGGCGACCCTATGAATCAGTGACCTCCAAGAGCATCTGTTATGAACCACCCTGCTCAGATGGTCTGTGGCTTCCTGTATGGAATCAATCCATCTCTTGTTTAACCTTCCTCTTTTTCTACTCCCTTCGGTTTTTCCCAGCATTGTCTTTTCTAGTGAATCATGTCTTCTCATGATATGTCCAAAGTATGATAACCTCAGTTTCATTATTTTAATTTCTAATGATAGTTCTGGTTTAATTTGTTCTAACACCCAATTATTTGTCTTTTTCACAGTCCATGGTATCTGCAAAGCTCTCTTCCAGCACCACATTTCAGATGAGTTGATTTTTCTCTTATCTGCTTTTTTCACTGTCCAACTTTCACATCCATACATAGAGATCGGGAATACCATGGTCTGAATGATCCTGACTTTAGTGTTCAGTTGCATTTGAGGATCTTTTCTAGTTCTCTCATAGCTGCCCTCGCCAGTCCTAGCCTTCTTCTAATTTCTTGACTATTGTCTCCATTTTGGTTAATGACTGTGCCGAGGTATTGATAATCCTTGACAAGTTCAATGTCCTCATTGTCAACTTTAAAGTTACATAAATCTTCTATTGTCATTACTTTAGTCTTCTTGATGTTCAACTGTAGTCCTGCTTTTGTACTTTCCTCTTTAACTTTCAACAGCATTCATTTCAAATCATTACTGGTTTCTGCTAGTAGTATGGTATTGTCTGCATATCTTAAATTATTGATATTTCTCCCCCCAATTTTCACTCCTCCTTCATCTTGATCCAATCCGGCTTTCTGTATGATCTGTTCTGCGTACAGATTAAACAAGTAGAGTGGTAAAATACACCCTTGTCTCACACCCTTTCTGATTGGGAACCAATCGGTTTCTCCATATTCTGTCCTTACAGTAGCCTCTTTTCCAGAGTATAGGTTGCGCATCAGGACAATCAGATGCTGTGGCACCCCCATTTCTTTTAAAGCATTCCATAGTTTTTCATGATCTACACAGTCAAAGGCTTTGCTGTAATCTATAAAGCACAGGGTGATTTTCTTCTGAAATTCTTTGCTCTGTTCCATTATCCAACATGTGTTTGTGACATTATCTCTGGTACCTCTTCCTTTTCTAAATCCAACTTGGACATCTGGCATTTCTCGCTCCATATATGGTAAGAGCCTTTGTTTTAGAATCTTGATCATTACTTTACTTGCATGGGATATTAAGGCAATAGTTCAATAATTACTGCATTCCCTGGGATCCACTTTCTTTGGAATTCCAGTCTGCCATTGTTTAGTTTTCCATATTTGTTGATAAGTTTTTGTCAAAATTTGGACAGATTCAGTCTCAGTAACTTGTAGCAACTCAGTTTGTGTGCCATCTGCTCCTGGTGATTTGTTTCTACCAAGTATTTTAAGAGCAGCTTTCACCTCACATTCTAAAATTTCTGGTTCTTCATCATACAGTTCCTCCGTGAATGAATCTGTCATCCTGTCATCTCTTTTATAGAGTTCTTCAGTGTATTGCTTCCATCTTCCTTTTATGTTATCTCTGTCAGTCAGTGTGCTCCCCTGCTGATTATTCAGCATCCCTACTCTTGGTTTAAATTTCCCTTTCGTTTCTCTGATCTTTTGGAACAGGGCTCTTGTTCTACCCTTTTTGTTGTCCTCTTCTATTTCTATACAATAACTATTGTAATAGTTCTCTTTGTCCCTACATACTAGTCATTGTATTATTGCATTTAGGGTTGTAACCATGTTTCTATGTCCTTTTGCTTTTGCTTTCTTCTTTCTTCTACCATTTTAAGAGTTTCTTCAGTCATCCGTTGAGGTCTTTCTCTCCTTTTAACTAGAGGTATTGTCTTTTCTGTTCAGGGGTTCATATACTAATGGTCAGACCTTGAATTTGCTCAGGTGTCATTTTATTTATTTATTTTATTTATTTGTTTCATTTTTAAACCGCCCATAGCGAATAGCTCTCTGGGCGGTGTACAAAAGGATTAAAATACAAAATATCATAATAAAAACAGCCAAACAATAATAAACACAAACAGAAACCACAGAAATATAAAAATAAACATATTAAAATGCCTGGGAGCATAGCCAGGTCTTAACCTAGCGCCAAAAAGATAGCAGCGTCGGCGCCAGGCGTATTTCTTCGGGGAGGCTATTCCACAATTCAGGGGCCACTACAGAAAAGGCCCTAGATCGTGTAACTGTCCTCCGGGCTTCCCGATGGTTTGGTACCCGGAGGAGGGCCTTAGCTGCTGAGCGAAGTGACCGGGTAGGTTCATAGCGGGAGAGGCGTTCCACAAGATATTGCGGTCTCACGCCGTGTAAGGCTTTATAGGTCATGACCAGCACCTTGAATCTGGCTCGGAAACAGATGGGTAGCCAGTGCAAATGGGCCAGAACAGGTGTTATATGCGCTGACCGGCTGGTCCTTGTCAGCAGTCTGGCTGCTGCGTTTTGCACTAGCTGAAGTTTCCGAACTGTCTTCAGGGGCAGCCCAACGTAGAGCGCATTACAGTAATCCAACCTAGAAGTTACCAGAGCATGAACAACTGAGGTGAGGTCATCCCTGTCAAGATAGGGGCGTAGCTGGGCTACCAGCAGAAGGTGGTAGAATGCATTCCTTGCCACCGAGGCCACTTGTGCCTCAAGAGACAAGGAAGGATCGAAAAGCACCCCCAGACTACGAACCTGTTCCTTCAAGGGGAGTGTAACCCCATCTAGAACAGGGTAAACATCCACCATCTGAACAGGGAAGGCATTCACCAACAGTGTCTCGGTCTTGTCTGGATAGAGTCTCAGTTTATTAGCTCTCATCCAGTCCATTATTGTGGTCAGGCAGTGGTTTAGCACATCCACAGACTCACCTGTAGAGGATGAAAAGGAGAAATAGAGCTGCGTGTCATCAGCGTACTGGTGGCAACGCACTCCAAAACTCCTGATGATGGCACCCAGAGGCTGCATGTAGATGTTAAAAAGCATGGGGGACAAAACCGACCCCTGAGGGACTCCACAATGGAGAGTCCAAGGTGTCGAGCAAAGTTCCCCAAGTACTACCTTCTGGTGACGATCCGCCAAGTAGGAGCGGAACCACTGCCGAGCAGTGCCTCCAACTCCCAACTCCGCGAGTCTCCCCAGAAGGATACCATGGTTGATGGTATCAAACGCCGCTGAGAGATCAAGGAGAATCAACAGAGTCACACTCCCTCTGTCCCTCTCCCGACAGAGGTCATCATACAGGGCGACCAAGGCTGTTTCAGTGCCAAAACCAGGCCTAAAACCAGATTGAAACGGATCTAGATAATCGGTCTCATCCAAGAGCACCTGGAGCTGACCGGCAACCACCCACTCCAGAACCTTGCCCCAAAAGGGGACATTCGCCACCGGTCTATAGTTGTTCAGGTCATCTGGGTCTAAGGAAGGATATGTAGGCAGCTGGTGCAGACCATTAAGCAGAGTTTTTATATGCTGTTGATGGTAAGCCCCCCCTCAGCAGTCAGGCTCCTGCATTCTGCATAAGATGCAGCTTCTGAACCAAACACAAGGGAAGCCCCACGGAGAGTGCATTGCAGTAATCTTAATTTTGAGGCCATTGAAGCACAGCAGCCAGGCTATTCCAATCCGTGGCTGCAGTTTATAGTAAAGCACCCCAAGTGTGACCCCATCTGGAATGGACATTTATCCTTCTCTCAGGCACTGGAGCTACTCACCCACAGGACTTCTGTCTTAATGGGATACAACTCCATTTATTGATTTATATATTGAAATGTTACAGGTTTCACTGATTGGTCTAATGATGCTATTGTTCCAGCAACAATTACTGCTCAGGAGGGCAAGCAGCTGTTACCCTCAAGTTCTTCTTTTAAAAAACTACTGTCTCCTGGGGTGGTGGAAGAACTTCGCACATACTCATAGTATTTTCATATTTTATAAATGAAAGTTGTCAGGGGTCACAAGCACACAGGAAGTCAGTCCAGGCTACCACAGAGTCCTGCATTTCTGTATCAGGCCCCAAGAGTATTCTGTAAAGCTGCTGGAGAGAGAGGCTGAGGCTAGTCTCTCCTAAAAGACCGTTGTTTGTGCAGTTAGTATAATTCTGTGTTCTTTTTTACTGCTGTAAAAAAGGCTTCTAATATTTAAAATATTTTTAAATTTGGCAATGTTTCACCAATTCATTGACCAAGGCATTGGGTTTGTGGGGTTTTTTTATTGATCAGGTGCCAGACCTACTAAACAATAAGTGTTGTTTTGTTGGCATTCAAATATTTATAATTTGGCCCAATAATATGTCATCTCTTTTATCATGTTTATAATGCTTAACCTCGTCAAATATCTTTCCGCCATGACTGATTTTATTTCATAAAAACAGATTTTAATTTGATACGTTTGATAGAGAGTTGCAAGTTCAGTTTTAATAAATTATAAATGTAGACTTGAACATAATTGTATTAAATTCTGATTTCATTCTACACTGGGTTTTTTTTTAAAGACAGATTTAACGGAACCATTAAAGTAACAAGTCCGATTTAAATTGAAACCCTGTGTCAACTCTCTTGTCCAGTGTGCATCTGTCAGTGGCAGAACTGCTAACTCTTCTTAGACCATGCTTGCTTCTCCATTTGTTCCATCCCTCACTTTCCCATCCAGTTCTCCGTACCTTAATGGGCCACAAAGCAAATATCTGCAGCCTAGATTTCCATCCTTTTGGAGGCTTTGTAGCTTCAGGATCCATGGACACCAACATTAAGGTAAGACTCCTGTGCCTCTCTCACTCTATACATGTGTATTTTGGAAAAACAAGCTCCTTTGAGGGATATTCCCAAGACATCATTGGCATGTTTGTTAGGGTTCATGGGGGCTCCGAATACTTCTGCTTGACTTTTTTGAAGAAAGTTGGGAATAAATTCCTTGCTACTTTTTACCCCATGATGATCTGTTGGTAACTTGATTGTGTCCATCTATCACAAGTTTCCCATGTCCCATTACAATTCATATGAGCAGCTGAACTATCTCAGAGATCTGTCCTTTCCTCCATTACTTGGAGGTCTGGATGTAGGAAACACCTTTGCATCTATCTTTTGCTCATTGTTATAGAGAACAAACGAAAAGGGTACTCTTATCTGGGTTAGTCTGGCCTTCACCAAACTTGCACCGTTCAGATGTTTTAGACTACAACATTCTTCAGCATCAGGTATCACAGCTGTGCTGACTGGGACTAATGAGAGTTGTAGTCAAAAACATCCGTAGGGTGCCAGGTTGGTGAAGGCTGGATTAGTCCAACAACATGCCCTGTATCTCATTTTCTGGAATCCAGGCAACAGCACTCAGATCTACACACTGTTGATGCAAGGTGGAAGGAAGGTTGCAAGGAGCTTCTTGAATAATATGATTTGTCTCTGTATTAGGATGTGGGTTGGGCACAAAACAGTGATGATCTGAGAGAGGCATCATGGTTATCTTATATTTGGTGCTGACTGCTGTTGAAGAACATGATGGGTGATGTTCTAACTGGAGAGAAGCTGGAGAGGCGGGTATTCCCTGCTGTTTTTGCTTGTCATGCTGCCATATGCATAGGAGATCAGAAAAGGATGAATTTCACAGAATTACAGATGATCAGAGATGGAATGCTTTCTGTATGAGAGCACATGTGGGGAAGGGAACTTGTGGCCCTTGTGACATTGTTGGACTTCCAGTCTGGATAGTTGTGTGCTGGATAGTTGTGTGCCCATAGCACATAGGTACTGGTGGCAGCAACATTGATCATATTGAAAGAAAGTACCACTGGCCACCTGTTAACTTTACCCTTGCATGTATAGTATCTACATAGGTGGTCCAGAGTATCCACCCCACCTTTTGTTGCCGTGTAATGTCTGATGATATCTGGTTTGTGCTGTTCACCACACACTACCATGTCACAATGCATGGTTGACAGTAGAAGCACCAGTTTCCTTTTTGGGGGGATGTGCAATATAAGTGTGTTTTCACCATCAAGCAAAAGATTGAAGAGTGAACTTGCCTATGGAGATTTGGCAGCAGGTCTATTGGTATGTAGGGTTTATTCCTCCTAATGGTGCCAACATAAGTAAGATATTTCTGAAGCAAATGTTCAGCCAGCTCAGTGCTGGTGAATAGGTTGTCCCCAGCTACATTCCTACCACTGTTGTGTCACAGCTCTAGCAGCTTGGTAACAACATTGCAACCAAGCTGGGCTTCCCATGGCCCTCCAGGCTATTTGCCATGGTCAATGTCTCCCTTCAGAGGGAATGTCCTGCACATTTCAAGTACATCCCCCCAACTCATGAGGGATGCTTGGAATCAGTTGTGGATGGATGCAGATTAGTAACTTCCCTTCCCATCCCAGCTTCTCCCAGAAAATGGGGGGGGGGAATAGTCTGGGCAAAGAAAGGGGTTTCTCTCCTTTGAATGCCATAAATGGGGTGGGAGGGGGTGTTCATAATACTTTACTGGCACTTACTTATTTGTAAAATAAAGCTTTCTTTGTAGAAGCAATGTTTTTTCTCCCAAAAGCCAAAAATGTGTCCTTCTGCAACAATGGGGCCTTGGTAATTGCCTTTTTTTTTACTGCTTTGTCATGTGACTGCAAGTTTGTTTTCTCTTGCAAAGATGAGGGGGGAAATTTATTCCCATGCTCCTTTGTTGACCTGCCCCTGATCATTTTTCTATGAAAAACCCATGGGGTGTTTTGCTACCCCAATCTGCTAACATTGTGGCAAAACTCAGTGCATTTCTGGGACATGTTATGCCCCAGATATTTTTTTGTTGTTGTTTTTGTTTCCAGAAGGAAAATAGTTATTTGTAACTGTCTGAAATTTGGAGACATTGTACGGGTGACAATTTGTGACACTGTGCTAGAAATACTACCCTGTAGGTCCACTTATGTGAAAACTACTCTGAGGGTAGGTTTTTACCCCACAAAATTAGATGAAGCTAATTACCTTTGTATGTTTCCTTTATGCAGCTTTGGGATGTGAGAAGAAAGGGTTGCGTCTTCAGGTACAAGGTAAGAAAGAAAGTATGTTTCTCTCTCGACAGGGCACCCCTAAAATCTGCTTCTGCCACTTGCTGTTCTTGCATGTACAGTTGGTACAGTGCTTCATTTTGGAGGCCTCATTGTGACAAGGGTGCCTGTACTTGTAATGTACCAACAATGCAGCCACAAAAGTTCTCAGCTGCGTTATTACCGAAAGATTCTGCAAAGTGGGAGCCTGCCAATTTCCCTTTTCTGGAAAGGTTCTGGGCAGTTTACAAAATTTCCAGTGTCTCTTTCATATGACCAAGACCTAAGTTTTTGACTGGTTAGAGAATGGAACCCTCTGAAAAACCCAGTGTAGAAGACGGGAGACCTGCACAAAAATGCCCTCATTGGAATAGCCCACAAGAGTCTGCCCACTCAAGAGTTTCCTCAACTGAGGGTGGATTTTTCATGATCACAATCACCCTATAATTACTTAAGTGATCCTGGATAAACCCAGCCTGTATGACCCTTGAAGAGTTAAATATTGGAACTTTGTATTATGAACTATAGTTAGACGCTTGGACTTCTCTTTGCTCTGTTTTTCAGTTTCATTTGTGTTCTCTACCCAGCTAGCAATAAAGAATAATGTTTGCCTACAGCAAGAAGTAAGAGTTTATTTATTCTGCAGTAATTGTGATGAGTAGAGCAGGATTGGGTGCTTATTGCTAAAGGGTGAAATAAAAAGATAACTTAAACTTATCTGAAAAAAATCTACCCTAAGTTACCCTTTACTATTTTAAAGTACTCACAATTGTAGTGACTTTTTTTCTTGAGTACTTGATGGCAAAGGATGGATGGAAACAGTCCTAGAGGAACAGAAACACTGCTGTGCACACTATAGTTAGCTGGCTGGTGGCCACCTAGGCTATAGCTCAGGCCTAATTTCTGATTTTTCCCAATATATGCAGTTCAACATGAGGCCTTTTCAGGGTTTCTGGGCAGAAAAATCAACCAACCAACCAACCAGTCAAAAGAATTCCAACTGCTTTCCACAATTAATTTCCAGCCGCTTAGTTAGTCCTGTATATAACAACCAGTTAAAAGGTTTCCCTTGATCATCCAACAGGAAGGAAAATCTAAAGGTCAGGGAAAAGAGTAGAAGGAGGGACCCAGGAGTTAAAACATACCCTGAAGTATTTATTTTCTTTTTGCCCTTCCCTAAACTTGAAGTATGGATAAGTTTGTTTTTCAGGTGCAATCTAAAACTGAGATTCCTTGTTTATCATCAAAGCCAAGCTCAGAGGGGCAATGTACACGAGCAAGAAGGGAGCAGGGTAACTCTGCAGCTCCGTCTTTGAAACCCGTTAAAATCAGCTTTTGCAACCAATTGAGACCAAGTTTCATTTTGCCTAACTGTTTGCTTTGCTCCTTGGTGTTTCAGGAGGAAAGGAACAGGTAATTACTGATTTTTAGAGCCCCTTTGTGATGCGATGCCTCACAGGGCAGGAGACACAGACAATCCTAAAATGGCATCTAAAGCCTCTAACAAGAAAGACCAGCCCGCATCCCAGGAACTTACATTGGAAGCTCTGGCTTTGCAGCTGACTACCTTACACGTGGACTTGATTAAAAAGTGGCACAAGGGCTTCAAAATATTTGAGGAAAAGTTTACCTCCTTTAATGGAAGGGTTGATGAAGTGGGCAAAACAGCGGGGGGGGGCTTGGATATTACAGTTCAATACTTGGATGCAATTAAACTGATTGTTAAAAGTCAAAAGGTTTTTCAAAATCACCTAGATGACCAGGAGAACTGTGGGCACAGGGGCAACCTCCGCAGTTTGAAACAGTGGACCAAACCTGCTGATGTTAACACATAATATGAAGATATTCATTCATTGTTTGTAGACTTTTATAAGGAGTTGTATAATGCAAGCACCTGCTGACGCCTGATATTGAATCTTACTTGTCTCATTTTTGCCTGAAGCCTTTATCTGAGGACTAGTGGAGACATTTGGATATGGCCATATTGGAGGATGTTGTGCAGGCTATAAAATGGCTGAGATCTAACAGAGCCTGGTGGATTTAACAGCTCTTTTTATAAAAAAAATTAAGGAGTTGGTGCCACATTAACCCAATTATTTAATATAATATAGCCAGGAGGTCAAATGCCAGACACATGGTACTCATCCTACATTATTGTACTTCCTAAACCAGAGAGGGACGGGAATATGGTGGGCTCATATCAGCCCATTACATTATTAAAGCAAGATTTAAAATGTTTTATTACATAATCGCAGCTGCAGAGACCTGCAGTCATCCTGTTGAGTGTGGGGTAAAGATTAAAGAACATAACAGTTTTAGTATATTTAATTTAGTATAGTTAATTTTGAGTCCTGCCACCTGATCCCCAGAGGTACATGTTACCATTCTTCCAAGCTACACGGGAAGTGGATTGGACTATGAAAGACCAACCCAAATTGTGTTTGCATTTTTACAGATTTGTAGGGCAGTCCAATATCTCAGAGAGGAGGTCAGGTCTCCTGCTCCCCTGGTGCATTCACTATAGCTGCCCAATTTCCTTGCTTTTTAAAGTTTGATAGAAATATCTGTTGGCTGTAGGTACATTCTTAAATAACAAGGTTTTTTTTTTGCCTATTAGCGAATAAATTTTTAGTGTTGCAGAATACCCCACAGGCTCATTTACCCACAGCAGGAGTACTTTCAAGAGGAATGCTGTCTTGGTTCTAACCTGGCAAGCCAGGCCAGGGCCTTTTTCTTTCTCTTTCTGTAGTGCTTCTGCCTCTACATTCTGCGTTTTTCGTTGTCTCTGGTCTGCTGACCCATTTCTGCAGCAACCCTCCTTCAAAAACTATCAGAGATACAGGGATTGTGACTGCTGTCTTTCTTGCTTGGGGGGAAGTGTATTCCTGTGCTCACTGCCCAAAGTTTACCGTATAGGCTCAACCACCTTTGATCCACTTTGTGGGGATGAGAACCCTGTCCGAGGAGCCTTCTGCTTCTACCCTGATGTCATTAATCCTGCAACTTAATCTCTTCTTTCTCCCCTACTTCTGCAACTTTGGTACTAAACTTGATATCTGTCTTTATGCTCATCTAGTAACTCTTCCACAGAGTTAATAAACACACTGCATCCCAAAGGTTCTTTGGTTCAAAGTGACTGTATTCCAAGGGAAGTTTGCTACTTATGAAGACCCATCAGAAGGGAAGAGGAAGCTGAAAGCAAGGATAGGAGGCTGCCAGGAATTGCTACTAGTATTGAGGGTGAGGTCCAAGGCCCACCAGGCGGTTGTGGTAGGGACATCTCTGAGTTGCCATGCCATTGCAGGGAGGGTGTCATGGTGACCGGCCAAGAGGGCTCAGTTCTGCCAGGTGGTAGGGAGATAGTGATATAGGAGGTTGGGTGATCAAAGATGGGGTTTATTTATAGCTGTGCAGAAAGTTGCTGAAACAGCTAGGAGAAGATGGACGTGTGCTGCTGAGGATAAACAGACCTGTCAAGTGGGATGGATGACTCCAGGAACTGGAGGCAATGGTGTATCCCCAAGGAAGACAATAAAGTGTCATTATCGAGGCCAATATTCCTGTCAGCGGTGGTCATACAAGGCCAGGTCATAGTGGTCCAACTCCCATTTTGTCTGATAGTTACTACGCTAGTGTGTCAGAGAGGCCTGATGGAAAGGAAGGAGAAAATGTTGATGCCAGTATCCCTCCCAGGAGTGTATGTCCCAGTGATTCTGAGGACTGCAATCATAAGCAGACTAGTAGTTTCCAGCTGCAACTGAGCACCTTGACTGGTCCAAGAATGGAGAGGAATGTGGGGGATTGACACAGTCCAGCATATGATAAGAGCAGCAATCTAGCAGACCAGCGCAAGAAGAGTGGTCTTCTCTTTCACTCTCTGAGACCAAATCAGTGAATTGGAGAGGAGAGCAATGAAGCAAAGTTCATGTGATGAAAACAATTGTAACGTGTCCTGTGCTGAGTCAACCATGTTTATTTCTGGTCAGGCTGGCAGCAAGAGAGAGGCTTTCCCAGCATTCCCCTTCACAATTCTCTGTTGAAGGCAACTGGCTTTTGTAGTGGTACGGTCCCCTCTCCCCTAAATGAGCCCAAGTACTAGGCAAATCCTTATTTCCATCTCACATTCTGCCCTTGCTAGAAAGAGATGATTTACAATGGTTTAAAGCTCTGTCTTGGGCTGAGGGGCTATGCCTAAGTGAAGCCTTCACTGACCTGGTCACCCCCCCCCCCCCGGTGCCCTCTGTGTGCTGGTTGGGGCTGATGGCAGCTGGAGTCCAGAACATCTGGAGGCACCAGGTTTGGTAAAGGAAATTGATTTTTTTGTCATGTTACATAGTTATTTATGCAGTATGACTGATATTGTGAGGCACATTCTGTCTTTGTATTTCCTGTGTGAGACCCATTGATCTGCGCTTGCACAGCTCTCATTCTTTCAGTCTGAAAGTGCCAAGTGCTGCCAGGAATGTACGGAGCCTGTTTTGCCTTTACAGGGTCACACACAAGCAGTTCGGTGTCTCCGATTCAGCCCTGATGGCAAATGGCTGGCATCATCTGCAGATGATCACACAGTGAAGGTACTCATATGGTTTTGCTAAGTCCCTTTGCCCCCCCCTTTTTTTGTGTGTGGCAGTTTTGGCTGCTTACCTCACTCTTTCAGGATAGCTGGAAATGGGGTTGGGCAATATGTCCCCACTCAAGGCTTTATGGTTCCTTCTTGGTCTAGTTGTGGGACCTGTCTGCTGGGAAGATCATGTTCGAGTTCACGGGACACACAGGGCCAGTCAACGTTGTAGAATTCCATCCCAATGAATACCTTTTGGCCTCAGGTAGCTCTGACAGGTAAACTCTTTCTGGGAAATATGGGGTCTCTGGCATGTTATGAGACTTGTGAACAACAGAAGCCTCATCTGTTGTTGGTTATGGTATGCTGCAGATATTCCTACTTTTCTTTTACAGAATTTGAATAATGGTTGGTAATAATTGGAACAGCTCACCTTTGGAACTCCCTGCCTCAGAAGCCTCTTCTGGGCCTTTCCTTACCCACTTCTGAAATCTAGCTTTGCAGAATAAAGTCATGGGGTTGCTTCTCCCTGTGAGAATTAGCCTGTGTGTCACTCAGAATTTCACGATGTCTTCCTTTTTGTTTAAATATACAGAAAGCCTCTGGGAGATGTCATCATGACACATTTTGGAATTTAGTATATGCTAATGGCTCTTAGTTTCCTCCTCTTTCTTGAACTGTGGTGAGACTGTAGTCTCTCTGAAATGGTGTCCAAATAGGTTGGATAAACTACAGCAGGTTCATATGAAGGTGTTGATGATTAGTAGGCCTCTTGAGATGAGAGTAGGTGTAAAAGCTGCCTGGATGGGCTTGCCCCCTTCTGAAGGAAGCTGGTTCGCTCCTCAGGGGTGTTCTTTTACCTGACACTGCTGCTGCATCTGTAGCAAGGAGTGCCTTTCTCCAGCTGCACCTGATGTGTTTGCTGAACCCTCCTGTATAAGATAAAGATATGGCCTTCATCATTACAGGAATGTGTTTTATGAGGCTCAGAAACTAGTTGGTCTAGAATACAGCAGCTAGGGCTGACCTGAAAGAGCTGTCCTAGTTACAGGTTGGTTTCTGGGCACTTCAAAGTCCTGTGTTTTCCTCTGAACACCTTGAACATCTGAGGAGGTTCTGCTGAGGTTGCCATCATAGTCACAAATCCATTGGCCGGCAACAGCTACAGAAGCCTTGTGAATAAGCTCACGACAGTTATTAGCCTTCAATTTTTTTACTAGCATGCTGGGGTCTGGTAGTGGAGGGACAGAGAGTTCTGTTCCTCTTCCAGCAGCCTGCAGACAAGGGGGCTTGCTTCCTCTGGCAGCCCACTTGGTTTCTCTGCACTTCTGTGCCTAGAATTCCATACACACAACTTCATCGCTTTCTTTGTTGTGCTTCATCCTAATTCAAATTCGGATCACAGCCTGTTGCTAGAAACAAAGATCAGTGAATAATGATGTCAGACTAACTTCACTGTGTGAGGATGGCCACAGATGTTCTTAAATGCACAGTTTTTCTCTTTTGCAGAACTGTCAGGTTCTGGGACTTGGAGAAGTTCCAGGTAGTGAGCTGCATTGAAGAAGATGCCACTCCTGTCAGGTATATGTGACTTGGGCAGTGGGTTATGCAAGGAGGCAAAAAGGCATGTTCTTGCTTTTTGTGTGACTGCTGTGGCAATCTCAGACTCATAAAGCTGAAATGCTCTTGCAATGTTCACAGTTCACGCTCTGATTTAGCAAAGTGGCTGAGTCAAGGAATGCATGCGTTAAGGGCTAGCAAAGATTGTGATAATCACCATCCTGACTTAATGCCTCCCTTAGAACTTAGTGGCACATCCTGTTTTGTATCACTGTTGGGAGGAACTGCACATTCACTTTTTCCTTCTCCCCTTCAGGTGTGTGCTGTTTAACCCTGATGGCTGCTGCTTGTATGCTGGCTGCCACGATTCCCTGAGAGTGTATGGCTGGGAGCCTGAGCGCTGTTTTGATGTGGTCTTGGTGAACTGGGGCAAAGTGGCTGATTTGTCTATCTGTAACAACCAATTGGTGAGTGACTGGAGTGCAGAAAGTAACAAGTTTTCTGCTCTATCTCTGGGCACAGCAAATGGATGTGTCACAAGTTGTCTGCCTGGCGCTGGCAGCAATATGGCAGGAGCATTGCTTGTGCACCCCTGGCACTTACAAATGTACCTGGAGTCTTTTCTTTTCTTGTAGTTTTCATCTAGAGTTTGCTTCCTATTCCCTTTCATGGTATTCTGCATTTGCCTGGGTTGCGGGGAAAGGTTCTTTTAATCAGAGCTAGGTAAGCAATGGAAAACTGACACTAGCTGTACTGAATAAGTTGCTTTATTCCGCTAACAGCAGCACCACATAGACTTAATTCTACCGAGCAAATAATCATACTTCATCACTCAGTTACAGGGAGACTCCTTTCTCTAGATCTTAACAGTAGCTGTTTCTGGGTTACACACTCTTCCTGCCCTGTCCCTTAACGCTGGTATGTGGAATCTTCTTGGAGTCTCTCAGTGTTGGTACATGGAGGCTCACCTTTAAATAATGGACTACCAGCTCCTGTTGTAATCATTGGGCAGCCCCACTTCCCAGGGATTACTCCCTCTGTGCAGCCAATCAGGATCAATGAATATGCCATCCTGACAACCAGCTGCTGCATGAGTCAGCTCATTCTCACACATCTCCATTTGGGCTTGCTGTGGACACACCTTTGTATTGCTCTACTTGTCCTCTCTGTGACCTGGAGCATCTAGCCACTCTGAGTCTGTTCTAATTAGACTGCCTTTCATCATTCATTCTTACACAGCAGTAAGCTTCTACTTATTACTGTGATATATGCCTGCATTGTATAAAAACATATTATTAAGCAGTTTCAGGCCCTACAATAGGCTATAGTAGGGCATTAAAGGCCAATTGCTGGATTCTACATATCTCCAGATAATTTGACAATACACACTGTTGCCAAAGTGGATTCTTGTTGATTCTAAGTGTTTTGGCTGTAAACCTGATGTAAAGCTGGCTTGCACGTAAGTTGGTAGTTTCTTTTAAGTTGAATCCTTGAAGGTGATGTGAAAGTTAAAAAAAAATCTGTTCTTTTTCTGTTCTTCATAGATTGGTGTTTCTTTCACACAAAGTACAGTCTCTTCATTTGTTGTGGACCTCAGCAGAGTCACAAAATATGGGTCTGGCCTCCATGGACTGATGAAGGATGACAAGCCTCTTGCTCAGCCCATGCCTGTGGGCTCTTCCCTTCGACGCATCTATGATAGGCCATCAACTACATGCAGCAAACCCCAAAGGTAAGGAAGACTCCTCTCAAGTGGGGGCAGGGGGAGAGAAGTGGCGGATTCTTTAGGTCAAAGGAAGTTAGAGACTGAACTGAAAACTAAGTGATGTACATGGTGTCATGAATCCCTGCCGTCAAGGATCATGCGTCAGACCCAATTCCCACCCTTAGGGCAATTGATCTGGAACCAAAATATACCAATTCACCCTTGCCAAGGCTGTGTGTCCAACACCAACCCTGCAAGGTAGAAAGGTAGGCTGCCACCACCCCTTTTACTGGTACCACTCAGAGTCAGGGGATCTCTGAGCCCAGACACTAGTTAAACCAAGGTCCAAAAAGACAAGAGCCAAATCTTACACTCCTTGTCAGGAAACCTCTGGTAAAACCCACAAAGTAGAATTAAGCTTTTAACTTCTTTTTCCCTCTTTGGTAGTTGTGTGACTGAGATGGTCAAGGTGCTGAATTCAGAACCACCCTTTCTCTCAATGAACACACCAGGTTAAATAGAAGTAGCTTTATTAAAATATATAAGTGCACATCAAAACGTAGCAGCAAGTAATCCTTTAAGACCATACACCCAAACAGGGGTTTAGGTATACATGAGTATTCATACACACAACAGGAAAATAACAACCTAGCTTACCTAACTACTTACACATGAGGTAGTTGGTTGCAGTGGCACCTCTCGTAAGAGAGATGGATGTTAAACACAAAGCAATGGAACCTTCCATAGGTTACCCTCCATAGGCAACACTCCGAAGGAACTATGCAGAACCTTCCTGAGGGATCTGCAAGGAACAACGGCTATGGGTCTCCAGCCCTATACTTAAGGGAAAGAAGTTCTGACGGTCCCAGATTCATTAGCCAATCAGGAGATTTCTGATGTAACCCCTTTCTAGATGTTTCTCACTTTTTCACGCCTTCCAGGCCCCCCTCCCAACGGTGTTTCAAACTTCACAGGCCAGGAATGGCCTTGAGTGCCAGGCACTTGTTAATCAGCATAGATAGCAGGTGCTCCTTGTTTAGGCTGCTCTAACCGTATTCAGCTGGAAACCAAAACTTAACATTTTTACCCTTTCGGAGGCCTGTTTTTCTAAGGGTTGACACTCCCAGAGTTCTTTGCCTGAACCAAGATGTTACATGTAATTTTTAATAATTCATGAACATATACAAGTTCATGACACATGGTGTCTGCGTGGTCCCATATATGGGTTCTGTGCCTGCACAGAGCTATGACTGGAACTTTCCAGAGCAAGGCAAACATTTTGGCAAGAAGCCCCCTCTCCACATCCCAACTTCCCGTGTGCATGCTCAAGGAGTTGTGGCTCCCACCTGTCCACTCACTTCCTCTTGCCTACTGCAGGAATGGCATCACCAGGAACTTTTGCTTCACTCCTTTGCTTCAGAGCCCTTACGACTCTTACTTTCACTGTCTCTTGTTTTCTAATTTCTTAGTTTGTTTTCCTTTGGCCCTTTTTCTTCTCAGGACACTCTCATTTCCTTTGTGAGGGAGGCAACCTGAGTCTCTGCAGGCACTGTTTTGCAACTTTTCTATTCCTGGCTGCATTCCCCCCCCCCCGATGGACACAGTTTGAGTCTGTCTGTCTGGGTAAAGGAAATTGTTGTTTCCTGTCCACATTGTCTATGATTCACCAGATCAGTGCACCATAATTGATTGCCTTGATTGCATGCCATTCTGTGGGAGCAGGCAGCCCTTCCAGCTGCAGGTCCAAAGGCTAAGTCCTCCAATGCTCTTAGGATCCAGGAGATCCTCTCTAGGTTTTTGGCCATTCAGAGATTACTACCACTGTTACGACCTTGAACTTTGTTGGAATTTAACATAGAGACACCTCTTGATACTGATGCTTCCAATCCCCTCCTTGTCATTGGGATTAATGACAATTGCCACGCTCCCTAAGAGATGATCCTCTGCTCTATGACTCTTATTTCCATCAGGGATGGGGCCATTTGCCACTGCAGCAGATCTCCTTGGCTACATCATTAAGAACGTAATGAGCGCTGCACCCAGTGACAGCAGTTGTCTTGAGGCCTCCTGAAGTGATGCTGGCTTTCAGGCCTGGTGCCCATGATTGGCTGGGTGAAGCAGTGGCCAAGGGCCCCAGGTCACATAAGAGCCCCCCACTGGCCCAGCAAGCATTACTGCTGATCCCAGGTGGAGATGTGTGAACACCATTTGGGAATCAAACTCTGTTCCCATTTGCGGTGGTCACCTGTTTCCACCTCCCTGTCTATTGCTTCCCCTGGGCTCTGAGAAAAGGAAGGGGCAGGGGATAGGTCTTCTCAGACATTCTGGGCAAGATGACCCAGAAAATCCTGCCGCTGCTACCACTGTTTCTCATGGTGTCTAAAAGGGCCTTTTAAACTTTTTTTAAAACGCATCTACTATGAAAGTCCCAGTGATGTTCTTTTCCCCAGTGGTTTTCATTGGTTAGCTCTGCTATGAACTGGTCAGATTCTCAGTTCCTTTTCAGTGTGCACACACTCTATGAGGGCAATTGCATCATCCGCATGTTTCTTCAGGGGAGTTTCTGTGCTGGAGCGGTGACATGTTTCTCTCTGGTCACAGCCTGCTATGTTAATTTAGCATGGCAAACTTGTGGTTGGGCTCAAATGTCTCCTTCAGTCGGGCTGTCTTGAGCTGTGTAGCTTCTTGACCAGCCTACATGGTGCCACCACATGTTGTTGGACTGCAGTTCCTACTGTGATGACCGATGGGGGTCCTCCCCCCACCCTTCACCATCCCAGGAGCCAATTCCATGCCCAGGGCAATTGATCCTGGCAAGATATCCTTCTCTGCCAAGGCTGTGCACGCTCATGACAGCCCTGCAGGGTAGATAGCTGCCACCACCCCTTATACTGGTTAACACTCTGAGCCAAGGGGAAATTCATAGCCCAGAAAACTTGCCAGAAATTCCAAAGGGCAAGAGCCTTGTCCTGGAGCTTTAGGCAAACCCAGTTACACAGTAGTCATGGTCAATGGTCAAGGTACCAGATTTAGAACCAACCCTCTCCTGAAATGAACATACACTGGTAAATAGAAGTAAGTTTATTAAAGAATTAAAGAGGTGCACAGTTACAGCAGCAAAATGGTTCCTTAATATCCACACCCAAGAGGGGCAAGGTAAAACATAGAGTTCAATCACAATAACGAAAACAACAAAGACTGACTAGCCTAGCCTAATACTTACAAAACGGCTTTCAGTTGTTTAGCCACCTCTCCTCAGAGAGATAACGGTCAGGATAGTCTATGGCAAAATGGAACCTCACAGGGCAACATCAAGTAGGCATGATGGGACCAGAAGAGGAACAAAACTTAGAATTTTCTACCCTTATTTATGGCAAAATCCCCAGCAACAGGCCAGAGACAATTATCCAATCAGGGACTTCTTTATGAGCTAAGGGTTCATTAATCACTGGCCAAATGGCACATCCTCCCTAACACTTCCCAGGCTGTACGGTCTTGATGGAACCAGGCCTTTTCCTGATAAGAAGGTGTTAGGCTGGGCCTTTGATTACCCACAGCTGGGCAATAAAACTGCCAACTCGTGCCGGTTAGCAAAAAACAAATGTTAACCTGTGAAGGTCCCACACTGTCAAAAGGAACCCCACAATTCCCTGCTCCACAGCCATCTTAGATGCAGGCTTTCATGACACCTATCACCCCTCACCATTGGCTATGCTGGCTTAGAGTTGATGGGAACTAGAGTCCAGGAGTTCTGGAGGGCACCACGTGTGGCTAGTGTTCTGGATGCACCTGCTTCACCTCCAGGTAAATCAGAACCCACATAAGGTAACCACTCAAAGCACTGTTAAAAGTAAGGAAAACTGCTTGTTTTTTGTTTAGTTTTTGTGGGTGGCTTTAAAAGAGGGTTTGACAAATCCATGGAAAACAAGGCTATCAATTGCTCCTAGCCATGGTGGCTATGTCCCACTTCCACTATCAGAGTCAGTACGCCTGTGAATACTAGTTGCTGGGAATCATAAGTGGGGAGATCCTTCTTGTGGGGTTCCCATTGGGGCATCTGGCTGGGCTTTCTGAGCCCCCTTTGGCCTGATCCAGTTTCAGGACTCTTCTGGTATTATTCTTTCTGTGGTTTAATGACAGGGTGAAACACAACTCAGAGAGTGAGAGGCGTAGTCCAAGCAGTGAGGATGACAGGGAAGATAAGGAATCCACTGCAGAGATCCAGAACCCAGAAGACTACAAAGAGATTTTCCAGCCAAAGAATTCCATCAGTGAGTGCTGCAGAAGTTACCTGGGTAGTGCTTCAAGGATCCTTGGACTGACTAGGCCTTGACTTAAGGCAAAGCAAACCAATGTGTGCTGATTTCCCCATTTTTAACATTGTCTTTGTGTGGCAGTTGTGAACTAACACTTAATTCTCCTCTCCTCCCCCTGTTGTTTTTCTGTTGGCACCAAAGACTTCAAGAGGCAGCTTTGTATTGTAGGTTACTACAGAATTTTACATTCTGACATGTTCAGTCATCTGGAGATCAAGTAATAGCATATAAGTTGACAACATTAATTACATTTATTTATTAAGGTGTTTGTATACCACCCTTTGTACAAATACATCTGGAGGAGGTCCACAGTGAGAATTTACCATAGAATAAATTGTTAAAACACTTAAAAAACCCCACCAAAACACAGCGAGTTAGAGCCAGACTTCATTAGTTGAGCCATAACTCCCATTGAAGTCATTATTAACTTGTCCATTGATTTCAGTGGGACCCAAATTCAACTAGCTTAGTCTGAACCCAACTCAGTATCCTCAGAATATATCTTTAGCGTGAGAGATTGATTGCTCCTGTATCTTGAAAAAGAATGTGGGAAAGAGTTAAGAGGCATGGGTACACCCATTTCTTTCTCAGAAGTAGAAATATTGGTTCATCCTTCCACCTGTAATGCAGACGTGTTACTGCCTAGTTGCAGAAGCTATAGATTCATAAAGGTGGCATCGCTAGATCTGCAAAACATTTGCAAAAAACTGAAGTCCAATGCTGGGTGTTTTTCTTTTGCCTTTTTCAGCTCGAACTCCACCCCACAAGAGCGAGCCTTTTCCTGCTCCTCCAGAGGATGGTGAGTTGGGTCTTAAATTGCAAGAGAGCCAGAAAAGAGCTTCATACATTTGTATTGCTGATTTCACATGGATGCTTACGATGTCTAGACTGCTGCAGGAAGTTAGGAGTCTGTCTTTGTCTTGACTTCAGATCCTCTAGCTTTGTCTCCTAAAACTAGCATGTGGGGCCTGGATTCCTTGCCACCCAAGAGCAATGGACTGCATTGGATGGAAGGGGCACGAGTCTTTCAACCCAACAGCCAGCCCTGGGTCATAGAAGGGTCTTCTGTGGTTTCCTTTTTCTTTTTTTTTTTTTTTTCAATAATTTTTATTCAGATTTTCATAAAACATACAAGACGAAATCATAAAACATTCAAAGACAAAAAACAAAATCAAAAATAGTTAAACAAAAAAAAAAAAAAAGAAAAAAAAAAACAAAAATAAAAAATAAAGAGTAAAATATTGACTTCCCATTTGTCAAAGATCAAATCAGTTATAAGTCTATAATATATAACAATCCTGTCTCTTAAGTCATATTATAAAATCACTTTCCTCCAGTAGTTATCTTACTTAATCATCAAATCTCATAAACATTACTTTATTCTTTCCACAAAAAGTCAAAGAGAGGTTTCAATTCTTTAAGAAATATATCTATCAATTTTTTTTTCCAGATAAGCATATCGATTAATCCATCTCATTACTAATTATAATAATCTTATTGTCATAACCATAGTCAAAATAAACATTTCAATTAATCCATCACATCAGAATCTGTTAGGTTCAGTAATTTCAGTAGCCATTGTTCTATTATCCCTATTAGTTCCATTTTCCATCTTCCATCTTCAGTAGTCTTGTTAAGTCCAGTAATTTCAGTATCCAATCTTCCATTAGCAGTATTCCATAATAATCTTGCTGTCAAAGCCATAGTCATATAGTAAGAGTCTGATGGGAATTACCTCTATCCCAAATATTTTCTTGCCATCCATTCTGAATAGGTTACTGAAATACTGCTGTAAAATCATATCTCTGTTCTTTTTTTCAAAATACACTGGGTCATCTCTTGAAAGTTTTTCCATTGTCACATGGCTGCAGTTAATTCCATAGATTTTCTCTATATTGGGCTCCATCACATCATTCCAGTCCAGAAGATTATCCATGCCATTGATAACTTTATCTCTAGAATCTTCATTAATTTCTTCAGAGATAACATTGAGTTCCAAACAATAAATTTTATTTCTAAAGTCCATAGACTCCAAATCTTGTTCCTGTTCCACGTTTGTTCCAATCTCCGGGATCTCCTCTCTCACAGGGACCCCTGTTCCAGTCTCCAGGGTCTCCTCTCTCACAGGGACCCCTGTTCCAGTCTCCAGGGTCTCCTCTCTCACAAGGACCCCTATGTCTTTAATCTCCTGTGTCTCCAAACAATAGATTTTGTTTCTAAAGTCCATAGACTCCAAATCTTTTTCCTGTTCCACGTTTGTTCCAATCTCCGGGGTCTCCTCTCTCACAGGGACCCCTTCCAGGGTCACCTCTCTCACAGGGACCCCTATATCTTTAATCTCCTGCTTCATTTTACTCAATTCAATTTTCAGCTCCTTACAACCCTGTCGCAGGTTTTGTTTCGTTATCTCAATCTCATCCATTATTTTCTGAAACATAGTTATTTCCAGATTCTCAGCCACTTTCTTAATTGCCATTTTAAAAGAAAAATATAGGAAAACCACTTCTTATTTCAGCAACAATTGGGTTAATACTCCAAACTTGGTGACATCACAGTATAAACAGAGCAGACAGCCTTATCTCTCCATGCTTAAGTAAACAAAATGCAGTTCCCAGGATCGAAACAATTAATGGCGGTCGTCAGGAAACAGATTCGTCAAAATAAAATAGACCAAAAAGAGAGTAGTCTCAGACAATATAATATTCTTCAAAATAAAAATCTGGAATAGAAATCCCTCTTCTGTGTATATCTTTAGAATGCAAATCCAGGACAGCTTTTTGCAACAAAAACAGAGATAAGCTATTAATTAGTGAGTAGCAGAGAGAAGTTATGGCTCCCCAGTGAGATGTCAAAAACCGATCAATCTGGCAAATCTCTTTTAAACAGCAACAATTTAAGTCAAGTAAAAGAAAAATATAGAAAGAAGGGTGCTTGCCTGTTAGTGCGTTCTCTCTTAGAAGATAAGATGAACGTTCGCTTTATCAGATAGAGCTTGTTGTTGAAAATCCGTCCCACCTTCGTCGGCTGGACCTCGTCCCATAAATTAATGAGATCTGGTCGTCCCAACAAAAATAGGCTTTGAGGTTAATCTCTTCGTTTCTCCCTACCCGGGAGAAGTTTAATCAGTCAAAAAAAAAAAAAAATCTGACTGATATATCTGAATAAGCTTCTTTTGAGGCAGGAGCCCGTCTCAAAAGCAGGCACAGGCTAAGTCACCCTTCCCGGAAGTCTGTGGTTTCCTTTTTCTCATAGAAGGGTGGCTTTGATTTCCAGGGAGGAGCTCTCACCTGGCTCCCATGGTGCAATCCTGAGACTAAGAGAACTTAGTTTTCCTTCTCTCCAGAGCCCATGCTTGCCAAAGAAGCCTCAAAGTCCAGTCAAGTGGTGGATATTCAGACTCCATCGCCAAGCCAAGAGAATGTAAGTGCCTTGCGTCCATGAATAGCCTCTCTCCTTCCCTCTTCCTCCTCATCCCCCTTTCCCTGTAGTGATGGTGCTTCTAGCATCATGAAATGGAGGCAAGAGCCCATCACTCTGTGTTCTAAGCAAGGGCTAGCAGTCTAGACCAACTGTCACCAATCTGGTGCCCTTCAGATATTGTGGACTACAACTTCTATCAGTTGGCTCCAGGTTGGCAAAAGCTGGGCTCGGGTGGGGTGGGGATTTATTCATTTTATTTAATAAAATTTGTATACCACTTAATTGTCAAAACCTCTAAGTGGTTTGATAGCCTTTCCCTGCAAATCTTGGTTCTGATTGTTGAATTCTGTGCAAGCGCTTAGGCTTGTTTCTTATTGTCAAATGTGGCAGAAGGGAAAAGGGGGAAAGTGAGATGCCTTGAGAGGATGCTAACCCATCATTAACTTTGTTTCAAGTGCTCCGGGTGCCTTGGAGCTGGCCACTCAGAAAATACTGATACCTGGTGGGTCATGATGGACAGGGAAGGAAGAACTTGTATTCCTGCCTTGAGCAGGTGGTTGGACTTGATGGCCTTATAGGCCCCTTCCTTCTCTACTATTCTATGATTCTATGAATGCAATTGCTTCAAGTCCTTTGTTAACAGGCAATGTGGGATCGGGGTGGCTATGCTCAGGTTGCAAATGTGGTCTCACAGCTTATAGCCCAGGATGTATCTGCCCTGAGTCAATCTCCACTCCCTACAGCAGCTTGACCCTATTCAGAGGCCACCAATAGCTTCCTCAACCCCCAAGACCAAGGTGGAGCCATCTGTGATCCCTGCTGCCAGGAATGAGCCTATCGGGCTGAAGGCCTCTGACTTCTTGCCGGTATGTTTCTTCTTTACAGAAAAGATGTTGGGAAAAGATAATTGGCTGCCACCTGGGCAGGGAGGAAAGCCTAGCAAATGCCTGCCATGTTCATTGGCTGAGGTGGATTCTGCTTTTGGATTTTAAATAGTAAACCACCAGCCACACAGCCTTTGAAGAAAAAAATGTTATTGGAGAAAGACCCAGTCTAAGGGAAGACCAAGAATGGTGGGAATTGGAGGTCTCTGAAGAGAAGGAGGGCAGTATTAAGTTGGAGATAATACCTTCAAGATACCTCTGGGTAAGCTCCTAAGAGCAGTGATATATGTAAAGAGCTAACGGTCAGCCTGAGTACCTGGCACATAGGTCTAGCAAAAAATTTAAAGGTCCATGCTTTTCCCTAGTGTTTTTATTTAATCTTTGCCAAGGCAAGCTGTTCAATAGCTTCAGGAAAAGAAAACTTAGTCTTCACTGCTTTGTGTTGCCAAGCTAAATGCACTGCATCCTCCTGAAGAGTTGCAGAAGGCAGGCTTAATACTGCCTGGAATCAGAGAATTGTGACCACAGTACAAGGGACACCTGCCACAGTAATTTGAGCATTGAAAGGGGTGAAATTGGCACCTTGTGTTGTAAAACGCTCATTCACAGAGGTCCTCAGGGAAAACGCTTGCTGTGAATATCTGAAATGTGTCCCACCAGCGTGCAGTTGAGAAAACAGCCTTTTTTCAGAATCCAGAATCCAGGTGCCAAAATACAGCATGAAAATGATTTGTTGCCTTACACACACATACATACGTACGTATACATGTATACACACACACACTTGTGGGGACAAAAGGACATAGGAAACCAGCCTTTAGCAAGAGCATGAAAGGCCAAACACTTTAGATATTTCTCAGCTAGGTCAGTCTGTTACTTTGATCTAGTGAGCTTTTAAAAATTTCTTTAGAAGGGTAGAAATATTTAGTCAAGCACGGTTAATAGTTTGGCTGGGTGATAAATAGTGTGATCGAATCAACCAGAGCAGCACCTGGGGCTAAATACCAGCCAGCCGTTCTGGGCAAATCAAAGGTAATCTAGCAAAGAGGCTGTAGAAAAGAATTCATAGGCCAACATTCCCATTTTTCCAATTGTAGCAGTGGACATTGTATGTTCCATTATTTCACAGTGATGTTTTCCCCTCCATGGTTTTGTCAAGTAAGATTTGAATAAATGGTACAGAAATGTATAATGTATTGTGGTATACATTGTATATTAGACAAACTATGCTAATATCCCTTTTCTGTCTGTACTTGCAGGCTGTGAAGAACCAAAACCTGACAGAGATTGTGGATGAAGAGGCCATGTCCCAAATCCGGAAGGGCCATGAGACCATGTGTGTGGTGCTTACAAGCCGCCACAAGAACTTGGATACAGTGAGGGCTGTGTGGACCACTGGAGACATCAAGGCAAGCTGCCTGTGCATTTGTTGAACAACATAGTGCAAGGGGCGGTGCAGATCCTGACTCCAAACCTCCAACTGCTGTAAGCTTTGATACACAAAGCTTGAAGTTTCCATCTGGTCCCCTTAGGCTTTAGCATTCCATCTGTGGGAAAGTCTTTGGTGCTTTTCCCCATCTGGTTGATGCCATGATGATTTAAAAAAAACACCCTGCTTCTGTCATGACATAGAAAAGGCAGCAAATTATTCATTGTTGTCAGTTGACCAACAGAGATACATATAATGACTGAGCATCATTTGTTCCAGCACAGCAGTAACCCATCTAGATCTCATTATGAAGACCTATAAAAGCACGTGGACAGTACTTTCCAAAAGCAGGAGAAAGGGGCTTTGGGAGAAATGTTGGGCGCAGGCCTTGTGCCTTTTAAGAAAACTCCTGTTCTTTTGTCGTCTTGCTGGCCTTGGGCAGCCCACACATCCCTTCCTTCTGGCCAAAGTATTTGGAATTCTGGGGAAAATACAACTTGTGCAATAAGAATATATTCTACAGGTTTGTTACTATGATGTGATTGGCAGCACCTCACCTGCCCGTCATGGAAGGAGAGGGCTTCCACACAGACTTTATCTGCCTGGTGAACTGACACCACCGTGGGCAAGAAGGCAGCCTGGAGCCATGCTATGCAGCAAGGTGGGGAGTGGGTGGGATTGTGACCTGCAAGATGATCCTGCAGTCCAAGGCTTGGATCTAGAATCCCCTCATAGGAATTCATGTTCCCTCTTGCGGGTGAAATTCCTACCAGAAGAGGCAGTCTCCTTACTCTTCACTCAGAAGGAATATTTCCACAGGCTCATTATCCCTATGGCTTAGTGATAATAATGCTAAATTATGCATTATTATGCATTAGCCTTGAAGCCCCATAAAGAATCGTGCAAATTTTTGGTGGCCTTGTTGAGGTGCCTTAGTAGTCTTTTGAGGAGTGCTCCATCTCAAGAGAGCTGCAGGTTGTCACCTGGGCCTTGGAGTGTTCTGGCAGCTGCTTTTGGCAGTACAAATATTTATTTTAGCAGCAGTTAATCCATTTTCCAGCCTGTTGCTCTCACAGGGTTGTAGTCAATGCTTGCCTTAGTGTGGAGAAGAGCTTGGGCATGAGAAATGGCTCTTTGCCCCCCTGCTGTCCAGTCCCAGAGGCAAGATCTTCCCTAGGTCTAAGAGAGCATCAATGTGTAAGCGAATCTGTTCCTCTTTGCTTGACAAAATTGAGCCACTTTTGTCTGAGGGAAGGGCTGAAACTGGCTTGTCTGATCCTCTCTGCCAAAGGCTGTAGATATAACTGAAAGCCTTGGGGAACATTCTGCTTCATTGCCTTTTGTTTGTGTTCTGGTGAAAGGCATTCATAATGTCCATATATAGGAGCCTCACCCTAATTCTACTCTGCTCGTTGCCTTTTCTCAGACATCTGTGGACTCGGCAGTGGCCATCAATGACCTTTCTGTTGTGGTGGACCTCCTGAACGTTGTCAACCAGAAGGCGTGAGTTCCAGTCTGCTTTTCTGCTAGAAGCAAAGGGTTGGATGCACACCTTTGTGCCATGAGCATCAGGATCTTGTTACCTCCTTGGGTGGCATACAAGTCCACTTCAGCATGACCTTTTGCTTGAAGTGGATGTTGCAGTAGGCGAGGGTGTTCATATTGTGCACTGTGGAGCACAATAGTCATTCTATACCAACAGTTACCTGCTGGATCCCAAGCCTTATTTCTTGGCTGCCAGGAGGCAGAAACTTGTGTGGGACTTGGCGGTGCCACTTGGCACATGTGCGCACACAGACACAGAGTGTTGGCTAGACCCTGTGCTGAGCTGGGAGCCATGGTAAGGCTCAGATCTCTCATGAGTGTTTCCTTGGAGGAGAGTTGCCCACGGTCTGATTCTTAGGCCACTTTCTGTCTTGGGACGAGCAGATGAAGTTGCCTTGGACTGAGTCAGGTCTATTTAGTCCAGTACCTGCTCTTCAGTGTCCCATGGTCCAGCTAAGATCTCTGGGGCCTATTGTGGAGTTTGTTCTTGCAGGGCTCTGGGAGGTGAAGTTTGGGGCATCTCTCTGAAGCCTGTTCTCTCTTTCCAGGTCTCTTTGGAAGCTGGATCTGTGCACAGTCATCTTGCCTCAGATAGAGAAACTTCTGCAAAGCAAATATGAAAGGTGAGTCACCTGGCAAGCATCTGTCCTTGAGAAAGAAGGGGGGCTAATCTGTGCTATATTGGCCAGCTGGAGCTGCCTGCTTTTGACAGTCTTGTCAACTTGCATTTTATGATGGTCCTGACAAAATGGCAGCAGCTGCTAGGCGCGTTTGTTCAAGCCAAGCAAACTTCCTGTAGATTGTTCTTTTCAGAGGAAGTGGGGGGTTTCAACTTGCCTAAGCCAGGGCAGACCTAGAGGTACCAGCAGGGGAACATGTAAGCTTTGGGCTTCTCCCGCCTGAGTCTTCACTCTGCAGATATTAAGCAGAAGGAAAGAGTCACCCACTTAGCAGTTGCTATGGTGACATTTTGCTTCTATATTGGGAAAGGTTCCCCACCCCTGTGGTAAGCATGTTTAAAGCTGTAGATCTGAGCAAACGAGGAAATGTCATCAGCAGAATTGAGCATTGAGAAGGGCCAGTCCCAAAGCAGACTGCCCCACCATCTAGTAAGAGAAGTTCACATTTCAGGAAAGTGTTTCCCAGTAATGTCTAACATTTCATTTTCCTGTTTAATTTCTGTGAAACTGAGCTGTCGTTTATGGGAAGCTTTCCCCTCTGGCCCCATTTCAAAACCTGGGCAGTTGCAGCATCTATGTGTGCATCATGTTGTGTTATGAAGCTTATCTACAACTTGGGTAACCCTGTTACTACCCCCATCCAGTTTTTTTTGCAAATTCTGACCTGGGTGTGAGGTGGGAAAACTATATGTAAATATTCTGAAGTGCTTCAGAAAACCTTGTAGCAGTGTGGCTACATTTTGAAGAAGGAGTTTGGGTGAGAAGCAGTTCATGAGAATATCAGTCAGGTGGCTTTTCACAGGTGCCTGCTTCCCAGTTTCTGGATAGACACAGGCAGAAGAAAGTGGGAGAACAACTGATTTTGCTGTGGCTCTATCCTTCCTCCTTCACCTGCTCCTCCTCTTGCATTTTATCAGGCAAGGTTTGGCTTTGAAAATATTTGACCTGTTCTGATTCTCTTTGTCCTTCTGACAGTTATGTCCAAACAGGCTGCACGTCTCTCAAGTTGATCCTGCAGAGGTTTCTGCCCCTCATCACAGACATCCTTGCTGCACCGCCATCCGTGGGGGTAGACATTAGCAGAGAGGAGAGGTAATGTATCCAGGGTGCTGGCCACTGTTTCCCAGTCCCTGCGGGGCTCTGGGGAAGCTGATGGGCCTCTGCAGTTGCACTGTTGCAACCCCAGTCAGAACTCTTTCCCCTGCCCCCATTTAGCCTGGCACAGGCAGGCTCCTGCCCGATCACACTTGCATCAGAGAATCTCAGACAACCCCAGCCTGTTACTTAAGGAAAGCTCCATAAAGCTGATTCGGAGAGCTTCATCAGACAGACAGAGGTACTGCTCTCCATTCCACCCCACACAGTGTGAATCATTCCTCCTCTTTAATTTGCTCTCCTCCCAACCCCACCTCAGCTCTTGGTGGTTCTTACCTTTTCCAAACTTGGGGACTGTGTATCTCCAGGGCAAAGCTCCTCCTCGTGTTTCTCCTTATGTAGTCCTTGCTCTGTGTGCCTTGGCCAGCCAATATTCAGCAGGTGTCCACTGGGAGCAGGGCCTGTCGGGTTGTGGTGCTGGTCTTATGGAACATACTCCCATTGGGCCAAACTGATCACATGCCTTCTTTATTTTCCATGGACCTTTTTGTTTATCTGCCCTGCTGCTCTGTCTTTTTTGACTGTTTAGCTACTGCTGCTTCAGGAGCATATATTTTACTTGTGGATTTAATTGATCAGTATTTGTTTTTCTCATTGTGAAATGCCTTTTCACTTTTTGAGAAGAGCAAGACAGTTGTTTGAAAAATAAAATATTGGTGGGTATGAGGCCTTTGGGGATCAGCCAGGCTAGTTTTTTGAGCTGTGTGTCTCCTCCATTAGCAAATGTGACACTACACAGATGGTGTGATTTGCAGAGGCTCTCCCTCCCTCTCTGTCTTCCCACTGTAGGCTCTACAAATGCCGTCTGTGTTACAAGCAGCTTAAAAACATCAGCAACATAATCAAGAACAAATCTGGACTCAGTGGCCGCCATGGCAGTGCCTTCCGTGAGCTGCATCTCCTGATGGCTGTCCTTGAGTGACGGTGATGGCGTCTGCCGCCCACACACATACCACCAGGGGCTCATCTTCCCTCCATGGCCTCTCACTCCAGCCCGCTGTGGGTAGTTTTGTTTGGTGTCCATCTCTCCACATTCTTGTGGGGGGGGGGTGTGGCACTGATGGACTGGCTGCTCCAACTTCAGTGCCTTACAGGCTAGTTGGCAAACCAGACTATTCTGCTCTGGCACAGTCCACCTCCTTTGGGCATATACACCCCCGTTTTTGGAGGGGGCTGGGAATGCAGTAGCAGAATCCAACCATGGACAGCATCCCTTCATCTGGGCAACCAGCAGTGCTTGGGACCAAGTCTTTATTTAATGGTGAGCCCTGCACTGCTTCCTTTCCAGTCTCGCTGCTGTGGGACTTGAGCTAGGAGTGGGTGAGGCTGGATCTGTCTGATCGCCTCATTCCTGTAATGCAGTTTTGCTCTGTCCTTTGCACTTGTCTTTTGGGCTGGAGGAGTTGAGCCAACCTCTGCTGACATTTGATGGGTCTGCCCAGACCCTCCTGCTTTTCTCCATGGTGGATGTCTCGGTACTGCACCATGGGCTGCTCTTTCCCCTCCATCTCATGTTAACACGCTGCAGCCTGCCGTTCATAAACGGCTAACTTATAACAAATTTCATTAAAACATTTGAAACTTTGTTTTAGAAGACTTTGTAGAGTTTTGTGTCTTTCCCCTTCTGCAGCTCATAATTTTGTTGAGGTTAAAGATTAATATTTTCATTTTAACCTATCCATAAAGAAAGTCTTAAATGGTTTGCTTTATATGTTCCTCCCTTCTCTCAATCAAAATGAAAGTGTTTTCACCCAAATGTTTACAACAGCAGTAATGACCTGCAGCCAATGAGTTTATTGTTTTATATAGTACGTGTGCCTAAAAGGATCTTTAACAGTTGCCCGTTCCATGTAGCACTCTGTTTTGGTGCACCCAATAGAAGATAGATACAGGATAGGTCTCAGTGCTTTATTCACACTTTACAACTCTGATAAGCAACACTCCATGCTTGCACGTAAGTCCACACACAAAACTATTGACCTGATACCTGAACAAACAGTTTACCATTCCACGCAGACAGCATTAACCTTCCAACAGGATGATCAGTCCAGCTAGCCAGGTAATAATCTTACCAGCCAAGGGGCTTGTTGTATTTAGACGCGATGCAGCTCCTTTCAGATGGGTATGAGGTCATGTCTTTCTCCATTTCCATTACTATCACTGGTTGCTTGTATGGCTTGTTCCACCTACTTTGCCCCAGGCATTCCCCTTGGTTATTCCCACCTAACGTGTAAGGGCTTATAAAACTAGTGACCTCATTTGTTTTTCCTAGTCTGATATGTAACCTTGTGATAATTTTGCATGTTATTCCACACTTCTTCATAAACATGTTTACCCCTTATTCCTTATCGTATTTCTACAAAGGTAGTACCAATGCAAGAGATTAGAATTCTGGGACCATGGGCTACACTTCCTGGAAGATGGACTGCTTGCAACTGATGCGTTGCACCTCACAAGGACTGGGAAGAATGTGTTTGGCCACAGTGTGCAGAAGTTCACCAGGAGGGCTTTAAACTGAATCCTAAGGGGGAGGGAGACATAAACTTGGTGGTAACGACTAACAGAGGTTTGTGCACAGTAAGAGGGAATGGCTCTAATGGGGCCCAGTAATAGTCTTCATAAAAATGTAGGAAGGAAGCCAGGCTGTAAATCACATGGTCTTCAATGTCTATATACTAATGCCCAAAGTATGGGAAACAAACAGGACAAACTTGAACTCTTAATACAGGAGGGTAAATATGACTTGACAGGTATAACTGAAACTTGGTGGGATTAATCCTATGACTGGAATACAGCAATTGAAGGATATAATTTGTTCAAAAGGAACAGAAGGAATAGAGAGGGAGGTGGAGTTGCATTATATGTTAAAAATACATATCCCTGCACAGAAATACAGGAAGATGAACTCAAAAACCCCACCGAGAGCATATGGATTAAAATTAAAAGCAAAAGCTCAGAGTAGCCATATGCGTACCCTGGACTTCAGGAAAGCTGATTTTAATAAACTCAGAACAATGGTAAGTAAAGTTCCATGGCAAGTGAAAGGAAATGAACCAAAGTCGATCCCAACTTATGGCTACCCTACGAGTAGGGATTTCATGGGAAGTGGTATTCAGAGGGGGTTTACCATTGCCTCACTCTGAGGCTAGTCCTCCCCAGCTGGCTAGGGCCTGCTCAGCTTGCCACAGCTGGACAAGCCAGCCTCTTCCTTGTCTGCAACTGCCAGCTGGGGGGCAACTGGGCTCCTTGGGACTATGCAGCTTGCCCACGGCTACACAGGTGGCAATGCACGTAACCCCTGAGCCACTCACTGTGGGGGTGATCTTTAGCTGGCCCTTGACACCCAGGAGACATGAGCTGGGATTTGAACTCACGGACTCTGGGCTCCCAGCCAGGCTCTCCTCCCCACTGTGCTAGTCCAAGATGGGTAGGAGTTTTTAAAAAAATGAAATTCTAAAGGCACAATTGCAAACAATTTCACCAAGGAAAAAAGGAGCAAGACAGCAGAAGAAGCCAATGTGGCTTCAAGAAAGCTTAGAAAAGACCTGAAAACATAAAAGTATACATATAGGAAGTGGAAGGAAGGCAAAGACGACAGATGCGTAGCACAGAAGTGCAGGGATTGTGTCAGGAAGGCTAAAGCTGAGAATGAGCTGAGGTTAGTGAGGGATGCTAAAAGCAACAAAATAGCTTTCTTCAGGTATGTCCATAGTAAAAAAAAAAAAAGGTACAGCTACTCAATGAGGATGGCAAAATAACAGATGACAAAGAAAAGGCAGAAGTGCTCAATTGTTACTTTGGCTCAGTCTTCTCCCAAAAGGGTCTATGACCCTCCTGGGAAACATGAAGTGGAAGAGGCGGGTTTGCAGCTTGAGACAATACCTAATCACTTCGCATGAGTTCAGATCTCTTGGGTCCAATGAACTGCATCCTAGAGTGTTGAAGGAATCGGCTGAAGAACTCCCAGAATGACTGTTGCAAAATCATGGAGAATGGGTGAAGTGCCAGATGTCTGAAGGAGGGCTACTGTTGTCCCTGTCTTCAAAAAGGGCAAAAAAGAACCTGGGAACTACAGACCAGTCAGTCTGACATCAATCCTTAGTAAAATAATGGGGCAGATTAGAAAGCAGTGTGTAAGCACCCTGAAAACAACACTGTTGACTAGAAGCCAACATGGATTTGTCAAGAATAAATCCTGCCAGACTAATCTCATCTCATTTTTTGATCAGGTAAACTCCCTGATAGACCATGGGAATGTTGCAGACATATCTTGACTTCAGCAAAGCTTTTGACAAAGTGCCCCATGATATTCTGATTAGCAAGCTTAGCTGGATGGAACAACTATCGGGTGGATCCACAGCTGGCTACAGAATAATACTCAAAGAGTGTTTATCAATGGTTCCTTCTCAAAGAGGCAACGAGTGGGGTACCACAGAGCTCAGTCCTGGGCTCAGTGCTCTTCAACATTTTTATCAATGACCGATAAGGAGGTGCAGGAAATGCTTATCAAATTTGCAGATGATACAAAATTGGGAGGGATAGCTCATACCTTGGAAAACAGAAACAAATTTTTTCAAAGAGATCTTGTTATTATTTTATTTTATTATACTTTTATACCGCCCCATAGCCATAGCCGAAGCTCTCTGGGCGGGTTACAGTAAGTAAAAACATTAAAACAAATACAATTTAAAACAGATCTTATAAAAACAATTTAAAACACAATTTAAACAGTATAACACACATGCTAAAATGCCTGGGGAAGAGGAAAGTCGACCTGGCACTGAAAAGATAACAGTGTTGGCGCCAGGCACACCTCGTTTGTTATAACTGTTATGCACAGTTATAAGGTGGGGGATAGTTGGCTCAGCAATGCTACATGCAAGATGGATCTTGGGATTGTTGTTGATCACAGGCTGAATATGAGCCAACAGTGCGATGTGGCTGCAAAAAAGGCAAATGCTATTTTAGGCTGCGTTAACAGAAGTTACATTTTCCAAATGGTGTGAAGTACTACTTCCCCTCTATCCGGCATTGGTTAGGCTTCATCCTGAGTACTGTGTCTAGTTCTGGACACCACACTTTAAGAAGGATGCAGACAAACTTGAACAGGTTCAGAGGAGGGCAACAAGGATGATCAGGGGATTGGAAACAAAGACCAAGAGACACTGAAAGTACTGGGCTTGTTTAGCCTTGAGAGATGACTGAGGGGAGAGATATGATAGTACTCTTCAAGTACTTAAAGGCTGTCATACAGACGAGGACCGAGACCTCTTGATCATCCCAGAGTGCAGGGCACGGAATAATGGGCTCAAATTACAGGAAGCCAGATTTCAGCAGAACATCAGTGGGAACTTCCTAACTGTTAGAGCGACACAACAATGAAACCAATGATCTAGGGAGGTGGTGGGCTCATCAATACTGGAGGCATTCAAGAGGCAGCTGGACAGGCACCTGTCAGGGATGCTTTCAGTTTGATTCCTGCATAGAGCAGAGGGTTGGACTCAATGGCCTTATAGGCCCCTTCCAACTCTACTATTCTATGATTCTGTGATCTAGCTGTCCCTATGCTATGCTCTAGCCAGCTAAACTATTTCATCATCCTGTTTCAGTGCTCTTTCATGAACTTTCTCCAAACTTGCATTTTATCTAATATCCTTTTATATAGAGGACTCATCAAATAACATATTATGGGGTTCCAAGCTTTCCCAGTATCATGCATATGAAACGTCACAAGATAACAGCCAGACCTAACCCACAAAGCTATTTTTGGTGGCCCCCCACTCTCTTTTTTGCCTTTGAAAAGCATACTTCTCCCTCTGTCATGGTGCCATTGTTAGACGGTCTTGGAAGAGAAACATGAAGTGTTTTGTTTTTGCTACTTGTTACAGCACAGGAAAACCTCCTAACCCAGCACTGTGACGGGGAACAAAAACACTGGAGTCTCCCCTCCTCTGCCCTCTGCTTTTGCCTGCCTTCTTGAATATGTGATCAAACACAGGCAGGCAGCACAGACTCAGAGTAGGGTGGTGAGCATTTTTGCTCCCATGGCGCAGAGTGGTAAGCGGTGGTAATGCAGCCGAAGCTCTGCTCACGGCCGGAGTTCGATTCCAACGGAAGGAGGAAGTTGAATCTCCAGTAAAAGGGGTCGAGGTCCACTCAGCCTTCCATCCATCCGTGGTCGGTAAAATGAGTACCCGGCATACGCTGGGGGGTAAAGAAAGGCCGGGGAAGGAACTGGCAAACCCACCCCATATATACGGTCTGCCTAGTAAACGCCGCAAGATGTCACCCTAAGAGTCAGAAACGACTCGCACTACAAGTGTGGGGACACCTTTACCTTTTTACAGTTCTGGGGTAGACAAGCCACCTATCCTAGCACTAACAAGGGGAGAAAAAATGCATTGTTTTTCCTCCCTGTTGTAGTGTTGGGGTGAGAGACTTCCTCCTACCCAGCACTGAGTCAGGGTAGACACAAAATGATTTAAAGGTCATTCTTTCTGTTTCCTCTCTCTCCTGAAATCCTCTGACCATGGTGCTGCTCCAGAGGGAGAAGTGGCACTTTTCAAAGGTAAAAAGGTTCCAAAGGCAAAGAGAGTGGTGGGTCACCAGAAAAGGCTTTGTAGCCTGGCCCCAGTCCATGGCAGACAACCTCTACCCCTGCTCTAGCAAAAGAACTAAATGGCAATCTGTTGTCACATGTCCATGCTTAAAGGGAGCAGCAGTGTCTGTGCTACATGGAACCTGTTGGGTTTGAGGCCTGGGGTGTGTGTGCTTCGAAATGACGTGGATGTCTTTGTTCAATATGCTGCAAGAAAATCTCAGAGTTGAAACTTCATGTTTTCAGTGCCTTGGACATAAAATTAAATGTTCCCCTGGATTAGTTTCACACATTTGCTCAGCCAGGCTTCCTTGAGAAGGCATGGCCTTCTAAGCACCTTTCCAGTAAGGGGGGGGGAAGCGCACACCCCCCCACCTTGGTTTAGACAGTAATCCACCACAAAACTTAGTTCCTCTATGTATGCAGAAAACACATGCCAAGTGTTTCTTTCTCCAGCTCCTGTTTGTAAAAGAACTTCCTACAATGCACCCTCTATATTCTATGTAAGCCCTCTGCTCTCTTCTTGTCCACCTTCCCCCAACGCAGGCATTCAAAGCTATACAAGGAGGGAAATTCATCTGTCCAGAATGCCATTTCCCTGTGATGCAGGCTGAGCTGGAGTTGTATTCCTTTACTTGCATGTAGCTGCTGCCGTGGCCTGATCTGCTAGCCTTGAAGCAGATGTCTGCCAGTGTTAGTGTGTGTACATGTGCTCTTACCAAGCTCCTACTCATTGCTAGACAAGGGCCCCAAACTATGCTTCCCTGCTACCTCTCCTTTAACCTTGTGTATTCAGGGAAAAAGACAGACTCTTACGTGTTTTGCTACCTTCCCTACAATGGAAGGGGTCATTGCTGGGCAGAAATAGGAAAGGGTTGACTGTTTCTGAAAATGGTACAACTGGATCCAGGCCCCCATAGCCAGGAAAAGTAGGCAAGTCATGTGACTCAAGTACATAGAAGGCAGTTCCTCTGACTCAGAGGTGGGAAACCTTTTTCAGCCCCAGGACCGCATGCCCTCTTGGATGCCACATGCAAGAGTGGGCAGAGCAATGAATGTAAATTTTACCTTTGTATAGTAGACTAGTTTCTACACACACTCCTCTATCCTCCATCCAGACGAGCAAGAAGGATTATCAGTTCAGGGAGGCATTATAGAACACAAAAACTCCAAGAAGGTGGGCAGAGATGAGCTGGATGTGGCACACCATGCTCTTGTTAATTTCCAGATGGAATTACTGCAATGCACTCTGGAGCTGCCCTTTTAGACAACTCTGAAACATCAACTGATCCAAAATGCAGCAGCCAGATTGCTGTCAGAGCTTCCCTTCAGATCTCAGATAACTCCTGTCTTAAAGCAGTTGCATTGGTGGGCACCTCTCAGCACCCTTCACAAACTACAATTCCCAGGATTCTTTGGGGGAAGCCATGACTGTCTCAGGTGAAATAAAGGTCTGGCCTGAGTGTGACCCCGATTAGCCAAGCCAAGCAGCTGTGAGTCTGGTTTTTAGAACACTGATACTGGTTTCTTACTGAGCATGCTCCTCCTCTTTGGATGCACACCTTAACGTGGTGAGGGGGTTTGAGTGTGTTGAAGAAGCTGAGAGCAATGCCGCCAGGAGTCTAGACCAAGAGGCTAGACTCCTAGCAGGGGCACCCAAGGCGGAATGGTCAAAGCTGAAACACCAGACTAAGATGCATCCAAACTCAATGGTAAACCACCTCTGAATATCTCTTACCACGAAAACCCTATGAACATGAGTATCCAAAGTATCCAAGTATCATGAGTATGAACCCTATGAGTATCCAAAATGCAACACGAGATAGTGCTGGAAGATGAGACTCCCAGGTCAGAAGGCACTCACCGAGCTACTGGGGGAGAACAAAGGACGAGTAGCGCTGTGACTAATGACGCAACTGGGTCAAAGCTGAAAGGAAGCCCAGAGGCTGATGCGCACAGACGCGAAAGGAGAGTCCAGAGTAGTACGACGCACACAATAGGAACATGGAATGTAAGAAGCATGAACCAGGGAAAGTTAGAAATGGTCAAGCAAGAAATGGAATGCATCAACATTACAATACTTGGTGTGAGCGAACTAAAATGGACGGGAATGGGACATTTCCAATCAGGCAACTACAAAATATTTTATTCAGGAAATGAGAAATTAAGAAGAAATGGGGTTGCTTTAAGTGAGAAGTGATGTAGCAAGAGCAATTAGGAGCTACAATGCAAGGTCTGAGCGGGTGATATCTATGAGATTAAATGGGAAACCTATCAACCTAACCATCATCCAAGTCTATGCTCCAACGGCAAATGCAGAAGAAGAGGAATTGGAGAGATTTTATGCAGAAGTACAGGAAGAAATTGATCACACACCAAAAAAAGATGTGCTGATAATCATGGGGGATTGGAATGCAAAAGTAGGGAAGAATTAGGAATTGTGGGGAAATGGGGCCTAGGAGACAGAAATGAAGCAGGAGAAAGACTTATTGAATTCTGTGAAGCCAATAATTTGTTTCTTGCGAACACATTTTTTGAACAACCGAAAAGACGACATACACGTGGACATCACCAAATGGTCAATATAGGAATCAAATTGATTATATAATTGGTAGCAGAAGGTGGAGAAGCTCCATACTTTCTGCAAAAACAAGACCAGGAGCAGACTGCGGTACAGATCATGAACTGGTCGTATCGAAAATCAGAGTAAAGCTAAAGAAGACCAACAAAGCAATCATAACGCCAAAATACAATTTAAATAACATCCCAGAAGCATATAAAGATCAAGTAAGGAACCAGTTTGAGGCTTTAAACTTCGTTGACAGAGAACCAGAAGAACTATGGAATGAAGTCAGAGACATTATCAGAGAAGAATGCAAAAAGTCAATACCTCTAGTTAAAAAGAGAGAAAGACCCCAATGGATGACTGAAGAAACTCTTCAAATGGTTAAAGAGAGAAGGAAAGCAAAAGCAAAAGGAGATAAAAACACTAAATGCAACAATACAGCGACTAGTACGTAGGGACAAAGAGAACTATTACAATAGTTACTGTATAGAAATAGAAGAGGACAACAAAAAGGGTAGAACAAGAGCCCTATTCCAAAAGATTAGAGAAATGAAAGGGAAATTTCGGGATGTTGAATAATCAACAGGGGAACACACTGACTGACCGAGATGAAATAAAAGAATGGAAGCAATACACTGAAGAACTCTATAAAAGAGATGCCAGGATGACAGATTCATTCACGAAGGAACCATATGATGAAGAACCAGAAATTTTAGAATGTGAGGTGAAAGCTGCTCTTAAAATACTTGGAAGAAACAAATCACCAGGAATAGACGGCATACCAATAGAGTTGCTACAAGCTACTGAAACTGAATCAGTCCAAATTTTGACTAAAATCTGTCAAGAAATATGGAAAACTAAACAATGGCCCACAGACTGGAAGCATTCCATATACATCCCAATTCCAAAGAAAGGGGATCCCAGGGAATGCAGTAATTATCGAACTATTGCCTTAATATCCCATGCAAGTAAAGTAATGCTCAAGATTCTACAACAAAGGCTCTTACCATATATGGAGCGAGAAATGCTAGACGTCCAAGCTGGATTTAGAAAGGGAAGAGGTACCAGAGATCATATCGCAAACATACGTTGGATAATGGAACGCACCAAGGAATTTCAGAAGAAAATCACCCTGTGTTTTATAGCAAAGCCTTTGACTGTGTAGATCATGAAAAACTATGGAATGCTTTAAAAGAAATGAGGGTGCCACAGCATCTGATTGTCCTGATGCGCAACCTATACTCTGGACAAGAGGCTACTGTAAGGACAGAATATGGAGAAACCGACTGGTTCCCCATCGGAAAGGGTGTAAGACAGGGGTGTATTTTATCACCCTATTTATTTAATCTATACGCAGAACATATCATATGGAAAGCAGGATTGGACCAAGAAGAAGGAGGTGTGAAAATTGGAGGGAGAAATATCAATAATTGAAGATATGCAGAGATACCATACTACTTGCAGAAACCAGTAATGATTTGAAACGAATGCTGATGAAAGTTAAAGAGGAAAGCACAAAAGCAGGACTACAGCTGAACATCAAGAAGGCTAAAGTAATGACAACAGAAGATTTATGCAACTTTACAGTTGACAATGAGGACATTGAACTTGTCAAGGATTATCAATATCTTGGCACAATCATTAACCAAAATGGAGACAATAGTCATGTTCATGGAGGACAGGGCTATCAATGGCTACTAGCCATGATGGCTGTGCTCTGCCACCCTAGTCAGAGGCAGCATGCTTCTGAAAACCTTTTGCCGGAAGCCTCAGGAGGGGGAGAGTGTTCTTGCACTCGGGTCCTGCTTGCGGGCTTCCCCCAGGCACCTGGTTGGCCACTGTGAGAACAGGATGCTGGACTAGATGGGCCACTGGCCTGATCCAGCAGGCTCTTCTTATGTTCTTATGTTCTTATGTTCTTAAATCAGAAGAAGGCTAGGACTGGGGAGGGCAGCTGTGAGAGGACTAGAAAAGGTCCTCAAATGTAAAGATGTATTACTGAACACTAAAGTCAGGATCATGCAGACCATGGTATTCCCGATCTCTATGTATGGATGTGAAAGTTGGACAGTGAAAAAAGCAGATAAGAGAAAAATCAACTCATTTGAAATGTGGTGTTGGAGGAGAGCTTTGCACATACCATGGACTGCGAAAAAGACAAATAATTAGGTGTTAGGACAAATCAAACCAGGACTATCTCTAGAAGCTAAAATGATGAAACTGAGGTTATCATACTTTGGACACATAATGAGAAGACATGATTCATTACAAAAGATAATGATGCTTGGAAAAACAGAAGGAAATAGAAAAAGAGGAAGGCCAAAGAAGAGATGGATTGATTCCATCAAGGAAGCCACAGACCTGAACTTACGAGATCTGAACAGGGTGGTTCATGACAGATGCTCTTGGAGGTCGCTGATTCATAGGGTCGCCATAAGTCGTAGTCGACTTGGAGGCACATAACAACAACAACAAGTGAGCATGCTCAGGTTCATCATTGACTCGAAAGCTAAATTTCTTAAATTAATTTAAAATCAACCAGGCAGTTTGTTTCCAGGCTAGTGTTTAAAGCATTAAATTACTTGGATCCCAAATATCTGACAGACTGCTTCTTTCCTTCCAGGCACTCTGGGGTTTTAGGATCAGCAGAGGGGGTTCTCTTGATAGTTCCACTGCCCTCAGAAGTTTGGGAGGTGGTGATCCAAGAGGGCATTCTCTGTAGCAGCTGAGCAATGTCCAGGGTCAAGGTAGGTGGGTTGTCAAGGTAATAGTGACCTGCCCTCCTTTGTGACCTCTCTTGCTGCTGTCTTAAAAGTCACCAACCAGAGGTGTCCAGTGTGAGAGATGAATTTTTTTTTGTTCTTTCTATTTTATTCAAATTTCTGAGGTCTTATTTATATTTTTGTATATTTGTTTTAGGTAGTTATGTAAGATTAGGTGCAGGATAGGATTAGGGGTTGGGTTAGCTCAGATGGGTATTTCAGTAAGTAGAGTAGACAGGAATTTGTTGGCTTGCTTGGAGAGAGTGTAACTTTCCAGGGACAAGCTTCATCCTCAAGTTAAAAATGTACGTAGGATTTCTTCAGAGTTACTAGGAGAAGATGACACCCTATTCCCCTCACAAAGCTACAATCCCCAGAACAGGGGCTGACTGTTCAACCTCTCTGGCCACTGGAGCTCTATCGGGAATAAGAGGCCCCTAACACCTCTCAGCACCCTTCACAAACTACACTTCCCAGGATTCTTTGGGGGAAGCCATGACTGTCTCAAGGGAAATAAAGGCGTGGCCTGGGTGTGGCCCGAATTAGCCTAGCCAAGCAGCTGTGAGTCTGGTTTTTAGAACACTGATATTTGTTTCTTACTGAGCATCCTCAGGTTTATCATTGACTCGAAACCTAAATTTCTTAAATTAATTTAAAATCAGCCAGGCATTTTTTTAATCAGCCAGGCTTTTTTTAAACTGCAGAAGATGAAGGTCAGAGTATGAAGCAAGGTCAGTAATAGTCAGTATGAGCATGACTGATTTAATTAATTTCAACAAATTATGAGAACACACAGACAAAAGTCCAATGGGTCTGGAATTTTTTTCTCGTTTTATACTTTGAACTCTCAATTCTCTCTGTTTTGAGTATCACTATGAAAATTTAAAGGGTTGTTAAGCAAGCGTTTCTCAGTTCAGGACTACAAATTTTGTAAGGGTTTGTTTTGAAATGAGTTTATGGGAAGCAGCAGAATGGCATGAAGGGTATTTTCAATTTAACATTGGGGAATGTGAAAAATCTATACTGGCTATAGTATACAGCCACTCCTGTGGCTGTATAATAAAAAAAATTCTGAAGGTTCATCCACAAGGAATTTCAACAGGTGCAGAAGATTTCCTCTCCCTTGTCCTACCTCCTAAAAGTTCCTATTTTGGACAGGTGTGCAGTCAACAATCTTGTACACATTGGCTTGGGAGCAGGGCTGTGCCTGCTGTTAATCTGGGGAGCCATCCTGCTTCAGGTAGCAGATGGGGGGGGGATCATGACAAGGCAGCAGCCATGTGATCAGATGCTTAGATGAAGGTACTTAGGGCCTTGCTCTACCTGGGCTGTGAGAGGAAGGGGCTGGTGCAGCCAGGTAGTTTTAGACCCTGGATTTAACACCCATATTGTTAGGTGTGCCTTCCCCCCCCTCCCCCGCCATTCCAGTTTACAACTGATTTTACATTCCTGATACATTGGGCCTTGCTTCTGCAGCCCTGACGCTAAACACGTTTACTTGGGGCTAAGCACGATTTTGTTGTAGAAAAGGACAATACACATTCAAAGTAAAAATAATAAAATGAGCATCCCTAACCACGTATGTTCTTGCCTGCCCCCCTCCAGACTCTCCAAGCAGACGGAAATGATGCTGTGGCAGCCAGCGTCAGCCCTGCTGAGTCCTGGCATGCTCCCCGGGGAGCTGTTTGCCTGTTGCTGCCTCCCCCAACTGCTAGCCATTGACCGTTGGGGGGAGGCGGGCGGGCAGGGTGTGTGTTTGCAGCGAGCCCTGCGCTGCACCCCCATTTCCCCCGCAGACGCAAAGAAGTCGCCGGGTGACGCGGCCCCACCCACGAGAGGCGAGGGCGGGGACTCAAGCAGAGACTCGCCGGGCGCCTTCCTCGGCTGGCGGAGAGGCGGTGCTTCCCCCTCAAAAGCGGCTGCTCCGCCCACCTCGCCTTCTTCCTTTCTTCTCCGGCTCGGAAGGCGGCGAGGTGCTCTGCGTGCACCCCGGCTCGGCTCGGCTCGGCATGGCTCTCTCCGGCGACGCCGCTTTCCAGAAGCTGCTGGCGTGGCACAAGGCCCACGGCGCCACGCTGGTCCTGCGGCAGCTCTTCGGGGCCGACAAGGAGCGCTTCCACAAGTTCAGGTCCGTCCGCGCGGGCGAGCGAAGGCAGGAGGCGGGCGGGCTCGGTCGCTCGCTCGCTCGCTCTTGGGCGCTTACGCGGGGACCCCGTTGCCGGCGCTTCGGAGTTTGCCCTGCGCCTCAGCAACCAGGGAGGGAGCCGCTGGTGGCCAGCCTTTGCAGGGGCGAGGCGCACGCCCGGGCCCGGCTGCAGCTCGCTCCTCTGGCCGCGCAGGTGGGGGTGCTGCTGCAATGGTCCTGCTTGCCCTTGACTCCTCCTTGCAACGCGCTACGTGCGGGCCGGCACAGCCGCGGCTGCTGGACAGAGCGGCCTTGTGGGCCGCGCCGCTTGGCGCACCCCTTGCTGAGTCACGGCGAGGCGCCTCCGCTCCGCTCCTCCGCAACCCACTTATAGTGCGGGGGGGGGGCTGGTCCCATCACCCCCGCGGCCAGCGCCGACACTGGACGCGCCGAGGAAAACAAACGCCTCTCCTCCCCCCGCCCCGGGTGCTGGTGGTCTTGCTCACCTGTTCCAGGCGGTCTGTCAAAACTCGGCTGCAGCCCCCGAGGCGGAGGCTAGGGGCCAGAAGCTCGGATGCGGGTCCCTCGCCCTGGCGTGCAGGGTGCCTCCTTGGGGGAAGGGAATTGCCTTTCAAAGCAAGCAATTTTGCCTTAAATCAAGTCTGGAGCAACGCCTACCTGGTTCTGTCCTCAGTAATAAAATGCAACTAAGAATTTTGCTTCCAAACGGGGACAAATTGTGGGACTTTAACACAATCATCTTTTAAATTTGGGAGTGACTTGGAAGAATCCTGGCGGCGGTTCAGTAATCGCTTAAGATCTTGCAATATCAGACTTACCACGTGGGCATTGAAAAAATAGAAACTAATTGGCTTAATTGATACTACACGTGGTGTTATTTGGAATTCTTCGCAATGTTTGACTCCTGGATATAGGAAGTTTTGCCCGACACGGAGTCAAGGTATTGGTTTGCCTAGCCTACTCTGCCTATAAGTGGCTCTCCTGGGTTTCTGGCAGAGAAGGGCCTTCCCGAACCTGGGGCTCCCCCCATATGATATTGGGGCTGATGGGAGTTGTAGTCCAAACGTCTGAGAGGGAGCCCTGGTTGGGGAAGGCTGGCCTACTTATGAAGTGAGCATTTAACCAGAAATGCTGGGGACTGGAGTTAAAGCCCTGCAGCGTGCATAGTGTGTGCTTCAGCACTGAGCTGTAGCTGGTGTAACTAAAGAACAGTTCCGGCTCGCAACCAAGGTTGCCACGCTTTTCTCCGCAAATGGAACCTGACTTAGGAGACCAATTCTGTGATGTGCAAAATCAGTATATTGCTAGGGAAACCTGGCAGGTGGGGTGGGGTGGGGTGGGGGATGAAATTATGCATATTGGAGCAAAAAATCTGAATTTCACATATACGCCCATGGGGTCTGAACTGGCGGTGACCGACCAGGAGAGAGACCTCGGGGTTGTGGTGGACAGCACGATGAAAATGTCGACCCAGTGTGCAGCAGCTGTGAAAAAGGCAAATTCCATGCTAGCAATAATTAGGAAAGGTATTGAAAATAAAACAGCCAATATCATAATGCCGTTGTATAAATCTATGGTGCGGCCGCATTTGGAATACTGTGTACAGTTCTGATCGCCTCATCTCAAAAAGGATATTCTAGAGTTGGAAAAGGTTCAGAAGAGGGCAACCAGAATGATCAAGGGGATGGAGCGACTCCCTTACGAGGAAAGGTTGCAGCATTTGGGGCTTTTTAGTTTGGAGAAGAGGCGGGTCAGAGGAGACATGATAGAAGTGTATAAAATTATGCATGGCATTGAGAAAGTGGATAGAGAAAAGTTCTTCTCCCTCTCTCATAATACTAGAACTCGTGGACATTCAAAGAAGCTGAATGTTGGAAGATTCAGGACAGACAAAAGGAAGTACTTCTTTACTCAGCGCATAGTTAAACTATGGAATTTGCTCCCACAAGATGCAGTAATGGCCACCAGCTTGGATGGCTTTAAAAGAAGATTAGACAAATTCATGGAGGACAGGGCTATCAATGGCTACTAGCTGTGATGGCTGTGCTCTGCCACCCTAGTCAGAGGCAGCATGCTTCTGAAAACCAGTTGCCGGAAGCCTCGGGAGGGGAGAGTGTTCTTGCACTCGGGTCCTGCTTGCGGGCTTCCCCCAGGCACCTGGCTGGCCACTGTGAGAACAGGATGCTGGACTAGATGGGCCACTGGCCTGATCCAGCAGGCTCTTCTTATGTTCTTATGAAAACCATAGTCCATTCCCAGGTATTCCAATAGAATTTCTAAGCATCTAGAGTTCTTTCTACTCTCTGTCTGTGTTTGCCCTTTAAAAACAGGCAGCAAACTCCTGTCCATGGCCATTTTGTTTCATCCTGTACTGCTTTAACATGCTAGGCATGCTTACACAGAAGTAAGCCTTATTGTATTTGTTGGGACTTGCTTGCCAGGAAATGTTTTTAGGATTGTGGTATTGTAAAATCTACCTGTGTATCAGTTATATAACATTAGATGGTTTTTCACACATTGTGAATCTGTCCAAAGTTTAGTCATATGACTATGGACAGTTAAATTCATAGAATTTCTACTTCTTCTTGAGGTTGAATTTCTGCCTTCTATTATTCTGTTATTTGAAGTACCAAGAAAAAGATCTGTCTAGATGAGTTGTGCTTTAAAGTGGAATCAATTAGCAAGACTCCTGCCACCTGTGTCTTTGCCCAGACAGAGAGCACGTGTGAGTCACATCTTTCTCTAATCTAGAAATCTTGCCCCCTTATCTTAGGGCACTTGCTCTTTTTGGGTGAGATTCAGTCACATACTGCCAAATTCAAGTTGTGCAATTAAAAATGTTTTGACGCTCTTGCGCAGTTAACTCACCTTCCCAAAAGCAGTACCTTGCCCTGCTAGAACAAAAGGCGGGGAAATCTTAGTTGTATCAGGGATTTCAGTGCTGCACACCCCTCTCTGATTGAGGGGCTTTGATGAATGGGGCGTCAATTTGGCTGTGTTGCCTGTGCGTGCCAGTCCCCTGTGGGAAACTGGCCTGCACAGTCAATGCAGAACTGTACCCATCCCATCAGTTGATATCACTGAGTGACAGGCAGGTGTGGTTTTGGGAAAACAGCTTTGCCGGCCATACTGGACCACCTGCTGAGCCAAGGTTGGCTCATGGGCCAAAGGTTCCCCACCCCTGCCCTTGAATGAGCTGATAAGCTTATGAAACAAGGAGACTTCATAAAGAATTCCATTGTAGATTCTTTCATATTTCAAATAATATAATTTACAATTCTTTTTTCCTTTCCCATCCACCCTCACCTCCATAGCTCAGTCTTAGTCAATGTCTGCTGGCTTTAATACTGGTACAGATTTTTTTAAGACTAAGAACCTATGTGCTGTGAACGTGCATCACTTTACATATCACTAGCTAGAGAGACATAGTATAGCACTATAGTGGTTGCCAGTACTTGCTTTAGACCAGCCTTCCACAGCATGGTGCCCGCCACATATTTTGGACTATGGATTTCATCAGCCTTGACCTACGTCCGTGCTGAAGGGAGTTGTAGTCCAAAACGTCTGGAGGGCACAGCGCCCTGTTGGAGAAGGCTGCTTGAGAGAGCCAGCAGTTGTTCCAGGGGTGCAGCTATCAGAAATGCTGCAAGTGGGTAGGTGATGGAAGTTTCCATTTCACTTGTTTTCTGCAGGGAGTGAGGCGACAATGGCTATTCACTGCACCCAGGCAGATGAGTGGTGAATTGCAAGTGATGAATCAGATTACTGTTTGATACCTTCAGACTTGTCTGAAACTTAAGAGTCGATGAGTAGTGGTCCTGTTGTGTAAAGTCTTCACATTGAGACACCTCTTTTTTGCACATTATGAGGCCTTGTATGTGACATCCTTTTCATGGAAAAAGAGGTAGCAATAATGGTAATAACTATTATTATTATTATTAATTAAATTTATATCCCACCCTTCTTCCCAGAAAGATCCCACTGCTAGTTACTACTGAAGTGTTTTGCCTGGTTCAGTAGCAGCCATTTCCTGTATTTTAAAGTATATGTAATATGGCCTTGTTTTCCCCTCTACATGTGCCAACAGGTGTTCTTCAGCAGTAGGGTGGTCTGTGTTATACTTTCGGTCCATTATTGCTTTAGACCAGTGGTTCCAACCTGGGGGCTACAAAGTCAACCGGGGGGAGGCGCGAACAGTAAAGAAATGAATTAGTATTAGTATTATTTAAAAAGTCTTCACTACCTGGATGCTGTCTACTTCCCACTGCTGCTGCTCAGAGGACACCTCCCCTTTGCTTCAGACGAGAGGGGAGGATGTTTGCTGAAGCGGTAGAGCATCTTTCAGGCACACCGAGGGCAGGAGTCTGCCTATAAAACACGTGGCAGATACTGAAGGAGGTTGAGGGCAGAGTTGCCAGGAAGAGGGGATTACTATCACCCACTCTCATCTCCTCACGCTGCCACTGCTGCTGATGCCCTTGCTCAGAATGAGAGGAGAGGGCTGTTTGTGAAGCAAAAAGAAGCAAGGCTAGGCTGCTTTCCCCCTTCCTTCCTGGCAGCCAGCCTGCCTGCCTGCCTTTCTTGACCCCTGCTTTGCTGCCACCTCCTTTTAAAAATTCTTATTTGCGAGGCCACCCAGTTCTCACCTTTGACCCAGATGGAGCCAAGGAGCAGTGAGGAAGCTCAGGACTTGCTCGCCCCCCCCGTCTCTGAAGCTGTGTGTGTGTGCCAGTGTCCCCCCGCCTACAGTGTCCTTCCACCTATATTCTGCCCCCCCCCAACCTCTCCAAGATGCTGCGGCAGTTGAGGGCTTCCCCCTCCCATGTGCCCAAATGCATGCATGCTTGCAGGAGGGGCAGGTGTGCTTGTGTGTGCGCATACACTGATCTGTCTTCTGCTCCACTCTCATTCCCCAAGTGCACGCTACACAAGTCATCAGTTCTGAGTATCATCCCAAAGACTATAAAAGCACTACTCCCCCATCTATCCACCGTGTTGTCTGCAGTGCACAATCTGGTATCCCCATCACTACCACATTGCTGGTTCTTGATTGTTGTTATTTTTTAAAAAAGCTCAGCTGGTTGGTTGGCTGGGATCCTGGTATTGCAGCAGATATGTATTTATTTATTTGTTGCATTTATATCCCATCTTTCCTCCAGGTTGCTCAAAGTGATGTACATGGTTCCCCCTTTCCATTTTATCCTTACACCATCCCTGTGAGATAGGTCAGGCTGAGGGACTGTGTCTGGTCCAAGGTCACCCAGTTGGCTTCATGGCTGGGGGGGATTTGAACCTGGTTCTTAGTCCAACACTGTGACCCACTGGTGTTGGGAGACAGGACTGTACATCTTCAGACTTTGTGTGTGTGTGTGTGGGAGGGAGATACCAATTTGATTGGACCTTTGCATTAAGAAAAGAAAGTAACACCTCCCTATCTGGAAAGGGATATTTGGAGATGTGATTTTGCCATGTACCTTTTTTTCAATTAACAGACACTAAAATTACAATTAGCATGGGAGGGGTCACGAAATATTTTGAGCTTACAAAGGGGGTTCCATGCTTATAAAGCTTGGGAATCACTGCTTTAGACCATGTGGTGCTTGACTGGTTGTGGGATTATTGCAAAGAAAACTAGTTTAGAATAAGCTTGTTGGTCTTATCTAGAAAGGCATCTGTGTTCTTGAGCTAGGAGGGCATTCTTGGGATCACTTAGTACAAGTTTGTTATGTTAAAAAGGTTTTGAGTGTGCAGTCTTGCTTGGTGATTGTCAAAATGCATCAGGACGTCATGGAGATGATGGTGAAAGTAGACTGTGCAAGGCTGAGATCAGGCCATCCCTAGGACTCTTCTCAGCTGCGTCCAGGGTCTGTGTTGCTGCTGGGGAATGAGTAAAATGCTGCTGACTGCAAGGCGAAGATGTTGGGCTCCCAAAGTGATATTGATGGCTAGTTGGGCTATAAGCTTGCCAAGAAGCTGAAGATGTTTGAAAGGATGCCATGGTCATCTGTAATAAATAAAAATGATGATGCAATTTTCAGCTCAAATTGAAGTACTGTCCAGTCTGGTGCCTCATTAGCACCAATGTAGTTTTAAGTCAGCCTTCCCCAATCTGGTGAACCCCAGATGTTTAGGATTCCAGCTTGCTCGCTGGGGCAGATGGGATTGTAGTCCAGAACATCTGGAGGGCACAAGGTTGGGGAAGGCTGGTTTATATGATGGACACCCTGTGTGCCTGCAAGGTGTTGGTCCCTTCAGCCTGTTGCTTTTTCAGCAATTAATTGGAACTGTTCTCAGAATGGTGCTGATGGATTGCTGAGCACAAACAGCATGTCTAGATTCTATCTATAGTTCGCTTCTTTCTCCCGTGTAGGCATGCAAGGGCGCCTCGTAACATCACTATAACAAAATGATTGGGACCTAATTGGATTAAAAGCAGAAAGAGGCCAACCACCATCAAATCCAAATAGCGAAAGATCTAAAAAGCAGCAGTAAATGTCTCCCCTCTCAAAGGCCTCCTTTGCTTTGCTTGCTTAAAATCCTTGTCTTTGGGAAACTGCCTTACTCCTAGTGGATGCTATGCTAGTCTAAATTCAGATAAAGAAGGATTTTGGAGCAGGGGTTTCCCAGAGGTACGTGATACACCTGTGCAGAGTGTATTATGATTCTCCCCAACACCCTCCCCTAAAACCCCGTTTGCTCAAAAACTGAACTTTGTTTCTTGTTGGGTCTCTTTCCTTTCTGTTTTGGACTTGCTAGTTGGAGTTAGGCCAGGACGGTGCTACTCTAGTCCTGTGCTGCTTCCCTTTCTCAGTATAGCAGAGGAGCCCTAGCAAAGCAAAATCAATTGCGGTTCACTCTTCCTGCCGTCTAATGTGGCCTTTCCAGACGGCTACCATGAATGTATCTGCTGAGAGATGTCAGAAGCTAATCCACCCTCTGGATTAGATTCCCGTTGATTGTGGCTTCTTATATGGGACTCTTCTGGAGAGTTTTATCTTACTGCTCAGTCTGCATATATAAGGTCAGCACCACTTCTTGACTGCATCTGGGATTCTCATTTTAATGCTCTGCCATGTGGAAACATGTAAAAGCTGGGAAAAGACCCACTCGGGCATACTGGGCCAGATTTATGGTTCATCCAGCCTCGTACTGTTGACTCTGGGTGGCAGCACCTGGAATGGCATGGTACCTTCTTAGGTGGGGTAGGCAGGAGGTAGATCAGGATCTACTGGTAGATCTCTGCCTGATTTTCAGTATATCAGCAAGACTTTCTCACTCCCAGTTGTTTAACAATAGCAGCCACAAAAAAAATTTCTTGCCTAAATTAGACTGCTGAAATGAAGAAAGCTAACCAGAAGATTGTTGTGTGAAAGGATTGCACAAGTTTCATTCTGGTACTGAAGAGAAATTCTTAGGCTCGGAATGTACTCATTTAATCCTGACTGTATGTCTTTGCCTCTGATTATATTTGATAGAACTTGTGACTCCAGTGAACTCTATAGTAGATCCAAGAGGCCTGGCGTCTGCCCACTCCTGTTCCTGCCATTCAGCCTGGTTCTAGAAACCTCTGCCGCTGCGCACATTTCAGCGCAAGTTTTGCAGAGTTGAGATTGGGCTGGCTAGATAGATGATTTTGGAAATATCAAAGGCAGTGGCCGTGAGAGATAGGACAGATTTGGCTCATCCATTGGGAAGCTGAAATGGGGCTTGTGAAGGAGAATTAACAGGAGACTGCTCAGAGTGGTTTCTGTGTGTGGAGGGGGGTTAAAGCTGCCATTTGGATTCTTTACCTGGGGTACCAGAATCTCTCACCTGTCCTGGGGTTGTATAGGGAAGTCTGCCTCATGCACTGTGGAGACATTTCTTGCTTTTCCTCAGATTCTGAAGACAAGGATTCTGGTCCAATCAGGGGAAACAACAGACATGAGAACTTGGTCACTCTCGAACATGGCTGCGGCCTGCTTGACACGTCTCTTTCCACCTTAGCAGCAGCTCAATATTCTTGGATGCTGCATTGCAAGATGGGTGCTCAAGGAGAAGGTGCTTTGTCAAGGGAGGACTTGGAAAGCGTCTTAGAGGTTCTGCTAAACCAGCTGTGGAAATATAACTGGAACATTGACCTCCCTATGTCTGTTTTAGAACTGCTGGTGTATTATTTGCAGCCTCTTTTGTCTTGAGGTCTACCTTTGTGTTGTCTTAATTAGCAAAATTAAGTATCTCCTTGCCATGTATTGGACCAATCCAAGGCTAATGTTATAATGTGGGCTTGTAGACTTTGCAGTTGGTGTTTTCCTGACTTCTCTTGCTGGCTTTGAATACTGTAAATCTGGAAATGAGTTTACACTGTGGGAAGTGATGCCTGTCAAATTATTTGACTGAACTTTGTCTCCAGTGTTACCCTCATGCTTGGGTCAACTGTTCAAATAAGCCCATGTACTTTGGAGAGTTTCACTGGGACAGTTGAGGATTAGATTATACAGTTCCCAAACAGGATTAGCATGTAAATGGGCAGAAGAGGTGAATAATTCTTTCTCCATTGACTACTTGTACCTTGTGCAGTCCAGTGCATTTATTAAAATATTCTAGATTTTTTGGGAGACACCACATTTTCAACTCCAGAATCTGCCTTTATTAGGATCATCTGAAAGGTCACAAAATAGTAAACATTTTTTTGAGTTCTCCAGGACTCTTCAAACAAAATGTTACCCAAAGCAGAAAGTAGAGATGAGGAAAAATTAAAAAGTGCAAAGGTTAGGCTGGATCTTGTAGACACAAGGTCAATTTGCAGACTTGGTTCCAAGATGGAGTTTGCAGGCTGAATACTATACTTGATCTTTTCCAAAAGGCCGAGAAAAAGTCTGCTTGCTGCTGCTGGCCTTGATGTTTAGAACAGGTGTGTGTGTATAGAAAAAAATATCTATGTAATAATTTCCAATAAATCATTTTTAAAAGCCTACCCATGCAGAGCAGTGTTTTTGAAAATGTTGTTTATATATAATGGCTCTGGTTTTTTTGACAGCTTGACCTTGAACAGTGAACATGGGGACATCTTGGTGGACTATTCAAAGAACCTTGTGACAGAAGAAGTGATGAAGTTGCTGATAGCATTGGTAATTCATCATGTATATGAATCATATTTATTGAGAACCATCGTTAATCCTGCTGTTAATTACAAAAATTCCAAAGCAGTTTACAGCAATAAAACTAACAATAATAATAAAACACGATAAAAACAAAATATCAGAATTGCCCTAACTGGGATAATTAGAAATGGTAAAAATGGCCAGGCAACATCTGGGCAAATAAATATGTTTTCAATAAGCAGCAAAAGCTTCTTACAGTTGGTGCTTGCTAAAGAATATGGATGCTACTTTCAGTGTATGTTGAAAGATTCTGGACAGACAAAGAAAGTGCTTCTTCAGATGGCGCATAGTGGAACTGTGGAACTCACTCCCACGAGAGGCAGTGATGGCCACCAACTTGGATGACTGTCAGTGGCCACTAAACATGATTGGCTACGTTCCACCTCCACTGTTGGGAGCAGTGTGCCTCTGAATCCCAGTTGGTAGGAATCACAAACAAGGAGAATTGCTGTTGCACCCGGGTCGTGTTTGCGGGCTTCCCATTGGGGCATCTTGTGGACCACTTTGAGGACAGATGCTGGACTAGAAGGCCATTGGGCTGATCCAGCAGGCTCTTATATGATGCTTTACAGAAGCAAATACATGAAGCAAAACAAATCTCCATCTTAATACAGAATACAAATGAACTCTTACACAAAAATGTAAATCAGTACAGTGTAGTGTTTGGGAGCAGATTGCAGAGGGCAGTTTCCAGGTTCATGTTACAGTTTAGCTGCTCTGGTTTCATAAAACCCAGGATTGTCTACACAGAATCGTGGAGCCAATCTGCCCTAATCAGAGATGCAAGATACAGCCGTCCAGTGAGTTAAGGAGTTAGATAAGATTTTTGACAAAATGTAACCCAGCCTTCGCCAACCTGGTGCCCTCCAGATGTTTTGAACTGCAACTCCTTATTACCCCATGGTGGCTGGGACCAATGGAAGTAGTAGTTCAAAAAGATTTGGAGAGCACCAGGTTGGCAAAGGTGATTTGGAGCAGAGATTGGGGACCATTTTTAGCCTGAAGGCTGCATTTCCTTCTGAGCAACTTTCTAGGTGCCACATGCCAGAGGTGGGCAGGGCCAGAGGCAAAACTGAGCAGAGCAACTTGTGTGAACTTCATGTTTCTACAGTAGGTTAGTTTCTACAAGCATTCACACACCTCCCTCTCTTCCATCAAGGTAAGCAGGAGGCATTACTGGAATTCAAGGATACATTCCAACCTTGAACTCTGGGAAGGAGGCAGGGCCAGTAAGTGGTGTAGCCTGGACAGAGTTCAGGGGGCCCTATAGAGAGGCCTGGGGGGCACATTTAGCCCTGGGGCTGAGGTTCCCCGTCCCTGATTTAGAGGAGCTCCGAGGGTGGGCAGAGAAGACTGATGCACAACCTGTGTATCTCTTGTCACCCACCAAGATATCTGCCCAAAGGGAGACCACTGGCATAGCAGACTCGGCCAAACTGAGCTACACTGGAAGGGAAGGGATAGAGAGGGAGTGTAATCTCTAACGTGACTGGTGTGGGTGGAAAGCTGTTCTATTTACTAAGCAGTCAACTTTCACTTTCAGGCAAAATCGAGGGGCGTTGAAAAAGCTAGGGAGCAAATGTTCACTGGAGAAAAGATCAACTTCACGGAGGTATGCCTACTTTTAGTTTGATCTGTCGGTTCCTGTTGAATAACAGGGGATGGGGTTGGGCGTTCAAACACACAGTATGGCTGGCTTTGTATTTCTTTGTGCTTTGAGCACGGAACTGCGTTTTCTGGAAAATTTTGAACTGGAAATTTTTCCATTTGTAGTGGAACATTTTCTGAAGCTTAGAATGATCTGATTTATCATGTTTATTTTAAAGCTAAAAATTGTAACAGCCAAGCTTGCGTAATATTGTATTTGCAGTTGACATCCATTCATTGTTACTAATGAGGGTATGAAACGGGAAATTTTATATGAAAAAGTTAAGCACCAAAAATTTTACTTTGTTCAAAAATGTTCCACCCCATGTTACTGGCTTCAAGCTAATAATGTGCCATGATTCTGCTTTCTTGTTTTGCTCCTGATAATCAAGTAGTTTGAACAAGCTTGTTTGTCAAGAGTAGAAGTTGTAGCTAATTGTCTTAAAATACATGCGGTATTTATCTTTAACAAAAAAAATTTGCCCCATACTTCAGAACAGCTAGCAAATCCAAAGTTTTTTCTCCACGCTTTTAACCTTGCAACAACCCTGCAAGGTATTTTAGGCTGAGGGAGAGTGATTAGCCCAGGTCGCCTAATGAGCTTCATGGGCAAATCTGGGTCTTCCTGGTCTTAATTCAATATACCACACTGGTGTTAGAATAAAAAAAAAAATTAATAAAACTATACACAAAAAACCTTGACAGCCTTAATAAGAGAAAAAAATAGCTAATCTCAAATAAAGGTGAATATTGCATGTGTATGTTGAGAGATTTTGGAGGGGGGCGGGTTAGGGGGTGAGATGCATCTGCTCACTGTGCTCTCCATGTTTTGCTGTGTGGTCCCAGGATTTAAATATTGGCTTGGCTTTCATTTGCCAGATTCAGGAAGAAATTGCATCGTTTTTTCAATAAACACTTTGTTGTTGTTTGGAGGTTTACTTTTTTACTCTAGATGTGGATATGGTCCCATTCTGTCAAAAAGTGTATTGCAACTATATGGGAGCACGTCTCCCCTATGATCTTAAACTATGATCTTCCCTCCCCCTCTGTGGTAGTCTTATAGTTGTTAAGAATCAAGGAAGAGCTGTCTTTGTGTCAACCATGTGTGATATGAAGCAGGAGTTTCCCTGGTGACCTTGGAGGACCATCTTCCCTTGACCAAGCCACCATTGCCTACTGGAGGGTCTGAAATAAACAGTATAATAAAGGGCTGGTATAAGGATTATTGTTTCAATAATGCTTGCATCAGCCCGGTATTACATTCATTATAACACAGTGACCCATAACATGAAGCTGGTTGAGTACTTGCATTGTTCCTTTTGTATTAGGTATTATTCTCAACAGAATTCTTTACCTCTACAAAGCAAAAATGTACCCAGGTTCTTGGAATTTATCATTGCTTCAAGTAAATTTTAAGGAACTTCTTTGAGCTGTGTCAGTGTGTAAAAGCTACTTCCTCTTTATGGCAACGGAAGCTCACTTGAAGCTCCCCTTTTGTGGCTCTGGCATCCGTTATTGGCTGCAAGTGCCAGCGCATGGGACATCTGAAGAATGGTCTTCGCTGTGTGCCAAAGTCATCAAAAGCCCTTGGGCAGAAGGCAAAGACAGGGGATGTGGGCGCTTAGTCAGTGGTTAGCCCAGTAGAGGCTAAGTAGAGGAGTTCAGCTATTTCCCCCTTCCCTTGGAATGGCATCAGCCGGAAACAGGAGGGTGTTCTGTTTGGACATGCTTTTTGCAATATTATTGGATCTTTCTGGTTTTGTGGAGGTTTTTTTGAAGCTGTTGCTGCAATGATTTTTTTTCCCTTGGTGAATTGTGGTAATGTGGTTGGTTTTTTAAAAATATATTTATTTTTTGTATGTTTATAAACTGTTATGAGGACTTCTGTGGCTGAGAGTACAGGTTACAAATATAAACCCTGTTCCCTCCACACATTGGGGCTACCTCTGTCGCTGGGGTGCCTCTGCTACTGGGCCAGGAGTGTCCTCAGCAGCACTCTTCCTCCCCTGGCCCTTGAGCATAAGAAGGGCCCTGCGGCAGCTGGGCCAGGCCAAGGGGGCCCATCGAGTCACGCATCCTGGTCTCGCAGTGGCCAGCCTTGGCCCTTTGGACGTCCCCTCCTTTGGGTAGGGTGCTGCTGTCATTTCATCCCTCTCCTGGCTGAGGTTGGTTGGGGAAGCTGGGCGGTACTCCCCCCCCCCAAAAAAAAGCATGTTTAGTACAGTAGGAGGTTTTTAAAAATAAACTTTATTTCTCTTCAGCTGCAGTTGCCTTTAAGAGAGGCTAGGGTTATCATGTGAGTACTCTGGGAGTACCGCAGCAGCGAGTTGGGGTGTGGATTATTACAATTAAGGTTATTATTGTTACCTAATAATAACCCCTGGCTGAAGTGTTGGGCAAGCTACAGATCTAGTTTGAAAGATGCATTACTGGAAGTTGCTCTCATACTCTGAAACACACATTTCCCCTTCCAAAGGGCTCTCAAGACACTTTGAAAAGCCATAAGAAGTGCAGAAATTACACATCCAAGTTTCTCCATCCTAATTAGGAAATCTACTTTTTTGACCTTTTCTATTTCCACGCCCTGCTCCTTGTTCTTGACTGTTCAAAGCTTTCTGTTCCACAGCTTCTGCTTAGCAAAGCCTTACAGAAGTCTTGGGCATCTGACCCAATAGTGATTATGGCTGCTTAGGATTGTTAGTATACTGTAGTCCTGAGTATCTAATTCCCCTCACACCTTTTTTGATTTTTATTTGCTGATCATTTATATTGTCTATATATGTTGTATTTAGGGATGTGATTTGCTGGACCGTTACGATGGTCTGGTCTGTAGCAGTCCACTGTAGTAACAAAAAATTATGTGATTGATTTTGTTGCCTGTGATGATTCTGTAATGGTCTTATATGTTGTTTACCTGTTGATGTTACCTCCACACATTTCCTGATTTTATTCTTCAAGTGGAATTTGTCACCATTCCTAATTGTATTTGTACATTTTGAAAGGCTGATTTGATATAAATCATAATTTAAATAGCTTCTCTGGAGGACTCAATTTTAGTGATTTAAATCACTAGTGAGGAAGATTCTGTTTAATCATTTTTTAGCAGAAATACATTGTTTAATATAACCTTAATACATATTCAAAGATGTAGGTTTCATTAGAAGGTAGGTACACACTTACCAATCCTGAATTGTTTTCAGATTAATTTTCTGTAAAAAAAAAAGGGGGGGGGATGATTTGGTCATTCTAGTACTAAAGCAGAATAATGAGCTTGTGAAGTCATTTAGGAGATGAGCCACCTCCAATTATTCAGTTAATCATATCTTTGACGTGATGTGCCAGAATCGCTACCACTAAACAGGCTTTAAAATTGTACTAATAAGATTGCTTATTCTTCTGGTTAGTTTTCTTCTTTAACAAACAGCAACATTAACGAAACATGCGTATGGATTTGAGAGCCAGTGTGGTGTAGTGGTTAAGGTGTTGGACTACGACCTGGGAGACCAGAGTTCGAATCCCCACACAGCCATGAAGCTCACTGGGTGACCTTGGGCCAGTCACTGCCTCTCAGCCTCAGAGGAAGGCAATGGTAAACCCCCTCTGAATACCACTTACCATGGAAACATGGCGACCCTGTGAATAAGGTTTTCATGGTAAGCGGTATTCAGAGGTGGTTTACTATTGCCTCTCTCTGAGCCTTGAAGGCAATCCACTTCCTTCCTTTTTCAACTATTTCAGTTTTTGGATAAAATAAAATTTAGGCAATTTCAACCAAATCAACATGAGAAACTTAAAATATTGGGAGGTACCGTTAACTCAGTCTTCTTCTTCACCTTTGTCTTCCTTGTTCATTTTCTGGAAAAGGAATACAAGCTTTCCTGTTTTTTCAGTTCCCAACTTATTTCTCAGTGTAGAATGAATTTGTCCACAGGAAGAAAAATACCTGTAGAAGAGGCTACTGCTGTTAATAGCTGGATTACCACTTCAGTTGTCTCCTCCTTGTTTAGATCTCCTGTCTCCCCAAATTCTCTGTTCATTGACCTTCTCTATCTTTGCACTTAAGAGAAAGGCAAGGCTGAAACAGAGAGAGAGAGAGAACACTTCATGTACACCATCTGCAGAATGGGACTGATCAGATTATCTCCCATCTCCATAAATTGCTGTTAACATATTCACAGAATATAATTAGAAGTTGTGCAATTATGTTCATAATGATACTTTGACCTAAGCTCTTTCTTGACTAGTTGTTGTAAGAAAAATTTGAAATCTGATTTAAATTTTAAAAATCCAACCCAATGCAGAGCATCCCCTCCCTGATGCATGCAGTCCATGCATGGCACCAAGCAGTACTTACTAAGAGACCCTTTGGAATGAGAATTGGCGCTGTGGGACTGGAATGTAGTCCAAAGGGTTTCTGTAGTGGTGACATCCCTGGAGCACTGGCTAGGGTGGAAACGGCCCTTTGCAACGCCCTAGAACAATGGGTGTTGCTTGCAGAGCTGTCATCCACTGTGGTGTACTGGAAGAGGTTCCTGATGGATTGTCTCCCAAATCATAAAGGAAAACCAGTGCAACCATAACAAAAAATAGTTTGGTATTGATTTGAAGGAGCAATACAACTAGTTATGCTTAGTTCTTTGTTGTTGTTGTTGTAAGTATCAAGAACGCCTGGTTTGTTAAGGCTGTTAACTAAAGTGGTTCTGTGGCAAGGAATTGTGGGGGAAACATCTTGCCTGAATTAGGGCCTCTAGAAGGCTGTGAGACTGTCGGTTCTCACAGCTGAACTCAGTTAATTAGGTAGTAAGAACACCTGCTTATCAGCCTGAGACTGGTACCTCAAGGCCAGAGGCCTGGGAAGGTTGGAGAAGCCCGTGAGGAGCAAAAGCTAGGAAAGGTTCCATCATCAGCAAACCCCCTGATTGGCTAATTAATTCTTGGCTGTTGCTGGCTTTTTCCCATAAAGTACATTCTGGGTTTTGTTCCCCAATGTTCCCTGGTACTACCTGATGTTGGGGTTCCATCTGCTATCCAGGCTATACATCCCTGGGAAGATGTGGAACCATGAAGTTACTCTGCTTGTCTTCCTATATTGTGTGAGTATAGATTAGGCTAGGCAGATTTGTTGTTTTACTTGTGACTTGAACTCTCTGCATTTTGTATTTTTACTTAACCCTTGGGGTGTTTGGTTTAAGGAATTATTTTGCAGTTACGTTTTTTGCACTTATATTTTATTTTAATAAAGCTACCTCATTTACCAGTGTGTGTTCATTTCATTGGGAATTTGGCCCTTAATCCGGCACCTTGGCCATTTAGCTACAGTATAGTTGGGTATTTTGCCTTAAGGCTCCAAGACGAGGAGTGCATCTTTGGCTCCTGTCTTTTGGAATCCTTGGCATCATGTCTATTTCTGGCACTTTGAGTTTCCCCTTGGCCCAGAGTGGGTGACCAGATTTAATGAGTGGTGGCAATCCCTTACAGGGCTGGTGTTGGTTTAACTCAGCCCTGGTAAGGGAGGCATGGGCTGTGCCTGGCCAGAATCAATTGCCCTGGGCTTGGGAGTTGACCCCTCAGAGAGAATTCTTTACAGTAAGAAATTCTTGCAGGAGTGATTTGCTTGGCCAATGCTTCATTGACACCTGAAACTTAATATGGCGAAGACAGAATTGCTCATCTTTCCTTCTAAGCTCTCTTTTCTGTATACATTTCCCATCACTGTTAACAACATCCCTCTGTATCCCGTGGAGGAAGCACATAGTCTTGGTTTTACTTCAGACTTTTCTCTTTCTTTTGTTGCCCACATTAAGGCTGTACCAAAGCCCTGATGTTTTTCCCTCTATAACATTGCTAGAATCAGACCTTTTTTGTCTGTCTCTTCTGCAAAGGCATTAGTTCATGCTTTAGTTATTTCTCACCTTGACTGTTGTGGTCTTCTTTTGACTGGTCTTCCACGAACTCGTATCAGACCCTTGGTTTCTATTCAACACTCCACTGCCAAGGTCATTTATCTGGCCCATCGTTTTAACCATTTACTTTTGAAGTCCCTGCACTGGCTCCTTATTTATTTCAGGAGTCGGTACAAGCTTCTTGTTTTAATTTTTAACGCTTTACGGGATCTGGCTCCTCCTTATCTCTCGTTTCTCATTCTAGCCCTGCTCGGAATCTCTTCTCCTCAAACTCTGGGCTTCTAACCCTTCTCAGGGTTGTTTACTCTTTAGCTCAACTTCGTCCATTTTCTCTTGTTGCTCTATTCCTGGAATTGTCTCCCAGAGTACTTGCAAACTCCCTCATTTTAATTTTTAAGTCTTATTTAAAAACTTGGCTTTTTCCCAAAGCTTTTGGAATTTCAGCTTAGGTTTTTCATTTTTTAAATTTGGGTATCTAGAGTATGTGCATTTGAAGTCCTCTATTTGTTCCCCTCTTCCTTTTTTGTCTGCATTTTATTTTGTTTAGAGTGTATGCCTTATGGGGCAGGGACCTGATTTTTTTTAATGTACAGTCCCATAGTGCTATATAAATACATGAGGATAATTGGCACTTGCTGTAACTCTTCTTGTTTCAGAACCGAGCTGTGCTCCATATTGCTTTGCGGAATCGCTCAAATACTCCAATATTAGTTGAAGGCAAAGATGTAGTCCCAGAAGTGAACAAAGTTTTGGAGAAGATGAAGACTTTCTGCCAGGTAAAACATATTTGCTGGGTGTGTGTCCTCCTCCCCCCAAAGTGTATGAGGCATCATATCTAATATAGGCTCACAAGTGGAGTAGCAACTTTGCTGAACTCACTAGCCCCTCTGCTGGGCACACATTTCTAATGAATCAAATTAATCTTTATTGTATAGCAAAAATACTGCTTTCAGGCCGTACTGTACTATACAACAGCATTCTTCAATTTTGGAGTCCCCAGTTGGAATACAACTGCCATGGTCCCTGACCATTGGATAACCTGGCAGAGGGTGAAGGGAGCTGTAGTCTGGCAACATCTTAGGGACCCAAGACTGAAGAACAATGCTGTACAATACATCAGTTTTCACCATTCTAGTGCCTTCCAGGTGCTTGGGACTTTTAACTTGTATCAGTCTGAAGCTGATGGATAGCAGTTGTAATTAATTAGGTTGTCTCCACTAGGGGAAAATGGTCTCCACTTGGTGAAAAATTATTTCAGGGTGCAAAGGTTGCTGGAACAAGGAACAACCATGGCTGTTACCCCATATTTTGAAAATCTAGCAGTTACTCGGACTTGCATAGATTGGAACCCGTGATCCCTTGTGAGACAGAGGAGCTGTAGGGTAACATTCTCTTGACATGTTAATTTTATAAATAGGGAAGGAAGACATCCACCCCACTCCCTGCTGCCTGAAGTGATAAAAATTAGGAACAGTTTTACTGCAAGAGCTTGCAGCTTATGTAGACTGGCCATGCACTTAGAGCAGCTTTGGGGAACCTGTGTCCCTCCAGATGATGTTGGACTACAACTCGCATCATTTGTGACCTTTGGCCATACTGGCTGGAGTTGATGGGAGTTGAAATCCAGCAACATTGGCAGGGACACAGGTTCCCCATAGAGTTTTTGGGCAAAGGATCTGCAGTGTTGGGGACCAAAGAGAGTCACTGTCTAGTGACACCTGGGAGTGTGAAACAAATTGGATTAGATCACTTCCCAGCACTCTAAAGATCATAACCGAGGCTAATTAGATATTTTTGTTGGTGGTCTTGGCAGAGAGGCTAGTCAAGAAGGAGATGCAAGAGCAGGAAGAATGTAAAAGGCAGAGCCAATTGTTCTGTATCCCCCTTAAGTCAAAAGGGATGCCAAGGTAACTGCCCTAACGAGCCCAGTTCTATAGGCTAAATATAAATAATGTAGTAGATTGTCCAGCATCATTTGGACTGAGAGACAGATTTCTATGAGATTCTTGTAGTAAAGTAGCAGTCCTTGGTCATACAAACACAGAACTTCATAGACTTAAACCAAGAAGGTGGTTTGAGGTCACACTCTGTGTAATTGGACTGCATACTCAGGGACAAAAACACAATCATTATTAGCAATTCATAAACTGCTACATGTCACTCAAGTTCTAGAACTGTCTCTTGAAATCCTTTAAAATAGAATTGGATACTCTGCAATTTTATTTATTTCAGTTATTTCTACCCTACTTTCCAAGATACAAATCTTTCTAAGGCAGCTAACAAATGATACTAAATTACATTTTAAACAATATTAACATGTTTAAAAGACCTCTGGATCCTTCCCACAGAGCAGCTGGTGGTAGATGGCCCTGTGGGTGAATGTTCCCTCTAGACTGAAAAAATAGTTGCCCAAGCAATTGAAATCTAACATCCAGTTCCTAAACATGTTCTCTTGAAAATGAGGGGGAAATTACTGGAAGCGTTGTATAACGGTAATCTGCACTGTGTTTGCATCCTTGCAGAAAGTTCGTAGTGGTGACTGGAAAGGCTACACAGGAAAAGCCATCACTGATGTGGTCAACGTTGGCATTGGTGGATCGGACTTGGTGAGCTGTTCTGCTGTGTATCTTCTCCACATAAAGATGGTCTAAACGTTCAACAGCACTAACAGCCTTTTTCTTTAGGGCCCCCTCATGGTGACTGAAGCTCTTAAGCCATATTCCAAAGGTGGTCCCCGTGTTTGGTTTGTATCTAACATTGATGGTACCCACATGGCCAAAACTCTGGCTGAGCTAAAACCTGAGACAACACTCTTCATCGTTGCATCCAAGGTAAGTCCTGGTCTAGGAAGGAATGTCACAATTCTTCCATCCATCAGTAGCCTCGGCTAGGGCCCAACCTGTCCAGCCTCTGGGGCCTGCCCTGTGTCTTAGATCAGTATCGTGTGGCTAGGCTGTCTGGGGCTGATGGGAATTGTAGTTCAAAACATCTGAAAGGCACCAGATTAGGGAAGGCTGCTGTAAAGAGCCTTTGCTTATATCAGCACTGGTAACTAAGCAGGTTTTTCCCCCCTCTTAGTTTATTGCAGTGGTCCTAATTAGCCACCAGCTTTAGCAAAACCTGCTGGCTTTGGACTTAGCTGAACTAGTTGGAAAAGACTTCTGTTTGTATGACAGTGACAGATGTACTGATTTTTTTTTTAAAAAGCTTGGATTGCTGTTGATGTAAAATGCAAGCTGTGCTTTGTTAGGTTCTTCAAGATTTCATCTAGGAGACAATAGACTGGAATGTTAGGATGCTGAAGTATGAAGGGAACTTCAAACGGTTGGCTTTGTTTTTGTGAATAACAAAAAGTATATTTGTATGATTTATGTTTAATGACTTGTGCTTTTAATTTTGTATTGTGGATTTTAAATTTTTATGTACACATCCTGAAACTCACTTTTGGATAAATGTATGGTATAAAAATTATTGAGAAACAAATAAATGAATTCACATTTCCTGCCTGAAAGCCATTGGGAAAGCTAACATGTCTCTCATTTGCCTGGTGACTTCCAGATAATTGGATAGGTTGGGAAATAGGTGAATGGCATTTTTTAAAGCTTGCTTTAAAACTAACCTTTGTTGAAACCATTTTTGGAGATGGGTGGGAGAGGAGAGGGAACATGATGTTGGTTCTTAAAGCTACATTTTAATGGTTGGATAAACTTCAATAGAGCAGGGTGATTTTGACAGAATTGCATGACTGATCATGTTTGATGCATTTCATAAAGAAAGCTATGATTGTTTTTGCTAATGAGCAAATGGGACTGCCTGAAAATCCAGGGGAACAAAGGGCCTCATGTTTAGATCTGCAGTAGATCAGTCAGAGCAATCATTGGCTTGAATGAACTCAAATCTTCCTGAAGTTTAAACCTAGCAATCGCAAGAAGGGCCCAGTCAGTTGGAATATTAACTGGAGCATGCCCCCATTGTAATGAACGGGATTTGTACAGGTCATAGTCATGACAGCTTTTACCCATAGTGTGAGAGACGTTGATTTTTACTTTTCTCGAAAAGGTAGCAATCAAGAATTGTGTGTGCTGCGATTTCACAGAAAAAGTGTAGAGTGTGATGAAGCAGAATTCAGCTTCTGAAGAATATTAAAACAAAAGTCCACAAGTTGGTTTATATCAGTACAAGCAGCCTATAACAGACATTGCTCAGGAATTCTGAGAAGCCAAAAAGGTTTAGTCTGCCAGCTGGATTCAAAATGGCACCCAATTATATCCAAACTTAGACAGAAATCTGCTTCTCTATCTCAGGAACTATTGTGCCAGATTTGGTTACAATACATGATTTGTTCTGAATGCACAGAGAACACACAAAACAATTTTTCAAAATATTGAAGAAAGAAGATAATAAAGATTAATACAAAGAATAAAAATATTTTTTAAAGTCCATAAGAACTTGAACCTTGCAAAGAGAAGTCTTTAAGTCTGTGGGCAATGCCTACTAAAATCATAAACACCAAAGATGTGATTGAAAGATTTTTAGTGATTTGGAGTTCCGATGTCCTTGCCTTTTCCATGGGTGACACAACCCAAATAAATTGTGCAAAATACCAAAAATGCAGGATAAAATATGCAGAATGTCCTCAAGCGTTCTAATTTATGCAGAGCTCAGAATTCCCTTTTCTTACTGCAGAATGTGTGGGTGCAAAGTGGAAACAACCCATCCAGGTTAGCTATTGAACTATAATTTGATCCTTTCATTTATTATTTAGTAGACTTTCAAGGGCTTTCAAAATTGTGTACTTCTGCAATCTGCCTGTGGAACTCAGTATTCAGTGTCTGAAATTCAGTGTAGAGTTGAGCATGCTTTAAAGCAGTGGTTCTCAAACCTTTTCCCCATGGAACACTTGAAAATTGTTGAGGTTCCTGGTGGATCACTTTATTATTTTTCTGGCTGTTATAGCAACTATAAGGCACCACGTTAAATGCTATATGATTTTTAATTATATTTTTATTGTTTTTTTCTTAAATATTGTATTACAGTTTGAAATTTATGGAATATTCCAAATCAATGAATGGTCTGTCTGTCTGTCTGTCTGTCTGTCTGTCTGTCTGTCTGTCTGTCTGTCTGTCTGTCTGTCTGTCTGTCTGTCTGTCTGACTCACTCACTCACTCACTCACTCACTCACTCACTCACTCACTCACTCACTCACTCACTCACTCACTCACTCACTCACTCACTCACTCACTCACTCAACAAGTTTAAACTGGTATGTTCCCCTCCCTTCTCTGCTTGTTGGAGCAGCTTGGTCTTTAGCACTATAGTTCCCTCATTTGTTTTCTGTTCCTTAAACATTGCATAGGTGGCTTGACTAGGTTTTTAACTCTTTCTTTCATTCTTTCTTTCTTTCTTTCTTTCTTTCTTTCTTTCTTTCTTTCTTTCGGCACACAGACTTTTACCACCCAAGAAACTATCACTAATGCTGAAACAGCTAAAGAATGGTTTCTAAGTGCTGCAAAAGATGTAAGTAAATTTGCTTTCAAGTTATTTGGTATGTGCTCAACTGTAAATATATTAGTCTGCAAAACTAGCTATCATCTACAAGTGACTAATGTAGATTTAAAGACACCTGGGAAAGGGACAGGATTTAACTTCAGTAAACACTTTCTGCCTAGTCTCACAGAAGCCATTTTTACTCTAAAGGTGACCGGATGAGAGGATGCTGGCAAACTTCCATCTCTGAAACCTTTTTTTGTGTAGGAGCACAGCTGTAAGTTCTCCAGAACTTCAAAAATGTTTCACTTGGGTTTTCTTGAGTGCCAGGTGTGTTCAAGCAGTTTCTGTTGTCGTTGGTTTCCACCCAGAATTGGTCATTTGCTCTGTAACTGAAATTCTCTGTAAAAGGTTCGGTTTGGTGGTAATGCTGGCTCCCTGCAAACCGGGAGCCGGTCTTCAGAATGTGCATTCTCTCCTCTTTTCTTTTCTTCCATGTTGGCATTTAACTGTGCTACTCAGTACCATAGCCATGGCTTGCAAACCCACTTAGAACCGTTGCCTCAATATCTGGTTTATGAGGGAACCCAAGTTATTCTTACTTATCATTTATTTATTCAGGTTATATCCCACCCTTCCTCCCCAAGGAGCCCTGGGCAGTAAACACATCACAATAAAACACTTTAAAAGTACTTTACTTTAAAACATTCAACCAGTGATCTCCAGGTTGCCAGGAACAGTGTCTTTCAGCCATCAAATGCCTGGGTTAAATAAGAATGCTTTTTAGCTTCCTTCTGAAAGTCAATAATGAAGATAGATGCACCCCACTAAGGAGGGCATTCCACAAAAAGGCCCTGTTGAACGTTGTGACGTCCTTCCCTGGTTCTCCCTGTCAGGTTCCCACCTTCTTGTGGCTACTGCCTTTCACTAGGCACCACCAGGGATACCACCAGTCCGGACCGTTCTTTATATGGTTTCTCACTCCGCTCTAGCACAGATCTCACTAGATCCCCCTGCTAGGCAGCACCACCAGTCACGTCCTATAACCAATACTCCCAGAGACTTTGCCTGAGTCTCTCTCTAGCTGGTTACTTTTGTGACTGCGTGCTTATGCTGTTCCCAACCCCCTTGTATCTTTATAGATAACGCATACAACTCTGGGTTGCTCTGGATACTTGAATTGTTATTATTCCTCCCTTCACCGCTGCCACCATTAGATACTGTTTCTGTTCAGCCTTGGTAATTACCTTGCCCTCCCTTCTGGTATGTATATCCCCCAGCCAAGGATCAGGCCTTTGGTAAACCAAATAAGTTTTATTAAATATCAGAAATAACAAGATTAATTTTAGAATGTTTCACAAATGTATGGTTTCATCTATTCCTGTTTTGTACTTGACTTATTATTAATCAGAACTCCAACTCCCTCTTTCTCCACGCTCCTGACCTCCACCCTCAAACACCTCTTTCTCCACACTCCCAACATCCACCCAGATTCAACTGTCATTCTTCCATTTATACTCCCAGCCATTCAAACGCTCAGCCAATCATCCAGCATTCTACTGCTCATGTACTTCCCCCTCCTCTTTCACTCCACTTACCATTTGTCTTCTATATAAACAGCACTTACCATATTTACACTATAAGCAGGAACATCACATTCCCCCCCCCCCTTAAAATAACAGCAAAGTATTATTCCTGCTCTAGGATTCATACGACGCGTTAACAATAAAAAAACAAGTCTCTTTGGGGAAAATGTCTTTTTTTGCACCCACGTCTGGGTCACGTCACTGCAGTCCCATCCACCTGCCTTGAAAGTCCATCGGCCAATACATTGTCCTTGCCTTTTATGAACTTGAAGTCCACCTGGTAATCTTGTAGAGCCCAGGACCACCTCTGCAGCATAGTGTTATGATTTTTCATAGTCTGTAACCATAACAATGCTCGATGGTCCGTCGTCACTGTAAATCTTCGTCCCCCACACGTATGGGCGCAACTTGCTCAGTCCCCACACGACGGCTAGGCAATCCTTTTGGACCGACGAATAATTCTTCTCCCTCGATGTCAGCTTGCGACTAAGATTCGCCACTGGATGTCTGGTGCCTCCTCTCTCTTGTAGCAAGACGACTCCCAGCGCTAGGTCCGACGCATCCGTAGCCACGATGAATGGTTGCTCGTAATCTGGTGCTATTAATACAGGCCCTTGGCACAAGGCTTGCTTCAGAAGGTCAAAAGCCTTTTCACATTCATCCGTCCACACCACACGCTCAGCACACTTTTTCCTTATTAGCTCATGCAAGGGGGTTGCGATTTCCCCAAAATCTTTTACAAATTTACAGTAAAAACCAGCCACACCTAAAAATGCCCTAATTAGTTTCTTAGTTAAGGGGATGGGCCACGATTGTATTGCCTCAACTTTGCTCCATAAGGGGGTTATTTTCCCACTCCCCACCTTATGTCCTAAATAGATCACTTCATTCAACCCAAACTGGCATTTCTTGGCTTTTATTGTTAGCCCTGCTTTCTTAAATGCCTCTAATACTGCTGTCAGGTGTTGGACATGCTCAGGCACCGACTTGCTGAAAATAGCCACATCATCTATATAGGCCACTGCAAAATCTGACATGCCTCGCAACACAGTATTAATTAGTCTCTGAAAAGAACTTGGTGAGTTCCTTAGTCCCATGGGTAAAGTCACAAACTCATATAACCCATCTGGTGTACTGAAGGCAGTTTTGGCTCTGGATTGCTCATCTAATTCCATCAATTGTTTCACTGGTTCACATTCATTCTCTCTCTCAGCAGGCATCCACAGTCTATATAAAATCCCATTCTCACACACAATTTGATTCCTCAGATTGTCAGTAAAGGGAATCTTTTGTGTAAGGGCTTGGTCCTTCATTTGCTTCAAACTTGCATCCTTATCCAGCTCTTCCCTGAACTGCTCTGCCTCTTCACTAGAGACCATTCGATACAGTTTGTCTCTTTTAGCAGGCCTGCCAGGGGTTGCTATGGCGACCTTAGGCTCGATAACAGGTTCTACCCTGTTTTCTTCGGCCTCTGTTAAAATGGTTTCTGTTGCTTTGTCAAGTTGTTGTCTGGTCACCACATATATTTTTCCTTGTGCCCCCATAACATCTCTTCCCAGTATCACTGGTTCTTGTTGTTGGGCATTAATACCTACTTTACATATTTCCTCCTTTCCTCTCCACTTTAATTTTATCAGGGCCATGGGTATGTTTTCTGGTTCACCCCTCACTCCTTGGATTGTCACCGTTTCCTGAGGTAATATTTCCTCAGATTTTATCAAATCTGGCCTCAGTAACATCTGAGCGGCACCAGTATCAAGCAATGCCCAATAATTTGCCCCTTGCACACTCACTTCTTCCCTCAGACTCGAATCAAAGTCTTTTACATTTGTCCAGTTTATCTGGCAGAACTGAACCTTCTTCGTTTCTAACTCCCTTGGTTCTGTTTTCACTGCCCTTCCCTGAGCAGGATTACCAATGGGGTTGGCAACCTCACATTGAAAACGTAGGTGCCCCAGTCTACCACATTTATAACATAATTTCTCCTCCATTTTAGGGTACACAGATCCACTCTGGGGTGTCCTGTGCCCTTCAGACTTTATTGGAGGACTCACTCGCTGTGGTATCACATCCTTTCTGCCACCATTATATGGTCTGGGTTTAAACTCTCTTGATGTTTTCCCCACCCAGCCAGTTCTATTGGAGGCAAAGTGATCTGCCAACTCTGCGGCCTCTTGAACTGATGTAGGGGAACGGTCTTTGACCAGGAGCCTTATTTCTGGTGGTAACTGATGGTATAATTGATCCAGTATCATGAGGCTTTTCACCTCTTCCACTGACTGAGCTTTGGCACTTCCCATCCACTTTCCAAATATGTCCATCAATTTTGCTCCCCGTTCAACAAAAGACCTCCCTGCTTGGATCTGACAGTTTCGAAATAACTTCCTAAAGTAGTCAGGTCCCAGTCTGAATCTTTTGTACACTGCCTCTTTAAACTCGGCATATGTGACGGGCCTGTCTGAGGGGAAATATTGGTATACTTCTGCCAATTCCTCTTTGATCAGATTTGATAAATATTGCATATATTTATCCTCCGGTAGCCCCCACATCTGAGCTGCCTTTTCGAAGGTGTTGAGGTAAATCTGTGGGTCTTGTCCAGGTTCAAACACCGTAAAATCTTTTGGTGTAACCTTTATTTTGGTTTCATTTCTGTCCTTTCTTGTTTCATCAGAATGAAACTTCTCTCTTTCAAATTTTAACTTTTCCACCTGTTGCTCGTTGCTTCTCCCTCTCCTCAAACCCCATTCTCATCCTTTCAGTATCCATTCTCATTCTCTCAATTTCCAACTTCCGCTGTTTTTCCTTCTCTGCACCTTCCATCCTCAATCTCTCAGTTTCCAACTTTTAACTTCTCTCTCAAATACTCTATATAAGCGGGATTGCTTGAGTACCCTTCTGGGTTCTCTTCTCTGACAGGTTGTTTTTGTTGAACAGATGCGAATGCTATCAATGCTGCTCGCAATTCATCTACCCCTTTACCCTCGTGAGGTAAATTGAATGTTATGCACTTCTCCACCAGCTCCTCTCTTTTCATCTTTATATATTCAGCCATGTTTTTAGGAGTTCACTCGCACTTTGCCACACACTCTTTGCCAGTCACTCTCACAAGTAATCTTTATTTGTTATTTCTTTTAGCCACACCACTTTTAGGGACTCTCTATTGTTCGTATCCCACCGCTACAGTCACCACATGTGACGTCCTTCCCTGGTTCTCCCTGTCAGGTTCCCACCTGCTTGTGGCTACTGCCTTTCACTAGGCACCACCAGGGATACCACCAGTCCGGACCGTCCTTTATATGGTTTCTCACTCCGCTCTAGCACAGATCTCACTAGATCCCCCTGCTAGGCAGCACCACCAGTCACGTCCTATAACCAATACTCCCAGAGACTTTGCCTGAGTCTCTCTCTAGCTGGTTACTTTTGTGACTGCGTGCTTATGCTGTTCCCAACCCCCTTGTATCTTTATAGATAACGCATACAACTCTGGGTTGCTCTGGATACTTGAATTGTTATTATTCCTCCCTTCACCGCTGCCACCATTAGATACTGTTTCTGTTCAGCCTTGGTAATTACCTTGCCCTCCCTTCTGGTATGTATATCCCCCAGCCAAGGATCAGGCCTTTGGTAAACCAAATAAGTATTTATTCAATTTCAGAAATAACAAGATTAGTTTTAGAATGTTTCACAAGAGTATGGTTTCATCTATTCCTGTTTTGTACTTGACTTATTATTAATCAGAACTCCAACTCCCTCTTTCTCCACACTCCTGACCTCCACCCTCAAACACCTCTTTCTCCACACTCCCAACATCCACCCAGATTCAACTGTCATTCTTCCATTTATACTCCCAGCCATTCAAACGCTCAGCCAATCATCCAGCATTCTACTGCTCATGTACTCCCCCCTCCTCTTTCACTCCACTTACCATATGTCTTCTATATAAACAGCACTTACCATATTTACACTATAAGCAGTAACATCACAAGCGTCACCGCCACCCAGGCAGCCTCCAGTGGGCAGCATCACCAACAAGGCCTCACCTGCTGGTTATAGGGTCCAAGATGGTTAATATTGTGAAAGGAGCTCTTTTAGGTACGTGGGTCCCAAGCCATTTAGGGCTTTACATGCTAGTAGTAAGCCCTTGAATTGGGCCCAGTAGATTACCTGCAGCCAATGCAGCATTTTCAGAGCTTGTGGCACATAGTCTCATCAGGCTGCCCCACTGAACAGCCTAGCAGCACTGGCTGCAGCCTCTAGGCCATCCTCAAGGGCAGCCCCACATTACAGTACTCCAGAAGGGAGTTCACAAGAGCATGGACAACTGAGGATAGGCTGTCCTCGTCTGGAAACTGTTGTAGCCTAAGCTGGGCATAAGCACTCCTAGGTACAGAAGCGGAACTCAGGAGCACTCCTAGGAGTGCATCCCCTCCCAGAACAGGTTGTACACCTAGTTAATGTTGGTGCACATGATTGAATGTGGGCAGGGAATAGAGGGCAGACGAGTTTGCTTGTGATGGGAAGGAAGTGCATGTTCCTAAGGCAGGCTCCAAGCTTGCAAACTTTGGTTGCAGAGAGAGCCTCTGTCACATCTGCACAAGGCCGAGCTGTCTTGGTAGACTTCTGCCTCAATGTTTTGGAGCCAGTTACGCTGTAAGGAAATAAGAGATTAAAAGCAAGCTAGTGAATGCCCCTTTGATACTTGGCAACTCTCTTGCAGTCTCAAACTAGGTTGTACTTGAGACAGAAGTTGGCCTTTTCAAAGGCAGATGCCTGAACTATGAATAGGTTGCCTTCAAGGGAACCCTGCATTCTCCAATAACTCTTAAAGGATGTCTGCTGCTTCTGATTCTGCTCTATCTTTATCCTGACCTATCTCTCCCTGATTGCTGTGCAAAACTGCCTGGTTAAGGGAGTCTAAAGACATAGCACGGTTGTTAAGCTGCAGAAGAAGCTGGAGTTGAGTTTGTTAATGGCTGCATGTATGAGGCAGTTACATAGCATTTTCATGCTGACACGTGTTGCTCCTGCCAAATGCAGCCTCTTCTCTCCCCACCCCAGTACTCTTTAGTTCTAAAAGTCACAGCATCCCTAGGAAGAAACTGGATTCCCCAAATGTATCTGCAATAGGGTGGAATCCTGATGGCTTTAATCTGGGTTGGAAGCATCATAATAGCAATTCAGAAACACTCTGGTGAATATCTTGCAGGAGGCAAGCCAGTCCTTGGAAGCCCTAGTCCAGGGCTGGAGGCAGCCCCAGAGTCCCATGTGTGCACCCACTTGCTTCCACACTGGGAGTGCCTCACTTAATATATATATATATATAGTAATTTATATGAACGCAAAACACACCAAACCTTTTTGTACATGTAACTTCAACATCTCAACTTATTTTCTAGATTAATATATAATATTACTATGTCATTGTTTAATAGTATCACAATCCATTTTGGATTGTGCCTATGACCATCTTCAGGTACATGAGAAGCATATGACTATCTTCAAGGGAGTTTTGGAGCACAGTGCCATCAGAAGCCTGATGACACGCAGCTTCTATTTCTCATAGCATCTGAGTCAGTAGTGGCTATGCAAGCCTGGATGAGGGCCAATAAACTGACTTTGAATCCTGGGAAAGTGGAAGTTCTGTGAGTAGGTGATTCCCATGTTCTAGGAGCCAACATGGATTTATGAAAAACAAATCCTGCCAAACTAATCTTGTTTTTTGATCGGGTAAGATTTTGGGCATATGATATTTCTGATTATGAAGAAAAGCAAATATATCATTAATAAAAAAATTAAAAGAAATGGTGCTAAAATGCAACCTTGGCATACACCTTTGTATGTTAGGATTATGTCTGTGAGGGCAAAACTTGAACCTAACCTTCAGATAGGTTTCTGAGTGAAGTACTTTTATTAGAAGTAAGAGTCTCGGGTCTGTATTTGTGTTTGACAACTTTTCCCAAAAAAGCCGTCTATTTATAGAATGAAAAACTGCACTGAAGTCAATAAAACTGTCCACCCTTTGTGGAATACTTAGTTATCAGATGAAGTAACGTATAGCAGTTATCTATGGTAGATTGTCCTTTCCTAAAGCCAGCCTGTTCTTCAGCTAGAATAGAATTTTCTTCTGCCCGTTCCTCTAATTTTTGTGATGTACTTGGCATAAATTTTGGCTGGGATGTTAATCAGACTAATTGGTCTGCGATTTCTATACTCCTGCAGATTACCTTTCTTAAATATTGAAACTACTATGCTAAGATTCCAACCTTTGGGGATGCCACCTGTATTATTTATATGGGTGACTAGACCTGCCAATAATGAGGCCCAACAGTCAACATCAATCTTAAACCATTCAGGAGGCAGGAAATCCTTACCTGGGGCCTTGTTGTTCTTCAGTGCCTGTGTGAGGGATTTAATCTCAAGTGCAGATACAGGTGACCATAAAGGGAGGGAGTTGATGTCCAGTGCCCAGAGCAATCTGCTGGCTGTCCTTACGTCATCTTCTCTAAATAAATTTGAATTAAAATTTTCCCATGTTGAGGCTGGTATAGGAATATCAAATGTAAATTTTACTTCTCTGAGTCTGCCAGAGACTTAAGTGCCAAAAGTAGGCAGAATTTGACCCCATTCCTGCCAGTTCAAGAGAAAAATTTCTGAAACTGATTTCTTGACTGAGATTAATTTTTTATAATTTGCAAATTACTGTTCTGTACCTCAGGATCAGGTGAGGCATGCATTCTTCATATCTGTCTTCTCAGTTTCCTTCTCAGTACTCTGCACTCTTTATCAAAGCATAGGTACTTCATTCATTTAAACTTGTGTCAGTTTTTAAAAAGGGTCTCAAGTTATTACATATGTCCTGGTATGCTTCCAGTACCAAAATTATACAGCCACGAGAGTGGCCATATACTATAGTTAGCATGGATTTTTTTGCATTCTACAATGTTAAATTGAAAATACCCCCATGCCATTCTATTCCTTCTCATAAGCTCATTTCAAAACAAAAACTTACAAAACTTATAGTCTTGAACTCAGAAATGCTTGCTTAACTACCCTCTAAATTTTCATGGTGATACACAAAACAGAGAGAATTAAGAGTTCAAAGTGTAAAGAGAGAGAGAGAGAAACCAAACTCCTTTTGGACTTTTTTCTGTCAGAGGTCTCATAATCTGTTGAAATTAATTAAAAATCAGCCATGTTCACAGAGTCCCTGTAATCCTAATACTAACCTTGCCCCATACTCTGACCTTCGTCTTCTGCAGTTTAAAAGTTTAAAAAAATGCCTGGATGATTTTTAATTAATCTAAGAAATTTTGGCTTGAAAGTGATAATGTCAGGCATGCTCAGTAAGAACCAACTGCCAGTGTACTAAAAGCCAGACTCACACCTGCTGGGCTTGGCTAATAGGGGCCGCAGCCACACTAGACTTTGATTTCACGTGAGACAGTCATGGCTTTCCCCAGAGAATCCTTGCAAGTGTAGTTTGTGAAGGGTGCTGAGAGGATTCCCCTGACAGAGCTCCAGTGGCCAGAGTGGTTTAACAGTCAGCCGCTCTGATTGAAGCTCTGAGGGCAACAGGACATCTCCTAGCAACTCTCAGCACCCTTCACTAACTACACTTCCCAGGATTCTTTGAGAGAAGCTGTGACTGTCTAAAGTAAAATAAAGGTCTGCTGTGGATGTGGCCAGGGACAGCTTTGGTTTAAATTTGAGTGGGAGGCTACATGTGCCTGCTGTAGAATAGAAAAGTGGGGGAAATGCTGAAAAACAATGATACTGTTCACAATGTTTTCCTTTTGGAAAGGAAAGGGGCTTCCCCTCTGCCCAGTGCCCACCCACCCAATCTCCTCCCCTCCCCTTCCTGCCCTCCTCCTCCCCCCTGTCCCTCCCCCAGGTCAGTTTTGTCAGCACCTTCAGCATCTATCTAAATTAGACAGGGTCTTCCTATAAAGAAGTTGAATCCAGTATACTTGAAATACCAATTTTTGCTAATCAATCTTAATTTTAAATCTATACAAACATTTTGCATAAAATCAAATTTGCATAAAGGCAATTTTCCATTGTTTGGGATATATAGCATATTCTAACTCCCTGCTCCATTCCTCCCAAGTTCTTGAACTTTACATGCTTCCAGTAAATATTTATAAACATTTATTTATGGGTTTGATTTTCTATGGAGATCCAATTGTTCCTTTCAATAATGTAGGGGATGCTGAAGTGCCCAAAGCAGACAGGCCATTGACAGACACCAACAGGTGTGGCAATTGTAAATATTTGCCATTCAGCCCTCACTTTTCAACAGGCATCTCCTGTTTTGATTTTTAAATGTCTGCTGAAAACTTTTCTATGCTGCCAGGCTTATACAGGCTGTTTGTTTAATTTATATCCTGCCCTTCCTCCCAGAAGGAGCCCAGGGTGGTAAACTAGAACACTAACAGCACTTTAAAACAAAAGAATTTAAAATGTATTGAAACAAAAATCTTTTAAAACATATTAAAACAAAACATCTTTAACATATTTTTTTTAAATAATCTTTAAAAGCAATTCCAGCACAGGCGCAAACTGGGAGAAGGACTCTACTTAAAAGGCTTGTTGAAACAAAAAAGTCTTCAATAGGCACCAAAAAGATAACAGAGATATGGCGCCTTTCTAATATTTAAGGGGAGGGAATTCCAAAGGGGAGGTGCCACCACACTAAAGGTCCATTTCCTATGTTGTGCGGAATGGACCCCTTGATAAGATGGTATCTGCAGGAGCCCCTCACCTGCAGAGTGCAGCGATCGACTGGATATATAACGGGTAAGATGATGTTTCACTTATCCTGGTCCCAAGCCACGTAGGGCTTTGTACACCAAAACTAGAACCTTGAACTTCGCCCGGTAGCTAATGGGCTACTAGTGCAATTCTTTCAGCAGTGGGATAACATGTTGGCAATTCCCTGTCCCAGTGAGCAGTCTCGCCACCACATTTTGCACCAGCTGTGCCTTCTGGACCAATCTCAAGGGCAACTCCACATAGAGTGCATTACAGTAATCCAGCTTGGAAGGTTACCAGTGCGTGAACAACAGTGGTCAGGCTATCCTGGTCCAGAAATAGCCACAGCTGTCTTACCAGCCAAAGCTGGTAATAGGCACTCCTAGTCACTGAAGTCACTTGGGCTTCTAGTGACAAAGATGGATCCAGGAGTACCCTTGGTGTATGCTCTTTCAGAGGGAGTACAATCCCATCCAATGCAGACAATTGACCAATTATCCAAACTCGGGAACCACCAACCCACAGTGCCTCCGTCTTGCTAGGATTCAGACTTAGTTTATTGGGCCTCACCACCGAGTCCAGGGCTTGCATGCAGGGCTGTGGAGTTGGAGTCGGGAGCAATTTTGGGAGGAGTCGGAGTAGGTAGCAATGTACCGACTCCGACTTCCAAATAAATTTTGATTGACAAGATGCAATTTTGGGAGGAGTCGGAGTCAGACAGTAGAAAAATAGAGGAGTCGGAGTCGGAGTTGAAGGTTTGGTGTACCGACTCCACAGCCCTGCTTGCATGGCCTCTCCTGATTCAGATGTTACAGAGAAATAGAACTGGTTAGCGTCATATAGATGTTAAACAGCATTAGGGACAAGATGGTGCCCTGTGGTACCCCACAGCACAACTGCCTGGGAGCCAAAAGACAATCGCCCAATGCTATTCTCTGAAAATAACCCTGGAGTAAAACAGTGCCTCCAATACTCATCTCATAAAGTCGACTCAGAAGGATACCATAGTTAATGGCATCAAATGTCGCCGAGAGATCAAGTAAGAACAACAGTGTCACATTTCTCCTGTCCTCCTCCGGATAAAGGTCAACCAAGGCCAATTTAGTCCCATAACCAGGCCTGAACCCAGACTGGAATGGGTCAAGACAATCTGTTTTTTCCAAGAGAACTTGCAGTTGCTGCGCCACAACCCTCTTGATCACTTTCTGTGAAAAGGGAGCATTTGCAACAAACCAGTGGGTCCAGGGTGGGCTTTTTAGGAGAAGTCAGATCATTGCCTCTTTCAGGGCAGCTGGGACCACTTCCTCCCACAAAGACACATTGACTACACCCTGGATCCACTCGGTCATACCCCCTCAGCAAGCCTTAACGTAAGCCAAAACGGGCAAGGGCTGAGAGGACACGTTGTGGGCCGCATCATCGCAAGCACCTTGTCCACATCATCAGACCACATCAACTGAAACCGATCCCAAGAAGTTTCAGTAGACATTAACGCTGGACACCTCACTGGGGATTACAGTTGATGTGGATGGGGCATCAAGATTGCTAAGGTGGTGAGCAACTTTACCCTCAAAGTGGCTTGCAAACAATTCACAGTGGGCCTCCGAAGGATCTAAAACTCCATTTCCTGAACTGACCAGATACCTTTCTGCAATAGCTCGTCCATGATTTTGATTTTAAATTTTTACATAGTTTTACGCTCTCTTTCTCTCTGTCTGGGAATTGTGGTCTGAAACATTTGGAGGGCACCAGATTGGGGAAGATCTATCTAAGTACCCTCCATGTAGATGGCACTTTCAAATAATATTGTTTATAAAAATATTTATAGACCGCTGTTCATAACACACAGAACTCCCATCAGCACCAGGTCAGCTGATGGGAATTGTAGTCCAAAACATTAGAAGGGCACCCTGTTGGGGATGGCTGTTGTTACTGATTTAAAAATGAACTTGATGAAGGGAAGAATTAAAACATTCAATACAGATTAAAACATTTTGCACATTTAAAATTGCACTCACAGGGGTACCCAGTAGAGGTACAACAAACACAAAGAGCTTGGGCGGAGAAGACAGAATTCTGCCAAAGACCACGTATTAACTGTAGTGTTGAAACTTATGAGTGTCAACACTGATTGAACCTGAATAATGTGAAGCTTGTCACATAAATAAGTGTCAACTTGCTGTTCAGAATGCCTTGCATAGTTTTTGTCTAACAACTCCCTTTCTTCCTTTCTTTGAAGCCGTCTGCTGTGGCCAAGCACTTTGTTGCCTTGTCTACCAATGGGGTGAGTTTATTTCTGTAGCTTTTTACACACCTAGAATAGTTTAATAACAGTTTTGGGATCAAAGTATTGAGATGCAGGAGATCATTGATCCCAAATCTCCTGTTTGTTTGCTTTTTACTAAGTAGTAGCCGCTTTGAAGATCGATGGGTTTGATGATTTTTATCTTTTCTCCTGCAGAGCTAATAGCATCTTTGAGGAAATGGCATGGATGGAAGGAAAGGGTTAACCCTCCTCCTGCCATTCCTAAATCTGCCATGTCTTAGATCAGAGCTACAAAGATAGGATGGAAATAGAGAGGAATAATTTACTAGTGAATTCATTCTCCATGTGCTGATCTTCTACTTGCCTAATTGGCCCCATCCACTCATTTGTGGTGGTTGGAGGTATCCACAGGCTCCAAGGTGGAAAACCAAAATCTGCAAAAAATCTCTTGTTGTTTTTTAAAAAGGAAAACCTAGAAGGTGTTGGGGGTGGGAGGTGGGAGACAGCCCAACGAGGACTGAGCATGCTTTTGGTGGCCACAGAATGCCACCAAAATTGTGGGATGGGAAGGAAAACCAGGGTGGTGGTGGTGGTGGCATGCAATGGAGTAGTCTGAAAAAGGACATGGCAGGCTGGAAAACAAATGGGAGCAATTCAGGCTGCAGACTTTGTTGCAGACCCCACTTGAGTAGCTGAGAAAGTGTAACAAGATTGCCAGTAGTACTGTTTTGAGTCCTCTGTGAACTAAAACCGTGGTGCTGTGGGTGTTTAGTGTGTTATTGAATTAACTTGGGTGTAATTTTAAGCACGCTTCGTGGAGAGTAAGTCCTTCAATTTTTGCCACATTAATCATAAGAGTGAATAAACAAGATTCCTTAATAGTTTAATAAGGGGAGAGAGGGGATGAAGGGAGAGAGAGAGACTCTGTCTGTCATCAGGGGAGGGCTACTTCCACCTGCCTTGCCCCACCCTCCAGCCCTGGAAGCCTTCAAAGGCAGCCTCTTTCAGCAGACTTTCTGGCCCTTTGGGTTGAGCTATAAGGGTCAGGGGGATGGAAGAGAATTTTGTATCAGCTTGGAGGTTAGTTTTTAAATATTTTTGCTTTTGTTTTATTGTTGAGCTTTATGCTCATTTATACTTTGGTGTGTGTGTTGTAGCGATTATACTTTTTATTACGTGCTACAGCATTTGGACTGCTTGTGTGGACTGCTTTGAGCACATACGTATTTGTGAAAAATGCAGTACATAAATAAATTGCATGATGATGATGATGGTAAGAATTTATATCCTGTACTTTTGGTGCCTATGTCTCACTCAGGTGCAGCTAACAATAGTCAAAACCAACTGTAAAATAAAATTTTAAAACAAATTAAAATAAGATAAAATTGGACAAGTTGCAGTCGCTAAAACAGGCATCAGAGGCTGCCTTATACTGAGTCAGGCTCTTGGTCCATCAAGCTCAGTATTGCCTACACTGACTGGCAGAGGCTTTCCTGGTTTCAGGCAGGGGACGTTCCCAGCCTTGCCTTACCTGGGGATTGAACTTGGGACCTTCCGTGCGCAAGGCAGATGCTCTACCATTATACCATGACCAAACACCTTGCCTAAAGAGGAAGGCATTTGGCAAAACTGCTATAAGAGAGGGAGCCAACTGAGCCTTGTTTTTCCTTCACTCTGTAGGAAATGCATACTGAAGAATACCTTGGTTGCTCTATACCTATGGATCTAAATATTGCTGTTTCAGGCTTTCCCAAGAAAGCTCTACTTTGATAGATATCCTTGTTGGTTTTTCAGCCTTTGTATATAACTTTTCAAAATACTTGAAATCGCTTTGGCTGCCTACACTTGGCTTCCATATGAATCTGTTTTATGTTGATTCAGACCACGGATAGCAGCAGATCTGCAGGTTCATGGGCAGGGTCTTCTGCCGCCCCACCAGCCTTGTTCCCAGAGGCCCCCTAGGTGGAAAGGCCAGAGGCTGAACCTGCAAAGCCGGAGCTCCACCAGTGCCTGTTTTCTCTCCTCAGAAGCTGATGCTGCTACTTGTAACTTGACCTTTGATAGGAAGAAGCTTCAGTTGTGATGAATGAGATGTCCAGTGGTGTTTCCTAGTCATGTTTTGCTACCATGTACCAATGTGGTCTCTGTTTCCCTCTCTCTTTCTCCCTGCCCCACCCCCTTTTAGCCTAAAGTTAAAGACTTCGGAATTGACACTCAGAACATGTTCGAGTTTTGGGATGTAAGTACAACATGCTGTAATGTCACCTTACAATAACTGATTTTGAGTTTCAGTGTTTCAAAATAAAATATCATACAGTACAAAATTACAATGAACCGTTTGTAATTCAGTAATATGAGCATTGGTCAAGGGTCTGATTACCTTTGCAAGGCACTGTAGCTCCATTCCTCAGAAGAAACAGAGATGCTGCCACTCTTGCGAATGCTTTCGCTTTGAGGAAGTCCTTGCTAAGGGCAGGTTTGGGGGTCGCCACCATAAGTGCCCTGCAAAAAAGCCTTTGCCTGTTGGCTCTTCTGCTAAAGAGCTTGTCGTAGGGCCCTTCAGTCTAGACAGCTGCTGGGTAATAGGAGATACTTCACTGTTCCCAGCTTTGGTCTCAAGAAGTTATTATAAGCCGTGACATTTTGCCTAATGGGAGCCTCTTGTATATTTTCTGGGGCAGTAAAGGTCAAATGTCAGCCTTGCTTGACATCTTGACAGTGATGTAGGCAAAGCGCAGGAGTTGAACTTCAGTCCAGTGAACTTCAGTCTTTGAGCTTATCAGAAACTGCCTTGCAGTGAAGAATTCAAAGCTCATGAACAATGTGTCTTTTGCCAGACTGGAAAGGAGGAGACACTGTTGACAGGAATGATGACCCTCCCCCTGGGAATGACAGGCAGGGTCCTGTCCAGTCTTCTGCCATCCCTCTCACCAGACTGACCCTGTCTGTTGGGCTAACAGAACATGGTTTTAGCTTGGTCTGTGGCCTTTTTTCTGGTCTGTCTCATCTCTGCTGGTTTTCCTGTTGAGTCCTCCTCTCCTGTGTTTGTATTGTGAGTGAGTGTGCCTCCTCCCAGTCACTTGGCTTTCCCAAGCCTTTTTTTCCTCCTTCACCCTAACCCCTTTAATTTGGTCAAGTTTGGGGTGGTGGTGGTGCCGTCTGGATGCCAGGTTGCGGGGAGGTCTGGTTTAATTCTTTTACTTTTCTGCCGCTAAGGATCCTGGATCGACAGCCTGTTTGGATGCGAGCGCCATTTTAACAGCAGGTGCTCAGCTCTAATGTGGTAGATGCGATTACAATTTTTGGCAGGAGCGCCATTTTGAAGCAATTTGTGGTTGTGTTGCTGTCCATGTTTTTGGCAGGAGCACCATTTTTAATTGTGCTTCCCCACAGGTCTTGAAGGCCCCCAGAAGGTTGCCCATAAAAGAATGCAGCCTTTTGGCTGAAAAAAGTTCCCCACCCCTCGGTTGTATAGTGATGTAGTTACAAGGCCTGCTTCTGCTGGGTGCTTAATCCACAGCAGCCTTTGCCCAGTGGGTGGTCCCATCAGCTGTGCTGGCTGGACTAAAGGAATGTTACTGCCAGGACCCTTATCTAGTGGATGCACAGGGATGCAGGTTCTGTGTCTACTTATGTTCGACCACAGTCTTGTATGCCAAACATTGTCCTTGCTTAAGTGAGTCCTGTTATCGACAGCGGACAACTGGCTAGGTAAACCCTAAAAAAGAAATCCTACCCAGGTTCCCCTTGAGGTTGAGGACATATCAGGAAATATAATAATAGGATTCCACAGCAGAAAATCAAAATACATTTCTTTATTTCTATATTAAGATCTAGTTCAGACTAGAAATACAAGTAGCTGGACTCAGCCATTGCAGAAATTGTGCATACAAAAGTATAGAGTATATGTGGTCTTAGCCAGTGCATAAAGTGTGCATACGTAATTATGGAAAGCTTCTGGCCTTGCCCAGTAGCTTAACAATTAAATAGACGTAGCCAGGATGTACAATCCAAACAAGCATGTCGCTGGCTCTTAGCTTGTAGATAAGCACACAGCTGGCTTTATCTTGTAACATACAGGGTGAAGCGGCACATAGCTGCCTTTAACAAGTTCCTTTAAAAAGTGAGGCAATTACAGTGTCTTAGTGTGGCTGGCAAATCGCATCTAATAACAGCCTTATAACAACTTAAGACATTGATTGTACAAACAATACTCTCTTTGGCCTCATCCAGAGGGTCTTAAAACTTGACATAATATACTGTCTTTAGCCTCAGCTAAAGGATCTTAAATTTTTATAATACTCTCTTTTTAGCCTAAACTAAAGAGTTTGAAACTGAACCACCACTTGCGGGGGTATACATATTTCTTGCACTCTTTGCAGTATTAAATAACTGCTAAGATTTTGACACATAATGAGAAGACATGATTCACTAGAAAAGACCATAATGCTGGGAAAAACAGAAGGGAGTAAAAAAAGAGGAAGGCCAAATAAGAGATGGATTGATTCCATAAAGGAAGCCACAGACCTGAACTTACCAGATCTGGAAAGGGTGGTTCATGACAGATGCTCTTGGAGGTCACTGATTCATAGGGTCGCCATAAGTCGTAATCGACTTGAAGGCACATAACAACAACAAGAAGAAGATTGAATATAAACTTTTCACTTCCAGAAAAGGCATGCTTTCACTATTTGCTGGGCTTCTACACAGCCTTTGGTTAGTGTCAGGCTTATGTCTAGCCATTTGTAGTAACCTTCGCTTCAACAGATTTGCTTCTGTAGTCTTCATTCTGTAGGCTTTGTTCAGCAGACTTGCTTCTGTAGGCTTTGGCACAGTCACTAAGACTGGCCACAATCAGCTCCATTTCATCTTTTTTATAGGCAGTGCTCAAGACTTCACAAATGGTGGGGGCTTCCCCAAGGCCCACTCTTTGGATAGGGGAGGGGGGAGTGGAGAGTTGAAAGAAACTTTACCTTTACAGCAGCTAGGCAGCTTGTACTTTTCACTGTATAATAACTCTTGTCTCCCAACTTATACAAGTCTCATTTAACCTTGGAGCACTTGAAGGGGCCAGAAAAACAAGAAAAATCAAAGGGAGCCTATAACAGGGAGTTGTAGTCCAAAACATCTGGAGAGGCCCCTGAATGAAATGAAGTGGGGGTTCTGTGTTTGAGCGCTTTACACAGGGGAAGTTCCTGATGGTTTATGTCTCGAATATCTTGGTGTCCTCAGTTCTCTCAAATGCCTTTCTTCTCCCCCTACCCTGTTTTCTCTTTGCAGTGGGTTGGTGGCCGTTACTCACTGTGGTCCGCCATTGGCCTCTCCATTGCACTGCATATTGGTACGTTCTTAACAGCACCAGATGTTCTACTGGGGCTTTGTTGGGTCGATGCCTTTGGTTTTAGGAGCCTTTTAAAAAATATTTTCACTACCTTTCTTAGAAAAGGCAAATGTGTTTATTTAAAATTAAATAACGCATAACTTTGCTGTCAGCTGTGGGTTGCTTCAGATTCTTGAAATTGGCATAGAAATCTAATGGAATAGGGCGAGGGGAGAGCAGCCTTCAAGATCTCTGAAACTGTCCCCGCCCTTCTTTCCAAGTTGAATGCTCCCTTGACACTCAGGAAGGTAAAATTGTACGGGCATGTTGGATACAAAGGGTTGGATCCTCAAAATCTGAACCACAAACTATTTTTGAGTTGGACAGATCAAGCTCAAACAAAACATAACTGGGAATACAATTTGCAGTTGTCTGGTCTTGGCTATGTGTATTTGGGAGATAGGAGGTTCCACTTAATAAAATGCATTTTTGATTTAAATCCTGTCTAGGTTTTGACAATTTTGAGAAACTGCTTGCTGGAGCCCACTGGATGGTGAGTATCTGGGTGTTTTCTCCAGGTAAGCATACCATCAGGTGGGTAGTAGCGCCACCTAGTGTCCAAAGGCAGGATTGCACAAGAGTCAGGACATCGGCTGCTCCCTCCGGCGTGACCCCATTCTTGCCTTGGTCCTAAGGTGGATCCTTTAACCGTAGCTCTGTCTGTGAGTTTGTTCCTTGGTGTTCTTAATTCTTTTCATCAGTGTTTGCCTTTTCCTTTGTGTTTGTACCTTTTACATTAAAAAAAATTAAATTAAAATGATTAAGGACATTTTCGAGGGTTGGTTCTCCCTGGGTTGGGTTGGGTTGGGTTGTTGTACAGCCAGTATGTCTTCCCACCCTGGCCTTTCCATTCCCACCCGTTCCTCCCGACTGCTCTTCATCCACCCTCTTTCCGGAGCTCACAATCACAGCTCCAACCCCCCCCCATTTTCTGTGACTCCAACTGTCGCTGGCCTCCTCCTGCGGCCCTTTTGCCGCGGTGGCAACAGGGGATCTATCTCCTGCCTGCTGTCATTCCATGATGGCGGCTGCCACTTCACTTGGGGCTCACGGCTGCAGCCCCATCTCCTGTGTTGGAGCCTGCAACAGCAGCTCCTTTTCCTCCCGCCGGCTGTCTTTTTGTGGCAGCGCCGCCTCATGCCTCCCTTGGGGCCCGTGGCTGCGGCCCCATCTCCTGTCCTGCCTGCCGCCCTTGCACAGTGGCGGTGGCTCCCACCTGCGTTGGAGCTTGTAGTGGCGGCTTCTGCGCCTGCCTGCCACCTTGCCTTCTCCTGCGCCCTGCTTGTCTTCTCCTGCGCCCTGCTTGCCTTCTGCAGGTCACTGCGGCAGTCTGCTCCACTCCAGTGGCAGCAGGCCCAGCGGCAGCTTCTCTCTTCCCCAAGAACCTTTTGGAAGCTCGTGGCTACTGTCTCGTGCCAGATTTTGCTGGCTCTATAGAACCATCTTTTTGTGGCTCCCATTATTTTTTCTCCTGTCTTCACCCTCATAGGCGGCCATTTTGTGTGCTGTCTTTCCCGCTCTTTCTCTGGTCGCCATTTTGGCGGTCAGTTTCATGCCTTTTTTCTTCTCCTCAGTCCCCAGTGCGTGTTTGTGCCTGGTCTTGCTATCTGTCCCTGGCCATCTGTTCTGGGCCACCTCATGCTTACTCCCCTCCTTAGTCATGGGACAAACAGAGAAAGTAAAGGGACAAGCATGGAAATGAACACAGTAGAAAAACAATAAACTAAATAAGAGGAGAAAGGAAATGGAAAAAGGAAGGAGTTGGCTGTTTCGAGGCCATACTGCTTCCCTTTGCCGTGGGTGTGTCCTACTGGCCTCCCTCAATCCACCACACCCCTCTACCTGTGCTTGAAAAAGTTGGCTGCTTTGAGGTCATACCACTCCCCTCTACTGTGGGCAAGTTCTACTGGCCTCCCTCAATCCACCGCACCCCTTTACCTGTGCATGTGTTGATTGCTGTCCCACCGCACCCTGCAGTCTGTGCGTGTGTGACGTGATTGATCGCCTTCATCTGACAACCTTACCAGGTACTGCTGCCCTCTACCATGTGCGTGCTTACTATGGCTGAACTGCCTTCACCTAGAGAATTAATAACAGAATCACAGCCACAGACTTTACTTCCTTCGCAGCCATCAGTTAAGATAAGTAACCTAAGAATAGTGGATTCCTTCTTTCTAAGAGGCCTGATTTCCTTTGTCCCTAGGTCTGAACGTTTCCAGGAGTGGCAGTCTATAGCGTGGTGGCTGCTTAGGGGGCTTCAGTCTAGTGAAGGCATAAGGATTGCCTCATCAGCTTAACTCAGAGCTGCAGTTCTCCCAAGGCCTGAACAGCAACAGGCCATGTGCAGAGGCAACAGCAGAATAACCTGATGGCTCTTCCAGGGGACCTCAGTGTAGTGAAGGCTTAGGTACTGTCTCTTGACCCTCAACTCAGAGTTCCAGTTTCAAACAGCAGCAGGCTGTTTACAGAGGCAATAGTACAATAAAGTTGTAGCTCCTCTAGGGGGCTTCACTGTGATGAAGGCATATGAATTGTCTCATGAGCTTCAGCTCAAAGCTCCAGTCTGTTCCTCGGAACAGTGGCAGCCCTTTATAACTGTCTGTGTACATTTGTGCAGCCATTCATAGTGGTCTGCAAAATTTTGCAACCCTTCATAACTTAGTGGCTCCTCTAAAGGACCCAACAGTAGTAAAGGTATATGTATTGCCTCAGAAGCTGCATCTCAAAGCTTCAATCTGTTCCTCTGAACAGGTGCATAACTATGTAAATTTTGAGATTTATACAGTGACTTACACAATTCTGGAGCAGGATTTTACTCTCATCCCAATGGGAAAATGTAAATAAGCAAGATAAGTAAATTATTAAGCTGATTACAGCTTTGTCATTTACTCAAAGTCTCTGACCTATTGCTTCTGGGGCGTTAATGCAAGCTCCAGCTTGCTTCTCTGAACAGTTCTAAGTAAATATTTGGTTTTATCCAGGGACTTCCTTGGCAGTTCTAAGGGTCTGACACTCACCTTCCTGTGTAAGCGTAATTTAGCAGGATATTGTAATTAAGCTAGTTGCTTGATTAAGTCTTGTCCTTCACCAGCAGGTTCCTGGACACCTTACAATAGTTTAAAATTCCGTATTCAATTTTTTGAACACAATTTAGCCTTTGGTAAGGCTTACTTCACAGTCAAATTTGTGTAGCTTGGCTCAAGGATACACTCATTGGCATATTCCTACCTGCAGTTAACCTTTACCGTGGATTTACCAATCTTTCAAATTTGATTTTACTCTTTTTGTTTTAAAAGGTGGTCCTCTGCACTGGTTACTGCACAGGTACTTGGTCAGAATATGTTCCTGGGCATTTACTTCCTGTGCCTAATTCCCCAGTATCTATTCCCTGTGCCTGACACTCCAGCAGACCCATATGTCCAGAGGACACTCTGAAGTGGGACATGAGTGCAGCAGCATTTCTTCCCGTTTATGCAGTCAGAGCATGTCCATTATGTTTGGCGACTGCTGCTGGCTTTGCCTTCCATGTGCTTGCTTTATCGTCATGGACCCAGCCAAACTGCTAGCTCCTTCCCTGCATGTCTGCACTGTATCTGTATGACAGTAGTAAGGATACCCACGTTGTTGGCTGTCTCTGTGTATAACATGGTAACCTCAAGACAATGGTACAGGTTATGCAGCAGCTCCTTGGCCCTGTGGGTTCCGTGGAGTTGCAGTCTTCTTCTTCTGCCAGGAACTGCATAAGGCATTCTGATTCATTTCGGAGGGCTGTAGTCTTTAAGATGGCCAGTAGGCCATGTTTGCTGGAAACAATACATTGGAGTTTCCTCCACCATGGCATCTCCAGGACATCTGGCCGTGCTGCTTTCAAGGTCCTCCTTGCATGCTTGTCAGGCAAAACCAATAATTGTAAGATGACATTGGCTTTATGTTTGGAAATGTTTGTAAGACACATAAAAAATTGAAACATGTTGCTTGCTTAAGTATTCAACCCCCACACATTGATATTGACTCTCTTTGGGGAGGACTCTGTTAACAAGTCTAACCCTGGCCTAGGTGTCCCTACGCCCCTTCAGGGCAGAGCATCTCACCAACGTCATCAGAGTGGAAGTAGTCCAGGTTACCATGTAACAAGTGGGGCCATGGGAGTGCAACTCCCTTACGAAGTTGTAGGTCCAGCTTTCCATGCTTTTTCGCTGGTTGTACCAAGGTGGAAGCAGATGCAGTCAATGCTGTTCTGGCGGTCTGCTCTGCACCTGGCCTCCTTTACTTCTGACTGAATTCCCATTTTGTACTGACCTCACCATGGTGTTCAGTTCTCCTGAGTATGTCTATCATGGAGTCAGGGGGGTTGCCAACAAGGCCAGCTCTTCTGTCCCAGGCAACCTCCCGGAGTCTGGCAGTCAAGTAGTTGGGGGTTCTCTTTCAGGGTAGTCATCCCTATGATCCTGTCCTCCAGGATCCAGATCCACCAGAGTTCATGGGTCATGCCTTCCAAGTGGTGTCCTTCTCAGGGGGTACATTCTTCCTGATTTGAATATGGGGCTGAAGCCTACACTCTGCATTGGGAGATTTCAGTATCTCTTATGTGTTGTCTCCAAGACAACTTTCACTAAGGGGGCTGCCTTTGGTCTCAATATATTTCATTCCTGTCCGGCTCATCCTGTGGAGATGGCTGAACATTTGTTAGTTGTTCGAGGGGCCCTCTAGGTTACCTCGTCCATACCCGGGTCATTCACTGGTCTGAGTCTCCATCTGTCTCTCTGGCATAACAGTTACCGGGGCCTCGTTGTATCAAGTTTCTTCCACAAGGCCAGTCTTAGCATAGATAACCACCTAAACTGCAGTGTGTTCTGTTGCACTTGCTCTCCTTCAGGATGCTCTTCCTCCTGACAGTCTCCTCTGTCCGTAGAGTTTTTGATCACCTGTCAGGACTCCATTGTACTATGTACAGATCGGGCTTCTTCTCCTAAGGTGTCCTTCACCTTCCATGATAGTCAGAACATGGTCCTACCCATCTTCTGTCCTCATTCAAGCCAAATTCTTGAGAAAGCCTGGCATTCTTCAGATGTTCGTCGAGCCCTTAAGGTCTGCCTAGCCAGGACTAGAGACGTTTCCATGACAGAATCTCTACTCATAACCTTCCTTCAAGGACATTGGGCCCATCACCCTAGTTTATGAGTTCCTTAATATTCCAGTGCACTTAAGCATCACAGCTTATTCAGCTAGGTCAGCAGCCTCTATGACTGCCTTTGCAACCAGTGCTGCAATTACAGATATCTATAGAGCTGGGTCTTGGTCTACTCCGAGCTCTTTCATTGGGCATTATAAAGTGAATGGTTGTGCTTCTGTTTGCAGCAGGTACTGTCCTCCTCTTAGGAGGGTATTGGATCTAGCAGCTTTCTCCGTTACTCGTCATCTCTGCATCTTCCATAAGGACTCTGTGACGTGGTGTTCAGGTCCTGCCTTTCAACCTAACGCTTCTTCTGTCCACTGTAGTCAGGCTATAGTCTTGTCTTTCTTTTGCCCTCAGCCAATCCATCTGGTGAGAAGTCATGGTGCTCCAGGGATGTACATGACACCCTGATCAGGACCTGGGAAATGCATCTGACGCTCTTTTTTTCTCGTTTCATCTGAGGACACTGGGGAAGGTGGTCACCAGTTCAGCGCTCTCTCGTTGGCTGCAGGCTTGCACCATGGCCGATGAGTCTCTGCAGCTACCAGTGCCTCAGAACGTTACAGCCTTCACAACTGATGCACCTGTTGCAGACATTTGTATAGTGGCTAATAAATTCCTTTATTAGACACTAGAAGGTAGATTGTTGCGCTTCGACAGATAGGCAACTTCTACAACAGGTATTATCATAATCTTAGGCATTTTGGGCCCACCCTATTGGAACTGCTTTGGTACATCCCACCTGATGGTATGCTACCTGGGGAAAATGGACCATTGGTCTCACCTGGGTGGTTTCCCCAGGTCTCATACCATCAGGGCTTTGTTGAGAAGGAGCTGCCTAGCTTCTCTAGAGATAATTTTTGCCATTGTTTAATAACTCTTCAATTTAAGACAGGTGGTTTGTATTACATTGCAGGTACTGCTAAAGCTGGTCTTATTGGTCTTAGTTGTTTACTGTTTGTGCATATTTACTGTTCGGAGTCAAGCTCTGTATTATTATATTTGCTGATCCCTATATTATTATCTGGCTCCTTATATTAATGTTTGGCTGAGAGTCTTCTGTCTCAGGAGAGATATCCAGATTCGGTGTACAGTGCGTCCGGAATGAAATAGGGTCAAGCTGGAGGAAGCAGCTGATGTCTTGACTCTTGTGCATTCCTGCCTTTGGACACTAGGCGGTGCTACTACCCACCTGATGGTATGATACCTGGGAAAACAACCCTTCAGGTGAGACCAATGGTCCGTCCTTCACAGATGATTTCCCAGTGGGAGTTGGGATATGGTAGTGTTGTGTGCTTGACAGTTCCTGGTTTTGAAGGTCCAGCTATGGGGCAGATACACTTCTCATTCTGAGCCCTTCATCCCCCAGTGACCATTTGCGGTCTCTCAGCTGAGTGTGTGTGTATTGTGCTTTAAGGTGATGTTAAGCAGGAGTGGGCAGCCTTCAGGCTTTTTGAAACCAGAGGTTTACCAGCTGGAGCCATAATGCAAATTAGTGGCTCAGGCAGGGGGACATAAGCTAAAAATGAAAGAGCAGGCTGCTTCCAAGCACATACTTAGCCCAGAGATAAATGATCAGTTCTTCTAGCAACAAGCTCACAAGTTCTTTATGCAAAAATCTACTTCCAGTTTCCCCCAAAGAAACCTAATTTTAAGTTGATAACAATTGGAAATCGGAAAGCCATGCAGATCTACTGCAGATTACTTGGAGGTGTCCCAGTGGATCCTGATTTTCTGCCCACCCCTAACTGACATAAGGACTCTGTGGCGGCCATGGCATATGCAGAAATCCATTGTTTAATGCTACTCTCATTGAGTGGCAAGCATGTTAGTGTGAACTTGGCTCTGGAAGCCTTTTTAGATTAACTTGTGAAACAAAAGTTGAAGACGGCAGCACATGGGAAGGGCCGCAGCTCAGTGGCAGAACATCTGCCTTGCATGCAGAAGGTCCCAGGTTCAATCCCCAGTATCTCCAGGTCAGGCTGGAAATCCTCAAGAGCCACTGCCAGTCAGTGTAGGCAGTAGTAAGCTAGATGTACCCTAGTAGTCTTACCTTGCTACAAGGCATGCTCTTTTGGAACCTGGTTGTTAGCTAGGAGTTATGCATCTCTCTGGCGTGGAAGATTGCAAGCACTGGCTTTACACAATGACAGCTAGCACCCATCAACAGTTAAGAAGCTAGTAGAAGTGTTGCTGGTTGAATGGATTCTTGCTTTTCAGTATGTTCAGAAGCTCCACAGCTGCACTGAACAGGTGGGCACAGCAGTTATAACATTTCATTTAGGTAAAGATGAGCGGCATACTGGATTTCCCACCAACCCAATGAAGTAGACTATCCCTCCCAATCTGTTGGGTGGGATTGCCAAAGCATATAGCAAGAGACGCCCTGTGAGCCGATGAGCCTGGATTCTAATCATTACTCCACCTAGTGCTCCATTGGCTTTCACTAAGTAAAAAGCACATTATTCTAGTGCTTATGCCAACTCTGTATTTGCCCCAAAGAACCTGGAGTTCCATTAGTGTTTCATGTTGGGTCCAAGAGGGCCCAAATGCTGTAGGTTTTGGTTTGATAACATGCATGTGTTTTGTACCTTTTGCATAAAAGGACAATCACTTCCGCACCACTCCGCTGGAGAAAAATGTGCCTGTGTTGCTGGCAATGCTGGGGATCTGGTATGTCAACTGCTATGGGACTGAAACTCATGCACTTCTGCCATATGACCAGTATATGCACCGTTTTGCAGCTTACTTCCAGCAGGTAAGGTACCATCCTTGGAATCGTCAGCTTGATTCCTCCTTAGTTGGTCAGCTTCTGCACCCTAGATCCAAGCTTACAGTCTCAGAGTGGAATGAGAATTCTTAAATAAGCATGGTTCAGGGAAGTATCTGTTTGAGTCTGAGGGTTATCCCACCAAATGACAGTTGTGGCTTAGTGGGCCACAGGTTGCTTCATTGACTGTCCTATGTGCACCCCTCCTGGTGGCGCACAGATCAGTGATATCTTTCCTTTATGATGGTTGATTCTAAGTAGTATATAGTCCAGCTGTATCTGACCAGGCGGTGTTTTTTAAAAAACCTGGAGCAAAGACCAACTTTGCTTGTGCTCTCCCCAGCAAGGTCTGCCTGGCACCATTATTTACATCCTTTTGGCGCCAGGTAAAAACTTTATCTTCTCCCAGAGATTTGATGGATTATGAAGATTTGGCTATCTGTTTTTTTGCTGCTGTTTTATTGGGTCTGTTTTGTAGGTTATTGGATGGCTCTTATTGTAACATTCTTTTTCTCATTTTATGTTACAGTTTGTGCTCTTAAATTTTTGTAAATTGCTTGGAGACTTCTGTGGAAAGTGGTAAATTGAATACACACTAATAATGAATAGTAATTTTTCTGCTGTTGCTTAGGGAGACATGGAATCTAATGGGAAATACATCACCAAGGAGGGCACTCGTGTAGACTACAATACTGGGCCAATTGTGTGGGGTGAGCCTGGAACCAATGGGCAGCATGCCTTCTATCAGCTGATTCATCAAGGTATGGTGAAAAGTGAATTGTATATTCTGGCAATTTTAGCAGAGCCAGTTACTCTACAGTTAGAAGGCACTTTGGAGGTCATCTAGCCCAGGAGCTTCAATACAAGATCTGTACTTATAGCATCCCTGCCAGATGCCTGTCTAGACTCTGCTTAAATAAAGGACAGAGCACATCACATCTCAAGGCAGTCTGTTCCACTGTCAGTTTCTTCTAATTTTTTGCTGAAATCTGCAGATTCCACCTTATTCATTGATTTTTATCCCATGTTTCCTCCAAGAAGCTTAAGGTGGCATACAGAGTTCTCCCCCTCCCTGCTTAAAAATAAAGCAACAAAGTGGAAATAGTTTCAAATAGTTAATCTTGTAGAATATCAAGTTTTCTCAGTGATCTCTGTAAAGTAATCTTTAAGTGAAACTTGGTTCCCATCTTTGTTGTAGGAACACGTATGATCCCATGTGACTTCCTAATCCCGGTCCAGACGCAGCACCCTATCAGAAAAGGCCTGCATCACAAGGTAAAATAACTCGTAACCAATGGCATGTTTTCAAAACAGCTTCCTACACATGGGAGACTTGCATACTGTGGAGAAGCCTAATCCTACACTTTCCGTGTAGCAAGAGATTTTTATTTGGGGATATAATTCACATGAAACAGAGAAGTTCCTTTATACCAAAGTCAGATCACAGGTTCATAGAGCCCAGTCTGGTGCCCTCCAGCTGCTTTTGACAATGACTGTCATCAGCTCCAGCCAACACAACCTTTGGCAATGTGGGCTGGGATCAAAGCATCTGGAGGGCACCAGGTTGAGGAAGGCTGACTTGGAATAATATGGAGAAGTTGTGTTTCCCTATTTTGAACATGATGGTTCAGGCTTTGAATAAAGCTGTGTATTCTACCTTTAAAATTCACCAGGAAAATCTGCAGCCTGTATAAAATAAGTAAATTGGTCAAAACTGCATTATTTCTTTGACATAATTCAACATTTTTTACTGTGTTTTGCATAACTTGGCTTGACTTATTCCATGATGCACATTTTAAGACTGAAGCCCAGCTCTTGCCTTCTGAGATTTCAGCATGAGCTGGTCTATGCCCCAGTGGAGTCATAGGTGATACATTTCTCTTAAAGGGAGGTGGTTGTGGCTAAGGGCCTTGGCCTTCAACAAGAGGTACCATGTGCTTTTATCACACTACATGTGTTAACTGGCTTACCAGAGCCAGGATCTCTGTCATCAGCAAGTTTTTTGTAAATGGCCACTGCTAATAAGCCATCTGTACCTTTCTGGATTTCATTTCCTTCTTACCTCAGTATTCACAACCCCCCCCCCCAAAATACCCTATAACATGTGTACCTATAATTCCAGATAACACTTCATGCATCTGATGGAATGGACTATAGTCCACAAAAGTTTGTACCATGATAAATTTGTTAGTCTTTAAGGTGTCACAAAACTCTTGGGGTTGTTTACTTGTTTGCTGTACTTATGCAGTTGGATGGCAATTACTAAAGCAGGTGGACTAGCAATTGAACATGCCATCCTTAACACCCCTCTCCTTTTTTAAAAAAAAATATATAATTGCATAATATAGACATGTTATAAGTTTAGAAAGATTAAGCTTCTATTCATATACAATCTTAGAAATACTAGGAATTGGCTCAAATATGACATAAGCAAACCAACATTATTAAATGGTGCTGAAAATTACTTGTATTACATTACTGGAATTGGGGTAGATTACATACTTAGTTCTCTTTTCATATATTGCATGACCAGCCTCCAACTCTCCAAACTTACTTTGTAATTTCCTTGTTTCTTTAACATTATTGTTAGTTTAGCAACTGCCGTTTACTCCCATAATTTTCTAATTCTTTTCTAGTTTCTGACCAAACTTCTTTCATACATTAAAGCACTCCACACTTGGATACGATTGTTTTTTGGTAATCTCAAGTCATTCGTGTAGTTCAACAAGATACCTCTCCTTTCCATTAGATTCTTCTGGCCAATTTTCTTGCTCAGACAGAAGCCTTGATGAAAGGGAAGACCTCGGATGAAGCTCGTAAGGAGCTGCAGGCTGCAGGGCTTACTGGAGATGCTCTGGAGAAGCTTCTTCCACACAAGGTACCTTAGTGTCAGCATCCTTCTAAGTGTCCCTTGAGTCATTTGGGACATGCAGTTCCCAAAGTACTCACAGGACATCCTTATGGTTGGAGCAAGATGGGTAACCCAATAACCTGGAGCCTCAGACAGGCAAAGACTAGCTTAACTTTGCCTTTTTATTTATTTATTTATTTATTATTTCAATTTATATACCGCCCTTAGCGAAATAGCTCTCAGGGCGGTGAACAAACAAAATAAAATACAATATATCATAATAAAAATACAAAAACATATACAAACAAACAACGAAAAGCACAGCAAAAACAAAATAAATACTACAAAAATTAAAATACAGATTAAAAGATTAAAAAAGTTAAGAAGATTAAAATGCCTGGGAGCATAAAAAGGTCTTTACCTGGTGTCAAAAAGATGGAAGTGTAGGCTCCAGGCGTACCTCTTCGGGGAGGCTGTTCCACAACTCAGGGGCCACCACAGAAAAGGCCCTAGATCTCGTAACCACCCTCCGGGCTTCCCGATGGGTTGGTACCCGGAGGAGGGCCTTAGATTCTGAACGAAGTGAACGGGTAGGTTCATAGCGAGAGAGGCGTTCCACAAGGTATTGAGGTCCCACGCCGTGTAAGGCTTTATAGGTCAAAACCAGCACCTTGAATCTCGCCCGGAAGCAAATAGGAAGCCAGTGCAGACGCGCCAGGACAGGTGTTATATGCGAAGACCGACTGGTCCTCGTCAACAATCTGGCAGCTGCGTTCTGCACCAGCTGAAGCTTCCGAACTGTCTTCAAGGGCAACCCTATGTAGAGCGCATTACAGTAATCCAATCTTGAAGTTACCAGAGCGTGGACAACGGAGGCGAGGTCGTCCCTGTCCAGATAGGGGCGTAGTTGGGCTACCAGACGAAGATGGTAAAACGCATTCCGTGCCACCGAGGCCACTTGGGCCTCGAGAGACAAGGAAGAGTCGAGAAGAACCCCCAAACTACGTACCTGTTCTTTCAGGGGGAGTGTAACCCCATCCAGAACAGGGTAAGCATCCACCATCTGAGCAGGGAAGGCGTTCACCAACAATGTCTCGGTCTTGTCTGGATTGAGTCTCAGTTTATTAGCTCTCATCCAGTCCATTATCGCGGTCAGGCAACGGTTCAGCACATCAACAGACTCACCTGAGGAAGATGAAAAGGAGAAATAGAGCTGCGTGTCATCAGCGTACTGATGGCAACGCACTCCAAAACTCCTGATGACCGCACCCAGCGGCTGCATGTAGATGTTGAAAAGCATGGGGGACAAGACCGATCCCTGGGGGACTCCACAATGGAGAGTCCATGGTGTCGAGTGATGTTCCCCAAGCACTACCTTCTGGTGACGATCTGCGAAGTAGGAGCGGAACCACTGCCAAGCAGTGCCCCCGACACCCAACTCCGCGAGTCTCCCCAGAAGGATACCATGGTCGATGGTATCAAACGCCGCTGAGAGATCAAGGAGAATCAACAGAGTCACACTCCCCCTGTCCCTCTCCCGACAAAGGTCATCATACAGGGCGACCAAGGCTGTTTCGGTGCCAAAACCGGGCCTGAAACCGGATTGAAACGGATCTAGATAATCGGTTTCATCCAAGAGCGCCTGGAGTTGGCTGGCAACCACCCGCTCCAAAACCTTGCCCCAAAAAGGGACAATCGCCACCGGTCTATAGTTATTCATATAAATGAAAGCTTTCACTGTTTTAAAAAATGAAACTCAGTAGCTGAACACTTCATCTGCTTTGAGGTAGTATCGCAGTAGAGCCTCATACGAGAAGCCAGGTCCCTGCCTCAAGAACACTACCAATCTAAGCTCTCAGTGAGGGCCAGGCCCAAAACAAGGGATGAGTGTGTGTGGTTGAGCTTTGTGTTACGAATGGAAGGGATGCAAGTGTTCAGTCACAAGCTTGATGAAGGAAGGATCTAAATAAGTGGTGCGCCATGTAGGTGTTCTGGTTTTGCATTGGTGTATTGTTCTGGAAACAGTAAGGTGAATTATTAATGGGTGTCTGAAGGTTGGAGTGTAATAATAAATGTATTTCTCCTGTGTTTTCTTTAAAGGTCTTCGAAGGAAACCGCCCAACCAATTCCATTGTGTTTACTAAACTTAACCCATTCATTCTTGGAGCCTTGATTGGTAAATCTCTTCCTCTTGAGTATTTGTGTTCAAAGTATGCGTTGTCTTAATGGACTTGCTATTAATGCTGCCTGTCTTCATTTCCCCTCTTTAATCTGTTCACAGCCATGTATGAACACAAGATCTTTGTTCAAGGAGTTGTGTGGGATATTAACAGCTATGACCAGTGGGGGTAAGTTGGTCTTGTGTGTGGGTGTTTGTGTGTATATAGGCTAGGTGTTCCTTGTAAAATGCTCTCCTAGGTGTTAGAATCCCACTGAGCTCCTCAAGACAACTGTAGGGTGAACTTGTTTTGAAATGGAAGAATAAGCTATTTGTATCTTCACAAGGTTGACCTCTTGACAAGGTTGGGCTGATCTTCACTGCAACCAAAGTGTGTCAACAGTGGAACCCATTGTGTGGCATACTCTTCTTTAGACAACCTGGCGGCACTTGTTGTTATAGTCACTGAAAAAGCTCACACTTTTTGTTGTTTTATATACATGGCATGAAACATCATATAACACACTGGATCCCATCTCTTGTAGCGAAGGAAGAAATTGCAGGCCATCTCTATTAATGTCCATTTAAGTGAATGCACACATTCTGGGAAATTATTTGTGTAAATGATACTGGGTCGCTTCTGTGCCAGTTTAAATAGCTCCTGCCAGTGTGGGTCAATAGATAGTATGTATCTGGACTGAGAAGGCCTGAGATCAAAACCATGCTCAACCACAAAGCTTGTTAGTGGACCTTAGGTTGTTTTTCAGCCTAGTCTACCTCCATTGGGTGGTTGTATGCATGATGATTTATCCAAGCTGCCCTAAGCGCCTTCGACCAAAGCCAGAATAAGTGCAGCACCTGTCTAAGCCAGCCTTCCCCAACTTGGCTCAGCGTTTGGCCTCCAGCCTGAATTCTTTCTTTTCCTTTCCTTTTATTAAAAACTAGTGTTGAGCTTGGAAAGCAACTGGCAAAGAAAATTGAGCCAGAACTGGAATCTGATGAGCCAGTAACATCGCATGATGCCTCCACCAACGGTCTGATCAATTTCATCAAGAAACACCGAGCCTGATCCAAGAGTGGGGAGACCCTGACAATCCAACTGCCAACACCCAGATCGATGTAGTTTCTGCTTTGTTAACAAAATGGCACCTTTTCACCAGTTCTGGCCTCTTTTCACGTGGTAGTTATTGATGGTTAGCTTTGTTTTGCATTTTAAGTGTTGTTGCAAATGAAACCTTTTTTTAATCTTGCGAGACCTGGAAATGTTGTTTTAGTGACTGTTTGTGGCAGCTGAATTATAACTGTTGGGTTCTGTGTCCCTCACTTCTTCCTCTCGGCTCCAGCTAAACATTGTAATGCCTAGATGGAAATGGCATAACGAGGCAGCAAAGCTCCTTTCTCCCACACTATGTCTTGTGAAGCCAGTGCAAGTGTAAGACCCCCAGCCTTACTTGTGCAAGATTATACCAGAATTAACCAAACTGCTTGTGTTTCTTTCTCTTTATTTTCTGAGATGGACATCATGGGGAAATCAGTTTTCTAGTGTTACGAGAAATAAGAGAGCTCTGGACCCACCATGAAAAATTAGAAAATTAAGAACAATTCTGCTGCATCAGACGGAGGGTCCTACATCAAGCTTTGCTTTGGAGGAGTCCATAGGCGGGGTGTGAAGAAAACAGCCGCCTTCTGCTGTTGCTCTTTATCACCTGGTATACACTGATGCTCAACCCCTGAACAACAGCCTTTTCCTCATAAAGGCTCCCAAGTTCAGAAATGGCATGTCTGCCTTAGGTGGGCTCCTGCTGGGAGGAAGGGCGGGATATCAATCAAATAATAAATAAATAAATCTGCAGGAGACCCCAGCTTCAATTCCAAGCAGCTCCAGGCCAGCCTGGGATGTCTTAGAGAGCTGCTGCCAGTCAGTGTTGACAATACTGGACTAGATAGACCAATGGGCTGCCCGTATACTACGCACTGCATCTTCCTATAGTTAATTGCCTTTGGTAAACCTGTCCGTAAATTTCTCCAGTTCCCTTTTTAAGCCATTTAAGTGAGGTGCATGTTGTGTTCAACAGGGCTGCCTTTTCTCTGTCCTGAATTGATTGCCAGTTAGTTTCACTCCAGGTTCTAGTATTCCCTGGAGGTTCCTGGAGAGCAGTCCTGACTCTTGGGATGGATCCTCCCTCTGGCTGTGTAGGCAGGGCCCACTTCTAAACGCCTCACCCAGGGGAGGGGCCATCCCTGCTCTCCAGACCGGCCCTCCCTTTCACTGGGAATGGCTGAGTTTAGCAGGGCCTCTTAGAGCTCAGCCACTTCTGTTGTTGTTGAGTGTTCTTTAGTTTATTTTTTCCTCACCTTTTCTGCTAACCTGCTCTTCTCCCCCTCCCTTCACCACCCTTCCCTCTTACCTTAGTTAGAGCGGGTTGGAGGGGCGCATTAGGCGGCCACATTTGTGGAGTGGCCAGGGAGCCTAGGCAATGGAGGAGGAGGAGAGAGAGCCACACTCCAGGAGTACGAGCCAGCCAGGAGTGGCTCAAAAGCACCAGCGGGGTCCACCAGGCAGGCGCAACTGTGATTTTGGGCAGGTAGGCAACTGTTCCACCCTGAAGCACAGAGAGGCTCTTCTCCCACCCCCACCTTGGGATTGGTGAGAGCTTACTTGGAAACCGCAGTAGAGAGCAGCAGAGCTGATAGATCCCTGCCGACTAGCCCTGTAGAGGACCAGGCGAGTGTCTCCCATAGCAACCAGGAAGATCTCTTCAACTGTTCTTCCAGGGTCAAATCAGCTGCAGAGCTGCAGGATCTAGGCACGGAAGGGGTGAGTGCATGTAGTCCCCACACGACTGGTATCCCAGGGGAGGAGGAGTTCCCGAAATTCCTGGCATGGATTTAGGAAATTGTGGCAAAGGAGGTGAAGGGTGCCAAGTCTTTGGCAGGCATTTCCAAGGACTCTCGCACACGCAATTCCCAACAGGAATCTAGGAGGCTTGCCAGGAAAAGGAGGGGGGAACGGAAGCATATTAGCAGGCCACGCCAGGCTAAACGCCGGTGCACCAAGTCTCCATCCCCCTTGGGGTCAGCCACCTCCCCTCCCATGTGCCTCTTCTGCTACTTCGTCCTCCCCCTCCCCCCAGTCATCTCCTACTCATGGGAGGGGCAGGAGTGGGGGACATAAGCACGGGAGCAAGGGCCATGGCTCTTCTAAGGTTATTAGATGCACACCCCCTGTTGGGGAAAGCGCCAGCACTGCAGGAAGGTGGCAGAAGTTCTGGGTCTGCTTCCAGATTCTCTGGAGGAGAGAGAGGAAGGACAGATCTCAGACCTGGACGCTCCACCCCGTAAGCGAAGGCTTTTTCAGTCTGAGTTCTTTCCAGCCGTGGTGGCCAAGGCCAGAATATTGGAGCTCTGAAGAGCAAGGTACAGCCATGGAAGGCAAGGACTCCCATTCTAAGGAGCTAAATCTGCCTTCCCAGAGGACCAGCCAAAAGCGGCTGCTGTTCCCTTCCCCGACTCTTCCAGGGAGTTATGGAAAGGGGAGTGAGCCACCCCCTGCACACAAACTGGCCAATAAGCACTACCTTTCCCCCCAATGGGTGATGGATCAGCTTAGAACGCCAGCAGTGGATTCTCCCATGGCAGCTTTGTCATCTTCGGCCACCATCCCATCAGAAGGGGAAGGGGGTCCAAGGGACCTCTGAGGCAAACGTGTAGAGGTAGCTCTGTGCAGAGATTTGAAGGCGCAGGCAGTTGTGTTCAGGGCTTCCACCATAACTTCTGTCATGGCTCAGGCCAGTATACTGTGGGCACAGGAAATGGCTGGCAGAGAGAACATTCCCAAAGCACTGAAGAACGGTCTTGCCAAGATGGCCATAGCAGCAGCATTCCAGGCAGATGCCACCAGGGATGCTAGGCAACTATCATAGAATCATAGAATAGTAGAGTTGGAAGGGGCCTATAAGGCCATCAAGTCCAACCCCCTGCTCAATGCAGGAATGCAAATTAAAGCATTCCCGACAGATGGCTGTCCAGCTGCCTCTCGAAGGCCTCCAGTGTTAGAGAGCCGACTACCTCTCTAGGGAATTGGTTCCATTGGACCATGAGATCTGTGGTGGTCCAGGGGACATGTACGAAAGTAGTTTGCCCCCCTGCAATTGATGGGGGATATTGGCAAAACGGATACATGCCGGATGGCTGAATTTGGGGGAAACACCCAGGGAAGTTTTCCGGATTAAAGTGAGTAGAGGCAAGTCCGAAAGAGCACTGGAGGTTTGATGGCTACAGAAAGCCACCAGCCACAAGGTGGAAAATACCAAAAAGGAAATGTAAATGCAGAGGAAAATAGCTACAAATGCAGAATGAATTGGCTGTGGGTTAACAGATTGTTCCAGTAGGTGTCACCCAGAGGCCTTGGCAAAAGCTGGGAGTCTGGATACCACAAACATTGCAAGAGCCAACGTGAGGCAAGGTGTCTGCTGCCTTGTGTTGGGGAAAGCAAGCTTTCAGGTTACACAGCATTCATCATCAGACAGCTTCTCAGTTCTAATGAAAATCATGCTTACCTGCACATAAAACATTTAATTTCCTAAACTGCATCTGTTACTGAGAGCACTTCTGACTATATGTTCCAAATACGGGTTTGTACGTGAAGGGTACATGATATGTATAAAAATAAATGAAAGCTTTCCCCTTCAAAACGCTTGTAACAGGGGCCTAATCCTTTCCTGATAGCTGCCTACAGGTACTTACCATCACACACCTACAGCCAATGGAGATTGGTCCTTTTGGAGCTACCACGGCTCAGTTCGACCAAGTGAAATGCTCAGCAATTTTTTATAAAAGTTTTCCCCAAAATCTCAAAGCCACACTTCTGTCCAGCACATTTTCCCATAATCCACTTCCACAGAGTCTGGCATACTTTTCTGTCAATCTCCCCTTTTCTAGCCAATCAGCTCTCTGCACCACTCAGCCTATCTCAGTCAAGACTACAGCCAGGAGATCCCACCCATCTGTCTCCAGGCAGAAAAATGAACTGGTTGTTCTGTTTTCGCCACAATATCTACATTTAACCGGTCTACCTTTCTTGCTGTTCTTTGCATGCTCAGAGTTGTTTCCTTCAAGGCCACACCTCTAAACAGCTGGAAGCAGGCGCTTTGTAGGCAGGCAGGAGAAGGGAATGGCTGAGCAGCCATTTGGGTTTTGTTTTTAATGCTTGTTAGAGAGAGCCCAACAGTGGACAGGCTGAGTCTCTATATATTTATCTATTTTTTACTTTTTAAACTATTTGCCTTTATTTTTGTGAATGGTGTGGGGGATTGTGATGCGTCCTTCCCTGGCTCTCCCTGTCAGGTTCCTACTTGCTCGTGGTTACTGCCTGTCACTAGGCACCACCAGGGACTCCACCAGTCCGGACCGCACTCTCTTATGGTTTCTCTCCCCGCTCTAGCACAGATCTCAACAGATCCCCCTGCTAGGCAACCACCAGTAACGTCCCAATACTAGTATTCCCAGAGACTCTGAATACTGGTATTATTCTCTGCACCGCTGCCACCATTTGTTACAGTTCCCCTTCAGCCTTGGTCATTACCGTACCTTCCCTTCTGGTCTGTGAAACCCCAGCCAAGGATCAGGCCTTTGGTAAACCAAATTTAAGTATTTATTACAGATAACAAAGCGAACAAGATTAACAAGGTTTCTTCTTAAGGCACATAAGCATATGGTTTTACTCAATACTAATCCAAACTCCACCTCCCTCCTGGTAAACAACTCTCTAAACCCCACCAAGCAATCCACTCTTTCTCTTCTCCCCCCAGATTCCACAATTCACCACCTCACATTCACCCAGATTTACCTGTCATCCTTTCATTTATACTGTCAGCCATTTTATTCAGCCAATCATCAAGCATTCTATTGCCTATTCACTCCCCCTCCTCTTTCACTACTTACCATGTATACTCTAAACAACCAGCACTTACCATATATACACTAATATATAGGAACATCACAGGGATATTACAGGAGAATTGGGAGGAGAAACGGTGGGCTGTCATCTGGGCCCTACCCTTGATGCACTGTTGGGATGGGGGTGGAGCTGGTGTGGGTGAGTTGTTTTCTAATCCCCCCACATGTCCACCCTCCACCGCTCTCCTCTCCTGCAAGTGGGTTGCTCCCAAAGGCTTTTGGAAAATGGGGGCGGAGTCCTCTAATGCACTTAAGTCCGCCACTCTCCTAATGTCCCACACACTTTTCCATTCGATAAGTCCACAAGATTGCTCTCAGAAAGTTGAGAGATGGTGGTGGATCATTGCTGCAGTCCCCCATTTGTTGCTCCCCTTGCTAAGGCTGCAATCCTAACTCCATTTACATAGGAAGAAATACCACTGGGCATACTTTTGAGGGGCCGTGATTAGGATTGCACTGTAAGGTGATGACTTGCTCAATTGAAAATGCTGTTGCACTTTGAAAGATAAAATTGCAATCCTAACCCCACTTGCCTGGGAGTAAGCCCCATTGGATACAATAGGTCTCCTGAGTAGACATGGTTAAGGGCTGCTGCATTCAAATCCTGTTTGGTGATGGTAAAGCCCCATTTCTGTGCAGTCAATTTGCAGAGGAGGGGGGATGAGTTCATGAGTGACAGAGAGAGACGTGAGCACGCACGCACACACACTTACTTTGCAGCAGCCATTTTGTGTTAGGCCACACCTTGCAGTGGCCATTGCATGAACAGTGCCTGTGGCACTTTTTCAAATATCTAAACGTACTCCTAGGTACAAAAAATTGGTGACTGCTGTTTTAAGTCGTTACTATGAGAGGAGCCAGCCTGGTTGTTCCTTGGCTGTTTTAGACAAATGGGTGAAGTCAGAGCTGTGATTGATGAGTAGTAGTAAATTTATTATGGTCAAAGACCAGCATATAATATACAACATTAAAACAATAGGGTATAATTAAAAATTCAAACATCTACAAAACTAAACAAATTCTGATAAAAAGCCAGTTATAAAGCCTATGTGTGCTATTGATTTATCATGGCTCTTCAGCATATAATGGCTGCTGCACAAAAACTGGCCACTTTAACTGTGACCTGAGGATTCTGATCAGACAGAAGATACTCCAGATAAAATGCAGCATATCTACCGGGAATTGTTTGTAAAATTGGGGTAATGAGAGGGAATTGAAGGTCACAATAAAAGACACAATAAAGTAGAACGCAACCCACTGTCTCTACTTCCCCCGCATCACAAGGGCATAGTCGCTTGCTATAAGGGATTTTTTTCAACCTGCCATCCAAAAGTGCTGATGGTAAGATGGTAAACTTAGCTAGTGTAAACACTTTTTTAAATTTGGCAATGGTCAGATTAGCCAAATAATGAGCAGGTACAGATGCCCCTATGTTATGTCTAAAATCAGAGTAGGATGCTGCCAAACTTAAATGATTTTGGAGTTCAATGTCCCAAATTCCCTGGAAAATGCACATTTTGCTTTAATGTAACCTAATGCTAGAATAGTGGTAGGAGAAAATCCTAAACTTAGTAATTTCATATTTAAGGTTTTTTTCCATTTTGACTGGAAAGCAAAGGTTAACGTGAGTGGAGCCAGACCCACCGGCGAGAACATCATTTTTAGCCAGAACTTTATTTTGCACATCCATATCCGGGCCTCTATCGAAATTAGCCCTACATCTAATCGCATGATAGGATTGGAGACACAGCTTGGAATACCAAGTATTGATCTCAAAATTTTATATAATTCCAAAAAAAGATATCTGCCTCATACTACCTTAGGAGATCTTTGATTTACGTATTAGACATAAGTTTAATTTTAAATTTTAAATTTGACTGTTAGTAACTTGATAATCAACTGTGTAGTACTATATATTCTTAGTTCTATAATCAGATATTTTGATTGAGGCAATGCTTTATTTTTTATGTGATGTCACACTTGCTAATGCTATTCTTTTTCAATACATTAAAAAAAATTTTTTTTAATCTCTAGCCTCTGGAAAGAAAATCATGCAGCACAATGTGCAGACACCCTTCTAAGTGATTTCTGTGAAATGAACCAGCCTGGCTGCTCCCCCCCAGAGCTGCCCCTAGGCGGGCAGTTGCCCCGGCCCCCGCGCTTTGTGGAGCCCCTTGCTTGGCGATGAGAAGCTGGGCTGCGGCAGAGTTTTTTCTCTTCAGCTGTGCAGTCTCGCCAGCCACTTCCCGCTCTTGGGGAATCTCCCGCACTTTGGCTGCATGCCTAAGTGGTTTTTCCCCTCTGCTCATCACCTGTGAAGCAGGTGTGCATGTGGTGCTTAGCTAGCTAATTTTGGGTGGGAGGTTTGAATCCCCTGCCTGAGTGGCTTCCTTGTTCTGCCTGCCGCCCACTCATCAGCTGTGCAGTGTGTTTACAGGCAGCGCTTGCCGGCTTATTCTACGCGGGAGGTTTGAAAGAGAGAATGTGGGGGGCCTGTGTGATGATCCTGTATTAGTGTAAATATGGTAAGTGCTGTTTGTATAGGAGATACATGGTAAGTGGAATGAAAGAGGAGGGGGGAGTGAATGGGCAGTAGAATGCTGGATGATTGGCTGAATGTTTAGAATGGCTGAGAGTATAAATGGAAGGATGACAGTTGAATCTGGGTGGACGGTGATCGTGAGTGGGTTGTTTTGGTGGGTTTTTGAGAGGAGATTGGGTGGAGAGTTGGTGGATGTGAGGAGAGTGTGGAGTTCAGATTAATACTAAGACCAGTACCTCAGGAATAGATGAAACCATATGCTTAAGTGCCTTTATAAAGAAATCTTGTTATCTCTGTTATTTAATAAATATATTTGGTTTACCAAAGGCCTGATCCTTGGCTGGGGTTTCACAGACCAGAAGGGAGGGTAAGGTAAATACCAAGGCTGAAGGGAAACTGTAACAAATGGTGGCAGCGGTGAAGGGGATAATATAACACCACAAGTATTCAGAGCAAACCAGAATTATCTGCATTGATACAAAGGGAGTGGGACAGCTTAAGCACTCAGTCACAGAGGTAACCTGATAGAGAGACTCAGGCAGAGTCTCTGGGAATACTGGTTATAGGATGTGACTGGTGGTGCTGCCTAGCAGGGGGATCTGTTGAGATCTGTGCTAGAGCAGGGAGAGAAACCATAAAAAAGGACAGTCCGGACTGTTGGAGTTCCTGGTGGTGCCTAGTGACAGGCAGTAACCATGAGCAGGTAGGAACCTGACAGGGAGAGCCAGGGAAGGGCGTCACATGTGGTGGCAGTAGCGGTGGGATACGAACAAAGGAGACTACGTCACAGGTGTTGGCTGTAGCGGTGGTACGGATACTAGAGAATCCCTAACAGTGGTGTGACAAACAGAAATAACAAAACAAGATTACTTGTGAGAGTGACTGGCAAAGAGTGTGTGGCAAAGAGTGAGTGAACTCAAACACCATGGCTGAATATATAAAAATGAAAAGAGAGGAGCTGGTGGAGAAGTGCATAACATTCAATTTACCTCACGAGGGTAAAGGGGTAGATGAATTGAGGGTAGCACTTATAGGATTTGCTACTGTCCAGCAAAAACAACCTGTCAGGGAAGAGACCCCAGAAGGATACTTAACCAATCCCGCTTATATAGAGTATTTGAGAGAGAAGTTAAGATGGGAGGCTGAGGAAAAAGATAAACAGCGAGAGTTAGAAACTGAGAGATTGAGGAGGGAGGCTGAGGAAAAAGACAAGCAGAGGGTCTTTGAAATTGATGAGAAAGAAAAGCAGCGAGAGTTAGAAACTGAGAAGTTGAGGATGGAAACTGAGAGATTGAGGATTGAGGCGGATGAGAAAGAAAAGCAGAGGGAGTTGGAATTTGAGAGAATGAGAGTGGATGCTGAATTACAGGTAGAAAAGTTAAAATTTGAAAGAGAGAAGTTTCATTCTGATGAAACAAGAAAGGACAGAAATGAAACAAAAATAAAAATTACTCCAAAGGACTTTGCTGTCTATGAGCCTGGTCAAGATCCTCAAATTTATCTCACAACCTTTGAAAAGGCAGCTCAGTTGTGGGGGCTACCTGAAGATAAATACATGCAGTATTTATCAAACCTGATCAAAGGGGAATTGGCATAGGTATACCAATATTTCCCCTCAGACAGGCCTGTCACCTATGCTGAGTTTAAAGAGGCAGTCTACAAAAGATTCAGACTGGGACCTGACCGTTTTAGAAAGTTATTCCGAAACTGTCAGATCCAAGCAGGGAGGTCTTTTGTTGAACTGGGAGCAAAGCTGATGGATATATTTGGAAAGTGGATGAGTAGTGCCAAAGCTCAGTCAGTGGAAGAGGTGAAAAGCCTCATGATACTGGATCAATTATTCCATCAGTTACCACCAGAAATAAGGCTCCTTGTCAAAGACCGTTCCCCTACATCGGTGCAGGAGGCCGCAGAGATGGCGGATCACTTTGCCTCCAATAGAACTGGCTGGGTGGGGAAAACATCAAGAGATTTTAAACCCAGACCATATAATGGCGGCAGAAAGGATGTGGTGCCACAGCGAGTGAGTCCTCCAGTAAAATCTGAAGGGCACAGGACACCCCAGAGTGGATCTGTGTACCCTAAAACAGAGGAGAAATTATGCTATAAATGTGGTAGACCGGGGCACCTACGTTTTCAATGTGAGGTTGCCAACCCCATTAGTAATCCTGCTCAGGCAAGGGCAGTAAAAACAGAACCAAAAGATCTAACAACGAAAAAGGTTCAGTTCTGCCAGATAAACTGGACAGAAGTAAAAGACTTGGATTCGAGTCTAAGAGAAGAAGTGAGTGTACAAGGGGCAAATTATTGGGCATTGCTTGATATTGGTGTCGCTCAGACATTACTGAGGCCAGATTTAATAAAATCTGAGGAAATATTACCTCAGGAAACAGTGACTATCCAAGGAGTGAGGGGAGAACCAGAAAGCTTACCCATAGCCCTAGTGAAAATGAAATGGAGAAATAAAGAGGGAAAATATAAAGTCGGTATTAATGCCTAACAACAAGAACCAGTGATACTGGGAAGAGACGTTATGGGGGCACAAGGGAAAATATATGTGGTGACCAGACAGCAACTTGGCAAAGAAGCAGAAGCCATGTTAACACAGGCTGAAAAAAACAGGGTGGAATCTGTTATCGAGCCTAAGGTCACCATAGCAACCACTAGCAGGCCTGCTGAAGGAGACAAACTGTATCAAGTTGTCTCTAATAATAAAGAGACAGGTGACTTCCGGGAAGGGTTGCTTTGCCTGTGTTGCCTCTGAGCGAGCTCTCATCTCAGAAGAAGCTTTTTCAGCTCTAAAATCAGTCACAACGTTCTTTTTGACTGATAAAGATTTTCTCCCGGGCAGGGAGAAACGTAGAGATCAACCCCAAAGCCTGTTTTTGTGGGGAGGACTGGATTTCATTTATTTATGAGAGAAAGTTCAAACTGCAATGCTGGACGGACTTTCATCAAGCTCTAGCTGATTATAGCGACACGTTTATCTTTTCTTTAAAGAAAATGGACTCTAACAGGCAGATAAGCATCCTTTCTATCTTCTTTTTTTACTTGGCTTAAATTGGTGCAGCAAAAAAGAGATTTGTCAATGAATCAGCTGTGAAGAACTCTTAGGTGAGTTTTGGCTTTTCTCTTTCACTAACGAAATTAAGGAGGAAAGAAATTGAAAAAGCTTATCTTTGTTTTTATCGCAAAAAGCTGTCCTGGAGGTGCATTCTAAAGATATCAACGGAAGAGGGATTTCTATTTCGAGGAGGGGGGAAAAAAAAATCTTTTTGGTCTATTTCATTTTGACGAATCTGCTTGTTCACAACACCACTAATTGTTTTGATGTTGGGAACTAAGTTTGTTTTGTATTCCTGAACACATAGAGATAAGGCAGGCTGTATTGTCTACACTGATACAAGCAAGCCTGAAATATTAACCCAATTGTGGCTGAAATAATTTTTGTCTCTGTGGTTTTAAGAATGACAACCAGGAAAGTGAATAAGACCATGGAAGAAATTATATTTCAGAAAATAATGGGTGAGATTGAGATAACGAAACAAACCCTGAGACAGGGTAGACCGGAGATGAAAATTGAACTTAACAAAATGACGCAGGAGCTTAAAGAAATAGTGGATTCTGTGAGAGAGGAGTTTGATGGGATAGGGAAGCTACAAGCCCTGGAGATTGGAACAAATGTGAAATTGGAAAAAGATTTGGATTTTATGGATGTTAGAAATAAAGTTGACTGTTTGGAATTCAACGTTGTCTCTGAAGAAATTAATGAAGATATTGGTGGTAAAGTTATCAATGTCTTGGATAATTTTCTGGACTGGAATGATGTGATGGAGTTTGACATAGAAAAAATCTATGGAGTTGGCTACAGATATGTGACAGTGGAGAAACTCTTAAGAGATGAGCCAGTGCATTTTGTAAAAAAGAAGAACAGAGATATGACTTTGCAGCAATACTTCAGTAACATATTCAGAATTCTTGACTGGAATGATGTGATGGGGCCTGACATGGAAAAAAATTATGGAATTAACTACAAATATGTGACAGAGCAGAGATGCACCCAGAACAGAGATGTGACTTTACAACAATATTTCAACAACATATTCAGAATTGATGGCAAAGACGTATTTGTGATGGGGGAAATTCCCATCAGACTCTTGTTATATGACTATGGCTATGACAGCAAGATCATCATGGGATACTGATAATGGATGAATGGATACTGAAACCACTGGATTTAACAGGACTATTATTGAAGATGGAAGATGGAATTAATATTGATAATGGAAGAATGGTTATGGAAATTATTGGACTTAACAGATTTGACGAGATGGATTAATTGATATGTTTACTTGGACTATGGCTATGACAACAAGAATATTATGGGATATTGATAACGGAAGAATGGCTACTGAAATTACTGGACTTAACAGGATTATTGAAGATGGAAGACGGAGTTAATATAGATAATGGAAGAATGGCTATTGAAATTATTGGGCCTAACAGATTTGAATTAGATGGATTAAGCAATATGTTTATTCGGAGAAAAATTGAAAGATATATCTTTCAAGAAATTGAAACCTCTCTTTGACTTTTTGTGGAAAGAATAAAATAATGTTTATGAGATTTGATGATTAATTAAGATAATTACTGGAGGAAAGTGATTTTATAATATAATTTTAGAGATAGGATTGTTATATATTCTAGACCTATAACTGATCTGCAACAAATCGGAAGTCGACATTTTATTTTACTGTTTAATTGTTTTTGTTTTGTTTTGTTTTTTCATCTTTGAAAATTTGAATAAAAATTAATGATAAAAAATAATAATAATAAAGAGACAGAGCAGTTCAGGGAAGAGCTGCATAAAGATATAAGTTTGAACCAAATAAAGGAACAAGCCCTGACACAACAGATTCCTTTCACTGACAAACTGAGGCATCAAGTTGTGTGTGAGAATGGGATTTTATATAGACTGTGGATGCCTGCTGAGAGAAAGGATGAATGTGAACCAGTGAAACAAATGATGGAAGTTGTGAAAGAGAATTTGAGTCAAGCTCAGCAGAAGCAAAGTTACTGGTATGACAGAACAGCCAGGGAACGTGTGTATGATGTGGGAGATATGGTTATGGCATTCATACCCAGGAAACATGACAAATTACAGGATAACTGGGAAGGACCATATACCATAAGAGAAAGGCTTGACACAGTGACGTATGTAATCACAGCAGTATTAGAGGCATTAAGAAAGGCAGGCCTCACAATAAAAGCGAAGAAATGCCAGTTTGGGTTGAAGGAGGTGGTCTATTTAGGACATAAGGTGGGGAGTGGGAAAATCACCCCATTATGGAGCAAGGTGGAGGCAATACAAGCGTGGCCTATCCCCTTAACCAAAAAGCAAGTTAGGGCATTTCTAGGTGTGGCTGGTTTTTATAGGAAGTTTGTGAAAAATTTTGGGGAAATCGCAACCCCCTTGCATGAATTGACAAAGAAAAAGTGTTCTGAGTGTGTGGTATGGACGGATGAATGTCAGAAGACTTTTGATCTACTGAAGCAAGCCTTGTGCCAAGTACCCATATTAACAGCACCAGACTATGAGCAACCATTCATTGTGGCTACAGATGCGTCGGACCTCGCGCTGGGAGTCGTCTTGCTGCAAGAGAGAGAAGGCACCAGACATCCAGTGGCGTATCTGAGTCGCAAGCTGACGCCGAGGGAGAAAAACTATTTGTCGGTCCAAAAGGAGTGCCTAGCGGTCGTGTGGGGACTGAATAAGTTGCGCCCATACGTGTGGGGACGAAGATTCATGGTAACAATGGATCATCGGGCCTTGTTATGGTTACAGACTATGAAAAACCATAATACTATGCTGCAGAGGTGGTCCTGGGCCCTACAAGACTATCAAGTGGACTTCCAGTTCATCAAAGGCAAGGACAATGTATTGGCCGATGGACTGTCAAGGCAGGTGGCTGGGACTGCAGTGACGTGACCAGATGGAGGAACAAAGAAAGACATTTTCCCCAGAGAGACTTGTTTTATTTGTTAACGTGGCGTATGAATCCTGGAACAGGAATAATACTCTGCTGTTATTTTAAGGGGGGGGAGAAATGTGATGATCCTGTATTAGTGTAAATATGGTAAGTGCTGTTTGTATAGGAGATACATGGTAAGTGGAATGAAAGAGGAGGGGGGAGTGAATGGGCAGTAGAATGCTGGATGATTGGCTGAGTGTTTAGAATGGCTGAGAGTATAAATGGAAGGATGACAGTTGAATCTGGGTGGACGGTGATCGTGAGTGGGTTGTTTTGGTGGGTTTTTGAGAGGAGATTGGGTGGAGAGTTGGTGGATGTGAGGAGAGTGTGGAGTTCAGATTAATACTAAGACCAGTACCTCAGGAATAGATGAAACCATATGCTTAAGTGCCTTTATAAAGAAATCTTGTTATCTCTGTTATTTAATAAATATATTTGGTTTACCAAAGGCCTGATCCTTGGCTGGGGTTTCACAGACCAGAAGGGAGGGTAAGGTAAATACCAAGGCTGAAGGGAAACAAATGGTGGCAGCGGTGAAGGGGAGAATATAACACCACAAGTATTCAGAACAAACCAGAATTATCTGCATTGATACAAAGGGAGTGGGACAGCTTAAGCACTCAGTCACAGAGGTAACCTGATAGAGAGACTCAGGCAGAGTCTCTGGGAATACTGGTTATAGGACATGACTGGTGGTGCTGCCTAGCAGGGGGATCTGTTGAGATCTGTGCTAGAGCAGGGAGAGGAACCATAAAAAAGGACAGTCCGGACTGTTGGAGTTCCTGGTGGTGCCTAGTGATAGGCAGTAACCATGAGCAGGTAGGAACCTGACAGGGAGAGCCAGGGAAGGGCGTCACAGCCTGCTCCCGCCTGTCAATGTTTTTAGTCAAAGAGTGAAGTCAGTAGGCTGTGATTGATTAATGACTTGTTTGTACACCAGGCAATGGGAATCCCTTCCTGCCTCTTCCTGCACTTTTCCTGCCTCTGTCTTATCTTCTAGTCCTTTGGATCTCTGTAGTTTGCCCTTCCTTTCCCCCTAGCAACCAGAATGCATCTTTCTGCAAATATCAGGTACTCCCTAGTAGCTATTTTCTGCAAACACTACTATACAATAAGTATGGGTGGATGTTAAAAATCCCCCCCTTCCCCTAAAAGTTAACAGTGAAAATTTTCCAAAGAGGCTTAATAATGTCTTCTACTGTGCAGGAACAGATGTCCAGGCACTCATGAAGAATTCACTTACAGTGGTATGCATGTCTGCTTTTTGTATTTAATGAGGGTTACTACTAGTGAATGCAGAATGGCAGCCTAGACTTTGGTGTAGGGGTGACACTGAGGGAAAAAACAGGGTTCTTGTGCCTTGTAACAGTCTTATGGGAGGGAGAAATTCAACATGTTAAGCCTTTTTTAGTATGGAAACATAATTATGGGAAAAGCTTCACCCTGGCAGTGCTCTCTCTAATTTTGTATTATGCCATGTCCCATAGCAGGCATTTTGTGACTGGCGCCCACAGCACTCTCTCCAATATACCCACTGGTCCAAAAAAAGTGATGAGTATCATATACTCTTCATACATGCTTAGAACACTAATTCTTCCATCTCACTCATACAGGAGGGCCTAGGTTCATCTGCCTTCTAGGACTTGTGGCTGCTTTTTCTTAAAATCAAAGAAATAATTGATTTTGATCGGGTAACCACCCTTGTAGACTGTGGGTATGCTGTGGACATAATATACCTCGACTTCAGCAAAGCTTTTGACAAAGTGCCCCATGATATTCTGATTAGCAAGCTAGCTAAATGTGGGCTGGATGGAACAACTGTCAGGTGGATCCACAGTTGGCTCCAGAATCGTACTCAAAGAGTGCTTATCAATGGTTCCTTCTCAAACTGGGCAGAAGTAACGAGTGGGGTATCACAGGGCTCGGTCCTGGGCCCAGTGCTGTTCAACATTTTTATTAACGACTTGGAGGAGGAGGTACAGAGCATGGTTATCAAATTTGCAGATGATACAAAATTGGGGGGTACAGCTAATACTGTGAAAGACAGAAACAAAATTCAAAGGGACCTTGATAGGCTGGAGCATTGGGCTGAAAACAACAGAATGCAATTCAACAGGGATAAATGCAAAGTTCAACACTTAGGAAAAAGAAACCAAATGCCCAGTTATAAGATGGGGGATACTTGGCTCAGTAATATGACATGTGAGAAGGATCTTGGAATTGTTGTTGAGCACAAGCTGAATATGAGTCAACAGTGCGATGTGGCTGCAAAAAAGGCAAATGCTATATTAGGCTGCATTAACAGAAGTATAGTTTCCAAATCACATGAAATATTAGTTCCCTTCTATTCAGCACTGGTCAGGCCTCATCTTGAGTACTGTGTCCAGTTCTGGTCTCCGCATTTCAAGACGGATGCAGACAAACTGGGACAGGTTCAGAGGAGGGCAACAAGGATGATCAGGGGACTGGAAACAAAAGAACACAAACTCTGGCAAAAGAAATGCAAGAAGACAATAAGGGATGCTAAAAAAGAATTTGAGGAGCACATTGCTAAGAACATAAAAACCAACAACAAAAAATTATATAAATACATTCAAAGCAGGAGACCATCTAGGGAGACAATTGGACCCTTGGATGATAAGGGAGTCAAAGGTGTACTAAAGAACGATAAGGAGATTGCAGAGAAGCTAAATGAATTCTTTGCATCTGTCTTCACAGTGGAAGATATAGGGCAGATCCCTGAACCTGAACTAACATTTGCAGGAAGGGATTCTGAGGAACTAAGACAAATAGTGGTAACGAGAGAGGAAGTTCTAAGCTTAATGGAGAATATAAAAACTGACAAATCACCGGGCCCGGATGGCATCCACCCGAGAGTTCTCAAAGAACTCAAAGGTGAAATTGCTGATCTGCTAACTAAAATATGTAACTTGTCCCTCGGGTCCTCCTCCGTGCCTGAGGACTGGAAAGTGGCAAATGTAACGCCAATCTTCAAAAAGGGATCCAGAGGGGATCCCGGAAATTACAGGCCAGTTAGCTTAACTTCTGTCCCTGGAAAACTGGTAGAAAGTATTATTAAAGCTAGATTAACTAAGCACATAGAAGAACAAGCCTTGCTGAAGCAGAGCCAGCATGGCTTCTGCAAGGGAAAGTCCTGTCTCAGTAACCTATTAGAATTCTTTGAGAGTGTCAACAAGCATATAGATAGAGGTGATCCAGTGGACATAGTGTACTTAGACTTTCAAAAAGCGTTTGACAAGGTACCTCACCAAAGGCTTCTGAGGAAGCTTAGCAGTCATGGAATAAGAGGAGAGGTCCTCTTGTGGATAAGGAATTGGTTAAGAAGCAGAAAGCAGAGTGTAGGAATAAACGGACAGTTCTCCCAATGGAGGGCTGTAGAAAGTGGAGTCCCTCAAGGATCGGTATTGGGACCTGAACTTTTCAACTTGTTCATTAATGACCTAGAATTAGGAGTGAGCAGTGAAGTGGCCAAGTTTGCTGACGACACTAAATTGTTCAGGGTTGTTAAAACAAAAAGGGATTGCGAAGAGCTCCAAAAAGATCTCTCCAAACTGAGTGAATGGGCGGAAAAATGGCAAATGCAATTCAATATAAACAAGTGTAAAATTATGCATATTGGAGCAAAAAATCTGAATTTCACATATACGCTCATGGGGTCTGAACTGGCGGTGACCGACCAGGAGAGAGACCTCGGGGTTGTGGTGGACAGCACGATGAAAATGTCGACCCAGTGTGCGGCAGCTGTGAAAAAGGCAAATTCCATGCTAGCAATAATTAGGAAAGGTATTGAAAATAAAACAGCCGATATCATAATGCCATTGTATAAATCTATGGTGCGGCCGCATTTGGAATACTGTGTACAGTTCTGGTCGCCTCATCTCAGAAAGGATATTATAGAGTTGGAAAAGGTTCAGAAGAGGGCAACCAGAATGATCAAGGGGATGGAGCGACTCCCTTACGAGGAAAGGTTGCAGCATTTGGGGCTTTTTAGTTTAGAGAAAAGGCGGGTCAGAGGAGACACGATAGAAGTGTATAAAATTATGCATGGCATTGAGAAAGTGGATAGAGAAAAGTTCTTCTCCCTCTCTCATAATACTAGAACTAGTGGACATTCAAAGAAGCTGAATGTTGGAAGATTCAGGACAGACAAAAGGAAGTACTTCTTTACTCAGCGCATAGTTAAACTATGGAATTTGCTCCCACAAGATGCAGTAATGGCCACCAGCTTGGACGGCTTTAAAAGAAGATTAGACAAATTCATGGAGGACAGGGCTATCAATGGCTACTAGCCATGATGGCTGTGCTCTGCCACCCTAGTCAGAGGCAGCATGCTTCTGAAAACCAGTTGCCGGAAGCCTCAGGAGGGGAGAGTGTTCTTGCACTCGGGTCCTGCTTGCGGGCTTCCCCCAGGCACCTGGTAGGCCACTGTGAGAACAGGATGCTGGACTAGATGGGCCACTGGCCTGATCCAGCAGGCTCTTCTTATGTTCTTATGTCCTGTGAGGAGAGACGGAAAGAACTGGGCATGTTTAGCCTGGAGAAGAGAAGACTGAGGGGAGATATGGTAACACACTTCAAGTACATGAAAGGTTGTCACATAGAGGAGGGCAAGGATCTCTTCTCAATCATCCCAGAATGCAGAACATGGAATAATGGGCTCAAGTTGCAGGAAGCCAGATTTCAACTGGACATCAGGAAAAGCTTCCTAACGGTTAGAGCCATATGACAATAGAACCAATTACTTAGAGAGGTAGTGGGCTCTCCAACACTGGACGCCTTCAAGAGGCAGCTGGACAGCCATCTGTTGGGAATGCTTTGATTTGCATTCCTGCATTGAGCAGGGGGTTGGACTTGATGGCCTTATAGGCCCCTTCCAACTCTACTATTCTATGATTCTAAATGTTTTTTCTTCTAAATGATAATTTATACATATACAATTTTATGAAGATTTAATAGATTAATCACTTGCTCAAAACTCTATGATAAAGGCTTTAAAAAAACAGGTGACAGCTGAAGCTGTCATATTATCAGATAGGCAATGTCTCTGTCAATTACTTTAGATACCATGTTGGTTCCAAATAGTAAAGGCTATTTTGTGCAACATATTTGTATTCCAGATCTTGTCACAGAACATAATTCTGTCATGGTCGTAGGCAGTAGGTCCGTGGGACACAAGAATGTTGTGAAGATAGCATGGAGAAACTATGAACCATGAATGCCACCTCGAGCTCCTTGGAGGAAAGGTGGAGTGGATATAAATGTAATACTGATAAATAAGGAATAATATTAAAAAAAACCCTCTGGCTTGCCTGTCCCTGATTTTGAATAGCAGGAGGGGTTTTGGAATCATTATAATTCCAAAGAAAAGGGATCCCAGGGAATGCAATAATTATCAAACTAGTATTTATTTATTACATTTATATTCCGCCTTTCTTTTTTCATGAAACCCAAGGAAGCTTACATATGGTTCCCCGGCGGTCTCCCATCCAGGTACCTACCAGACCTAATCCTGCTTAGCTTCAGTAGGGAGCTGGCCTTATGTGCCTTCAGACCATAGCCTTGGACCAATTGCCTTAATATCCCATGCAAGTAAAGTAATGCTCAAGATTCTACAACAAAGGCTCTTGCCATATATGGAGCGAGAAATGCCAGATGTCCAAGCTGGATTTAGAAAGGGAAGAGGCACCAGAGATCATATCGCAAACATACGTTGGATAATGGATCGGACTAAGGAATTTCAGAAGGAAATCACCCTGTGCTTTATAGATTACAGCAAAGACTTTGCTTGTTTAGATCATGAAAAACTGTGGAATGCTTTAAAAGAAATGGGGGTGCCACAGCATCTAATTGTCCTGATGCACAACCCATACTCTGCACAAGAGGCTACTGTAAGGACAGAATATGGAGAAACTGACTGGGTCCCAATCGGAAAGTGTATGAGACGTGTGTATTTTATCACCCTATTTGTTTAATCTATATGCAGAACATATCATACGGAAAGTGGGATTGGACCAAGATGAAGGAGGTGTGAAAATAAGAGGAAGAAATATCAATAATTTAAGATTTGCAGATGATACCATGCTACTAGCAGAAACCAGTAATGATTTGAAACAAATGCTGATGAAAGTTAAAGCACAAAAGCAGGACTACAGCTGAACGTCAAAAAGACTAAAGTAATGACAACAGAAGATTTATGTAACTTTAAAGTTGGCAATGAGGACATTGAACTTGTCAAGGATTATCAATACCTTGGCACAGTGATTAACCAAAATGGAGACAATAGTCAAGAAATCAGAAGAAGGCTAGGACTGGGGAGGGCAGCTGTGAGAGAACTAGAAAAGGTCCTCAAATGCAAACATGTAAAGTCAGGATCATTCAGACCATGATATTCCTGATCTCTATGTATGGGTGTGAAAGTTGGACAGTGAAAAAAGCAGATAAGAGAAAAATCAACTCATTTGAAATGTGTTGGAGGAGAGCTTTACGCATACCATGGACTGCAAAAAAGACAAATAATTGGGTGTTAGAACAAATTTAATTGGGTGTTCATAATCGACTTGAAGGCACATAACAACAGTTATCCGGCACTTCACCTGTTCTCCATGATTTTGCAAAGATAATAGAGAGTGGTTCCAAGAGTTCTTCAGTCAGTTCCTTCAATACTCTAGGCTGCAGTTCACCGGGCCCTGCAGATTTGAGCTCATTCAAAGTGATTAGGTGTTCCTTGACCAATCTGTCAGTCTCAAGCTGCAATCCTGCCCCTTTAACTTCACATTTCTCAGGAGGGTCATAGACCCTCTTTTGGGAGAAGAGTGAGCCACAGTAGGAATTGAGCACTTCTTTTCATTGTCATCTGTTATTATTTTGCCATCCTCACTGAGTAGCTGTACCACCATTTCTTTTCTGTCTTTTACGATGGATGTACTTGAAGAAAGTTTTTTTTGTTGCGTTTGACATCTCTCACTAACCTCAGCTCATTCTCAGCTTTAGCTTTCCTGATGCCAGCCCTGCAATTCCGTGCTACCTATCTATACTTTTCCTTTGTGGTCTGGCCTTCCTGCCACTTCCTGTATGTCCTTTTTTTGATTTCAGGTCATCTCTAAGCTTTCTATGAAGCCACATTGACTTCTTCTGCTGTCTTCCCCCTTTTTTCCTCAACAGAATTGTTTGCCATTGTGCCTTTAGAATTTCCTCTTTTCTCCTTTTCTCATTAGGGTCACTTGCCATGGAACCTTACTTATCATTGTTTTCAGTTTATTAAAATCAACATTACTGAAGTCCAGGGTACACTTATGGCTACTCTTTTGCTTCCTTTAAAATCAAGAATCTAGTATAGTGTGGTCACTTTCCCCCAGTTCCTGTAACTGCCACTTCATCCACTTAAGTCATCTCTGTTGGTTAGCATCAAGTCAAGGATAGCTGATCCTCTAGTTGCTTCCTCCACTTTCTATAGGAGAAAGTTATCTCCAACAGAAGTCAGGAATTTCTTGGAGGGGCCGTGTTTGGCACAATTTGTCTCCCAACAGATATCGGGGTAATTGAAGTCCCCCATTATTACTACATCATGCCTCCTTGAAACATTAGTAATTTGCTTTTCAAAAGGTTTATCCTCATCTCCTTGATTAGGTGGTCGGTAGGTGGTCCAACTACCATGTTCGTTTTTCCCCCCTTGCCCCATTAATTTTAATCCAGATACTCTCGGTGGAGCTACCAAGCTCATCCTCTATTTCTGTGCAGGGATATATATTTTTAACATTTAGCGCTACTCTGCCTCCCTTTCTATTCCTTCTGTTCTTTTTGAACAAGTTATATCCTTATTGCTGTATTCCAGTCATGTGAGTCATCCCACCAAGTTTTGGTTATATCTATCAAGTCGTATTTACTTTCCTGTATTAAGAGTTCAAGTTTGTCCTGTTTGTTTCCCATACTCTGGGAATTAGAGCTCATTCACACAACGACTTACTGTGAGATTGGTGGTACTTGCATCCCTTTTTAATTTGCATGGTTCACATGACGTTGCAGGCAATCAGCAGCTATCACAGTTTTCCCTTATCAACCCAATCCAATTCTAATGTGAAAAGGAAAGAAAAAACTGTCTCAGTTTCCCTGCGCTCCTCTGTGTAGGTGCTTTGCCTCAATTTTTTTTAGTAGACGGGCTCTCCTATGCCCCATCACCAGCTCCCTCTCTCTCTGCTGCTTGCAAAAGCTGCAGCAGCTGCTGCCTACTTTGCCTTTCACTCACTCCCCCCTCTATTCAGTTTCATACAGTTTTGTGTCAATTGCACTCCCACTCTGTTTCAGCTAGGAGAGGCATGCAATTGACAAGAAATAATGAAACTGACAAAAAAAACTGTCCCCTTCTCCATTAGCAATATCAATACTCCAGAGGGAGTAAACATGTAAAATCAGGGACAGGGACACAAGGAAACAGCAATACTTTTCCAGAGGAACTCCTACTTGTGTGAAAGGAAAACAGCGGATTTGTAGGTAGGAAGTGTGAACCTTGCAAATCTATTGCAATGGCAAAAGCTGTGTTTTTACTGTGAAGTTGAGCTCCCATGTGAATGAGCCCTAAGTATACAAATATCAAAGACCATATGATTTACAGCCTGGCTTCTTTCCTACATTTTTATGAAGACTATTACTGTGCCCTTGGTTCCTCGTTACTGCCAAGTTTACATCTCCCTGCCCCTTAGGATTCAGTTTAAAGCTCTTATGATGAATTTCTCCATGCTGTGGCCAAATACATTCTGCCCAGTCCTTGTGAGGTGCAACCCATCATTTGCCAGCAGTCCATCTTCCAGGAAGCCTAGCCTGTGGTCCCAGAATCCAAATCTCTTGCATTGGCGACACCTTTGTAGCCATTCACCCAGAGTATTTTTCTTTCCCTTTCCTTTGTAGCCATTCACCCAGAGTATTTTTCTTTCCCTTTCCTTTGTAGCCATTCACCCAGAGTATTTTTCTTTCCCTTTCCTTTGTAGCCATTCACCCGGAGTATTTTTCTTTCCCTTTCCTTTGTAGCCATTCACCCGGAGTATTTTTCTTTCCCTTTCCTTTGTAGCCATTCACCCAGAGTATTTTTCTTTCCCTTTCCTTTGTAGCCATTCACCCGGAGTATTTTTCTTTCTTTTCTAAGTACTGGAAGGATGGACGAGAAAACTATCTGGACCCCAAAGTTCTTGAGTTTCCTTTCCAGAGCTTTAAACTTTGATGTGATTTCTTTGTAGCTGCACTTGGCAGTGTTATTTGTTCCCACATGGATGAGTAACTTCTTCTCTACTCCGCAGTTAAAGATCTCTTTCCTGAATAATTCCAATTTATATATATATAACTTTTGAGAAGTTTTTTTATGTTGTTGCTCCAAGGTCTTTATTTGAATTGTCAAATCATCTGTGAGCTTGCTGCTTTCTTTCTTTAAATATGAAAACTTTGAAATCAATTTGCCCCTAAGAACTGCCTTGGATTCCTCCCAAACAGTTATTCCAGACAGGTCGAAGGAGTTATTAAACAGGAAGTAGTTTAATGGTCAGTTCTTGGGTTATTTTTCTATTTTGTAATAAAATATTACCAAGGTGCCATAATTTGGGGCCTACAAGGGATCCCTTAAAGCTCCATACCATAGTTATTGGAGCATAGTCAGCAAATGTTTGAGACTCTATCTCATTGGATATAACATTAATTAATGATGGTGAGGTTAGAGGTTATCCTTGAATAGGAGTTATGGTATAGAAAAGAAAGTGTAAACCCTTTTACTTGAATAGAAATGTCTCCATGTATCTACCAAGATTTTTTTCTTAAAATTATTTCTTAAAAAAATATTTGAGGAAAAACTTTTCTTCCAGTCAGAAATGATCTGTCTATTTTCAGGTTCAAGACTGTTGAAGTCTCCACCTATCAAAATATCATTGTCTAGATGAGAAATGATTATTTTTTAATAAAATTCTTTTTGTTTTTTTGCGTACATCCTGTACAATTTCTTTTCATTGAATTGACCAATGCCAAAAAGAAACCTACTTTGATCCATGAAATCTTTGATCCATGTTGAAAAATGTATAGGAAAAAGTCTGCTGATTTTTATGGCAAACCCTCTTTTTTCCCCCTGGCACATGCTTGAACTGTCTCTCCTAATTTTAATTTTTCCAACAAATGTTCATCACCTTTTAAAACTGAGTTTCTTGTAATAAAATTAATGATGCTTTTTGTGTTTTCAGAAGTCTCTCAAATTTATTTCTTTAGAGGGGGGAATTTAATCCTTTAAAGCCACTGATATGAAATTGACACAATTTTAGACTTGTTTGACATTTTTAGGCACTTTTATTCCCTTTCTGTGTTTCCTTCTTACACAAATGTAAAGGTATATTTCATCATTTGATGAGTTGTTACTTACCCCCTCTGTAAGTGACCTTAATGATTTCCATTAGATTACTAAAGTCCTCTACTGTTTTAACAGTGACCAATGTTCCTGTCCAATGTTTAATTGAAAAGGCATTCCCCATCTATAACACATTTTCTTCTCCGGTAGATGATTTGTAAGAAATTGCATGTCTCTCCTTTTCCTCAAGATCTCAGGTGGTATATCTGGATGCACTTGAATTTCAAAATGTTCAATCTTAAAACGGGTTCCTGTCCATATTTTCCTCAATATGGCATCTCTAATCCTCAAGCTAACAAATTTTACAAATATATCTCCAAGTGTTTTTTTACGAATGGCATACTTTGATCTAATGCAATAGGTGGTCTCTGTTCCCACTTGACACTCTGAATCCAACTCTAAATATTCTTTGAGAAGGTTTTCTAAAAACCCAGTTAGGTCCTGAACTTCAAGGCCTTCTTGAACTCCTCTTAGTTTTAGATTAAATTTATGTCCTTCATAGTCAAACTGTTCAATTTTGGTTGTCAGTTTTGCTAAATCAGATTTATGTTCGTTCTGCTCTGTAGTTATTTCTTGCAGTTGAGCTTATTGTCATTTCAGTTCTTTTTTTAAACTTTTAATTTCATTAAACTGAGTTTCACATTTCTTATCAAAATCTATAAATCTCATTTCCATTTTCTTAAGAGAGTCTGACAGTTCAGATACTTTTTCCAAGACTTACTTATCCCTGTCCTCCATAGAATTAAATTTTTCTTCAATCACTTTTAAGATATTTTGTTCTGTTACTCTTGTCTTCTCTAACACTGTTACTTCAAAAGATTTAAATTCTTTAGTTAAAAAAAAGTTTAAACTCTTCTGCTATGGGACTTGAGGGAGAAGATTCTTTTTCCTCCTTGTCCTTTAATTTATCTTTCCTCCCCATATTAAAGAAGAATGTAATTTTTTCTTTAGATCTTAATTCCATTAACTAAACATATTCCTTCAAAAACATAAAAGACTAAACAAGTAAATACTATACCTCAAAAATAAATACCTTGATAATACAAAAATACTATCTATACATATCAGTTAACTCCTAATGTTCATAAAAAATCAGAAGGTTAATTTCCAATCAGTTCATTATCAAATGAGTTCCTTCAATTCACTTAATCAAATAATAATTTAACTAGGAAAAGAGATATAATTAGTTACTTTTGAGTCAATTCAATGAGACAATCCAATGACAGTTAAAGTTAATTATTTTTTTAAAATCTTAGTTTTCTCTTAAAGGGGGGGTAAATCAGTCAGAATTAGGGCCCCACTCATATGGTGGGTTACGTTCCAGACTCTCACCTAAAAGCGAAACCCACCGAAAAGCGGAACTCCATCAATAAAATGGTGCCCGATGCCCAAAAAATGCCATAAAAGCGGAACAAGCGCAGTATGAGTGGGGCCTTACTCTAATTGAAAACTGTCGTCTTATTCGCAGAACGCCAAAAAGCGGGGCCCTACTGTATTTTCAGATACATAAACATTATGACAAGGTAAAGTTCCTTTCATTCAGGGGTGGTAATCAAATTGTTAAACGAAGTTCATCAGTATAACCTTTTAAACATCAGTTTATATAAAGCAAAAAGGTGATGAAGATTGCAAATCTGCTATATACTGACAAGCAACATGTTAGCGTTGGGTGAAGCTTATGTCTATTAAGGAGGCAAACAAGGAAAGGGGCAGAAACCAAAGAAAGGGGGGAAATGCTTTTGTATCTCAGCTGGCATTCTCCTGTTTTGGGTGGTCCCCTGCATGGTGCCAAGTGCGATGATAAGGGCTGATTCACATGGGAGGTGAACTTTGGATTAAAGACACAGCTTTTGCCATCATGATAGATTTGCAAGTTCACACTACCTTCCACCCCGCTGTTTTCCATTCACATAGTTGGTGTTCCTATGGAAAGGTTTAGTATTGCTGTGTCCTTGTGGCCCTGCCCCCAAATTTACATGTTTACTCCCTCTGGAGCATTGCTAATGGAGAAGAGGAGGGGTTTTATGTGTCATTGTTTCTTGTCAATTGCATGCTGAAGCCAGGAGAGGTGGGGGTGCAATTGACACAAAACACTTTTTTCTTTTAGTTTCATTTGCTCCTGACATATTTATAGCAAAACTCCTTTTTTTATTATGTATGAAATGCAGTCTTTAGTGCAAGTGTGTGTTTGTGCATGTGTGTGTGTGTGTGTGCATGTGTGCCTTCTGTCACATCAGTAATTGGGCAATACAATGATGTTGGGGGGTTCCATTGACCATTATGCAGGGGACTGTTCATCCACAAATACCGTGGAAATGGAGTGCATCATTAAATAACGTGGAAACAGAGCGCATCGCTGGTTTCAAGGAGCAAGGGAAGGAACTTAACGGGGGGAAGGGGGGAAAGGAAGGCTAGAGCGACCAGAAGTGGTTGGTTAAGCCAACAGAAGCAAATGGAATTTATGGAGAGTTTGCTGGGTGGAGAAAGGGAAGTCTCATCTGAAAGTGACGATCTAGTGCCCAGCAAAAAAATTGGAGCAAAGCGCCTACATGTGAGGAGGGAAGCAGAGATGTTTTTTCCTTCACTTTTCACATTTTCAGCAGCTTGGTTTAATACGGATTTAAAGGGGAATGCAGTGACATACCTTTCCTTTGCCTGCAATGTCATGTGAACCCTGCGAATTAAATGGGGATGCAAGTACCACCAATCTCACAGTAAGTTGCCATATGAACGGGCCCCAAGTGCAACACTCAACTCGGCGTGTCACCGAGCCACTGGCCTTGGCTGCTGGTCCTCAAGATATAGGGATGGGCGCCTGAAAATGCTCTGCCATCGCTCTGCCTCTCTCTTCTGTAATCAGCCCCAATTCACTCCGGCTGGAGCTTGAGGCTGCCGCTTCATGTAGGTGGGGGTTGTTGAGTTGATGTGCGCTCAAGGTCTCCCCAACTCTCAGCCTAGAGACTTTTTTGGAGTCCTTGCCCATGGGTGCTAACTAAGGCATTTGCAGGTACCATGGCATTTGTGGGTGCCAGGTTGGCAATCTTAGATAATCAGCTCCCCCATTAAGCAGGGGCACCTTTTCAAACAATAAAAAGTTTTGTAATAAACTAAGGGTGCAATCCTAAGCGCAGTGAGACTTAGTTCTGAGTGCATGGGATTGTACTTCAAATACTGCAGCCCTAGTGATAGTCCCAGCCCAGCTCTAAACATTAAGATATCAGAAGTAAACATAGTATGCACATTCAGCACATTTGAAAATGAGCCTATCTACTTTTGAGAGCAGAGCAGGGAAGGTATAACACACATTTATTCTAAAGAGTCAAAAACTGTTCCACTTTCAGAAAAAGATAAGACAAATTGTTACATTACAATAGTTATATTAGCTTCTAGGAACTGCTGCCCTTGCTTGCTCCGCTCTGCTTTGCTTGCCCACCCCATAACCCCCTCACCAGAACCTCCCTTTAGAGCTCACCAAAAGCACTTTATGATCCTCCCCCCCACCCTACCTTTCCCCAACAGAATTGACTCGGGACTCTTGGCATAGTTATTGCCAAGAGCTTTAATGAACATAGGTCAGGTCCAAGCTGCAAGGTCTAAAATGCTACAAGGCACAAAGTGGCATGGCTACTCAAGCGTCACAAGACTTCATTGTCACAACTCTTCATATGCCCCCTGAATCCTCTTAATAAATGATGGGGTGGGCACACTACTGTTGTGGGGCTTTTCTCTCAGCAGGCACTCCTACATGGCTAATGGGCTCTGTCTGTTTGTGCCTGCACCACCACCAACACATTAGGGACAACTCTGCTAGACCCTCCTCAGGTTCCCAGGCTTCCTCCTCCTGATACCAGTCTTGCCAGGAGTTCTGTACAGGGCTCATGACATCTCCTCCTTCTCTTTTCCCTTCCCCCCCCAAAGGAGAAGGGCAGGGAGGATTGCAAAAAATGTAGACCTTAGACCCTGCCTGGCCAGGTGGTATGAAGAATCAGTTGGGAAGGAGGAGCAGCAGGAAGGAGGAAGGGGATTAGCGATGGTGGTTGCAGTGGTGGATCACCAGACTGGCCAAGCCCTGCATCTGGCCCCTTTCTCCTTCCTGCACTGCTCCTCCTGCCGGACTGTCTTTTCATCCTAATAGGTTGAGCAGGAGCAGAAGCAGCAGATCCCCAAGCCAACCAGGGAGGAGGAAGGTGGCCAGTAGTGACTCTAGCCAGCCTGGGGATATGGATCTTGAGGAGCCAGCAGAACTGAGTTGCTGCTGTAGCCTATCCCTCTGCGGCTTGCGTAGACTGGCCATTCACCAGTTCTCGTCATGCTGCACTTCATAGTGCCACCTGTCTGTGACCAAGTGAACTGCAGCGTGACAACATTCTTACATTTATATGTGTTATGGAAGATGGAAGAGATTACTCTGGATTCTCGGGGATGGGGTGGAAAAAAGAAATGGCTTAACTGAGATATGCAGCATGTCAGCTAAGATCTAGCGAAAACATATGGTGCACACATTCATGACACAACCCTATATTTCAAGCTTAAACATTGGCCTGAACCACTTCCCTGTTATTGAGGTGGGCAGAGGAATGAATATGAGATTGTACATAATGTTGGCATAGGACTGATATCCTGGAACAAGGGTCTCCTACCTTTTTGGACCAGGGAGCACATTTTGAATCTCAAGAGAGTGCTGAGGGCACCAATCACAAAATGGTGTCCATGGGGGTGTGGTGCAACAGACAATTAGAGAGAGTATTATCATATCTCTCCTCTCCCACCCACCTGAAAACCTCATGTTTCCCATGGGAAGTCTGATCCTGACTGATCCTGACTCTGGAGAAACAGCAGTTAAAGGCACAAGAACCCAGCTTTTCCCAATGCCAATCCGAAACCAAAACCTAGGCTGCTATCTGTTACCTCTTACCTGGGAGTAAGCCCCATTAAACACACGAAGAGATTTTTGAAGTAGAAGCACCTTAATGGATGCATGGACAACAGTTCCTGTGCTCCGGGTCCAAAAAGATTGGTGACCATATTCTCAAGAACCATGTGATTTACTGATTCATCAGAACTCATGTTTTTCTCTACAGCCAAGGTGACAGAAATCCTACATTTAAGACAGGAGCTGGTTCTCCCAAGAAATCTCAGATTGCCGCAGCAGGGTTTAAAGCAAAAAGGCAGCTACCATATAATTACGTCAATTATGAACAATAACATCATACAAGATGAATGTGGGTTGGGTTATAGATGTCTCATCACACAATCTGTCAATGTTATAAAGAAAAAGAGACACTTTCAGAAGGCAAGTCTAGGCAGCCTCTTTCTATGGTGGGCAGCGTGGGAACACAGAAGGGCGGGCATCAGAAGCTGCGAGGGGAGAAGCCTTGCAAAAGCAAATTAAATATACATTAATATTCTTTCTATTTTTGCTATTGGAAAGAAAAATAGCATAAGATTCATCTAAGTTGTACTTTAGATGCACTGAAATCAGTGGACAAGTCCATTGGTTTCAAGGGGTTTAGTCCTGAATATGACTAAAATTGGATCTCACCCATCGCCTTACACCAACCACTTACACAAAAAAGGACTGCTTAAGAGAGAGAAAGAAAAGGAAGAAAAGAGAGCACAAAAAGAACCAGAAACTGCTTCTAGATGTGAACCATAAGAAAAATACTATGCATCAAATCACAGGCGGAGAACCTCTGGCCCACCGGCGTAATGAGGCCTGCCAGGTGTCCCACAAGGTTATTTTCCCAAGCCGCGCCTACCTGTGGTGTCAGGCATGGGACAGGTAAAGGCACAGCTGTCCTGGTCTCCTAATGGTACTATTGATTCCACATACTGAAATGACAGAAGAGGGCCCAATAGCAAAATATAACCTGCCTGTATACGCTTGAGGATCAACATCCAGAATTTTAAAATCTTTGGACATGTCTGCTTGGATCGCATTGTATCTCCAAAAAGTACCAGCAGCCCTGAGGACAGCCTTAGCAGCATAAGATGCCTTCAAAATAACAGTTTATAAAAGCTTTCTTTTATATTTGCACTTAACGGCCTTCGCTGCCACCACCATCTGTTCCTTATAATATAGCCCTTGCCATTCCACAAATGTTAATGTTATTGTTTATTTATTAAATTTATATCCTGCTGTTCCTTCCAGAAGGATCCCAGGGTGGCATTAATTGCGAAACTGTGTTTCAAATCCATTTCCAGTTCCTTCACAGAAGGAATTTAAGTCTCTTTCCCAGTTATCTTGGTAAGTGTTTTTTTTTTTAAAATCTCATTGTATGGTCTGAAGCTGCAAGAGGTCACCCCCTTCTTGAAGCTATTCTGGGTCTGGTCAGTGTCTGGATGGAACCACACTACATGCTGCCTTGGGTTCCATGATATAACAAAGGTGAAACATACATGCAAATAAACAAATAAAAGGTGAAGCCTAAATTTAAATCCAATAATGCTACCTCAGATTCAGAGATATAGCCATGGGGATGTGATAAATTACTATGGAAGATGAGGGCAAGGCTGTTGATGCCTTGTTCCTCACTCTCTCTTACACACGTACACCCAAGGTTGTGTTCCTGGTTGTTCATCTGCTGTGTCCACTGTCTTGTGTGTGCTGTTGTTTAATGCCAGATTAGTACACAAAAAGACCACAACTATCCATGATTTGATCATGCATGAGATTGCAAATCTGCTTGTATTACCGAGACCTGGGTGGGAGAGCTGTGAGGAGCTGATCTGACCCAGCTTTGCCCACCTGGATACTCAGTACAGCATCGGCACAAGCTGCATGGATGGGGTGGGAGAGGAGTTGCTAATGGAGAACTTCCATCTCTGTCACCAGGAAACCACATTGCTTTGGAGCTGGCTGTGAGGGCCTGTAACCCACTGGTGTAAATAACTTTAACAAGCTGCACATGCACACTGGGAGAGTTGAGGCAGGAAGTAGCCACCAATTATGAGCAGCTAGCTTACATTACCTCAGCACAGTTACTATGATGCCTGTTGTCTCCTTTCTGAACCCTTGGAAACAGGCTGGCAATAAGGTTTATTTTAAATACGTATTTATATTTCAAAATTAAAATAATTACAAGCCCTTATAGAAAGTTATAGTTTTGAGGAACTTCACAAATCAGTTTAAATATAAATACATATTTAAAATAAACTTCATTGCCAACCTAAGGTTTTAGGGCCTACAGAAAGAAGACAACAGGCATCATCCTAACAGCTTTGAGGTAATATAAGCTAGTTGTCCATAATGGTGGCAGTTTCCTGCCTCAGCTTACCCACTGAGCAGGTGCAACCTTGTTAAAGTTATATACACCAGTGGGTTACATTCTCCCCTGCTAAACTACTGACATCCCTACAGTTGATAAAAATGATCACTTTTAACTGATTACACAAATGTGCTCCCCGTCAATAGTTTAGAACAATACTGACAGGATCTGGATCTTGCAGGACAATCACAAAGTCTAAAACATAATCTTTAAATTTAATATATTTGGTTCACATTCTTCCTGTCCTATGAGATTCTAAAGGCATTTCTGGTATTTCTGTATATGAAGTTTCTTTACTTTCATTGGGGTACTTTAATAGATCATCTGATCTGTTCTCCAGTTGTCTTTCCAAAGAAGGTGAAAATCTCCTGGGCTCAAACTTCCCTGCTAAAGAGTTAAGTTGAAACCTAGATTCAGTCTGTGATTATTCCTCTGTTTGAATCAGTACTTCATCAGATCCTCTGTGTCTGTTTACGCTGCCAACTGGAGCGGATTCCACAGGTGTACTTTCTGAAGGGTTATGAGCGGTAATAAAGCCACAGGGCCTCAATATAACCCCATTAACTGTTCTTATGGGACCCTCTCCAGTCTTCACATACTTTGTAAATAGGTGGATCTCCCTTATAATATGTTCCAATATTATCCAATATTATACGTACCAGTGGTTCACCAGGCTCCAGAATGGATGTGACCACTTTGGCATCTCACCTTTGTTTATTACCCAGTTTATGTTTTTCATCTTCTTTAGCAGCAAGATCATAGGTATATGGCAGTGTATGTCTTAAACCCTTAACATGATATATTACTCCACCCCATCTTTTTTCTTTAATTTCAAAACACAAATCAATAGGCAATAAAGGCTGTCTGCCAAACATCAAATAATATGGGGACTCTCCAATTATGTCATGTCTAGTCAGAGCTTGGAAGATTACTTTTAAAAAGTAATAAATTACAGTTACAATTACTTGGCAAAAAAGTAGTAATTACAGTTACAATTACAATTGCTCTGAAAGTAACTGATTACTTTACTTTTTCTCAAAAGTAATCACTACAATTACATGTCAGTTACTTTTTAGAAAAAATGCCTACAAGGTGCTGGCCTTGGCTGCTTCACATCTAAGTAGCCTAAAACAATATTAAAACTAAACACACACAAACAGGGGGTAGTAGAAGGGTTCGAATCCCCACATAGCCATGAAGCTCACTGGGTGACCTTGGGCCAGTCACTGCCTCTCATGAAAACCCTATTCATAGGGTCACCATAAGTCAGAATCAACTTGAAGGCAGTACATTTATTTTTTTATTTTGAAGAAGATGATTATGATAATGCAGCATTTCAAATTAATTCTGTATGACAAGCATTCCATGCCAAGCTTGGAAAACCAAGGAGGAGGTATAAAATGTAGGCAAAAATACTTTTGACAAAATGCCATTTATCCTTTATATCTATATCTATAATTAACAATACAGCTGAATGATGTATGTAAAGTATTTTTTCTCTTTCCCTTTTTTATTAATATTTTAGTACTACTGCTAAAGTTCTGATGAAAGAATAAAGCATTCATTAGCCACATTCAAATGGTTAGAACGCATCACATAAATTCCACTGAAGTTGGAGTTTTTGCCATAGAAAATGAAAAAACATATAACCTATGATAGCCCAACAGACAATCAGAACTAATATAAAACCCTATTGCTTCTCATTTGCAAACGTTGCAAGATCTAAGGTAACTCTAGATCATGTGAGTTCAGGTGATGCATGTTATGTAAATTTGTATAGATATTAGCAGAGATTGTCAACAGTCTGAGATGTGTGTGTGCCAATGTGTGCGTTTACCTAAGTGGCAGGCTTTTACCCTGCACTGAGATCACTGAGACTTAAGACTTAGTAAAATAAGAAAAGCTATTTTATTTATAGAAATACATAGTAGATAGGAAAGGCATACCTAGTTCTAACTAACTTGGAGGCGCAACACTCAGGTTTGGGAGTTGCCCTCCTGGCTCAGGAGGGAGAGAGCAGAGACAAAGGTGTCTCCTCTCTCTTGGATTACTTTATTGCTTAACTGCATTCTGTGTTTGCCTCTGTAATTCTCACTTTTTTTTACCCACTGTTTGAATGTCTTTTGGGAATGCCTACTGATTATTTGTTATCATTTTGGGCTGATTACCTTCAGCTATTATCTCACCAAAGTTGCATACACATGACAGATTTAAAGCACATTTCCACCACCACCCCAAAAAAGAATCCTGGGAACTGTAGTTTGTTATGGGTGCTGGGAATTGTAGCTCTGTGAGGAGTAAACTACAGTCCCCAAGATTCTTGGGGAAAAGCCGTGTGCTTACATGTATGGTGTCTACTGGGAGACTTGCGAATTGATTCTATACTCCCAGAAGTAAATCCTATTTACTGCTATGGGAATTACTTCCAAGTAAGTATTCCTGGAATTGCAGCCTTTAGGTCATGCTTAATAGCCACCTTGTATCAAACTGAACAGTTTCCAATCAGATTTAAATACTAACCACTTAAACAGGTCAGAGTGTCATTCCCTCTATTTCTGAAGCTCAGGCTGGAAGTGTTGTTGCTTATGTAGCCATGGTATCACCATCCATACCACACATAATAAGGAGTATTAGTGGGCAAGAGGGAACCCCAAGTGTTGCAGTATACAAAAAAGTGAGAGAGAAAACAGAAAGGGGATGACTCCCAAAACAGCCCAAATGAGTACTGAGCATGCTCTGTTATGAAATGCTCAGTGGCTGTGTGAGTGAGTGAGTGTGTGTGTGTGTGTGTGAGAGAGAGATGTCTCAGCTAACAGAAAATTATAGAATAGTAGAGTTGGAAGGAACCTTTAAGGTCATCGAGTCCGCACCCCTGCTCAATGCAGGAATCCAGGTTAAAGCACACCTGACAGGCCAATTCCCCCCACAGAACTCCAGTCACAGAATTGTCTGAGAAAAGGGGCTGACTGTTAAACCACTCTGGACATTGGAGCTCTGTCCGGAGAATAGGAGTCTCCTAATAACACTCAGCACCCGTCACAAACTACACTTGCCAGGATTCTTTGGGGAAGTCATGACTGTTTAAAGTGGCATAAATGTCTGGCGTGGGTGTGGCCAGAAGGTCATCCAGTGAGTTCATAGTTGTGGTAAGATATGAACTCAGAACGTCCCAGCTGCACTCAGCATGGAACTACACTTTCAGCAGCAAATACCAGAAAACCAACTAAATGTGTGCTGTCAATGTGCAAAGCATTTGCTGGGGTGCATTTGGGTAGGTGAAGCAGGAGATAGATGGAAGGGGCTGTTTTCCATGCCTGCCACTTTACCAGTGCAATGCCCCATGTTTTTCCTTATTGACCTCCATCAGCTAGGGAAAAGTGGCCAGGGAAGGGGTTGCAGATAAAAAGTTTCAGCAGCAAATTACTCCCTCTCATCACTTCTCCCTAACAAAATGCCCCCCACATCAGTAGCAGACACCAGCAGGAAAGTTCTTTTTTGAGTTGTAATTCAGCTCTCATTCTGTTAATTCCCAAACTACACCAGTTGTCATTTTGACCTACATGCATAGGGAGAAACACAGTGTAAAGGGTGTGCACAAGGAGGAGGGGATGACAAAGGATTTAGGACTTAAAGATTTAATATTCCATAAGTAGAAAAAAATACCCTATGCAAATGTCTATATTATTGCAGAAAAGTTCAGTTCTACATGTTTGCCATCTTTTCCTCAAGCACAACTGTTTTTGAGATAACAGTCTTATTCTCTCTTGCCCTTCACCAAAAAGCCATGTTAGTTGTCCAGTATGTGAAATGACTGCAAGCAGGTGCAGCCCAAGACATTTTGCTACTTGAAGCAGAAGAGCAAATGGTGCCCTGCCCCCAAGTCAAGGTCATAGTACCATAGCTTGAAAAGTTATGTTGGCATTTGAGGCAGAAAATCTCACAAGTACCTCTTCCTGACAGTAAATATACAACAACCAAAAATTAAAATAGCTAATAATTTGTTGCATGGTGCCCCAAATTAGTTGCTTGGGGTAGTCATCTCTTGTTGCCTAGTGAGAGTCGCTCTATGAGAGGCACATAACTGAAGCAAAACACACAAACAGAAGTATGAGACTGCACCTACCTCCTAGTCTCTTGCCAGTTCCCAATTTTCACCCTCTCTGGAGGGGTGCAAGGACAAGCGGAGGGGATGCAAAGAGGGTGCAAGGACAAGCAGGGGGATGCAAAGAGGGTGTAAGGACAAGCTGAGGGGATGCAAAGAGAGTGCAAGGACAAGCAGAGGGGATGCAAAGAGAGTGCAAGGACAAGCAGAGGGGATGCAAAGAGGGTGCAACAACAAGCAGAGAGGATGCAAAGAGAGTGCAAGGACAAGCAGAGGGGATGCAAAGAGGGTGCAAGGACAAGCTGAGGGGATGCAAAGAGAGTGCAAGGACAAGCGGAGGGGATGCAAAGAGAGTGCAAGGACAAGCGGAGGGGATGCAAAGAGAGTGCAAGGACAAGCGGAGGGGATGCAAAGAGGGTGCAAGGACAAGCTGAGGGGATGCAAAGAGAGTGCAAGGACAAGCAGAGGAGATGCAAAGAGAGTGCAAGGACAAGCAGAGGGAATGCAAAGTGGGTGCAAGGACAAGCTGAGGGGATGCAAGGACAAGCAGGGTGTGCCAGAAAGAGCAGAGGGGGTGGGCGAGCAGGCTGAGGGAGGCAGGTCGAGCGGGGGGGCAGGGAGAGTAGGCTGGAAAGGGTAACACATACACTCACCTCCACAGCTCTTCACTTCCATTCTGCTGCTTCTGCCTTCTACTCCTCATTGCCCTCCAGCTCTGTCTGTCTCTCCACTTCCTCCCTCGTGCCTCCTTAGAGCACGAGGAAGAGCTAAACAGCGCAGAAGCCCAGTTTGAGGCACATATCTTTCCTCCACCATTCCACCAATCACAGCAGCAGATGATTTCCCCTGCTTCCCCCCCAGTAACGTCCAAATGTAACGCAAAAAAGTTACATTTGCAGCTCAAAAGTAATGAAATTACCACTCGTTCTGTTACATACAAAATGTAACGAAGTTACCCACTCGTTATGCAAAATAGTAACAAATTACAAGTAACTCGTTATTTCTAACGAGTTACTTCCAAGCTCTGAGTGGCTTTTGATACCATTCATCATGGTATCCTTCTAGGCCGACTTGGTGAGATGGGTATTGGAGGCACTGTTTTACAGTGGTTCTGATCCTATCTCCAGGATTGCTCTCAGATAATAGCATTGGGTGACTATCTTTCGGCCCCCTGGCAGTTGTGCTGTGGGGTCCCGCAGGGCACCATCTTGTCCCCCATGTGGTTTAACATCTATATGAAGCCCTTGGGAGCTGTCATCAGGAGATTTGGGGCAAGGTGTCAGCAGTATGCTGATGATACCCAGCTCTATTTCTTTGTAACATTTGGATCGGGAGAGGCCGTGCAAGCCTTTCACCGCTGCCTGGACTCGGTGGTGGGCTGGATGAGGGCCAATAAATGAAGCCTGAATCCTAGCAAGATGGAGGCACTGTGGATTGGTGGTTCCCGAGTCCAGATAATTGGTCAGTTGCCTGCTTTGGATAGGGTCATACTCCCTCTGAAAGAGCAGGTTCGTAGTCTGGGGGTGCTCCTGGATCCATCTTTGTCACTAGAGGCCCAGGTGACCTTCGTGGCTAGCAGTGCCTTTTACCAGTTTCAGCAGGTAAGACAGCTGCGGCCGTTTCTGGACCGGGATAACCTGACCACTGTTGTCCACACACTGGTAACCTCCAGGTTGGATTACTGAAATGCGTTCTATGTGGGGCTGTCCTTGAGGTTGGTCCAGAAACTGCAGCTGGTGCAAAATGCGGCGGCAAAGACAGCTCACTGGGACAAGGTATCACCAACATGTCACCCCGCTACTGAAAGAATTGCACTGGCTGCCCATTTGCTACCAGGCCAAGTTCAAGGTTCTGGTTTTGGTGTACAAATCGCTATACAGCTTCGGACCAGGATACCTGAAAGACCGTCTTACCCCTTATGTACCCAGTCAATCACTGCGCTCTGCAGGTGAGGGGCTCCTCCAGATACCACCTTATCAGGAGGTCCGTTCTGCACAACATAGGAAATGGACCGTTAGTGTGGCAGCACCTACCCTGTGGAATTCCCTCCCCTTAAATATTAGGCAGGCATCATCTTTGTTATCTCTTTGGTACCTTTTGAAGACTTTCCTCTTTCAACAAGCCTTTTAAGTTGAGACCTATCCCAGTCTGCATCTGTGTTGGAATTGCTTTTTAATATGCTTTTTTTTTAAAAAAAACAATGTTTTTTAACCCTTTTTAAAAGATGTTTTAAAAGCTTTTTTTAAAAAAATGTTTTTAAAGTTGTTTTGTTTTGGTGTATTTTAGGGTCTGTTTTTATGATGTTTGGATGTGTTTTTAGTGCTTCTGTTTGCCACCCTGGGCTCCTGCTGGGAGGAGGGGCGGGATATAAATAAATAAATAAAATAAAATATTCCACAGAAAGGAATGGGGAGAAAATGCCATCAAGGGATCTCTTAGAGATTCCCAGTCCCCCTCACAAAACTTCACTTCCTAAAGTTGCCTATGGAGGCAGAACTGGCTATTCAGTCCATTTATACCAATGGTGAACGTAAACCGATACTTTTTATTCATAACACAATGAAAAAGACAAAGGAGGCAAAAAGTAGAGCTCAAAGGTCAAAAGTATTTATTTCAGTATTATGCCAATTGAATTTTGTTTATGCCAATTGTTTATGCCAATTGAATCTTGTTTATGCCAATTGAATGCTGATTACAGCATGATTAGAACACATTTATAGAAACTTAACACCTAACCTAGCAAGTGACCTCTGCCGGATGCCCAGGGGAAGGCAAACAACCTCGAGGGGCTTTGGCCAATCTGCCCCGGAGGAAAATTCCTTCCCGACCCCAAAAGTGGCGATCAGCGCTACCCTGGGCACGTGGGGAAAAGGCCATAAACATGCACTCTTACTAACTGGTGTTGGCCTGACACGACCCTCTGTTTCCCACTTGTTACCGTGGATAATAATTATAGACTAAAGGCACTAAAGACTAAAGACTAAAGGCTACTCAGTATGAATTAATGTAAAATTCTGTGATATCCTTAAGGGGCATTCCAATGGGCAGGTGTAGAGTTGCCAAAGGGTGAGTTTCTTAATAACGTTACAGATATTTCTGCCTGAAGTGAGGATTTGAATCAAGAATCATGATAATAAGGATTGCAGGCATTCTCTCACACTTAGTCAAGAGTCCATGGCTGTAAATTTTAATAAGTCCCGTCTGGGATTCATTTCTCCTCGGGACCTAACAAGGAGTAGCTGTTACTTAAAGCTACCCCTGTTTTGACTTATACTCAAACTAATTACCTAGAAGGAACATGGCCCACATTCATAACAGATAGTAATTATGGATCAAGGGGACAAGAGTTCCTCAATATGAGTTAATATAGATTTCTATGGTTAAAAGGGTTAGACCTACTAGACCTAAGAGGTGGCCCCTGCCGGATGCCCAGAGGAAGGCAAAAAACCTCCAGGGATTGTGTGCAATTTGCCCCAGAGGAAAATTCCTTCCCGACCCCAAAAGTGGCGATCAGCGCTACCCTGGGCGCGTGGGCAAGGGCCTAAAGGAAACAACACAGCGGAAGGGGGTGAAAGTGGCCAGTGGGCCTCAAAGTAGGAGAAGAACACACACCCCTGTTGGAAGTGCAGGAGGCCAGTGGGCCTTGCAGTAACACAAGAAATCCCTTTGATTGGGATTGAAAGGCGGCCAGAGGACTTGGAAGGTAGAGGGGAAAAAACAACTTGGTGGGGGTGCAGGAGGCCAGTGGGCCTGGAAGGAAGAGAAGAGACCCCCTTGGTGCGGGTGCAGGAGGCCAGTGGGCCTGGAAAGAAGAGAAGAACCCCCTGTGATGGGGGTGCAGGAGACCAGTGGGCCTGGAAGGAGGAAAAGAAACCCCCTTGGTGAGGGTGCAGTAGGCCTGGAAGGAGGAAAAGACACCCCCTTGGTGGGGGTGCAGGAGGCCAGTGGGCCTGGAAGGAGGAAAAGAGACCCCCTTGGTGGGGGTGCAGGAGGCCAGTGGGCCTGGAAGGAAGAGAAGAGACCCCCTTGGTGGGGGTGCAGGAGGCCAGTGGGCCTGGAAGGAGGAGAAGAAACCCCCTTGGTGGGGGTGCAGGAGGCCAGTGGGCCTGGAAAGAAGAGAAGAGACCCCCTTGGTGGGGGTGCAGGAGGCCAGTGGGCCTGGAAGGAAGAGAAGAGACCCCCTTGGTGGGGGTGCAGGAGGCCAGTGGGCCTGGAAGGAAGAGAAGAGACCCCCTTGATGGGGGTGCAGGAGGCCAGTGGGCCTGGAAGGAAGAGAAGAAACCCCCTTGGTGGGGGTGCAGGAGGCCAGTGGGCCTGGAAGGAGGAGAAGAAACCCCCTTGGTGGGGGTGCAGGAGGCCAGTGGGCCTGGAATGAAGAGAAGAAACCCCCTTGGTGGGGGTGCAGGAGGCCAGTGGGCCTGGAAGGAAGAGAAGAAACCCTCTTGGTGGGGGTGCAGGAGGCCAGTGGGCCTGGAAGGAAGAGAAGAAACCCCCTTGGTGGGGGTGCAGGAGGCCAGTGGGCCTGGAAGGAGGAGAAGAAACCCCCTTGGTGGGGGTGCAGGAGGCCAGTGGGCCTGGAAGGAGGAGAAGAAACCCCCTTGGTGGGGGTGCAGGAGGCCAGTGGGCCTGGAAGGAAGAGAAGAAACCCCCTTGGTGGGGGTGCAGGAGGCCAGTGGGCCTGGAAGGAAGAGAAGAAACCCCCTTGGTGGGGGTGCAGGAGGCCAGTAGGCCTGGAAGGAAGAGAAGAAACCCCCTTGGTGAGGGTGCAGGAGGCCAGTGGGCCTGGAAGGAAGAGAAGAAACCCCCTTGGTGGGGGTGCAGGAGGCCAGTGGGCCTGAAAGGAAGAGAAGAAACCCCCTTGGTGGGGGTGCAGGAGGCCAGTGGGCCTGGAATGAAGAGAAGAGCCCCCTTGGTGGGGGTGCAGGAGGCCAGTGGGCCTGGAAGGAAGAGAAGAGACCCCCTTGGTGGGGGTGCAGGAGGCCAGTGGGCCTGGAAGGAAGAGAAGAGACCCCCTTGGTGGGGGTGCAGGAGGCCAGTGGGCCTGGAAGGAAGAGAAGAAACCCCCTTGGTGGGGGTGCAGGAGGCCAGTGGGCCTGGAATGAAGAGAAGAGACCCCCTTGGTGGGAGTGCAGGAGGCTAGTGGGCCTGGAAGGAAGAGAAGAGACCCCCTTGGTGGGGGTGCAGGAGGCCAGTGGGCCTGGAAGGAGGAGAAGAAACCCCCTTAGTGGGGGTGCAGGAGGCCAGTGGGCCTGGAAAGAAGAGAAGAGAAGAAACCCCCTTGGTGGGGGTGCAGGAGGCCAGTGGGCCTGGAAGGAGGAGAAGAAACCCCCTTAGTGGGGGTGCAGGAGGCCAGTGGGCCTGGAAGGAAGAGAAGAAACCCCCTTGGTGGGGGTGCAGGAGGCCAGTGGGCCTGGAAGGAAGAGAAGAAACCCCCTTGGTGGGGGTGCAGGAGGCCAGTGGGCCTGGAAGGAAGAGAAGAAACCCCCTTGGTGGGGGTGCAGGAGGCCAGTGGGCCTGGAAGGAGGAGAAGAAACCCCCTTGGTGGGGGTGCAGGAGGCCAGTGGGCCTGGAAGGAAGAGAAGAAACCCCCTTGGTGGGGGTGCAGGAGGCCAGTGGGCCTGGAAGGAAGAGAAGAAACCCCCTTGGTGGGGGTGCAGGAGGCCAGTGGGCCTGGAAGGAAGAGAAGAAACCCCCTTGGTGGGGGTGCAGGAGGCCAGTGGGCCTGGAAGGAGGAGAAGAACCCCCCTTGGTGGGGGTGCAGGAGGCCAGTGGGCCTGGAAGGAAGAGAAGAAACCCCCTTGGTGGGGGTGCAGGAGGCCAGTGGGCCTGGAAGGAAGAGAAGAAACCCCCTTGGTGGGGGTGCAGGAGGCCAGTGGGCCTGGAAGGAAGAGAAGAAACCCCCTTGGTGGGGGTGCAGGAGGCCAGTGGGCCTGGAAGGAAGAGAAGAGACCCCCTTGGTGGGGGTGCAGGAGGCCAGTGGGCCTGGAAGGAAGAGAAGAGACCCCCTTGGTGGGGGTGCAGGAGGCCAGTGGGCCTGGAATGAAGGGAAGAGACCCCCTTGGTGGGGGTGCAGGAGGCCAGTGGGCCTGGAAGGAAGAGAAGAAACCCCCTTGGTGGGGGTGCAGGAGGCCAGTGGGCCTGGAATGAAGAGAAGAGACCCCCTTGGTGGGAGTGCAGGAGGCCAGTGGGCCTGGAAGGAAGAGATAAAGCCCCCTTGGTGGGGGTGCAGGAGGCCAGTGGGCCTGGAAGGAAGAGAAGAAACCCCCTTGGTGGGGGTGCAGGAGGCCAGTGGGCCTGGAAGGAGGAGAAGAAACCCCCTTAGTGGGGGTGCAGGAGGCCAGTGGGCCTGGAAAGAAGAGAAGAGACCCCCTTGGTGGGGGTGCAGGAGGCCAGTGGGCCTGGAAGGAGGAGAAGAAACCCCCTTAGTGGGGGTGCAGGAGGCCAGTGGGCCTGGAAGAGAAGAAACCCCCTTGGTGGGGGTGCAGGAGGCCAGTGGGCCTGGAAGGAAGAGAAGAAACCCCCTTGGTGGGGGTGCAGGAGGCCAGTGGGCCTGGAAGGAGGAGAAGAGACCCCCTTGGTGGTGGTGCAGGAGGCCAGTGGGCCTTGAATTAAGAGATGCAGCCCCCATTGGGTGGGGGTTCAAGGAGGCCAGTGGGCCTGGAAGAGTTGGAATGGGAGACAAGAAGATTTACTTACCTGAAGCAGTGGGAGCTAAGAGATGTAATCCTTTTCTTCCTCTCACTGACTCTGTGGTCACTTGTTGGTTGGGTAGGTGAGTGCTGCTCCTCCTCCTCAGACCACATTTCCTTGTCTTCGTTTTCCCTTCGTGTTGTTAGGACCTTGCTTCGACATGCACCTTGCATCTCAGAGAAGACGTCTATCCAAGGCTGTTATCAATGATAGCTCTATATTCCCTTGATAAACCATGGAGTATATCCCACTAACATAGATCCCTTGCTTATTGCCCTCAACTGTTCTAGAAGGACAGCCCAAAACTAAGGTCTGCATCTCCTCTGGCTGCTCCACTGGGTGTGTGTGTGTGTGTGTGTGTGTGTCTGCAGTTCAGGTTCCTTGTCTGTCACCACCAGTGTGGGATGATGCTATTTCGTGTGTCCAGCTTGCCTGTCAAGCAGGGGGCGGGGGCTGAGGGGTACAGGTTGGGTGATTCTGCTGACAAATGTCAGGTGGTGGTTTCACCTTGCAAGGCTCTCCTTGGATGAAACAAACCCTGATGCCATCAATGCACTTACATTCGTGAGCAGGCAGAGGGTCCCGGGAGTTGGGGCCTCGCAAAGGAGGCATAGGCCAGCAGCCGTTGGCCACCTGCTTTCTTTCCTTCTGGCTACTGCTGATCAAATAAGATTTCAGATCCTGTGGGAGGAAACAGTACCTCAGAATCAGGAGGCTGCTTTGGACCACAGAGGAAGATGGCCACCGCCACCCAGCATGAGGTTGATCCCACGATCATAGATCCCTTGCTTGTTGTCCTCAAATGTTCTTAAAGGACTGTGTTCCTCCAGGTTATCCAACCCAAGATCTAACGTCTGCATTGGAGGCTCTCCCCCAGCTGTTCCGCCATGAGGGCCTTTGCAATGCAGAATCCCTGTCTGTCACCACCACAAATGTGCCTGCCAAGAAGGGGAGGGCTCCAGCGGTGAAGGTTGGGTGATTCTGCTGACAAAACAAAGGTCAGGCAGTGACTTCACCCTGCAAGGCTCTCCTTGGATGAAACAAACCCTGATGCCATCAATGCACTTACATTCGTGAGCAGGCAGAGGGTCCTGGGAGTTGGGGCCTCGCAAAGGAGGCCCCAAAGTATCAGACTTAAATGCTCTTTGAGGTCCTGATGGTGAAGACCATTGTTATCCCAGTGGGTCCATGATTCAGGAGAAGAGAAGATACACCAAGGAGAGAAAAGAGAGAACAGATTTTTAGCAATGGAGAAAATGCTTCAAGCCATATAAATGCAAGTCAGAACCCAAGACTAACAATTTACCTCCTTGCTAAGCTCTGTTTTATATTCTAGCACAGCTTCAAAAGTCATGTGAACAAATGAAGACTTCATCTCTTCTTTGAATTTCTTTTTTGCCTGTGTCGCCTCAGTTGCCTGAGCCTGGAACAGATGGGGGGGAAGGTGAGACAGAAGGTTGTAAATGTTGTTGCTGGGGCGGGGGTCTGGAGGACAAAGAATCATTCCAGAAGAGCCAGAATAGAAATGTGGGTGGCCCAATATATTCCAAATGGCCCTACATTTTCATGCATTGCCTCTGCGGTTCATATCATACGGAAAGCAGGATTGGACCAAGATGAAGGAGGTGTGAGAATTGGAGGGAGAAATATCAATAATTTAAGATATGCAGACGATACCATACTACTAGCAGAAACCAGTAATGATTTCAAACGAATGCTGATGAAAGTTAAAGAAGAAAGCACAAAAGCAGGACTACAGCTGAATGTCAAAAAGACTAAAGGAATGACAACAGAAGATTTATGTAACTTTACAGTTGACAATGAGGATATTGAACTTGTCAAGGATTATCAATACCTTGGCACAATCATTAACCAAAATGGAGACAATAGTCAAGAAATCAGAAGAAGGCTAGGACTGGTTAGGGCAGCTGTGAGAGAACTAGAAAAGGTCCTCAAATGTAAAGATGTATCACTGAACACCAAAGTCAGGATCATTCAGACCATGGTATTTCTGATCTCTTTGTATGGATGTGAAAGTTGGACAGTGAAAAAAGCTGGTAAGAGAAAAATAATCTCGTTTGAAATGTGGTGTTGGAGAAGAGCTTTGCGTATACCATGGACTGCAAAAAAGACCAATAATTGGGTGTTAGAACAAATTAAACCAGAACTGTCACTAGAAGCTAAAATGATGAGACTGAGGTTATCATACTTTGGAGACATCATGAGAAGACATGATTCGTTAGAAAAGACAATAATGCTGGGAAAAACAGAAGGAAGTAGAAAAAGAGGAAGGCCAAACAAGAGATGGATTGATTCCATAAAGGAAGGCACAGACCTGAACTTACAAGATCTGAACAGGGTGGTTCATGACAGATGCTCTTGGAGGTCACTGATTCATAGGGTTGCCATAAGTCGTAGTCGACTTGGAGGCACATAACAACAACAACAATACCTGATATGATGTTTAAAGTTAAGGCTCAGTAAGAAGGCCCTGGATGGGCCACCATACGAAACATCCTCTCCGCAGTCCAGCCCTTCCACGTGGCTGATGCTCCTGTGGCTGTCCCAGTCGCTGCTCTTCAAGGTTTCTGCGGTAACTGGAGAGGCAAAGAGCACAAACGGCTCCTCTGAAGGTTCCATGTGTTACCGGGGTAACCATAAACCCTTCCCCTGGAAATGTTCTACCTCGCAAGGAGGCCCAGGGAGCTCCAGATGCTTAGGGCCCCTGTGATTGTTACATCACCTCATCTGGCCAGCTGGATAGTCTGTAGCTGACGGGCGGCCTCCGCCAAGGGCTGGCGTGACTGGAGAAGAGACAAAGATGGAGACTGCCCTCTCCAGTCGTGTCCAGCTCTTCACGTATTAGTACAGTTACAGGCATGAACTAAAGGCCTATCAGCAATATGACTCAATTCTTTGATAAACTCAGATTGAAAAGTAGCACCTTGATCACTATGTATCCTTCTAGGGAACCCATAATGACTGATAAAGTTGTCCCACAACACAGTTTCATCTTGGTAGCCTGTGCATGTCTGATAAAATTCCTTACTCCTGCAGATTCTGTCTCTAAAGTTAAGACATCTATGCAAACTAATGGAGCAAAAGCTTGAATAAGCTGAGCTCCTTTGTTCTACTTTGCCTTTCCTTTTAATTCAGTGCTCACAAATCTGACATTTCTCCTCTACGGCTCTAGTCATTGTAGGCCAATAAAATCAGTCCCAAGCCATTTCTATAGTTTTTTTTCAAGTTTCAAGTGGCCCATGAATTCAATCTAATGCTCTAGTGCAATGAATGTAAGGAATTACCAGTTGGTCAATGGCCTCTCCTCTCCACTGTGCTTTCCTGTATAGGACTCCCTCAGAGAGGGAAAGTTTTGGCCAGTATAGTCTCATATGCTTCCTCTAAAGTAGGTTTACATCCAGTTTCCAAGAAATTAATCACATCTCTGTAACTTCTTCCAGTTTAAAGGGTGAGAATCAGAGGAATCTAGTCTTTCAGGCCAAGAGTCTGGATTCTCAAATGATGTTGGCAGCATCTCTACTAACCCTATGCTTCTATATAGGGTACTAGTATCCCTTCAGAATTATCTGCTATGTGTACATCATGAATTTGCATAATTTCTTTACAGACCTCATTGTTCCAGATATTCTTCTCTTCAGAGGTAGGCTGAGCTCAAGAAAGCATTCTAACAACATGCTCCTGTTGCTTTAAATTTTCGTTATCATCTAGGGGAGCTTTGTGTGGTCTTCTGGGCAATGCATTTGCATCCACACTTGCTGTTCCTGATTTACAAACAATATCAAAATTGTAAAGTGACAAAGCTGCCACCCACCTATGTCCAGCTGCATCCACTCTTGCAGTCTTTAGCACATACAGCAGGGGATTGTTTTTGGTCATCACTCTAAATTCTGCACCATATTAAAAAAAATTAAATTTATCACAAATAGCCCACTTTAAGGCAAGAAATTCTAATTTATGAATTGGATCACTGCATCACTAGAACTCAGTCCTCTAGTAGCATAAGTGATGAGGTTTTCTGGTACAGGGCAGCTCCTAGTCCAATCCATACTTGTATCAGTATAAATAATATATGGAAGTGTCCAGTCAGCAAATCCAAGAACTAGTGCAGTAGTGAGCGTCAGTTTTAAAATCTCAAAAGAATTTTAACAATTTTCATCCTATCTATCAGCGAGTATTTGTTTTCCATCTCATTTCTTCCCTTTTCCAGTGGGAAGTCCAGAGATTTCAATGGTCTTGCAATAACCGTTGGTTGTATCCAGAAATCCTAAAAATCTGTGCAGTTCTTTAATAGTAGTTGGTACTGGACATCTTGTAACAGCATCTGTTTTTTCTTTATTTGGGTGAATTCCATCCTGAGAGATAACATGTCTCAAATATTTTACAGAAGTCTGAAACAGTTCAACTTCAATCCATATGCTTGTAGTCATTTCAGAACTTTTAAGAGATGCTCTTCATGTTCCTCATGAGTGGCTGAGAAAATAATCAAATCATCCAAAAATGCCACTGTCTCAGTGAGATGCATGTTATGCATGACATGTTCCATCATCCTCTGGAAGGTAGCTGGAGCATTTGTGAACCCTTCGGGCATCCTCTGGAATTGCCAATTTCCAAAATGGTGAAGGCCATTTAGGGGCAATCACTTGGCTCGACTGGTATGTAATAATATCCATTTTTGAGGTCCAATATGGAAACCACGTTGCTCCTGCAAGTAAAGCAAATGTTTATTCCATTTGAGGTAATGGGTAAATAACTTTTTGAATCATGCTGTTGAGTTTTCTATAGTCCACCATTCACAGACAGCACCACTTGGGAAAGGCCCCTGACTGAGCAACAAGAAAGGGAGTTGCCCAAGCCATGCACTTCAGCAGCCATTGAGCATGGGCATGTATTGCTCTGATCACATGACACATGGTGGTGCTGCCATGGCGGCACTGCAGCATTTCTTCAAGTGGGCAGTGCGCATGCAGCTGTGAGCAGTGCCAAGGTGCTAGAGAACTTCCCTGCACCTCCTAAGCTAGCTTGACGCCCTCAGGTATGGTGGAGGAGATTGTTGAAGGAGGAATCAACTGCCTGTAAAGATGGCTTCTGTACCATAGGATTTATTCTTGTTTTATTTGATAAGGTTCCAGGGCAGATTGCAACCACAGCTTGGAAGTAATTTGTTACAAGTAACGAATTACTTGTAAATCATTACTTTGTTGAGGAACAAGTGGGTAATTCCTTTACATTTTGATTGTAATAGAACTAGGAGTAATTTTATTACTTTTGTGGAGTAATTGTAATGTTTCCAGCATTACTTTTGGGCGTTACTTGGGGGGTGGGAGTAGGGGAAGTCTTCTGCTCCTCTGATTTGTGGATGAAAATCATGTGCCTCAAACTGGGCATCTTCCCTCATGCTCTGTGGGTAGGTAGGAGGTGATGAGGGAGGAGGTGGAGAGGAGAAAACAATTGTTTAAAAAATGGATGGTGGTGGTGAAGAATGGAGTGGAGGGGAAAAGGAGCTGGAGGACAAGAACATGGATAAAGGAGGAGAAGGAGGCAGCAGCAGAATGGAGATAAAGAACTGTGGAGGTGAAAGATGACAACATGTGTGTGTGTGTGTACTGCGTTTGCACTTGGCACACAAAGTGGCCTCCACCACCCTCTCTGGCTACTGTGCTGCATTTGCAGTATTTTAACTTTTTTTGCATCTCAGGGGAAAATGTTTGCTTGGGTGAGTGTCCCTTAGTTGGTGGCATGACAGGAGGTGGTTAAGTGAGAGAGATTATGCTTGCTGAATGGTAGTTATTATCTTTATGGACTGGAATTAGTTTTTAAAATGAGTTAGGGTGTCTTTTCTAAAGCAAAATAAAACTGTTCCTTCACCGCCTCTACATGACCGGTCATGATCTTGTTTCTCTTCCACCAACGTTTGCAGAGGTGGGTCAAAACAATACCACACACAGAGATGTGTCACTTTGATAATAAAGATAAAAGGAAGGATTTAAAGATAAGCTACTGCTTTTAGTAGATTTTAATCCATGCCTACCAGACTTTTTTTTTAAGACAAAAAGTATAGCACAGTGGGGAGGACAGCCTGGCTGGGAGTCCAGAGTCTGTGAGTTCAACTCCCTGCTGTCTCCTGGGTGTCAAGAGCCAGCTAAAGATCACCCCCACAGTGAGTGGCTCAGGGGTTACATGTCCTGCCACCTGTGTAGCCGTGGGCAAGCTGCATAGTCCCAAGGAGCCCAGTCGCCCCCCAGCTAGCAGTTGCAGACAAGGAAGGGGCTGCCTTGTGCAGCTGTGGCAAGCTGAGCAGGCCCTAGCCAGCTAGAGAAGACTAGCCTCAGAGGGAGGCAATGGTAAACCCCCTCTGAATGCCGCTTACCATAAAACCCCTATTCATAGGGTAGCCATAAGTTGGAATTGAATTGAAGGCAGTCCATTTCCATTTCACCAGTTTTTAAAAAAATACCCAACTTTCCATATAAGAATTGTAGAGTTGGAAGCGCCATCGAGTCCAACCCCCAAGACTTTGATGTATGCAGGAAAGTCAAGGCAGTAGAACTAGCATAGACGGTTATGGTCTGAATGCATTCAGATAATGAATTCTGGTTTTAAAATGATGTGAAAATTAAGAAAAAAGTCCTGCTAGACTTTTCTTAGGTGCACAATTTAAAAGCTGGCCTCATTGCAATTTTGTCTCTTTGGTGAGCTCATTTTCTCTGCACCTTCACAAAATGTTTGACAGCAGTGAAAATGTGATTCAGTCATCCCAGGAAAGGATGAGAAACTGAAACAAATTGTGGTGACGAGATAAAATTCTTATTGACAAATTTAAAAGGAATATATATGTATAACTGGGACCATGTGGCATCCACCAGATAGTTCTTAAAATGTGAACTTGCTGATCTTCTAACAGAAATATACGACGTCTCCCTAAGATCAGCTTCCATACAGGAGGACTGGAAAGTGACCAATGTAACACTATTTGTTAAAAGAGTTCCAGGGAGCTCAGGGAAATTACAGGCCAGTAAAGGTAATGTCTATTCCAGGAAAAGTGGTACAGCATTACTACACATAAAATTACCAAGCACATAGAAGAACAAATCTTACTGAATAAGAACTAGCATGGCTTCTGCAACGGTAAGTCCTGTCTCAGAAACCTTTTAGAGTACTTTGAAAGTGTCAATAAATATTTGGATGGGGTGATCCAGTAGACATTGTTCGCCTAGATTTTCAGTTCTTCACCAAAGACTTCTCAGTAAGCTTAACTGTTATGGGACAAGAGGTCAAGTTCCCTTATGGATCGGAAACTGGTTAAAGAAGAGGAAGCAGAGAGTAGGAATAAATGGATAGTTCTCACAATGGAGGGATGCAACGTGGGGTCCCCCAAGGAGGACTTGTTAATTAACTTGTTTTTTAACTTGTTCATAAATGATCTGGAGTTATGGGTGAGCAGTCAGGTGGTAGCCAGGTTTGCTGATGACATCAAATTGATCAGGCTGGTAAAAGGGATTACAAGAATCTCTCCAAACTGGATGAATGAGTATTGAAATGTGAATGAGTATTGAAATGGCAAGTGCAGTTCAGTGTTAAGCAAGTGTAAAGTGATGCACTTTGGGGCAAAAAAGTTCCAGACTAGGAAAAGGTACAGAAAAGGGCAACCAAAAATTAACAAAGGGTTGGAGCAACTCCCCTATGAAGAAAAGTTAAAACATTTGAGACTTTTTAAGTTTGGAAGGGGTGGGGGAAGCACGCAATGGAGGGCATGATGGGGTAAATAAAATTATGATGTGGAGAAAGTAGATAGGGAGAAGTTTTTCTCCTTCTCTCACAGTACTAGAAGCTAGGGGCCATCCCATGATGCTGAATGACAGAATATTCAGGATAGGCAGATTCTGGGCAAACTTGGTGAGATGGGTAGTGATGTTACATCTTGTGGGAGTGAATTCCACTGTTTAACTACGTGCTGTGTGGAAAGGCCGATTTCTGGCCTAAATTGGCTGCTGGAGGAGGAGACAACCTTCAGAGGGATAACACCATTATATCCACTAAGTCTACTAAGCCAGGAAGGCTCACGGGGCAACCCTGGAGCCACCTTATATAGCAACCATTGTACAACAGGAAATGGCAGCATCCTTTTTTTGCAACAGAATAGACTTCTCAGAGGAATGGCACACAAGCCTTTTAAACTCGATTAAACTCGATTTTAGAGTCCAAAGAGGTAATCTTTAATTTTAAAGACATGGAAATGTCTGTGTTGGAGGCTTTGGATCTCAGTTTTCACCATGTGGATCAAAATCAAAGGCTTAAATGGGTTAAATTGGCAGCTTTTCATACCATTGACCATGGTATCCTTCTGGGCTGACTTGGTGAGATGGGTATTGGAGGCACTGTTTTCCAGTGGTTCCGATCCTACTTCCAGAAAATAGATTGGGTGATTCTCTTTTGGGCCCCTGGCAGTTGTGCTGTGGAGAAGAAGGTCCGGCCTCCCCCTTCCAATGCCCTGCAACATCCATGCATGCAACTGCCAGGAATAGAGAGATCAGCTCTTTGGAGGTTATACAAGGGTTGGAATCATTTTCTAATGACAGCAGTGCTGATGCTAGATGACATACCAACATCTGCCTTGTCATAGCTGAGATCTCTTCAGTGACAAGATTCCAAAATTGCTGGACCTTTGGACAGTTTCTCTGGCAGCACAGTTGCAGATAGGAAGCCCCCTCACCAGAATGTCACATATCTGGAACAGGCCTTTAGATTTCCAGTTCCTGAATTGGGTATACATCAGGATGGCAAAAGTCTGGATGATCTAAAATTGGGGTGAAAGGAGAGATTCCCAGGGCCAAGCTATCTTTCCACCTCCTCCATACCGTCAATGTCATTTTAAGAAAGGGACTGTCCAACTCACACAAGTCTGCCCAGGACAGCCTTAAGAATGGAAGAGCTTGAATAGACAGAGTGGAGGGGGAGGCGTTTCAACTGCCCCCAGGGAACCTCAGCGGAGCCCTTGATTATGCAAATGAAAGATTTTAATTGGAAGACCTCATAGTATAGTTTAAGTTTTGGCATTCCCAATATGCCCTTAATTCAAAGTCTGTATAGAGTCTTAAGAGTGGTTCTGCAACATTTCCCCTTGTGAATAAACTTATTTAACAGGCTCTGCCATCTTTTAAACCATTCAGCAGTGATGTGGATTAAAAAAGGTACAAAAAACTAGGCAATATGGACATTTTTATGGCTGCAACCCTACCCAGCCAGCTCAAATTTTACTTGCCCCAGTGCTGCAATTCAGATAGCATTGCTTAATGCATCTGCCCCAAATTCCTGAAGCGCAGTTGCTTTAAGTCTTTTGGAATGATGATCCCTAAGTATTTAAATCCACCATAGCAGAGAATACCCATAAACTGTATATAAACATTTATATTCATCAGATGGCATATTAATAAGCAACAGAACTGATTTAGTGCAATTGATTTCTAAGTCTGCCACTCTTTCAAACTCTTCCAACAAAGCTTTCAAGAGAGCAGTAGGTTGATGAGGGTTTTCAATAATTAGCAACATACCTTCTGCAACTAGGTTTATCTTATGTTCAGTGCCCTGGACTTTAATGCCTTGGATGTCCATATTTGAACGAATTGCTGTGGCAAGTGCCTCTATCATTATCACAAGTAGAGGGGTTGCAGACACCCAGTTTGTGCCTCTACCCAAACATATACCCAGAGAGTCAAATCCATTAACTGTAAGCATTGCCAGAGATGGGGAGTACAATTGGTTAATCAAGCCTAAGAATTTGATACCGAAGCCCAATTTGTAAATAATATTTTTTTAGGAAGCTCCATTCGACTCTGCTGAAAGCTTTAAAAGTGTCCAGAGAGAGCAATATGGCTGGAGCAGACCTTTGGCCGGCTTCATGCATAACATTGAGAAACTGCCTTATGGAATCCAAAATATTATGTGCCGGTATAAAAACAGTCTAGTCCAGGGATATGTGCTGCCCAATGAATACATTCAGCCTCTGTACCATAATTGCTGATAGCAGTTTGGTGTCTATATTTATCAATGCTAATAGGTCGATAGGAGTCCAACTGTGCAAAGTCTCTATCAGGGTTTGGCAGAAGTATTATCCTAGATGATCTCCAAGTCCCAACAATATAATCTCCCTCCAGAATGCTATTAAACAGTTTGGTTAGCCATGGCTTCAGCTTTCTCACTTAAGCCTTATAGAAAGTATCCATCCATTTCCCAAGCTTAAGCTATTTCACTGCATCCCCCACTTCCTCATTATAGGGCTGTTCAAAAAATCTGTGCCCACTGGACAAGGAGCTGCAGTCTTTCCAAACTGGCATTGATGGCGGTATCTGAAGGATTATCTGATGAGTACAATCAGACACGCTGATAGTTCCATTGCCTGATCAGAGAATTCCCCCTCCATTGTTCACAGTGCCCCTAATAGTATTCCTAGTGCTAGTAATCGCGATGCTTTGTTACCAAATTCAGAATACTTGCTTTTCAAACCATAGAAGCGCAGAGCTGGAAGAGACCTATAAGGCCATTGAGTCCAACCTCAATGCAGGAATCCAAATTAAAACATACGCAACAGGTGGCTAAGGCTGCGCAGCTGCCTCTTGAAGGCCTCCAATGGGTGAGAGTGGTATATACCCTCCCAATTATGAGCATTTGAAGCGCCACTTTTTTCGCTTGAAGGGCTTTGAGAGCATCTGTCTCTTTGAAGTGTCTGTCCAAGCTGTGAATTTCTGCCAGCAGTGGCCTTTCTTCTCACTCCCGCTCTTTGTTCTTCCTGCTCATCTTGCTGATACATTGGCCTCGTAGCATGGAATTCATCAAGTCCCATAGAGTTTGGATACTGATATCTGGAATGGCATTGTCCTTGAAGGAGAAGTTATTTGCTGTTAAGTGACACCTCATCAGCTTAAGATTAGCACTGAATGACCATCTGTATGTAGAATCATAGAATAGTAGAGTTGGAAGGGCCATCGAGTCCAACCCCCTGTTCAATGCAGGAATCCAAATGAAAGCATTCCAAACAGATGGCTGTCCAGGTGCCTCTTGAAGGCCTCCAGTGTTGGAGAGCCCACTACCTCTCTAGGTAATTGATTCCATTGTCATATGGCTCTGTTAGGAAGTTTTTCCTGATGTCCAGTAGAAATCTGGCTTCCTGCAACTTGAGCCCATTATTCCGTGGCCTGCACTCTGGGATGATTGAGAAGAGATCCCGGCCCTCCTCTGTGTGACAATCTTTCATGTACTTGAAGAGTATTACCATATCTCCCCTCAGTCTTCTTTTCTCCAGGCTAAACATGCCCGGTTCTTTCAGTCTCTCCTCACAGGGCTTTGTTTCCAGTCCCCTGATCATCCTTGTTGCCCTCCTCTGAACCTGTCTGTTTGTCTGCATCCTTCTTGAAGTGCGGAGACCAGAACTGGACGCAGTATTCAAGATGAGGTCTAACCAGTGCTGAATAGAGGGAAACTAATATTTCATGCGATTTGGAAACTGTACTTCTGTTAATGCAGCCTAATATAGCGTTTGCCTTTTATGCAGCAACATTGCACTGTTGGCTCATATTCACCTTGTGCTCAACGACAATTCCAAGATCCTCCTCACATGTTGTATTACTGAGCCAAGTATCCCCCATCTTATAACTATGCATTTGGTTTCTTTTTCTTAAGTGTAGAACTTTGCATTTATCTTTTGAATGTACTTTGAAGGACTGAGTCCAGTGACCAAATCAACTTGACTGGGGCATGGTTGGTTACCAACATTGTGCCCACCTCTACTAGCCATATCCTGGATCCAGAGTCACTAAACATGTAGTTGAGCCAATAGAAAAGTATACTCCCGAGATGCGGGATTTTGTTCTCTCCAAGAGTTCAGCAGGTCATGTTCAGAGAAATGTTCTGCCAAACCTTTGCCTTGGGAGCCACTAGATTTGACCTTTCCAGTCCTATCCAATTTTGCATCAAGTCTTAAAAGTCTGCAAAGAGGCAAGCAATTATTTGAGAAACCCATATTGTCCCTTGTTGGGTCAATAAAAGCTGCCCAGCACCAGTACTTTACCTTTAACAAATAAGAACCTACTCTCAAGGTCTGCAGTGTGGTCCCCTAATGAGAATGGGCTTTCCCCTCTATCAATATGGCCACTCCCCGATTTAGAGGAGCCTGGAGCGTACACTTGCTCTCCAATACAGGAGCCCTTCAGGAGTTTGAATTTAGGATTGTTATGCTGCTTAGTTTCTTGTAGAAGTATATCTGGGCTTTCTCTCTTAAGTAATCCCTCAGTTCTCACCCATTTAATCACATGCCCAAGACCATGAACACTGAGAGATACAACTTTTACTTCTGAGGTGCTCTTAGTCATAGTCATATTCAAAAGGGGCGCTCAGAGAAAAATATGATAACATAGCGAGGCCCAAGCAAGGTGAGGAGGGCAATGTGTTCTGAAAATGGGTTTCTGGAATATAAAGGAGAACAGTAACACACACAAAAGTGACAAACAGTCCTGAAGTAGAGCCAGCCACCATCTGGTGCAGTGGAGATCCACCTCTGTCTACTCAGGGTGTGTGTGTGTGTGCGCGCGCTCGTGTATATATATATATATATATAGCAGGGGTTCAAATGATGCCTCCATGCCCTCTCCTTCCATGGGATTTCAAATAAGGAAGGCAGAAATATAGGGTGATTAATAATCCATAATCACCCATAGCTAAAGTCATTTGGGAAGCAGGGAAAACATCATGGCTGAGACTGAGGGGTGACCCGACGCTCCCACCTGGCACCAGCACTTACGGTTGTCATGGTCCTCTGCTTCTGGCAATTCCATGCTGGCAGGGGTAGGAATTTGATCTTGCAAAAGGATTTCAGCCTGCCTTTCATCTCTTGCATTTAAGAACTTGCTTTCGTGTTGCACCACCAATTTAAAGGAGAATCCCCATTTGCATGAGATCCCTCCTTCCCTTAAGGCTGTGGTACAAGGATGAAACACCCGTCACCTCTGCAGTCTTTCAGGGCAGATAACTTGGAGTACTTCGACCCCTTGATGCCATGCTTCAACTCTCCAAAGTTGCACAGGGCTTTAAAGATACAGTCTTTCACCCGATACTGCTCAAACAGAATTACTATATCAAGCAGTATATCGTCTCCTCAAGGTCATGACCCAGGGACCCTATGCACTCTTTCAATGTCAGTAACCAACAGTGTGGGTTCCAGATTAAGTCTTAATGGCAGACAAAGGCAAGTAACCAAAAATGTGGCATTCCCCCCTTCCTATTGCTCAGGGACCCCAAGTAGGCGATTTACCCCCCTACAATTTCTATATGATTGTTCCTCAAGCTTTAGTACTCAGCTCTTTAAAGGATCATGAAGGGGATTATATGTCAGAGTTGGTTAGCTACATAATAAAACTTCTATTTAGGTATTCTCCACCCCACTTACAAAGGAGAGGCATACAGCAAAGTGTAGCAAACTCTAAGAACCCTGATGCCAAAAATGGAGTAAGTTAGTTGTTTGTGCAAAAGTGACAGCTGGGTTTTTGGGATCCATACTGGTAAGGTTTGGAATAAAAACAGAAGTTTTGGGACAGCCATCATTTTGCTAATGTTCCTTTCCCCCACCTATTTACATCCCTACTGACGTTACTCCAGATTTTTCCATAATTAATTTTATACAATTTATTAAAATTCTTAGTAACTTGAACTTCTAGGTATTAAAACCCATTATGACTTACTGGAATTTTCATTGCCCTGGAAAGCTGCATCTGAATGGGGGGTAGGATGTTGAAGCATAAGAAGTCTGATTTGCTAAAATTAGCTTTAAGACCTGCCACCTTCTCAAACGCAGCCAGTTCAAGTTTAAGATGAGTAGTGGATGCCATTGGTTATGACATGGTTATCACCATATCGTCTGCATACATTCCCAACAGATGACCAACCCCCTTTATCTCACCCCCCAATTTCTGGATGGGCCTGCAATCTACATGCCAAGGGTTCCAAGGCCAATACAAATAATAAAGGGGAAAGAGGACAACACAGTTTTGTTCCTCAGCACAAATCAATTAATTTGGAGTCCAGATTATTAACTCTAACTGTATCCTTGTGACTTGCAATATATTTTACTTAGAACTGCTATAAATCTGGGGTTGAATTTCATAACGTGGAGCACCTGAAGGAGGTAAGGCCATTCCATTCCAGTCAAAGGCTTTAAAAATATCAAGTGATGTAACTGCAAGGGGTGTCTTAGAGGTTTTTGGTAATATAAATTTATTATATTAAGAAGTCTTCATATTGGATCCAAGATTTGGTGGTGGGGAACAAAGCTGGCTTGGTCTATGTGTATAGATTTATTAATCATTACTTTAAGATACTTTAACATAGTTAACCAAAATAGCTGTGAAGTTTGTAATCTAAACTGAGAACAAGATGGGCCTGTATGAGTCCAACTTAGTGGGATCCTTGAAGGGTTTGGGCAGGTAGACAAATCTCTGACTGCATCCAGCAGCTTTCAAATATAATTTGGCATGCAAAGCTAAATTGTAAGCCTCTGGCCCTATTTACTTTTGACACTTTCAAGACCTTTGACTGCCTAGCTGATGACTCTTTTGAAACGGTTCTGGGTGAGGGAGAAGATACAGTTAGTTCTTTCTAAACTATATGGCAAGAGTGAATATAACAGACTATCATTATTTTGGGTCCCCTGACCCCCTTTTATTTATTCTTTCCCTAGAATCCTAGGCCATTAGTTTGAGGGGTGTCAGACCCCCACCTGCCATCTGGTCTCATAACGGATCTCTCCCACTGGCCCCAGCACAGGTCTCTCACGATCCCACTACTAGGCGCCACCACCTGACACTCTGTAACGCCATACTGCCCTGAGACTGTGCCTTAGTCTCCTCCTCAGATTGCTACGTAGTATCTGGGTGCACTTACAGGCCACAACCCTCCTGTATCTTTCTGCTTTCAAAGATTACAGCCCTGGGTTGCTTTGGACACCTGCTGCTGTTACACTATCCCTTCCCCGCTGCCACCATTGATACTGTTCCCAGCTTTGGTATTGCTCTGCCCACCCTTCTGGTCTGTAATATCCCAGCCAAGGATCAGGCGTGTTGTTGAACCGAAACTATTTCTTTAATAACACAAGGAATAAACAAGATTACTTTAAGTTCAGTCAACATGCGTGTGGCTACATATAAATTTTCTCTTTATATATCGTAGTCCTAAAACCTGCCTCACTACCCGCCCAAATCCAAAACCCAGAACCAACAACCAAGTAACTAACCGACCTCTTGCCAACTGTCATCCTCATTTATACCTTCAACCACCCAGCCACTCAGCCAATCACAACTCAGCATTCATCAACATTCCAACACATGTTCTCCCCTCTCCCAACTCTCTCTACGTGCCATATTTACACTACAAAACCCACACTTACCATAAATACTGTACAAATACAACAGGAGCATCACAAGGGGCAATCAAGACATTAAAGGGCATGCAAGTCATCCCATTTATTGAATCTTTTTGCAGATGATATTGGGGGGTTTTCCCCCTGACCGTAGGCATTCCCTCCAACTTCTGATTGTGAAAACTAACCGCTTTGGATCCCTTTCAGGGTTCCATATTAATTGCAGCAAAACTGAGTCCATGTTTTGGAATGTTAATCCTTGGGATGTGCTATTTGTGAGATGGTCTACTGATATCAGGATCTCTCCTCTGAGTCTTTGTTATTTAGGAGTGCAAGTCCCCTGTAATTTGAGTAGATTTTCTGTGGTAAGAAAAAAGATGAAGTGGTGGGAAAAATAGAATTACAATTTGAAAATGACACTGTGTGTAAATTTTCATGAAGGAGGCATGCAGATTGCACATTAAAAGTCTTTTTTGGAAGTACCTTCAGTTTAATATACTTTTTTTCTTTGTTTTTTTAAAGATAACCACAGTCTGTTTAAAATGAAAAACTGCTCAGGGAAAAATCGGTTTCTGACAGTCAGGTCCTACCCAATCCATCTGTGCACAACCAGCTTCTCTGAAAACATACTATAAAACTACAAAGATAACTACAAAAGGTCTTTATTGGAAAAAAGGCAGATAATAACATCTAAGGTTAAATGAAATTCTGACTTTTAATATTAAAATAACTTAAGGATGATAGCAAGCAGCTTCTTCTTTAGATAAATAAATCTACATTTTATTCAACAATCAAGAAAACCAAAAACTTGACAAATCAATCTATGTACTAAAAGGCCAGAGGTTTTAGAAGCATATATACAAACATGGTTAAACTAACATATTTGCAGCATGTAAACTAGACATGATATACAAATTGGGCATTTAATATATTTCCTACAAAATTAACATCAATATTGGTCCAAGTTCTTGGAAAAAAACTATATTCTTTTAAAGAAAATGAAAGTATTTCTCAAGAAAAAAAACTTAATTTAAGTCAAATTATATGCTCTAGTTATGGCATTAGTTGCATGATGAATCATAAACTTTTACTGGGGCATAAGAAAGTAGCTTTTATTTGTCTTCTTTAAACTTTGGTTTAATTTAAATTAAGCACTCCTCCATTACTTCTTGGACACCGAAATTCTGAATTTCAAAATGTGCACCCTCTTATTTTGACATAATTCTCTTTTAATTCAAATTCAAAATTACTTTGGTCTTTCCTTTGGATTCTTTTACGTTTAAGAGACATTGTGAATCTTCCAAATATTCTCCACAAAGGAGAAATGTAGAAGGTGAATTCTTGCTTTTTCATGAATGCAAATACTAATGAAACTGAAAGGAGAAAGTACAGGAAAAATCTTCAATAATATATTATGGCACAAATGATAGAAATGTTCCATCCCTGAAGGTATGTCGAACTATTGGTCTCTTTGGACTGGTGGACTGGCAGGAGCTCTCTCCAGGAACACAGGCAGAGGTGGGTCTCTTCCATCACCTGCTACCTGTCTCTTTTAACTGGAGATGCCTTCAGGGACCTTCTGCATCCTGAACTACAGCCCCTCCCTTAACTTGAAGGAGTTTGTTTCCATACTTGCCAAGGACAAGAGATAAAATGTTTAATTGCAGAATTGAAGCTTTCTGATTGCTTTCTTCTTAACAACTTCCATTTTTCAAAATAAAAGTTGGCAAGACAGAGCCCACCGAGCTGTGATAAAATTCTGCTTTTTTATGGAAAAACAGTGGAAGCACAATGGCTGCATTCTGGACAGGACAAACTTGGTCTTGCTAGAACTAAAATGTTCAGTATCTATACAACTATATGGAATGGTGTAGAAGACCCAAACATTTCTTAACAAGTGAAATTAAATACTCTGATCTAAAGAATGCCTTTAAAAAAAACAATAGGGTATGTACATATTTTAGATTTTGTGCTATTGACTGAAAATCAAGGCAATTTTGACAGGTTTGTCATTAAAATACTCAAAAGATGCTGGATAATGCAGACTTCCCCAACTTGGTGCCTTTCAGATGTTCTGGACTCCAATCCTATCAATCCCAGCCAGCAAGGATGATTTCATCGTAGGGAGGAAACAGGGAAGACTGTTAAATATAAAATGAATGAAGAATGTCATTTTTAGGATGGATTGGCCCCAATCCAGAGAATCACAAGATCAACGTATGCACAACGTTGAGTGTACAGCAGGGGTAACCAATGTTGTAGTCCAACTGTGTTGAGAGACAACTTCCCATCAGCCCCAGCCAGTATGGCCAATGTTCAGCAATGTGAACACAGTGTGTTATATTATTTGTTATAAAATATTTTTATTTCTACTTGGTTTCCAAGGAAGTCCACACATCACAAAATTCTCTGGAGAGGCTACGGGCAAAGACATTCACAACCAACAAACAATTAGAATGCCAGGATGACAAAGCAATTAGTGCCTCCCATCTTCTGCCACGTTTCCCAGGGCCATCTGCTACTGTTACTGAACTGTTCGAATTAGCTACTTTGGGGTGATTTCATGATGTCTAAATGTGGTGTGACCCCATATTCACTTGAGTCTGAAAAAAAAAGTTTTTTTGGGGGGTGGGGAATAGGATACCTGTCCAGGGCCTATTGGAAAACTGCTCTGTGCTTGTCAAAGGGTCACTCGTTTTCTAACGAAATTAGTGTGGAATGTCATGAACTAATTTTATGAAATTAGTGTGAAAATGCTGGGGATTTGATCATTAATAATCTGATCTCCAAAGTTGGACTTATCAAAGATTAGGTACAAAAATTCAGTATGGAGGGAACAATTCAACAGGACCTCTGGAAAAAGCAGGTCTTCAACCTGCATCTGAAACCACACCATACCACAAATCGACTGCCCTTTGAAACACCACAAAGACAACAACAACATATAATTGTACAATTTCAAAACAATCAGACTTTTGCATAGTCAGGAGGGCTGAGGTTATTAGCAGAAATGGGTGTAAAAACTATGAGAAGTGCCAAAATATACCAGAATTTGAGGACTTGAGAAGCCCCCTGGCTGTTCATCTTCTATGAAAATCTGACAAAACGCTTACTGCGTGCTTGATTCCTCCCTTCCACAAGGGGCTTCTTCCCCATCTCTCCTGCTGGTGCTGTATGGAAGTATAGTATATAGTTAAAGCACGGGAAAGTTTTTCCACATAGAATAACTTCCTTCTTTTGAGTCACCTTTAAAATCTGACCACCACTAAAAATCAATCTGCAAGAACCACTGAGCACCTCATATTGTGAGGTTATTTTTTAAATGCCTCAGGTCAGGATGCAATGAGACCCAAGATAGTGTAGAGAAAAAGGTAGTGTTTTATCTTCTTTCACTTGCAGCACTGCTGCGAGTGGTTAAAGATTCTTGCAAGGACCAAAACTACGACTGGGCAAATCTGTGCATACCACATTGAAAAAACCAACACGGCGGTCCTTTTACAATTAAATACGGGTGATGCATCATTTTTCAAGTACACAGTATCTTGGGAGGAATTATTTAGGCAAATGGAACGTAGGTGCATACTCTGAGAGGCACTCCTCTCTTTTTCAGTCTCGGAAGCAATAAATAAACTTGGCTGCTTTGTCTCTTAAAAAGAACTTGACAAGTCATCTGTTGAGATCTCCCACCAAAATGGTCTCACTCTGGTTGTGATCTGATGAGAAGGGAAATGCCTCAGAGCTCTGTAATGTGCATTGGGTATCCAGAGGGAGGGTGTGATGGCACTTGCATACCGAGGCGTCTAATATGACAAGTGTGGCAAAGCAGGTGCCCTTCTAAAGGATAGCAACGTCGACCTTCTTCGTCATTGAGCTGGAGTCCACAGTCCTAATAGAAACAAGAGCAGACATGCGTTTTAACCAGTGGGTCTAGGGGACAATGTGGGGAAACACACATAAAAAGAATTACACTCCAGATAATAAAAAATGGAGAAGGCCAAACTGACGCTTCCTCCTTTGTGTCTTTGGTCAAAAGGAACAAGCTGATTCTCTTGGTTGAGATTTGGAGCCACAGAACCCCCAGATATGGAAGGGTGAGACAAACCCCTAATCTTTGTACATCCATGCAATCTGGAAGGAAGAGGAGCTGATGGCAGGTGGAATAACAAGTGCAGAAGTGTGTGCCACTGGGGCACATTTCAATTCAAAGCCAATAAGGACAAAATGCACTGGGACCTATTTCTAAGTAAGTACTGAAAATAATGTGCGTTGAGCAACTGTGAGAAGGCACAGTTGCACAGGTGATCCTGGCAAATTAAGTGCTTAATGTCCAACCCTGTGTGATCACATAACTACATGCTCAAAAAGAACGTTTAAGGTATGCGCAAAAGGGAATGTGTGAGGCAACCTTGAAACTTTGGTTTCTACAGACTTCCAATCTATTTCCAAGTACAATTCAATTTGCTGTGGCTTACCTTTAAAAACCTACACAGCTTGGGACATTGATAAGAACGTAAGAAGGGCCTGCTGAATCAGGCCAATGGCCCATCAAGGCAGTGTTTACCCTTGCAGAAGCCATGCTGGTTCTGCTTCAGCAAGCATTACATAGAATAAAAGTGTCAAGAGCATTATCACAGCCCCCACTGGAGGATTTGTAGTGCTGAATCACAATCCTGGATTTGCATGAAGTCAGGGTGGGGTAGGGCAGCAAATGAGAAGGCAGGCTGCACAACAGGCAGTGGACATGGCATGGGAGTGAGAAGGAAATGGCACTTACAAAGGAAAAGTGTTGGTTTAAAATAACAAGAGCCTCTTGTATCAGCTCCTGGCTGGGTCATGGGGCATAAAAGCCTGGCAGCCTTTGGATCTGCCGATGCCGGCGTCACCACTGAATGGGCAACACCAAAGGGGATCATCCCTTGGCGAGTCCCTCACAGAGTCCTGAGAGTGAGGGCTACTCCTTGGTAATGGGGAGGGTGTAAGGTACATGTGTGATTCCTGCACAGGGTTAGATAAGCCTGTGCAGTGAAGTGTGTGGTAGGAAGAAGTTACCAGATGCCTTCCGAGTGAGAATCTACAACTGGCAGAAGACTGGTCCTCCCTGGTTGTGAGATTGGGGGGGGATAGATGTGCCCTGTGTGAAAAGTATTGCATGGTGTAGGTCTAGTAATACTGTTCCCAATTCTCTCAGAGGCCGACTGGGATAACTGGTTCTGATAGCTTTTGTTAGTGGACTGTTGTCTATATTATGAGTTTTGGACTTGGGAAGGAGGGACATGGGTGATGCCACCCCAACTTTAGTGACCATTGCTATAGAAAAGTATAACTATGGGGAGGCGATGGGCCACCATGGAAGACGAGGGCAAAACTATCTATGCCTTGTTCCTCACTCCCACTCCTCCCATGGACAGGTTCTTGGTTGCTCATTTGCTGTGCCCACTGGCCTGTGTGTGCTATTGTTTAATACCAGCTCAGTACACCATAAGACCACATTCATCGGATGCTGATTTGGTGCACATTAAAAAGACCTGGGTGGGTGAGCTGGGAGTTGATGTGACCCAGCTTTGCCCACCTGGATACTCGGTGCAACACCAGCACAGGCTTGCAGGGACGGGGAGAGGGGTTGTTGTCTGCAGAACTTCCATCTCTGTCACCAGGAAACCACTCTGTCTTGGAGCTGGCTGTGAGGGCCTGCACCTGGTGTTGGCCAAGGAGACAGTAAACTAAGGTTGTTGCTGGTGTACCATCCACCCTGCTGCCCAGAGCTTCTCTGACTGAGCTGGGGGAGGCTGTCTTGGCTGTGGTATTGGAGGAGCCCAGAACAATAGTCCTGAGTGATTTTAATGTCCATGATGAGGCTGCCTCTAGTGTTCTGGCTTGGACTTCATTGCCTCCATCATGACCATGAGACTGTCACAAGATGTCACCATCTAACACATAGGGCAGGGCACACCCTCAATTTGTTTTTGCTCCAGATGGAGGAAAGGGTGGTCTGGAGATGAGGGGATAGATGCCACCCCATCGTTGTGGTCAGACCAAAAATTTAGTCTTACAGCTCCAATCCTAACCTGAATGGGTGGTGGAGAGATTAAGATGGTCCGCCCCTGTAGACTAATGGAATCCACTGGATTCCTGAATGCCATGGGTGTGTTTCCAGTAGATTGAGTAGGTGACCCTGTTGAAGCCTTTGTCATGCAGTGGAACAGCGAGGCGCGTTGGGCTCTTGACACGGTTGCCCCCAAGCGCCCTCTCCGGCACTGTGGAGCCTGGCTTGCACCTTGGTACACCACTGAGCTAAGGGCAATGAAACAGGCTGGACAACAGGTAGAGCGCAAGTGGCGAAAGACATGCTGTGAGGCTGATCAGGCATGAGTAAAACATCAAACCATGCCTACTGTGTGGCAGTGAGGGTGACGAAGAAGGCCCACTTCTCGGCCTCATCACACCCTCAAGCAGCCATTCAGTGGAGCCTTTTCATATTGTCAGGAGTCTTTTAACATCAACTCCAGGAAATAGAGTTTTAGTCCCTTCGAAAGCCCACTGTGAATTGCTTGCAAGGCAATTGAGGGTAAAGTTGTTCGCCTCTGTAGCAATCTTGATGCCCCATCTACATTTACTGTAGTGAGATATTCAGTGCAATGTCTGGTGCAACTTCTTGGGATCAGTTTCAGTTGATGTGACCTGATGGCACAGATAAGGTGCTTGCGACAATGTGGCCAGCGATGCATCCTCTCAACCCTTTCCCTTCTTGACTTATTAAAGCTTGCTGATGGGATATATCAGAGTGGCTCCAGGGTGTGGTCAATGCATCTCTGAGAGAGGAAGTGGTCCCAGCCACCTGAAAGAGGCAGTGATCTGACTGCTCTGGAAAAAGCCCACTCTGGACTCATTGGTTTGTGGCAACTACTGCCCGGTCACAAATACTCCCTTTTTAAAGGAGGTGATTGAGATGGTTGTGGTGCAGCAAGTACTCTTGGATGAAACATATTATCTTGACCCATTCCGATCTGGGTTCAGGCCTGGTCATGGGACTGAATTGGCCTTGGCTGCCCTGATGGATGACCTTTAGTGGGAGAAGGACAGGGGGAGCACAACCTTGTTATTCTTATTTGATCTCTCACTGCTTTAGACAACATTCTCCACAGTATCCTTTTGGGCCGACTTGGTGAGGCACTGTTTTACAGTGGTTCCGATCCTATCTCCAAAGTTGTTTTCAGAGAATAGCATTGAGTGATTGTCTTTGGACCCATTGTCAGTTGTGTTGTGGGGTGCCGCAGGGTACCCTCTTGTCCCCCGTGCTGTTTAACATCTATATGAAGCCCATGGGACAAGTCATCAAGATATTTGGGTTGAGGTGTCAGCAGCACGTGCTGCTGATACCCATGTCTATTTCTCTGTAACATCTGAATTGAGAAAGGCAGTGCCTGGACTCGGTGGTGAGGTGGATGAGGGCCGATAAACTGAGTCTGAATCCTAGCAAGATGGAGATGCTGTGGGTTGGAGGTTCCAGAATTCGGATAATTGGTCAGTTGCCTGCTTGGGATGGGGTTGTACTCCCTCTGAAAGAGCAGGTCCGTAGTCTGGGGGTGCTGCTAGATCCATCTTTGTCGCTACAGACCCAGATGACCTCCATGGCTAGGAATGCCTTTCATCAGCTTCGGACGGTAAGACAGCTGCGGCCATTTCTGGACAAGGATAGCCTGAATAAATAGGACTGAAGGTAGAGCCTGACACTGATTTTATGCCTTCTATGTTAAATTTTACCCTTGTAGTCCCCTTTATCACCATATGTGTGTGTGTATATGTATGTAATATATATATATATATATATAGCATTTTATGTATTTTAATTGTATTTTATGTATTTTAATGGTTTTGTGATTTTATTGTTTACAATTTTATTATGTACGTGTTAGATTTTATTATTGTAAGCCACCCTGAATGCCCTATTATAGGGTAGAAGGGCAGGATAGAAATATTTTAAATAAATAAATCACTGATAACTTTCAGGCTGGATTACTATAATGCACTTTATATGGTGCTGCCCTCAAGATTAGTCTGGAAGCTGAAGCTGCAACAAATTGTGGTGGCACGACTGCTCATTGGAGCAGGGTATCATCAACATGTTACCCCTCTGCTGAAAGAATTGCACTGGCTGCCCATTAACTACCGGGCCAAGTTCAAGGTTCTAATTTTGGTGTATAAAGCCCTACACAGGATACCTGAAAGATCATCTTACTCTTTATATACCCAGTCAATCACTGTGCTCTGCAGGAGAGGGCTTCCTGCAGATACCATCTTATCAGGAGGTCCATTCTGCACACCATGGAAAGCAGATTTTTAGTCTAGTGGCACTGACACTCTAGAATTCCCTCCCCTTAAATATTAGGCAGGCGTCATCTCTGTTATCTTTTTGGCACCTATTGAGGGCCTTCCTCTTTCAACAAGCCTTTTAAGTAGAGACCAGTTTGTGTCTGTGCTGGAATGGTTTTTTAAGATATTTTAAAAGTTGTTTTTTAAAGATGTTGGGAAGATGTTTTGTTTCAATATATTTTAAAATCTTATGTTTTCAATATGTTTTAAAGTGCTTTTAGCATTTTTGCTTGCTGCCCTAGGCGCCTTCTGGGAGGAAGGGCAAGATTTAATTTAATAAATAATTTAATAAATAAATAAATAAAAATTATGCATGGCACGGAGAGAATGGATAGAGAGAAGTTTATCTCGCCCTCTCATAACACTAGAACTCAACGTCATCCAACCAAGCTGAATGCTGGAAGATTCGGGACAGATAAAAGCAAGTACTTCTTCACCCAGTGCATATTTAAACTATAGAATTTGCTCCCACAAGAGGCAGTGATGGCCCCCAACTTGGCTGCCTTTAAAAGAGGATTAGACAAATTCATGGAGGATAACAGGATCAAAGGCTATTAGTCACAATGGCTATACTCTGACTCCATAGTTGGAGGCAGGATGCTCCTGAATACCAGTTGCTGGATACCGCACGTGAGGGAGAGAGCTCTGGTGCTCAGGTCCTGTTTGTGGACTTCCCATGGGCGTCTGGTTGGCCACTGTGAGAGCAGAATGCTGGACTAGATGGGCCCCTGGCCTGATCCAGTTGGCTCTTCTTATGTTCCTATGTTCTTATTTACCTCGCAATGGTAACATTCCACATGGTAATCTCTGTCCATCGACACCACTCGGATGGTCTCCTCGGAACCCTGGTTTGGGGTAGACAGCAAAGAAGGTTTGGCAATGTGCTGTAATATTTTCCCATGAAAATATGCACTAGGGAGCCCTGCCTCCTTTGCAGTTGCACAAGCAATGTCTCTTTTTGTGTCTGGAGGCTAGCTCCACTGGAAGTAACATCCCTTTATTTCACATCCACTGGAAGTAACATCCCTTTATTTCACATATTTATTGATGGTCAGGAAACCTTACAATCATACAACCAATATCACCAGCAATAAGCAAATGTTCAGCACATTATATTGGTTTAGACAACCGCATAATAAACACAAAGAAACTGAGTGAATACTCTCTTGCCATCAGTTGAAATTGGGGGCCTTTACTGGACTTAACTGGAGCCAACTGAACATGTTTATGGAGAAACTGGGCACTTTTTTGGATAAAGCACAGATCTTTGCCCAACAGTTGTTCCGAAATCACATTGGTTTAAAAATTCCCATGGAATGGTTACTGAGTTGAGATATGGTTAGAACTTCAGGTCTGTAGACAATGTATTGTGTTTGCACTCAGAAGGGTGCAGACCCACCTAAAGGCTATATAGTTTCTGTCTTGAATAGGCAGGTGATTTTGTTACAAATTTTGCCAACCTCTGTATGAGTCAAAGAGTGAAATACCAAACCCCTGCCTGTAGAGAGGGGGATGTGGAATAACCCACATTTGAGGTAGCCACAGGACAACTAGGCCCCACTGAATGCAGCAACGATTAATAGTGTTTCAATCTCAAGTGTGATACTCTGAAGTAGCCCTAGAATATTTTCATCATCTTCATTGTATGTGTGTGAGTGAAAAAGTCTTTGAATTTATGCATATCTTAATTCTATATTAGCAAAGTGCAGACTGCTTTTTTTAAAAAAAATGTTACCTTCTTAGTAAATTTAAGGAGGTGAAGGAATGGCTGCAATGAATATGCAAATGAAATATAAAACATTGAATTTCATACCTGTGCTGGTAAAATTGACTGGTTACAGGAAGCACACTTTGGTGCAAAAACCCTAGTATGAAAGAAAAAGTATGTCACACTTCTGTTTTTAAAAGAAAAAGAAAAGAGCAGGAAAATGTGGCAGCATTTTAAGTAGAGATAAAGTGAGGGATCTGTAACGCAGAAGACTAGCTCAAGCAGTGTTCCCTTTCAAGTGGTATCTCATCTCCCAAATACCCTGTTTAGAAGGCATCCTTTCCCTTATTAATACATTCAGGATTTATTATCTCTAAGCCTACTAACAGCAAGCAGAATTTCTCAGCCTTTAGGGGCTGGTGTTCTAAACGTAAAAGAGCTATTGTGGTCAAGTAGTTTAAACTGGCTTCCCCAACCTTATGCCCTCTAAATGTTTTGGACTACAACTCCCATCAACTCTAGGATCGTACAACCATACTAGCTAGGGCTGATGGGAGTTGTACTTCAAAACGTTTGGAAGGCTCCAGGTTGGGATAGGCCAGTTAGGACCATAAGAGCCCTGCAGCTAGATCAGCCCAAAGACCCATCTAGTCCAGCACTGTGTTCAACCAGATGCCGATGGAAAGCCTGCAAATGGGACCTCACCACTGGTAGCCTTATCCTCCTTTAACTGGTTAATTCTCTTTCTAAAACCATTCAAGTTGGTGGTCATCACTGCCTCTTTGGGGGGGGGGAGCGAATTCCATAGTTTAACTGTGTTCTGTGAAGAAGTACTTTGTTTTGTCTGTCCTGAATCTTCCAACGTTCAGCTTCATTGGATGGCTCTGAGTTCTAATATTATGAGAGTGAGAGAAAAAATTCTCTATCCAATGTTGCCACACCATGCATAAATGTTATACCTCTCCATCATGCCTCCCTTAGTTGCCTTTTCTCTAAACTAAAAAGACCCAAATGTTGTAATCCCTATGGGGGGGATTCTTTGGCCAGTGGGCTAAACACCAGGGGTTCTATTTTGGCCCATGAGGCCATTTTCCCTGAACCATGCCCACCTATCCCACAACTGATGTTGTATGTCACATCAGGGGTGGGGTAGGAAGAGATGCAATTGCCAAGCACAATTGGGAGCCTTCAAGTGCACCCCCAGTTGTCCATTGGTAAGAGCTCTACTGAAGCCCTGCTTCCTGCACAACGTGACACAACCATGAAATCCAATGTATCCCTTGTTCTTTCTGGACAGGGAGTGAAAGCAGGAGCCCACCCCCACCCTCTGGTGGCCAATGAGCTCCAACTTCTGTAGACACAATAAATTCTTCAAATGCCACTGATGCTTTGCCTTGTCTTTGGCACTGTTAATAAAGTATTTAAAATGGGGGCAGCCAGACGTTGTTGGACTACAACTGCCATCATCCCTGACTACTGGCCACGCTGGCTGGGGCTGATGGGTGCTATAGTCCAATAATATATGGAGGACACCACATTGGCTACCCGATTTAAAAGAATACCAGATGTAATCCTCTCCAAGGTTCAGAGCACCTTCTTTTATGCTAGCCTGGCATACAAGAGCATCTGCTAGAATCCTCAGAATTACTGGAAGTCCAACTGACTCACCAGTACTCACTGACTCACATTGGATTTAACAGTGGATGATGCTTTCTTCTAAGTGCTGTTTTGTAATACCTGAAAACAACAACCAGCCCTTCCTCATCTCATGCACAGTTCATCCCCCCTTTCTCGCCCCCCAACATACAAGGTTCTGTGTTCTCACGTGTGATAGTCTTTCACACAGTAAATATTGTTCTCCACATCTACAGTGAAAGGGACTCCATCCAGACATTCATTGCACATCACACAGCGGAAACAGCCCGGATGATACGACTTCCCAAGGGCCTGCAAAATCTGAAAAAGAGCAAACAGCCCCCAAATAAATTTTTCTTCTCTTGAGATACACATCAACCCTTTTAAAAATAGCAAACAGCGAGGCATAGGGTTGGGGAAAGTTATTCACATTCCCAGAAGGCCAGAATGATATACTTTCAGGGGGGATAAAAATCAGTGCTTAAAAAAAATAGAATTTTTAAAAAAATTAAATAGGATTTTCTTATATTTAAAAAAACATCATTAAAAGAGTAGTATATTTCTCTCTAATTCAATTTTATCTTATTACAAACATGCTGAATCTTCATTTACAGTCTTATTAAAATGAATTAATGGGTCTATCACACTTACATTACTTACCAATCAAACATGGGCATTCATTTCAGTTTTTTATTTCATGAAAGTGGCTCTGCCTAGCCTTACTACAAACTCTTGTTTTTGGAAGTTCTGGACTTTCAGTTTCTGTTTCTCTTACTAAAGTTACATGTGCAAAGAAACAGGCTGGATAGAAATGGGACTGTTGTGGTGGTGGAGCTGAACCACACAAGGCAAAGAATTAGGGCAGAGACGAACGATACAGAAAAGGACAGCAGGAGGCAGAGAGTAGAAAGGAACCATGGAGAGGCCTGGAAGAAAAAAGGGAAGCCATGATAGGACGGACACAGCTTCCAGTTTCTATATTCCCCAACATAAGAACTATCATGGCTTCTGGGCCTAAGCCCAACATTTTGAAGAAATTCCTTCCTTGGTAAAAAAAGCTGGGGTTGAAAAAACGTATTTCTGTTCATTACTAGAAATGAAAGTGAGGAAGATAAAATCTAGTTGTAGACATTTAAAGGGCAATGTATGCTTACTGTTGTGATGACTTGTCGGTTAAGAGTTAATAAAATTTGGAAATCAATAAGAAGATTTGTTTGATCATTTATCAAATCAATAAGAAGAGTTTAAAAACCATCAGCCGGCAACCCATAAGACTATTGCAACTGCAGTGTTAAAAAACATTTATGTAACTTTTATGTACAGTAGGGCCCCGCTAATACAGCGGGTTAGGGACCAGGCCCCCCCGTAAAGCGGAAATCGCCATAAAGCGGAACCCCATAGACTATAATGGGCCGCGTCGTGCAAAAATGTCGCAAAATCAGCTTTAAAACGGGGAATTTCCCTATTGAAAGCCGCCGCATCAGTGGAACACTCTAAAGCGGGGCCCTACTGTAACATTCAAGGTGGAGTTTAATAAAATATGTACTATTTGTGATTTAGTTCTTACCAGTCCTAATGTACAGCTGCTACATCTGCAGCTTGACACAGGCAATATGATGTACTATATCCGAAATAAAAGCAAGTTATCTAAACAATTACACAAAATGTATCCTATTTTAAAAATGCTATATTGAGTTGTAAATTAACATGTTTTAGTAACCAGATTTGCACGATTGTTTAAGAAATATGTGTAGAACTACAAGTGATAGACTTGATTTAGATCAAGGGTTCTCTTGGTGATTTAAATCAAGGTAATTTAAATCGATCCACCCTGCAGAAGAGTAACAGAATGGTTCAGATTCCTGGACACCAACATGCAACTGATAGAAGCTTGGGGGTGGTGATAATGACATGTTATTTTAAGAAAAGCTGCTTTGATGGTAGTGGATACCATCACTGGGTAAAGAGAAGCAGCAGAGGAAGGAGGAACACTTGACCCTTTCCCACCCCCCTGGTAACTTTTGGTTCCAAACTGCATGCTTGTGAGCAGCATATAATTTGCTCCTCAGGTAACCAGCCAGCCAGAACCTCTCCGAATCTCATGATGCATGGGGAAGTCTGAAAAACTAGCTCTCCCTAGTGAAGTTCCCACATGGGAAAAACACGAACATGTTTTTGGTGCCAGGTTAAGATGTAACTCTTCTCCCAGGCATTTGCTGGAATTTTATCAATGGATTACTATGGCTCATCCATTTTATTTTATTTAACAAAGCTTTTATACTGCTTGATTGTGAGAAACCTCTAGTTGGCTTACAAAAAACATAAAAAGTTAAAAACAAGTAATTAAAGTTTAAAACAATAGTAGACTAAAAAGCGATTAAAACACATCAGCATCTATGTGTATGAATTCGCTTGTCTAAACAAAAATGTTGGCACCTAAGCAGGTGCCAAAACCAGTATAGCGAAGGTGCCTTCCTGATACCAACAAGGAGGGAGTTCCAAGGCGTAGGAGGTGCTGCCATATTAAAAGAACGATTCCTTACAAGTGTGGAGTGAATATGTGGCACTGGTAACAGGGCCAGTTCCACAGACTTACGCAGTTGAGTAGGGTCATATGGGATAAGGCAGTCCTGGAAGTAAGCATTTACTGTTGATGCACATGGTTTACAGTTCTTGTTTTCATATTTTTCATGGGGGTATTGCTGTTTTATTGTTGTCTGCTTTAAATTTTTTAGTATGTAAGTCACTTAGAGATGGTGTGTGTGAGACATGACAAATATATCAAAATAACAGTAAAACTTAATAAGGGTTTTTCAAAATGTGTGCGTGTTTGTAAACGGGTAGCAAGGACTAATTTCCCCAAGATTGGCTTCTGAGGGATGCACGGTTTGTTGAGGATTTTATTGGCAGATAAATTGCAGTCTCTTGACCATTCCAGTTCTGTGAAGTCGCCTAATACATTTCTTCCCTGAGTGAAACTGATTTCCAAGTTGCCTATACGATTCATATCAGTCTCAAGGATCAGTCACACCTTCCTTCCTGCAAAAGAGAGCTTTCCCACGCCACCTGCACTTGTCCCTCCCTCCCTATAATTCACGTGGGCTTGACCAGTTGACAAAGTATTGGTCTAAGACCAGGAAAGCCTGGGCTCGACAGCCCACTCGGCCATAAAATCCACTAGGTTACTCTGAGAACATTACAATCTCTCAGTCTAGGGGGATCCCAGTTGGCACTGACCTGTGAGAGAGCCTTCTCAGTGATGGTTCCCCATTTCTGGGGAGGTGTGTCTGCCTCCCTCATTATTGAATTTCAGGAGGAATTTTAAAACATTTCTGTTTGATAGCTGAAAGGTATTTTTTCCTGGAATCCCTGAAATCACTAGATGAAAAAATGTGATTGTTTTTAAATTGCATTTAGAATGTTTTTAAACTGTTTTTAGAATGTCTTTAGTAATATTGTTATTGATGTGTTTATTGCCTTGGGCTTCTCTGAGAGGAAGGGTGGGATGTAAATCGATACTAATGTCAAAGAACGGTTGTGAGGACAAAATGGGATACACTCATGTAAATATAATACTCTAGTGGAATGGGTTACAGAGGTAAACCATTATACTACTTTGCACTGTTATTTCATTTTATATTTCTATTTCACATTTTTTTCCTAAGAAAGGCCAAAGTGACCAGCCAAGAAAGAAATACTCCTTGCTGCAACTTCCTATTAATATTATCGTTATTTATACCCCGCCCTTTCTCCAAAACTGGAACTCAAGGTGGCTTCCAGATAAAATGGATACATATGGTTACAAACATACAAAACTACCTTAAAAATCAGACTATTTGCAATATTAACCATTATTCTTGGGAGTCTCCTTGGGTAGAGATGTGCTAGACTTCCAACCAATTCGGATTTGGTAGTGAAAGTTCCATTAATTCGCTTATTTGCTATAGTTGATTTTTATGTAGTGATTTTCCACTATTTTCAGAAACATTTTTTTTAAAAAATCTGCACCTAAAACATTGATATTAATATTTTTATCAATATTTCCTTTAATTTATTGACATTTCCTTTAAAAGTATCGACATTTCCTTCAAAAATATCAATATTAATATCAGTATTTTTTCCAGGGGGTGGGGAACAGATCAGTAAAAGCAGCCAATACCAGCCTCTTGTTGACAGAATGCTTTTGAACTGGCAGTAGCCAATGGATCCCATCCCTACTCTGGTAGTTGCTCCTCCTATCTGAAAGGGAGGCAAGGCCAGCTTGCAGAACAACTCTGAATGCTCTGCCAACAAGGGACTCCCTTCTTCCTCACCATGAAGAATCAACGGAAATTCTTACCGTGAATTTGACAACGGAGCTGTAGTGAGGAAAAGAAAAAGGCCAAGAGGGCTCTAAGCCATGTGCTCTGAAGGGCTCCATAGGAGCTTGATTGGAAGGGGTGTGGCCTGATACCTATTGGCTGAAGGGCGTGGCCTGAGAACTGCTGAGGGCAACAAGCAGCAGCTGTGTGTGCGGGGAGTTTTCATTATGTCTCCTGACTCCTGACTGGGCAGAGCAGAGGGAGCTGTCTCAGCTGGTCCACAGGAGAGGAGATAGAAGCAAGCCAGCTTTCAGAGAGCGAGCAAAAAGAGAGAGCAAACAGGAACTTGCCAAAGGAGTTCCACAGGGGAGGTCAAGGATGAGGTCCCTAAAATTAAATAAATTACTAATTCTTCTTGTGCAGCACACCACAGACCAGTGGGACTCTCAGGTTTACCCTGAAGTAGGACAGGACAAAGCACAGGCCACTGCAAAACAAGTAGTTAGAAAGAAACAAAAGGCAGAAGAGAGTATGAATGGGAAGGATACTCCAGTGGTTGTGACCTGCAAGGTGTGTGCCATGTTTGTCTTCTTGCCTGAGAACAACATGGCATACATGTGCAACAAGTGCAAGCTCGTGGCACTGTTGGAAGAAAAAGTGAGAGGCCTGGAACGGCAGGTGGCCACACTGAAGACTATAAGAGAAGATGAAGAGTTCTAAGACAGAATGCTGGAACAACAGCAGCAAAGAGAAGTGGAGGTGGAAGAGCAACAGCATGTGGCAGCAGAAGAGGAGGCTGCTTTGGAGAGGAACAACAAAGTGGAGGAAACTCCGTGGGAAAGGGTGACAGGAGCGGAAGAACTAGAAGACACTCTGCACCAGTGGAACGATGGAACCGCTTTCAACCATTCGAGGATGAGACTGGAGGACAGCCTGTGGTGGAAGAATTGCAGGAGACCCCGTGCGACAATGAGCAAGAGGCTGAAGCACAATTAAACAAGGACAATGAAACCACACCCCACAACAAGAAGAGTAGAGGGAGAGAAAAGGGAGTGGGAGACTCCCTACTGCATGGGATTGAAACCCAAGTATGCTGAGAACATCCGTGGATTCGCCAGGTATGCTGTCTACCAGGAGGACATGACAGAAGGGTTGCCATCACTCATCAAGCCCCCCGACATCCTCATCCACATGGGAACAAATCATACTGCCAAACGGAGCTATGAAGAAATCACATCAGACTTTGAAGCTCTGGGAAGGAAACTCAAGGATTTGGGGGCCCAGATAGTTTTTTCATCCATCCTTCCAGTACTTAGAAGAGGAGCAGAAAGGGAAAGAAAAATACTCCGTGTGAATGAATGGCTACAAAGGTGGTGCCGACGTGAGAGATTTGGATTCTCGGACCATAGGATATGCTTCCTGGAAGATGGACTGCTGGCAAGTGATGGGTTGCATCTCAAGGACTGGGAAGAATGTGTTTGGCCATAGCATGGAGAAGTTCATCAGGAGGGCTTTAAACTAAATCCTAAGGGAGAGGGAGATGTAAACATGGTGGTAATGACTGATGAAGGCTTGTGCACAGTAATGGGAAAAGAGAGATCGGCTCTAATAGGGCCCAGTAACAGTCAGTCCTCAGAAAAATGTAGTAAGGAAGCCAAGCCACAAATAACATGGTCTTCGATGTCTGTATACGAATGCACAGAGCATGGGAAACAAGCAGGATGAACTTGAACTCTTAATACAGGAGGGCAATTACGACTTGATAGGTATAACTGAAACTTGGTGGGATGACTATTATCTTTGTGAAATCATGGAGGACTGGTGAAGTGCCAGATGACTGTAGGAGAGCTAATGTTGTCCCTATATTCAAAAAGGAGGAACCGGGAAACTACAGACCAGTCAGTCTAACATCAATCCCTGGAAAAATTCTGGAGCAGATTTTAAAGGAGTCAGTCTGTAAGCACCTTGAAAACAATGCAGTGATTACTAGGAGCCAACATTATGAAGAACAAATCCTGCCAAACTAATCTCATCTTGTTTTTTGATTGGGTAACCTCCCTTGTAGACTGTGGGTATGTTGTGGACATAATATATCTCGACTTCAGCAAAGCTTTTGACAAAGTACCCCATGATATTCTGATTAGCAAGCTAGCTAAAAGTGGGCTGGATGGAACAACTGTCAGGTGGATCCACAGTTGGCTCCAGAATTGTACTCAAAGAGTGCTTATCAATGTTTCCTTTTCAAACTGGGCAGAAGTAACAAGTGGGGCACCACAGGGCACAGTGCTCTTCAACCTTTTTATTAACGACTTGGATGAGGAGGTACAGAGCATGCTTATCAAATCTGCAGATGATACAAAATTGGGGGGCACAGAAGACAGAAACAAAATTCAAAGGGACCTTGATAGGCTGGAGCATTGGGATGAAAGCAACAGAATGAAATTCAACAGAATGAAATTCAACAAGTATAAATGCAAAGAAGAAAGAAACCAAATGCACAGTTATAAGATGGGGGATACTTGGCTCAGCAATACGATATGTGAGAAGGATCTTGGAATTGTCATTGAGCACAAGCTGAATATGAGCCAACAGTGCGATGTGGCTGCAAAAAAGGCAAATGCTATATTAGGCTGCATTAACAGAAGTATAGTTTCCAAATCACGTGAAGTACTAGTTCCCCTCTATTCAGCACTGGTTAGGCCTCATCTTGAGTACTGCCTCCAGTTCTGGTCTCCGCACTTCAAGAAGGATGCAGATAAACTGGAACAGGTTCAGAGGAGGGCAACAAGGATGATCAGGGGACTGGAAACCAAGCCCTATGAGGAGAGACGGAAAGAACTGGGCATGTTTAGCCTGGAGAAGACTAAGGGGAGATATGATAGCACTCTTCAAGTACATGAAAGGTTGTCACACAGAGGAGGGCCGGGATCTCTTCTCGATCGTCCCAGAGTGCAGGACACGGAATAATGGGCTCAAGTTGCAGGAAGCCAGGTTTCGACTGGACATCAGGAAAAACTTCCTAACGGTTAGAGCCATACGACAATGGAACCAGTTACCTAGAGAGATAGTGGGCTCTCCGACACTGGAGGCATTCAAGAGGCAGTCATCTGTCGGAAATGCTTTGATTTGGATTCCTGCATTGAGCAGGGGGTTGGACTTGATGGCCTCTTCCAACTCTACTATTCTATGATTCTATGAATTTCTCTTCCGAGGAGTTCCTGGAGGGCATTCTGCAGCTTGGGAGACGCCCTCCCCTGGTGCGCGATTGGCAGGGTCCAATCTTCAGATTATCTCACCCAGGGGGAGGGGCCATCCCATTCTCTCCAAGACCCACTGGCAGAGCACAGACAACCCCTCAACCCTCCAAAGCGGTCCCTTGATGGAGCTGTATTCTAAAACATGAACAGAGAAACTCGGAAGAAGTTTTCAAAGCCAGGCGGACAGAAACACAACAGGGAGAACATCCCAGGAAACGTTAATTAGATAACACCTGAATGAAGAATCTACTCCCTGAATCTACTGCCAAGCAGTTTAATTGGATGACCCGGATTATACTATCATAAGAGAGGAGGAAAAACTCACACGCTACTTTCTTCACACTTTGCATAATTTTATAGACTTCTATCATATCCATCCCTTCTTACTTGCCTTTTGTCTAAACTGAGATGTCCCAAATGTTGTAGCAAGGTGGGGGGTTTGGTTGGTCTTTTCTACAGCTTTTTCCAACTCTACAATATTCTTTATGAGATACAAGGACCAGAACTGCACACAGTATTCCAAGTGTGGTCTGTGCTACAGATATGTAGAAGATATTACAATAAAGGATTTTTTAAAAAAAATATGCCTTTCCTAACTATGTCTAATATGGAATTCATCTTTTTCACAGCTGCCGTGAAATTGGCTGATGTTTTGGGAAGGGGTCACAGCTCAGTGGTGAAGCGTCTGCTTTGCCAGCAAAAGATTCCAGCTTCAATCTCTGGCATCTGCAGGTAGGGCTGGGAATGTTCCCTGTCTGAAACCCAGGGCAGCCGCTGCCAGTCAGTGCAGACAATATGGAAGCAGAGGGACCAAGGGTCTCACTCAGTATTAGATGGCTGGCTATGCTGTTCCCATGTTTTCAATGAGCTTTTACCATGACTGGCTGAGACTCCATCAGCTAGACTCTCCTCCCCCGTCTTACAATGTGCATTACTTTACACTTTGTCACACTGAACCACATTTCCATTGGGTTGCCAATTCACCCAGTTTGGAGATATCCTTTTAGGGCACTTGGGTTTTCATCCTACATTAAAGAAAGTACAGTGCTTTAGAGCATTCAAAGCACTTCATAATAAGCACAATATTTTGCTGTAATCCTTACAAAAACCCTATAAGGTAGATCTTTATTATCCAAGTGTACACATTGAGTTAGGAGGCTGAGATTGAGCGCAGCTTGCATAAAGGCACCTAGTGAGTTCATGGCTGAAATCACATTCAAACCAGGGATCTTCATTATCATAACCACTATGCTATCCTAGCTCTCTAAATGTGATTCATACCTAACTTATCCCACAAACCTTAGCAGTTATCAAGGAGGTATAGATGATGACAATTTGACCAGGATGCTCTCTTTCTACACAGGAAGAGGGAGGAGGGAGAAGCAGTACAAACAAAAACACACCCCTTCTACACCAGGTGTGAGGCATCTTTGGCCCTCCAGATGTTCCTGAACTACAACTCCCATCGTCCCGGCCACTGCCATGCTTGCTGGGGCTGATGGGAGTTGTAATTCAGCAACATCTGGAGGGCCAAAGGTGCCCCACACCTGTTTTACAGGATCACTGGTACAAAGAGTAGCTGCGTTGAGAGATACAAAATAAGTAAATTCAAATGTTCTACTGGACCAATTTCTCTTGATGTTAAGTGTGTATTTTCAGAATACAGAACACATTTGACCAGGCAGCAGTTTAACAAAATGGTTCAGTGTAACTCAGGTTGTTGTTTTTTAACATCAACAGAAGCCCAATAATATAAAGGTATCTTACCTATTTGAAATCTTGTGGCATTGCTGAGATTTCAGGAAAGAAAGCCATAGATTATGTATGTATTTGGGTGGAGAGAGGCCTCCAGCATAAAGTGAAAGAGAAAAAAAACACAAGCCCAATATTATGCACATTTTAGAACCCTTTGCTCTTACCATTTCCATTATGAGGTGTCCACAAATGAAGCACTTGTCTGCGGTTTGCTGAAAACCTGAATACTGTTCAAGAAAGAAGAGGGTGGGGGAGAGAAAGATTGTTACTGGCTTCCTTACTCTTTTTATTCTGGTTTTGTCTCCCAAAGGTTCTCTCTCCAACAAGACTGCCAAATCTTGATAGATAACAGCCTAACTAGAAACATGCAGAAGTCCTTCAAATGCTTCTCTTCATGGAGATATTAATGATTCTGAGATTCTGCGAGCAGGAATGACTCTTGATGCACAATTTTGTCATTGAAAAAGCTGTTTTTAAGGACTTTCACTCAGGGAGTTACTTTGAAAACACACGGGAGGTAACTCCAAAGGTAGCTGACATAGACTGAGAAGGAAACAATGAGTTCATAAGGGGCAAGGCTTCAAATTGGTACCTACAAGTGAATTTATGACATTTATGGCATGCAATGTGTTTAGGGGACATTCAGGTACAACATCAAACCATGATTAGAAAGTCCAGATCCTGCTCTGCAGCAAACCATAGTCTGAAATTCAGACTGAGCTCAGGAAACTATGGGTTGTCACAGTTTGCCAGGTTTGGATGAAAAAAAATTCCAAATGGGGATTGCAATTTTCTAATTTCAAGATGTGTTCACACTATACATTGAAAGCACATTATTTTCCCCAAAGAATCCTGGGAATGTAGTTTAAGGGTGATGGAACCTGTAGCTCTGTAAGTAGTAAACTACAGTTCCCAGGATTCTTTGTGGAATATAATGTGTTTTCAATGTGCTTTAAACAGATGGTACAATAGTATTAAGGGGACTTAAATGAAATACAAAAATTGATGGATGGATGGATTGTAAAATCATGTAGAAATCTCTAATTCTAATTCCATCTCTAATATTAGATCTCAGGTATTCCAATATTTTCAGATAAGATCAGTTATATTGAGCTTAATTAGAAAATTTGAAGAAATAATAGAATCTAAAGCAGAAAAGTTACTTTTAACAGAATATGATAAAGGCTTAATTAGCAAGTTCTATCTGATAGTACTGGAATTAGAGAAGTCATCTGTGAACTTTATGAAGTGGAATAGAGTTCTTCAACAAGGTATTTCTATAGAAGAATGGAACTAGATATGGGGTAAGTTTGCATTCAAATTGATATCAGCTGATCTAAAAGAGCACCACTCATATCAGTGGTATCTGACTTCTCATACATTGACTAAAATTTACAGTGGTGTCCAGGACAGGTGCTGGAAATGCAATATGTTTAATGCTGACCTTTTGCATATTTTTGGAGTTGTCCACAGATACAGAAATAGTGGAATTCAATTTGTAATATAATTCAGGATATGCTGGGTTACTCATTAATAAAAAATACTACAATATTGCTATTAGGTTATTTAAAAGATATTGTTATTGAAGATGATTTGGAAATAGTACTAAATCTTTTGAGTGCTCCAAAAGCAAACCCTGCAAAAGCATGGAGACAGAAAACACCTCCCCCTATTTTTGACTGATTTGAAAGGACTTGGGCTGTTATACCATCTAAGTTGACTTACTATAGGAAAGAGAAGTATGGATAGATTAAACTGTTTTTGGAATACTGGACTATCTTTTGATGTATTGCAATAACAAATTTCAAGATAATGTACAATGATATATTTTGTTCATTTATTTATTAAATTTATATTCTGTCCTTTCTCCCAGAGGGAGCCCAGAGTGGCAAACAAGCGATAAAATGCTAAAAACATCTTGAAAACATCTTATAAGCAAAGCATATTAAAAAGTCTGAAAAACAGAAAAACTTTTTAAAAAATCTTTTAAAAATATCTTTTAGAACATTATAAAAACAATTCCAACACAGATGCAGACTGGGATAAGGTCTCTACTTAAAAGGCTTGTTGAAAGAGAAGGTCCTCAGGTGCCCAAAAGACAAGAGACAGCATCTGTCTAATATTTAAGGGGAGTGAATTCCACAGGGTTGGTGTCACAATACTAAATGCCTGCTTCCTATGTCGTGCAGAACGGACCTCCTTATGAGATTGTATCTGCAGGAGTCCCTCACCTGCAGAGCGCAGGGATCAACTGGGTATATAAGGGATAAGGCAATATTTCAGGTATCCTGGTCCCAAGCTATATAGGGCTTTATAGACCAAAACCAGCACCTTGAACTAATCCAGGTAGCTAATGCGCAGCCAGCGCAATTCTTTCAGTAGCAGGGTATCATGTGGGTGATGTCCTGCCCCAGTGAGCAGTCACACCACCACATTTTGCACTAGCTGCAGCTTCTGTACCAACCTCAAGAGCAGCCCCACATAGAACACATTATAGTAGATCAGCCTGGAGGTTACCAGTGCATGGGCAACAGTGGTGAGGCTATCCTAGTTCAGAAACAGCTGCAGCTGTCTTACCAGTTGAAGCTGTTAAAAGGCACTCCTAGTCACAGAATCATAGAATAGTAGAGTTGGAAAGGGCCTATAAGGCCACTGAGTCCAACCCCCTGCTCAATGCAGGAATCCAAATTAAACCATATCTAACAGATGGCTGTCCAGCTGTTTCTTGAATGCCTCCAGTGTTGGAGAACCTACCACCTCCCTATGGTAACTGGTTCCATTGTCGTACTGTTCTGACAATTAGGACGTTTCTCCTGATGTTCATTTGAAATCTCTCTTCCTGTACGTTGAGCCCATTATTTCATGTCCTGCAGTCTTAGATGATCAAGAAGAGATCCTTGCCCTCCTCTATATGACTATAGCAGCAGGAGCCCAGGGTGGCAAACAAAGCACCATCTTTCAAGTACTATCGTATCTCCCCTCAGTCTTATCTTGTCAAGGCTAAATGTGCCCAGTTCTTTCAGTCTCTCCTTATATGGTTTGTTGTCAATCCCCTGGATCAACCTAGTTGCCCTCCTCTAAACCTGTTCCAGTTTGTCTATATTCTTCTTGAAGTGCGGTGTCTAGAACTGGACGCAGTATTCAAGATGAGGCCTAACCAGAGCCAAATAGAGGGCAACTAGTGCTTCGTGTGATTTAGAAACTATACTAGTGTTAATGCAGCCTAAAATAGCATTTATGTTTTTTGCAACCACATCACACTGTTGCCTCATACTCAGCTTGTGGTCAACAACCATCCCAAGATCCTTCTCGCATGTAGTACTGCTGAGCCAAGTATCTCCAATCTTATAACTGTGCATTTGGTTTCTTTTTCCTATGCACTTATCCCTGTTAAATTTCATTTTGTTGTTTTCAGCCCAATGTTCCTGCCTATCAAGATCACTTTGAATTTTGTTTCTGTCTTTCAGGGTATTAGCTAACCCTCTCAATTTTGTATCATTTGCAAATCTGACAAGCATTCCCTGCACCTCCTTATCCAAGTCATTAATAAAAATGTGAACAGCACTGGGTCCACGACCAACCCCTGCAGTACCCTGCTTGTTATCTCCACCTACTTTGAGAAGGAACCACTGATAAGCACTCTTTGAGTATGATTCTGCAGCCAACTGTGGATCCACCTGACAGTTGTTCTATCCAGCCCACATCTGGCTAGCTAGCTCAGAATATCATAGGGCACTTTGTCAAAAGCTTTGCTGAAGTCGAGATATATTACATCCACAGCATTCCCACAGTCTACCAGGGAGGTTACCAGATCAAAAAATGAGATATTAGTCTGGCAGGATTTGTTCTTGATAAACCCATGCTGGCTTCTAGTAATCACTGCATTGTTGTCAAGGTGGTTACAGAATGACCACTTTATAATCTGCTCCAGAATTTTCTCAGGGACTGAAGTCAAGATGATTGTCTGTAGTGCTCAGGTTCCACTTTTTTGAAGAGAGGAACAGCATTAGCCCTCCTCCAGTCATCCAAAGAGAATAGGGAGTGGTTCCACGAGTTCTTACAGTCAATTCCTTTAATACTGGGATGCAGTTCATCAGGCCCTGGAGATGTGTTCAAAGTAATCAGGCATTCTTTGATCATTTGTCTTTCAATCTCAAGCCAGAAACCTGCCCCTTCAACTTGTACTTCAGGTTTGCCAGGAGGGTCATAGATCCTCTTTTGGGAGAAGACTGAGTCAAAGCAGGATTTGAGCACTTCTACCTTTTCTTTGTCATCTGTTATCATTTTGCCATCCTCATTGAGTAGCTGTGCCACCATTTCTTTTCTCTGTCTTTTACTATGGACATACCTGAAGAAAGCTTTTTTGTTGCTTTTGGCATCTCTCGCTAACCTCAACTCATTATCAGCTTTAGCCTTCCTGACGCCATCCCTGCAATTCCGTGCTACCTGTCTGTTCTCTTCCTTTGTGGTCTGGCCTTCCTTCCACTTCCTGTATGTGTCCTTTTGTTTTTAGGTCATCTCTAAGCTTTTCGTGAAGCCACATTGTCTTCTTCTGCTGTCTTCCCCCTTTTTTCTGGTTGGAATTGTTTGCGATGTGTGTCTTTAGAATTTTCTTGTTTAGAAGGTACAGTTTGTACTTACCGTAAACGGTGTTTCTTCATGGATGACAAGAGGTGAGGTCTCCATGTGGGTACTATAGCTCCCCCTACAGCTCAAAGACAGGAAATGCTTCAGGAAATGTTTTTTGCTCCTCCCTTCCTGCTGAGGCTGTTTTCATTCTTGTAAAGCTCTGCCAACAGCCTCAGCTCATCATAGAATATATAACACATTGAAAAAACACAATAGGTGTAAGAACATGGAAACAGTTAACCAGTCTGGGAGAGTCCCAGAAATGTGTGTAGTCGTGGCAACCCATAATATTGTCCCATATAGCCAGCCAGGTTAGGGAGGGCTGTGGAGACCTCTTGTCATCCATGAAGAAACACTGTTTATGGTAAGTACAAACTGTACCTTCTCTCATGGATGACAGAGGTCTCCACGTGGGATGTACTAAAGCTACGACCTAGGGTGGGTCAGATGGAGGCAGGACCTGTTGGAGAACTCTGCGACCAAATGAAGCCTCCGCTGATGCATATAGATCAATTTTGTAATGCCGAGTAAAGGTAGATGGGAATGACCAGGTGGCTGCCCTACAAATTTCTTCTATGGAGGCATTCGTGGAGAAGGCCGCCGAAGTAGCGGCTGATCTGGTGGAATGAGCCGTAAGGTTCAATGGAGAAGGCCGGTGCAGAGCTTCGTACGCTAGAGATATACATGCTCTAATCCACCTAGCCAAGATATTTTGTGAGACCTTGTTTCCTAACGTAGGTGGATGGAATGATACAAACAAGGAATCACATTTATGAAAGGACTCAATTCTAGAAAGGTAGACTTTCAGAGCACATCTAAAGTCTAAGGAGTGCCACGCTTTTTCTCTGGGATGAGAGGGATTAGGACAAAAGGAAGGTAGGATTATTTCCTGCTGCCTATGGAATGGTGAGTTCACTTTGGGAACAAAGGCTGGGTTAGTTCGTAGCACCACTTTATCTTTATGGAAAGTACACAGATGTTCTTGTATTGAGAGGGCTTGCAGCTCAGATACTCTGCGAGCCAAGGTGATAGCTACGAGGAATATCAATTTGAAGGACAGGACCCTGAGAGGAACGGATGCAAGCGGCTCGAAGGGAGGTTTCTGAAGAGCGCTGAGGATGGTATGCAGGCTCTATGATGGAAATCTATGCAGTACTGGAGGAAAGGCAACAGCTCCTCGCAGGAACTTTTTGAGAAGAGGATGTGCAGCCAGAGAAGTATTGCTGGTAGGTAGCAGGATGGATGAGAGAGCCGGTTTGTCGTTTTAAAGTATTTGGCTGCATGCCCTTTTTCAGACCATCTTGTAAGAATTGCAGAACTTGAGCGACCACTGCTGACTCTGGAGAGGTAGTTTGTGTGGCGCACCAGGAGGAGAAAGCTTTCCATGTAGATTGATAGCTTTTAATGGTGGAAGGGCGTCTCGCTGACAGGATGGTATTCACCGCTTCTGAGGAGAATCCTAACGCTAACAGCCTATTGCGCTCAATCTCCATGCGGTTAGTCTGAGCCATTGTGGGTCCGGGTGTAGGAGAGGACCCTGATGGAGCAGGTCGTGTCGTGCCGGTGGATGAAGCGGCGGGCCTTGTGCCAGGCGAACTATGTCCGAGAACCAGGGGCGTCTTGGCCAAGTGGGGCCCACAAGGACCACGTGAGCTGCTTCTGTTCTGATTTTCTTCAGTACTCTGGACAGTAAGGGAGTCGGTGGGAAGGCATAGAGGAGGCCTTTTGGCCAACTTACTGCCAGAGCATCTTGTCCTAGAATCATAGAGTTGGAAGGGGCCTTGTAGGTCATCGAGTCCAACCCCCTGCTCACAGCAGGAAATCCACAGCTAGAGCATCTCCCGCAGATAGCTGTCCAGCCTCTGCTTGAAGACATCCAGCAAAGGGGATCCCACCACCTCCCTAGGCGGTCGGTTCCATTGCCGAACTGCCCTTACTGTCAAGAAGTTCCTTCTAATGTCCAGTCTGAATCTACGCTCCTGCAACTTAAAACCATTAGACCTAGTCCTACCCTCTGGGGCAGCAGAGAACAAATCTGTACCCTCCTCTATGCCCTTCAGGTACTTAAAGAGTGCAATCATGTCACCCCTCAGTCTTCTCTTCACCAGACTGAACATGCCAAGTTCCTTCAACCTTTCCTCATAAGACTTGTTCTCCATACCGGCTATCATCCTTGTCGCCCTCTTCTGAACCCGCTCTAACTTGTCTATATCTTTCTTAAAATGAGGCGCCCAGAACAACGCAGTATTCCAGATGAGGCCTGACTAATGCAGAATATAGTGGGACTATTACTTCCCTCGACCTGGAAACTATAGCTCTGTTTATGCAGCCCAAAACCGCGTTTGCCTTTTTTGCCGCAGCATCACACTGCTGGGTCATGTTCAACTTGCGATCCACTACAATTCCAAGGTTCTTCTCACACGCACTACTGCTAAGCCGGGTATTTCCCATCCTGTACCCGTGCATTTTGTTTTTGTGGCCTAAATGCAGAATCCTGCATTTGTCTTTATTGATGTCATTTTATTAATTTCAGTCCTTCCGCTCTGCGACTCCTGAATCGAGAGAAGAATCTCTTTGTCTGGTGATTGTCATCTGAAGCGAATAGGTCTACTTGGAAGTTGCCAAACTTTGCTTGGAGACTGGAATACTTCCACATTCAGAGCACACTCGCCTGGGAAGAGCTGCTGTCTGCTCAGCCAATACGCCATTATGTTCAGGCGATCCTGGATGTACTCTGCTGAAATTGAGGACAGGTGTCTTTCTGCCCACAGTAGCATTGAAGTAGCCTCTAGGTTCAGAGGCCTTGAGCGGGTACCTCCTTGTTTGATCAGGTAAGCACAAGTCGACGTGTTGTCGGTGCGAATGAGGACGTCCAGAAAGGCATAGATTGGCGCAAAGTGCCGAAGAGCTAGGTGTGCTGCCCTTAACTCTAACCAGTTGATGTTTCTGGTCACCTCTGCTGTCGACCAGCATTCTTGAACATATTGCCCCTGGCAGTGCGCTCCCCAACTGTGGAGGCTGGCATCGGTGGTGATGACTGTTCAGGGAGGATCCTGTAGTGGGACTCCTTTCTATAGGTTCCGTATTTCCAACCACCAGGTGAGGGAGCGTTTGACCGGAGATGGAAGGAGAACATGACGATGGTTGCGTAGTGCAATGTCTGATTGGAACTGAAGTAAAAAGGTGTGAAGTGGGCGGGAGTGCAGACACGCCGAGGGAGTGATCCCTATTGGTGATGCCATCACGCCCAGTAGTTTGGCTAGCAACATCACGTCTGGGGATCGAAGTTGGGACAAAGTAGTTGCTAGTGAGGCAATGTTCTGGACCCTCTGTGGCAACAGGGAAATGAGCTGTTGAGCCATGTCTATAGTTGCCCCAAGGTGGAGCAGTTGCTGAGAAGGGCACAGATAGCTCTTTTGGGAATTTATGAGAAAGCAATGACCTTGCAAGAAGTCTGGTGAAATGTGGACATCCTGTTGGGCTTGATGGAAGGAACTGGACCGGATGAGGTCGTCTAAATATGGGTATATGTGCAATCCTTGCATCCGAAGACCCGCTACTAACGTCACCATGACCTTGGTGAATAGTCGTGGAGCCGAAGCCAGACCAAAGGGAAGGGCCCTGTATTGAAAGTGGGGGCCATTGTAATGGAAGAGGAGTAATCGCCTGTGAGATGGGAATATGGGGATGTGCAGGTAGGCCTCCTTTAAATCTACTGAAGTTAGAAAGTCCCGTGGAAGAAGAGCTTCTCTGATACACGTAAGGGTCTCCATCCTGAAGGTTCTCTGGGTCACAAATTGATTTAAGAATTTGAGGTTGAGTACCCCACGCCAGGATCCGTCCTTTATCCCAACCAAGAAGAAGATGGAGTAAAGACCTGAGAAAACCTCTCCTGATGGTACTTCTTCTATGGCGGAGATATCCAACAGGTGATGAATCTTGCCTAAGATTGCTTCGTGTTTTTTGATGGAAGTGGCTAAGGGAGAGGGAAGGAATCTGGTGGGCAAGTACTCTGTAAGTTCTGTCTGGTATCCTTCCTTGACAATGGTGAGTACCCACTTGTCCTGGTCGTGTGTTGCCAACGGGAAGCAAAGTGGGTTAGGCGACCTCCTACTTGTGGTGTCAGCGGTGAGTCAGAAGCGTTGGTTCTGACGTCCTTGTCTAGTTTGGTTGGGGGAGGGCCTGGAAGAAGGAGTCTGAGACTTCTGTGGAAATCTCTGCCTGGCCCAGTAGGAGCGCCCGCTTTTGAAGTCACGTGCCCTGATGGTGAGCCTGGAGCCACGAAAGGACTGTAAAGGGTAAGAGGAAGAGGCAGGATGCTTAAAAGTGCGCCTATCCTCTCGCTTTTGGGATGGCATCACTTTCATTTTATCTCTGGTCTCTACGAGGACTTCCTTGAGTGCCTCATTGCCAAAGAGTCTGGTACCTTATCAAGGTGTGGATGCGCAGTTGAGGGTCTTTTGGAGGCTGGGGGTGTTACGTCTGCATTACCCCGTATGGAGGGAGAATGCCTTTTGGATGCCCTGCCGCTTGCTAATTCTGTAATGAGCTCCCCAATCATGGCCTCCTTAAGCTGTTGCAACACAGCAGGAGATAGCAGATCAGATAGGGACAACTGCAGTTGTTGAGGCATTGCGTTAGAACCAGGCTGGGATGGGGGGGTAATCTGCATGCATTGAACTGGGAAAACGTACCTCCTTTGCTCCTCATCTTCAGATGAAAGATGCTCCAGTTCCCTAGGGCCAATAGGAACAAGGCGGGGGGGTTCTGGGGAGCACGGAGGCCGTGTTGCCAAGAGGGCCGCAGCGCTATTCTCAGGCAGGAGTAAAGGCAAGTCATGGGAAGCATCTGCTTCAATAAGCACCCTTTTTTGTTGTAGTGCAGGAGCGCCCTGAAAAGCAGTGGGCGAGTGCCGATCCAAAATGGCGGCCGCCTCATGTCTGTCAGACAAAATGGCAGGTGCCGCATCGCGAGTGGCCAAAAACGGCTCCACTAAAAGCCCCTGCAGTAAGGAGGTAAGTGGAGGGGACTCACTGACTCTGGCAAGCTTGTGGGGAGCGATGGAGTCCATCCGAGAAGAGGTGCCCTCAGGAGGGTCGTCTCCTCCAATAAGCAGCTGTTGCTGAGCATTGGTGGGAATCTGGGGCGGGTGGGAGCTGACTGCAGCCGAGGCTGAGTACTGCCCTGCCTTTTTTGAATATTTTTTCTTCTTCAAAGAGTAAGATGCAGTCTTCTCCATGCTTGCAGGGAGCGGAAGGCAGAAGAAATGAAAGTGCATCAAGGACAGAGAACTAAAGGTAAGTAAAAAAAACTTTTTATTATAAAACAAGTAGAAAAATAGATAGCTGGAAGATAGGCCGAAAAAACCTGGAATATAGGCAAAAGGGAGGAGAGAAGCTAGGCCAGAAAGGAAGACAGCCAGAAAGGGTGTGCTCCAAGCTGAGACAGGAAAGAAAACTGAGCCTCAGCAGGAAGGGAGGAGCAAAAAACATTTCCTGAAGCATTTCCAGTCTTCGAGCTGTAGGGGGAGCTGCAGTACCCACGTGGAGACCTCTGTCATCCATGAGAGAAACTCCCATTCATCTTGGACTCCTTTTCTCATTAGGGTCACTTGCCATGGAATTTTACTTTGTGGTTTGGCTTTCCTTCCATTTCCTGTATGTGTCCTTTTTTGTACTCAGACAGTGGCAGGTGGTGCCCACTAGACTTGGTGGGGCTGCAATCGGAGTGTTGTCAATGAGATCGTGGCCAACTACTATTTCGCCACCCTTGCAAACATACTGTGGACATGTAAGCATTGCAGTTTTACAAATAGCACCTACTTAAGCTGTAGAGTGTCTTAGTTTGGTTCAGAAGGGGTCCCTGATGTCACAGCAGCTTCACAGATGGGAGGAAAGTTGTGTGGCCTCCACCTGTCCTGGTTCTTTCCATATCCTCCTTCTTTGTAAAGAAGCAGTGGACGCTTAAGAACTGCAGTTTTAATAATATTGAGCTCCTAACAAAGCTCCAGTCTTATGCTCACTTTCATGACTGTGCACACAGTTAAGTTGTACCTCCTCAGTAGTGAACAGAAACCTCGATCTCTGCTCATTCAGCGATGTTCTCCCGCTCCTTTTAAAAAACACGTGCAAAACTCACATTTAGAAGGCACTACAAAAGGCTTTAGTCCTATGCTTGCTCTCAATGCATAAACCCCACAGAACATAGTGGAAGTTTACTTACTTCTGAATATGATGAAGAGGATTGTGTTAGTAACCAACAGTGCTTGGAAAAGTCATTTTAACAGGAACAAAGTAGTTCAGGTTCATCCAAATGCACTTTTAGTTCATAATTTCTGCCTGCCACACACAAGGCACAAGAGTGCTGCTCTCGCCCAGTGCCAACCCTAAACCATGCAAAGAACTCAAGTGAAGAGTAAAAAGAAAAGAAAAGACACATTTGGGCAACTTGTAATATATTTTTAAATTATTGTATAAATGTAGTGGTCAGAGTGTTGGACTAGGACCTGGAAGACCAGAGTTCAATTCTACACCCAGTTAAATGAACACAGTGCGACACTTTTAAGTAAAATGAGTAAGATTATGTTACTTACTACAGCTGAATCGTACCTCCTCCTTGGTAAAGTTAACCATTATATATGTGAGACTATGTGTCACAGCAAATATTATATTCAGGAATTTTATATTTTCTTAAGCTATGCCTAGCTTATTCCCTGGTATGCAGAAAGAATCTCCGTGACCAGGAGCTGTGTATTTAAGTAATTGGCTAAAGATTTCCAGAGTAGTTAATTTTTTTAAATGAAACCAATCCTGTAAATTGTAAGCTCCTATCGCTCAGAGAAAAAGATATGGCAGGTGGGAAAAACAAGAAGCTAAAATGTTAGAAAAAGGAGTATTTCACACTGCATGATCAGTACTAAATACTGTAGCAGGAAGTTCCACAAGTTCTTCCAGGATTCCACTGATGTGACGGCTCAGACATTCACACAAGGTGTCTCTAAATTTCTTGGTTTTCATAAAAGCAGGGATTTGCTCAACTCAAAATTCCTTCTCCTTTCGATCAACCACATCTACACAGGTTCCACCTCTTTACTCAAAGTGAAATTGGGACTGGAAGTGTGCAACAGCCCCATACATGCCCTGCTAACTGGATTGCCAGGATGTCTGTGTTTTCAACTACTCTCCTGCTCTCTTCCATACCCCATAATGAAAGACAGCCCTCCCTAGGGCTTAGGGATTTCCCGTAGAATAAGGGACCCTTGACCAAGGCCCGACCTGGCTGCCCTCTGGCACCAGCCCTGGTGGGACCATAGCAATTACTGTGATTGACAGTGCTATCCAGAGATTATTGGCCAGAACAAAAGATGGACAGAGACAAACCCAGAGTGTCTCTAAATGTGCGGTACTGTGCAGAATAGGAATGTAAGGAACAGAGACAGGATTGGGCTATAGGTTTGGGGCTTTAGGATGGGCAGTGCCCCAACCTGCCATTAGTGAGGGGCCTTGTGATGTTCCTATATATTAGTGTATATATGGTAAGTGCTGGTTGTTTAGAGTATACATGGTAAGTAGTGAAAGAGGAGGGGGAGTGAATGGGCAATAGAATGCTTGATGATTGGCTGAATGTTTAAAATGGCTGACAGTATAAATGAAAGGATGACAGGTAAATCTGGGTGAATGTGAGGTGGTGAATTGTGGAATCTGGGGGGAGAAGAGAAAGAGTGGATTGCTTGGTGGGGTTTAGAGAGTTGTTTACCAGGAGGGAGGTGGAGTTTGGATTAGTATTGAGTAAAACCATATGCTTATGTGCCTTAAGAAGAAACCTTGTTAATCTTGTTCGCTTTGTTATCTGTAATAAATACTTAATTTGGTTTACCAAAGGCCTGATCCTTGGCTGGGGTTTCACAGACCAGAAGGGAAGGTACGGTAATGACCAAGGCTGAAGGGGAACTGTAACAAATGGTGGCAGCGGTGCAGAGAATAACAATACCAGTATTCAGAGTCTCTGGGAATACTAGTATTGGGACGTTACTGGTGGTTGCCTAGCAGGGGGATCTGTTGAGATCTGTGCTAGAGCGGGGAGAGAAATCATAAGAGAGAGCGGTCCGGACTGGTGGAGTCCCTGGTGGTGCCTAGTGACAGGCAGTAACCACGAGCAGGTAGGAACCTGACAGGGAGAGCCAGGGAAGGAGCGTCACATGTGGTGTCAGTAGCAGTGGGATACGAACAACAGAGAATCCAGATACGAACCAAAGAGAGTCCCAAAGACACGTGGTGACAAAGGAGACTACGTCACAGGTGTTGGCTGTAGCAGTGAGATACGAATACTAGACAATCCCTAATAGTTGTGTGGCAAACAGAAATAACAAAACAAGATTTCTTGTGAGAGTGACTGGCAAAGAGTGTGTGGCAAAGAGTGAGTGAACTCAAACACCATGGCTGAATACATAAAAATGAAAAGAGAGGAGCTGGTGGAGAAGTGCATAACATTCAATTTACTTCACGAGGGTAAAGGGGTAGATGAATTGAGGGTAGCACTTATAGGATTTGCAACTGCCCAGCAAAAACAACCTGTCAGAGAAGAGACCCCAGAAGGATATTTAAGCAATCCCGCTTATATAGAGTACTTGAGAGAGAAGTTGAGGATGGAAGGTGCAGAGAAGGAAAAACAGAGAGAGTTGGAAGCTGAGAGATTGAGGATGGAGGCTGAGGAAAAAGACAAGCAGAGAGAGTTGGAAGCTGAGAGATTGAGGATGGAGGCTGAGGAAAAAGATAAACAGCGGGAGTTGGAAGCTGAGAGATTGAGGATGGAAGGTGCAGAGAAGGAAAAACAGAGGGAGTTGGAAATTGAGAGAATGAGATTGGGGTTTGAGGAGAGGGAGAAGCAACGAGCATTGGATGCTGAATTACAAGTAGAAAAGTTAAAATTTGATAGAGAGAAATTTCACTCTGAGGAGACAAGGAAAGACAGAGATGGAGCAAAAATAAAAATTACTCCAAAGGACTTTGCTGTCTATGAGCCTGGTCAAGATCCTCAAATTTACCTCAGCACCTTTGAAAAAGAAGCTCAGTTGTGGGGGCTACCTGAAGATAAATACATGCAGTATTTATCAAACCTGATTAAAGGGGAATTGGCTGAGGTATACCAATATTTCCCCTCAGACAAGCCCGTCACCTATGCTGAATTCAAAGAAGCAGTGTTTAAAAGATTCAGACTGGGGCCTGATTATTTTAGAAAGCTTTTCAGAAATTGCCAGATACAGACAGGGAGGTCTTTTGTGGAACTGGGAGCAAAGTTGATGGATATATTTGGAAAGTGGATGAGTAGTGCCAAAGCTCAGTCAGTGGAAGAGGTGAAAAGCCTCATGATACTGGATCAATTATACCATCAGTTACCACCAGAAATAAGGCTCCTGGTCAAAGACCGTTCCCCTACATCTGTGCAGGAGGCCGCAGAGATGGCGGATCACTTCGCCTCCAATAGAACTGGCTGGGTAATATTACCTCAGGAAACTGTGACTATCCAAGGAGTGAGAGGTCAACCAGAAAGTTTGCCTGTGGCCCTGGTGGAAATGACTTGGAGAGGCCGAGAGGGCCGATATAAAGTAGGCATTAATGCCCAGCAACAAGAACCAGTAATACTGGGAAAAGATGTTATGGGGGCACAGGGGAAAATATATGTGGTGACCAGACAGCAAATTGGCAGAGAAAAAGAAGCCATATTAAGGGGGGCTGAAACAAACAGGGTGGAATCTGTTAACCAGCCTCAGGTCACCATAGCAACCGCTAGCAGGCCTGCTGAAGAAGACAAACTGTATCAAGTGGTCTCTGGGGAGGAAGCAGATCAATTCAGGGAAGAGCTGCATAAAGATATCAGTTTGAAGCAGGTAAAGGAACAAGCTCTGACCCAGCAGATTCCTTTCGCTGACAAGCTGAGGAGTCAAGTTGTGTGTGAGAATGGGATTTTATGTGGACTGTGGATGCCTGCTGAGAGAGGGGGTGAATGTGAACCAGTGAAACAAATGATGGAAGTGGTGAAAGAGAATTTGAGTCAAGCTCAGCAGAAGCAACGCTACTGGTATGACAGAACAGCCAGGGAACATGTGTATGATGTGGGAGATATGGTTATGGTGTTCATACCCAGGAAACATGACAAATTACAGGCTAAATGGGAAGGACCATATACCATCAGAGAAAGGCTTGACACAGTGACGTATGTAATCACCACAGACCAATTAAACAAAAGCAAAGTGGTTCATGTAAATATGTTGAAGCCTTACCATACCAGGGAGGCACAGGTGTTGCAAGTTACCTTATTCCCTGAGGGAAGTGGGCCTGAACTTCCAGATTTGGTACAGGAAAGCAAAGACAAAGGAGGGGTAGATCAAGTGGAATGGTCAGAGGAGGTGAAGGAGGAAGTAAAAGAAGAGATTCTGAGTGTTTTGAAAACCTATAGGAATCTCTTTAGCAACAAACCTGGCCGAACCAGTATAGTTATACATTCCATTGATACTGGAGATCATGCCCCAATCAGATCTGTTCCATACCGTGTGAATGGGAAAGTTTTGAATGAGATCAAAAAGGAGGTGGAAGATATGCTGGAATTAGGAGTGATCAGGGAATCCATCAGTCCCTGGGCCTCAAGTATTGTCCTGGTTCCGAAAAAAGATGGAACGACCAGGTTTTGCATTGATTATCGGCTAATCAATAAAATTACTGTCCCAGATGTGTATCCTATGCCTAGGGTAGACGCAATGTTAGAGTTATTGGGGGCAGCAACCATTATCTCTACACTAGATCTCTGTAAAGGATTTTGGCAAATGGAACTAGACAAGCAATCCAGAGCCAAAACTGCCTTCAGTACACCAGATGGGTTATATGAGTTTGTGACCTTACCCATGGGACTAAGGAACTCACCAAGTTCATTTCAGAGGCTAATCAATACTGTGTTGCGAGGCATGTCAGATTTTGCAGTGGCCTATATCGATGACGTGGCCATTTTTAGCAAGTCGGTGCCTGAGCATGTCCAACACCTGACAACAGTATTGGAAGCCTTAAGAAAAGCAGGCCTCACAATAAAAGCTAAGAAATGCCAGTTTGGACTAAAGGAAGTAATCTATTTAGGACATAAGGTGGGGAGTGGGAAAATCACCCCCTTATGGAGCAAGGTGGAGGCAATACAAGCGTGGCCGATCCCCTTAACCAAAAAACAAGTAAGGGCATTTCTGGGTGTGGCTGGATTTTATAGGAAGTTTGTGAGAAATTCTGGGGAAATAGCAACCCCCTTGTGTGAATTAACAAAGAAGAAGTGTTCTGAGCGTGTGGTATGGACGGTTGAATGTCAGAAGGCTTTTGATCTACTGAAGCAAGCCTTGTGCCAAGGACCCATATTAATAGCACCAGACTATGAGAAACCATTCATCGTGGCTACAGATGCGTCGGACCTGGCAGTCGTCTTGCTGCAGGAGAGAGAAGGCACCAGACATCCAGTGGCGTACCTGAGTCGCAAGCTGACACCGAGGGAGAAAAACTATTCGTCGGTCCAGAAGGAGTGCCTAGCGGTCGTGTGGGGACTGAACAAGTTGCGCCCATACGTGTGGGGACGAAGATTCACAGTGACTACGGATCATCGGGCCTTGTTATGGTTGCAGACTATGAAAAACCATAACACTATGCTGCAGAGGTGGTCCTGGGCCCTACAAGACTATCAAGTGGACTTCCAGTTCATCAAAGGCAAGGACAATGTACTGGCCGATGGACTTTCCAGGCAAGTGGCTGGGACTGCAGTGACGTGACCAGACAGAGGAACAAAGAAAGACATTTTCCCCATAGAGACTTTTATTTGTTAACGCAACGTATAAATCCTGGAATAGGAATAATACTCTGCCGTTGTTTAAGGGGGGGGAAATGTGATGTTCCTATATATTAGTGTATATATGGTAAGTGCTGGTTGTTTAGAGTATACATGGTAAGTAGTGAAAGAGGAGGGGGAGTGAATGGGCAATAGAATGCTTGATGATTGGCTGAATGTTTAAAATGGCTGACAGTATAAATGAAAGGATGACAGGTAAATCTAGGTGAATGTGAGGAAGTAAATTGTGGAATCTGGGGGGAGAAGAGAAAGAGTGGATTGCTTGGTGGGGTTTAGAGAGTTGTTTACCAGGAGGGAGGTGGAGTTCGGATTAGTATTGAGTAAAACCATATGCTTATGTGCCTTAAGAAGAAACCTTGTTAATCTTGTTCGCTTTGTTATCTGTAATAAATACTTAATTTGGTTTACCAAAGGCCTGATCCTTGGTTGGGGTTTCACAGACCAGAAGGGAAGGTACGGTAATGACCAAGGCTGAAGGGGAACTGTAACAAATGGTGGCAGCGGTGCAGAGAATAACAATACCAGTATTCAGAGTCTCTGGGAATACTAGTATTGGGACGTTACTGGTGGTTGCCTAGCAGGGGGATCTGTTGAGATCTGTGCTAGAGCGGGGAGAGAAACCATAAGAGAGAGCGGTCCGGACTGGTGGAGTCCCTGGTGGTGCCTAGTGACAGGCAGTAACCACGAGCAGGTAGGAACCTGACAGTGAGAGCCAGGGAAGGACGCCTCACAGGCCTCCCTGCATTTAAGTATTAATTTTTGTACGGATTCTTTTTTAAACGCCCCATAATGAAAGACAGTGCTGGGCTCAGAAAGAAAATAAACATCTGGCCCTGTTGAAAGTACTGCTAAGGTTTTGTTGTTTTAGTTAATTATAACAAGTTCTTGCTTTTTTCGCTAAGCCCATATCAAATACTCAGATACTTTAAATAAATGAAAATAAATGTAAAGGTCCAGTCCAGCACAGTCCATTCTTGGGACAGTTTGTCGCCACAAATCTCCTCTCCCTCCCACGCTGACAATAAAAAAGGTCCAGTCCAGGTCCAGCCCATGAAGAAACCAGATTCTCACCACCACCACCACCACCACCACCACCACATTATCATGCCTGCCAAACATTTTTTACAGGCAGTTTACCATCAAGAATCCCATCTTTACCCCCTACAATAAATACAGTCCAGTCTGGCCTATAAAGAAACCAGATTCTGCAAACACATCCACACACCCTTTATGATGCTAGCCAAACATTTTGAGGAACAGTTTGCCACAAAGAATCTCCTCTTCTTCCCGCCCTGATGATAAAGAAGCTCCAGCCCAACCCATGAAGAAACCAGATTCCCCACATCACCTCCATTATGATGCCAGCCAAAAATATTTTAGAGGCAGTTTGCCATCTATGATCTCCTTTCTTGACTCTCCCCTCTACAATAAATAGGGTCCAATCTGGCCTATGAAGAAATCAGCTGCTGCCCCCACCCCCATGCCAGCTAAACATGGCAGTGATACATATATAGCAGTGATGATCGCAGAAGTTGAACAATGAGCTCACAATGATATATTGCTGATTTCAAAGACTGGTAGGCTGGCTAGTGATAAAAAAATTATGGTTGCTGCTGCTTTAAGGTGGTGCTTGCAAATGGAGGGGCAACTAACTCAGCCTCACAGAAGAGCAACAAGAAGCTTGCAAATGCATGCATCTTATTGGCTCAGATTGAAATGCGTGCCTCTGAGCACTGAGGAGGCTCTTCATAGTCCTGCCCTAATGCTATAGAACTTCCCATGCATGTCTGAGCAACTACCCGATTGGTTAGAGCTTATTCTATGGGGAATAAAATAAAAATGGAGGCACTGAGAGACCCCTGCTCTTGCTAAGCCACTCCTGCAAGAATTTTTTATGATTATTACCCCTGGAGGCAGGGGTGGGACCATAGCAATGACTGTGATTGGCTGTGCTATCCAAAGTTGATTGGCCAGAACAAAAAATGGACAGAAAAAAGGCCAGAGTGTCTCTAAACGTGAGGTACTGTACAGAATAGGAATGTAAGGAACAGAGATAGGATTGGGCTATAGGTTTTGGGGCTTTAGGGTGGGCAGTGCCCCACCTGCCCTTAGTGAGGGGCCTCAACTGTTTTCAGGTCATCTCTAAGCTTTTTGGGGAACCACACTGGCTTCTTCTGCTGTCTTTCACCTTTATTTCCTTGTTGGAATCATTTGCAATTGTGCCTTTAGAATTTCTTTTTATTTAGATTTTCTGTAATAGCAATAAGTTAATATATTTGTGCAAAAAACTATCAATGACAAGAAGAAGGAAGCAGCAGACACCAAAGGGACCAAACAGCATCGAAAAGGGTAAATTGAAGTAGATTGGGGGACACAATTCTGTCCCAATAAAACTACTAATTTCTATCAATGATCAGATTATCATTATATTTGTTATGATTTTGTTATAACTGTATTTTTGCAAAATTAGTTTTTAAAAAAAAAATTAAAAAGGCAAACAGCCTGACAATTAGCTTCTGTGGTGTACATAATGTTGACATGGGGCGAGGGAGGGAATCAGCTTGCTATGACCCCAACAACTTCTACTAAGCATCTTGGAGGAGGAGAAAGAGGTTCAGGGCCATGAGGTTTAAAAAAACTCTCCTCTCTGCATCATATATAATTGTTTTAGACTGTTTTTAATATTGTTGTGACCTGCCCTGGAACCTTCTGGTGAAGGGCAGATAATAAATTAACAACAACATCGTTTCCATTGGAGGGAAAGGGGGGGGGACCACATTTTTGCTTTTGCATTCGCATCCCACCACTCTTACACAGCTATAAAAGTATCAGGTATGAAACTAGCAGGTGGCCGTAAGCCTGACCTTTCTTGCCTCAGAGCTGGGGAAGGCCTTGTGGTGGGGAAGAAAAAAGGGTCCCCTTTTGCTTTCCTTCTGCCTGGAACTCCCCCCCCGCCCCCGGGAAGGCCTGAACAAATAATCAGGCTTCTGTTCCAAGCAGTCTGGAGCCCCAAACAGGAGCACTTCCCATATGGGGTGGGGATACATTGTAACATTTTGTTGCAGTTGAGTTGGTTTAGTTGTGAAGGGAGGCTGATTAAAGATGCACGCTGCGTTTTCTCAACCTCCTCCAAGCTTTAGACACATATTTGTAAGCAGTTTGTCATCAAGTGCTTTGAAGCCAAACTGACCTTCCTGCCACAACCTCTGTGAAATTCCAGCCAGTTAATGTTTAAACACTTATTTGCTAGGGCATGGACTTTACCTTATTTCAGTCCAATGTAAATACAATGCCACACGACTGCCCTCTTCTCCTATGCAGAAGGGATGCTCCACTGTTGACACGGCACTGCCATGTCAACAATGCACTAGTCCAATTTGGGGCTGTTGCAGAGATTCTTTAAAAAAAGAAACATTTTCAAGTGCATCCTGTAGATAAGACATAGAAGGGCAGGACAAAAAGTGGGCTTGCCTGGACCAGATCAGACGGCTTTGAAGGCATGATGGGAGGCAGCGATGGGAGTCATAGAATCATAGAATAGTAGAGTTGGAAGGGGCCTATAAGGCCATCAGGTCCAACTCCCAAGGGTCCAATGCGTATATGGGTGTGTGGGTCTGTGCATGTATGTATGCACTAGCACATAAAAATACAGGAAGAAAGTGCAAGCTAAGAGTAGATTTTAAAATAAGCTACAACAAGCTGATCCAACTGCATTTGGACAAATGAACTAACTTTAAAGAAAAACTGTACAAAAACAGTTTAAAATTCCTTGAGATAAACGTGGTGCAGCTTATTAAAATAGCTTTTGACCTAAAATTGATTTTGCCTCTTCTTGTTTTCCTAGGGATCCAAGATTCTACATGATATGCAGTCATGTTTCAATTGATTTATATATTTATTTTACTCTTTTTTTTACCCTGTTTCATCTCTACACTGTATTCTGTGCCATTTTCTTTTCTTTTTTGCAAGAACTGCACCAACTCATCCAAAATTCTATGATCTGAGGAAATGGAGGAATTTTGGAAACCTACTTGCTTATTTTATATAAGTAACTCTGTTGCCTTAATGCTTATATGTGTAACCTTGTTACGGAGAATGGATTTAAAGGCAAAGGCAGATCTGGTCAGATAAATATAGCCTTACATAACTTTGTTCTTCCAACCAAGGAGTTCCGAGTAGCTTTTTTCTTTTAGCCTCAAAATACCTGTGCGAGTTAGCCAGTAGCAGCTGTTATTTCAAAAAGTGTGCCAGAAACATCAGAGTGTGCCAATTTAATATGATTTCCAGTTTGGAGCCAGCCCTTGTGCTGGGTAGCAGGTAGGAAGTGCAATCCAGCACAGGCAGCTAGGAGAGCAAGCCCATAACACGGCTCAGTGGCCTTCCTCTATGCCTGTGTCACGGCAGTTTGGCCATTCATGGGCTAGGCTGAGGATCACTTCACAGATTATAGATTCAGGATTCTTTTTTAAGTGTACACCTAAAGCTGCAAAGCAGGTATTTGGAAATGAATGCATCATACAGGCACACTTGTCAGAGAAGTGGAACTGGGATTGGCTTCTACTCCCTGGTGAATGTCCTCAGTGGCAAACCTGGGCTTGCTGCTAAATAATTGCTGCCCTGGGCATAATTACTACTGGGAGGAAGGGCAGGATATCAATCAATCAATCAATCAAATAAATAAATAATGTGTGAAGTGGCCCAGATACCACAGCAAGCAGAGATTCAACCCAGCCTGATGTCTTGAGTGGGTGGGAGCATGCCTGATAGCTGTGGGGTACCTAGTAGCAGGTGAGGCCCAGCCGTCTTGTCCACTGCCTTATATGAACTGAGTGAGTGCCCAGCATCCTTTGGGGCTCCTCATCAGATGAGCTGATTGAAAAGGTGGAAAAAAGAAGAACAAAGCTACTCTGGGCTCCTTTGTTGGAAGAGCAAGGCATTAGTTCAAGTATGTAAGGCCACATTTATCTGACCAGATCTGCCTTTGTCTTTAAATCCATTCTCCGTAACAAGGTTACACATATAAGCATTATGCACCAGAGTTACTTACATAAAGTAGAATGTTTTAGTGTTTTGTTTGCCACCCTACTGAGAGGAAGGGTGGGATATAAATTTAATAAATAATAATAAAATAAGCAAGTATCCAAAATTATTTGCTCAATTTTCTGTGATCACAGAATCATCAAGACTATCCCTGCTGTTTTCCATCCTTGCTTTGCTCTTTTATTTTTCTTTATCCCACCAGGAAAATGTAACAGTCACCAGAAGGCACCGGCTGGCTATAGCAGTGACCATCTGGCCAGCATGTTTTGGAAGGCCATGATCTTATAACTGTGCATTTGGTTTCTTTTTCCTAAGTGTAGAACTTTGCATTTATCCCTGTTGAATTGCATTCTGTTGTTTTCAGCCCAATTCTCCAGCCTATCAAGATCCCTTTGAATTTTCTTTCTGTCTTCCACGGTATTACCTATGCCCCCCCCCCCAATTTTGTATCATCTGCAAATTTGCTAAGCATGCTTTGTACCTCCTCATGTCGTTAATAAAAATGTTAAAGAGCACTGGGCCCAGGACTGAGCCCTGTGGTAGTCCAAATCAGCTGGGGGAAGACACCAGGCCAGGGAAGGCTGATCTAGACATAAGTCTAAAACGCTGTTTCAGTTGTAGCTTGTTCAGTGCTAAGCATGAAACTATCCAATATACAAAGTATACAACACCAACTGTTTTGGCTGTTAAAATATTCATGGCTTGTATAAGATAAACAAACCAAAACTTTGTTTCCCATGGCTATGAACTGTGAACTGGAGTGCAGAGTGCAAACAAGAACCCTTCTGAGAATCATAATATAGCATAACCAGTACTTATTAGAATGGCTTTGTTAGCATTAAAACACCTTGACAAAACAGTTAATGGCTCCACTCACAATAGCATTGTTTCTGGGATAATGAGGAGTTTGAGGGAGCCAAAACTCAAATAATGCAGGGTTGTGCATGCAAAGTGCTTTACAATCAAGAGCTTCTCATGAAGTTATGAAAAACAAAACAAAAAAAACCTGGACTGTCTCACAGTTAAGGAGAGATTTCCAATGAGACTTTGCTCCAGAGGATTTAGAGAGGCCATATCCCTCCTGTCTGCTTACATTTATCAGCATTTTGTCCTGTGTGATAATCTCATTTTTTATCAAAACAAAATTTTGTCCATTGTGCAAAAAGCTCTAAAAAGCCCTATGGCTTTGAGTATATTAAAATAATGCAATAATTCCTCATCATAAAGAGAAACAACTGCCATGTTTTTCAAGTCAGTCAATCTTTTCCTTTATTCCACATATGCATTCTGCATTCCCATATACAGTATAATGCCAATCATTACTTTTTCCTACATGGATTTTTTTTCATAACGAAAGTTTTTGTGCTGATTTAACACTGCACAAGTCACCAACATGCTCCTCTGTGCCTGGAAATTCCTCCTTTATGCTTAATAATCTTTTGATAGGGATACCTCCCACTTTTGTCCAGAGGCTAAGGAACTGAAAAATGGCAACCTTTCAAGTACGTGACGAGTGCTATCATATCTCCCCTCAGTCTTCTCTAGGCTAAACATGCCCAGTTCTTTCAGTCTCTCCTCATAGGGCTTTGTTTCCAGTCCCCTGATCATCCTTGTTGCCCTCCTCTGAACTTCTTCCAGTTTGTCTGCATCCTTCTTAAAGTGCAGTGTCCAGAAGTGGATGCAATACTCAAGACGAGGCCAGAGCCTGGAAAAGTTACTTTTTTGAACTACAACTCCCATCAGCCCCAGCCAGCATGGCCACTGGATTGGGCTGATGGGAGTTGTAGTTCAAAAAAAGTAACTTTTCCAAGCTCTGGACAAGGCCTAACTAGTACCAAATAGAGGGGAACCAACACTTCACATGATTTAGAAACTATACTTCTGTTGATGCAGCCTAATATAGCATTTGCCTTTTTTGCAGCCACACTGCACTGTTGGCTCATATTCAGCTTGTGATCAACAACAATCCCAAGATCATTCTTGCACATAGTATTTGGTTTCTTTTTCCTAGGTGCAGAACTTTGCACTTATCCCTGTTAAATTTCATTCTGTTGTTTTCAGCACAATGCTCCAGCCTATCAAGATCACTTTGTTTCTGTTCTCCAGGGTGTTAGCTATCCCTTCCAGTGTTGTGTCATCTGCAAAGTTGATAAGCATGCTCTGTACCTCCTCATCCAATTCATTAATAAAAATGTTGAAGAGCACTAGGCCCAGGACCGAGTCCTGCAGTACCCTACTCATTACTTTCCCCCACTTTGAGAAGGAACCATTGATAAGCACTCTTGGAGTTCGATTTTGCAGCCAACTATGGATCCACCTGATAGTTGTTCCATCTTGCCCATGTTCAGCCAGCTTGCTAATCAAGAGTATTATGGGGCACTTTGTCAAAAGCTTTGCTGAAGTATATATTATGTCCACAGCATTTCCACAATATACCAGGGAGGTTGCCCAATTAAAAAAATGAGATAAGGTTAGTCTGGCAGGATTTGTTCTTGATAAATCTATGTTGGCTTCTAGGAATCACTGCATTGTTTTCAAGGTACTTATAGATTGAACACTTTATAGATGTTCCAGAATTTCCCCAGGGATTGATGTCAGGCTGACTGGTCTGTAGTTCCCAGGTTCCTCCTTTTTGCCCTGTTTGAAATAGGGACAATATTAGCCCTCCTTCAGTTATCCGGCACTTCACTCATCCTCCACGATTTCACAAAGATAATAGAAAGTGTTTCTGAGAGTTCTTCATCCAGTTCCTTCATTACTCTGGGATGTAGTTCATTGAGCCCTGGAGATTTTAACTCATTCACAGTGATTAGGTATTCCTTGACCATTTGTCTATCATTCTCAAGGTGCAATCCTGCCTCTTCAACTTGTACTTCATGTTTGTCAGGAGGGTCATAGATCCTCTTTTGGGAGAAGACTGAACCAAAGTAGGAATTGATCACTTCTACCTTTTCTTTGTCATCTATTATCATTTTGTCATCCTCACTGAGTAGCTGTACCACCATTTCTTTTCTCTGTCTTTTACTATGGACATACCTGAGGAAAGCTTTTTTGTTGCATTTGGCATCTCTCACTAACCGCAGCTCATTATCAGCTTTAGCCTTCCTGATGCCATCCCTGCAATTCCATGCTACCTGTCTGTACTCTTGCCTGGCCTTCCTTCCACTTCCTGTATGTGTCCTTTTTTGTTTTCAGGTCATTTCTAAGATTTTTGTGAAGCCACACTGGCTTCTTCTGCTGTACTCTCCCTTTTTTCCTTAGAAACTGGAATTCTGAAATTGTTGGCAATTGTTCCTTTGGATCTCCCACCCATTTTGGACTCCTTTTCTCATCAGGGTCACCTGCCATAGAACCTTACTTATCATTGTTATGAGTTTATTAAAATCGGCTTTCCTGAAGTCCAGAATACATGTATGGCTATTCTCAGCTTCTGTTTCCTTTAAAATCAAGAACTCAACATGGCCACTTTGTCCCAGAGTTCCTGTAACTGCCACTTCATCCACCAAGCCATCTCTGTTGGTTAGAATCAAGTCCAGGATAGCTGATCCTCTAGTTGCTTCCTCTACTTTCTGTAGGAGAAAGTTATCAGCAACACAAGTCATTAATTTCTTGGAGAGGCCGTGTTTAACAGAATTTGTTTCCCGACAGATACCGGGGTAATTGAAGTCCCCCATTAGTGCTACATCATGCCTCCTTGAAATATTGGCAGTTTACTTTTCAAAACTTTCATCCTTGTCTTCTCCTTGATTGGGTGGTCAGTAGTAGACTCCAACCACCATGTTCCTTTTATTCCTTACCCCATTAATTTTAATCTAGATACTCTCAGTGGGGCTACCAAGCTCATTCTCTTATATTTCTGCATGTCAGAATATAGCAGATTCCATGCAGAGAGTTTTGAATGTTGTCCATGCAACCAATCAAAGGAAAACCAAGGCAGCTTGGATACCATTGGACGTCTTTAAGGCATTTGATCATGTGGAATAGGACTTTCTTAAAAGTTTACTTTAAAAGATGAGCTTTGGGGAGAAGTATTTGCATCTCATTAACCAAGTGTACTCAGTCTTCGAGGAGGTGATAGGCATTGATAGGCTTGACTCCCTGAGTGTAGCACTTCACAGAGGTATTAAACAAGGTTGTCCTTTATTGCCCTTGTTGTCTGATCACATCTTGGCCTAGGAAGTATGACAGTCTGGGGGAGAGGGGAGGGTTGAGCACAGAATTAACCTTTCGGCCGATGATATGCTATTAATGCAGACAGATTCTAGGAGGGGATTGCCTTTCTTGGTCTTAGAGGAGAGCATTGATATAGTGAGCATAACGGAGACCTGGTGGAATGGAGAAAACCAGTGGGATACGGTTATCCCTGGATATAAACTATATCAGAAGGACAGGGCACGACGTATTGGTGGCGGAGTCGCTCTATACGTGAAAGAAGGCATTGAATCCAGCAAGCTCGAAACCCCAAAAGAGGCGGACTCCTCCACAGAATCGTTGTGGGTGGTGATACCGTGCCCCAGGAGGGACTTAATACTGGGAACGATCTATTGTCCCCCTGATCAAAATGCTCAGGGAGACCGTGAGATGAGATATGAAATTGAGGAAGCATCCAAACTAGGAAATGTGGTAGTAATGGGTGACTTCAACTACCCGGACATAGACTGGCTGCATATGTGTTCCAGTCATGACAAAGAAGCAAAGTTTCTAGATATTCTAAATGACTATTCCCTAGACCAGTTGGTCATGGAACCGACCAGAGGGACGGCAACCCTGGACTTAATCCTCAGTGGGGACCGGGACCTGGTGCGAGATGTAAGTGTTGTTGAACCGATTGGGAGCAGTGACCACAGTGCTATTAAATTAAACATACATGTAAATGGCCAATTGCCAAGAAAATCCAACACGGTCACATTTGACTTCAAAAGAGGAAACTTCACAAAAATGAGGGGATTGGTAAAAAGAAAGCTGAAAAACAAAGTCCAGAGGGTCACATCACTCGAAAATGCTTGGAAGTTGTTTAAAAACACTATATTAGAAGCTCAACTGGAGTGCATACTGCAGATCAGAAAAGGTACCGCCAGGGCCAAGAAGATGCCAGCATGGTTAATGAGCAAAGTCAAGGAAGCTCTTAGAGGCAAAAAGTCTTCCTTCAGAAAATGGAAGTCTTGTCCGAATGAAGAAAATAAAAAGGAACACAAACTCTGGCAAAAGAAATGCAAGAAGACAATAAGGGATGCTAAAAAAGAATTTGAGGAGCACATTGCTAAGAACATAAAAACCAACAACAAAAAATTCTATAAATACATTCAAAGCAGGAGACCATCTAGGGAGACGATTGGACCCTTGGATGATAAGGGAGTCAAAGGTGTACTAAAGAACGATAAGGGGATTGCACAGAAGCTAAATGAATTCTTTGCATCTGTCTTCACAGTGGAAGATATAGGGCAGATCCCTGAACCTGAACTAACATTTGCAGGAAGGGATTCTGAGGAACTGAGACAAATAGTGGTAACGAGAGAGGAAGTTCTAGGCTTAATGGACAATATAAAAACTGACAAATCACCGGGCCCGGATGGCATCCACCCGAGAGTTCTCAAAGAACTCAGATGTGAAATTGCTGATCTGCTAACTAAAATATGTAACTTGTCCCTCGGGTCCTCCTCCATGCCTGAGGACTGGAAAGTGGCAAATGTAACGCCAATGTTCAAAAAGGGATCTAGAGGGGATCCCGGAAATTACAGGCCAGTTAGCTTAACTTCTGTCCCTGGAAAACTGGTAGAAAGTATTATTAAAGCTAGATTAACTAAGCATATAGAAGAACAAGCCTTGCTGAAGCAGAGCCAGCATGGCTTCTGCAAGGGTAAGTCCTGTCTCAGTAACCTATTAGAATTCTTTGAGAGTGTCAACAAGCATATAGATAGAGGTGATCCAGTGGACATAGTGTACTTAGACTTTCAAAAAGCTTTTGACAAGGTACCTCACCAAAGACTTCTGAGGAAGCTTAGCAGTCATGGAATAAGAGGAGAGGTCCTCTTGTGGATAAGGAATTGGTTGAGAAGCAGAAAGCGGAGAGTAGGAATCAACGGACAGTTCTCCCAATGGAGGGCTGTAGAAAGTGGAGTCCCTCAAGGATCGGTATTGGGACCTGTACTTTTCAACTTGTTCATTAATGACCTAGAATTAGGAGTGAGCAGTGAAGTGCCCAAGTTTGCTGAGGACACTAAATTGTTCAGGGTTGTTAAAACAAAAAGGGATTGCGAAGAGCTCCAAAAAGACCTCTCCAAACTGAGTGAATGGGCGGAAAAATGGCAAATGCAATTCAATATAAACAAGTGTAAAATTATGCATATTGGAGCAAAAAAATCTGAATTTCACATATACGCTCATGGGGTCTGAACTGGCGGTGACTGACCAGGAGAGAGACCTCGGGGTTGTAGTGGACAGCACAATGAAAATGTCGACCCAGTGTGCGGCAGCTGTGAAAAAGGCAAATTCCATGCTAGCGATCATTAGGAAAGGTACTGAAAATAAAACAGCCGATATCATAATGCCGTTGTATAAATCTATGGTGGGGCCGCATTTGGAATACTGTGTACAGTTCTGGTTGCCTCATCTCAAAAAGGATATTGTAGAGTTGGAAAAGGTTCAGAGGAGGGCAACCAGAATGATCAAGGGGATGGAGCGACTCCCTTACGAGGAAAGGTTGCAGCATTTGGGGCTTTTTAGTTTAGAGAAAAGGCGGGTCAGAGGAGACATGATAGAAGTGTATAAAATTATGCATGGCATTGAGAAAGTGGATAGAGAAAAGTTCTTCTCCCTCTCTCATAATACTAGAAGTGGACATTCAAAGAAGCTGAATGTTGGAAGATTCAGGACAGACAAAAGGAAGTACTTCTTTACTCAGCGCATAGTTAAACTATGGAATTTGCTCCCACAAGATGCAGGAATGGCCACCAGCTTGGATGGCTTTAAAAGAAGATTAGACAAATTCATGGAGGACAGGGCTATCAATGGCTACTAGCTGTGATGGCTGTGCTCTGCCACCCTAGTCAGAGGCAGCATGCTTCTGAAAACCAGTTGCCGGAAGCCTCAGGAGGGGAGCGTGTTCTTGCACTCGGGTCCTGCTTGCAGGCTTCCCCCAGGCACCTGGTTGGCCACTGTGAGAACAGGATGCTGGACTAGATGGGCCACTGGCCTGATCCAGCAGGCTCTTCTTATGTTCTGGATGGCTTCTACAAAGTGGCAGGTCTGGAAATTTCTGGAAATGCAGCCCAACATCTCATTCCTGATCTGGCTCTGGCTATACTTTCAATAGAATCTGAAACAAACCTGAACATAATTCACAAGGAGTTGATAGCACTGCTATTTGTGGCTGCACGTATGGAGGTGGCCAATCACTGGAAAGATAGTGTTGGTCCCTCCAAAATGGGGTGGATGGAAAAGATCTGGGAGACAGTGTTATTGGAACACCTGGCACAATATAGGAATATTTCAAAGCGTGACTGATTTGTTAACACATGGTTTCCTTTTGTCACGGGGAGGGGGTTCTTCGCCCCCTTCCACACACGACACACTCTGGTGAGGTAATTTTTCCTCGAATGATGACAGTCCCCATGTATTTTGTTATGCTTAACTATATTTGTAAAAAGGTAAAGGTGTCCCCGCACTTGTAGTGCGAGTCGTTTCCGACTCTTAGGGTGACGTCTTGCGACGTTTACTAGGCAGACCATATATATGGGGTGGGATTGCCAGTTCCTTCCCCGGCCTTTCTTTACCCCCCCCCCCCAGCATATGCCGGGTACTCATTTTACCGACCACGGATGGCTGAGTGGACCTCGACCCCTTTTACCGGAGATTCGACTTCCTCCTTCTGTTGGAATCGAACTCTGGCCATGAGCAGAGCTTCGGCTGCGTTACCGCCGCTTCCCACTCTGCGCCACGGAGGGTCTTAATAACTGTATTTGTAGTTCTATGTAAATAGGACTGCATTATGTACCTAAGTCTGCATTACGTGTAAGTCATACTACTCTACATGATGTTTTGTAGTGTTATGGATTTTTATTGTATAACTTGACAATAGGTTTGTTATGTTGGTATGTTTTAAATTTAAAAATCAGTAAAAATGTTTACCAAACCAAAAGAACACCTGATGCTGGTAGACGGGCTGGTTGTTTTGGGATCTCCAGTTAGCCACATTTGAGGGCTCTAATTGAAAAGTGAGATACAAATCTAAATAAATAAATGCTCATACTTTTCTCTTTTTTCTCTGTGGAGCCCACCAAGCAAACCAATCTCTTGTATGTTCATCTTGAACACATTTTCCTTGTTCATAGGGATGACTTTTTCTGGAATGACTCCTGTGGCATTAAAAGTTTCATGACTGGCAGAGATGCAACAGGTGCAGCTTTCCCAACAATGTATTCCCATACTGGGAACAGCACCCATTTCATTTCTGCCTGCCCTGCAGTTTTTAAAGGGACAGCAGTTCCCCTGGGGAGACAAAAGGGCAGCAATTTTGCTTGCCTGTGCTCCAGTGGCAGATGAGGGTTTGTTCTCTGAATCAAGATCCAAGCACTAGTGTCATCCTGAAAGAGCATTCCCTGTCTACAGCCAGCTAATGTGGCTTGTGAGGAACACACCCTTTTAAATTATTATTAATTTACATACCGCTTAACACCGAATAGGCTTCTAAGTGATTTATAAAATGTAAAAACCAATTACAACACTGTTAAAACACACAATAAAACAATCCCATTAAAGCATTAGAATATAAATGTCCATAATTAAAATGGATGTAATTAAAATATGCAGAACAACAACTCAATCCCAGCACTTAAAACAGAATACTCAGGTCTTTGGGCAGCCTTTCCCAACCAGTGTGCCTCCAGATGTTGTTGGACCACAACTCCCAGCAGCCCCAGCTGAGGCTGCTGGGAGTTGTGGTCCAACAACATCTGGAGGCACACCGGTTGGGAAAGGCTGTCTTTGGGGATAGACTCTTTATATCTATCCTGGGTCATTTGTGTGACAGTTGGCCTATTCTGCAGAAGAGCTATGTGTGATGGAGAGTGGGATTGTGACCACCATCTTTGCCCATTGAAAACATATGTTCACTCTCCAGGCCCAGATATACAGTAGGGCCCCACTCATATGGCAGGTTAGGTTCCAGACCCTCGCCAAAAAGCGAAAATCGCAGAAAAGTGGATCAGCTGTAGCACGGGGGTCTGGAACCTAACCCACTAATCGCGCCAGAAGAGGAGGAGATCGGCTGTAGCGCTCTACAGCTGATCTTCCCCTCCTCCAGTGAGATCAGCTGGAGCGTGGGGAGCTCCAGCCCCCCTCCAGCTGATCGCCCCACTGGCGCAGTATTAGTGGAATGCCGAAAAGCGGGACACAGAGAAGCAGGGCCCTACTGTACGTATGTTTGCACAGTGCCTATGCACCAAAAACCCAATACACTCAGCCAACCCAAATAATGTATCAGATTTCCAGATTTTATTAGGGAGATCATGTGTAGTATTTTTCACATGTTGGTCCTATTATTTATTTATTTATTTATTTATTTAATTTGTATCTTGCTTTTCCTCCCAGCAGGAGCCCAGGGCGGCAAACAAGGCACTAAAAACACTTTAAAACATCATAAAAACAAATCTTAAAATACATTAAGACAAAACAGCATTAAAAACATTTTAAAAACTTTTTAAAAAGGGTTAAAAACATTATTAAAAAACATATTAAGCAATTCTTATGGAATTAGTCCTATGGAAATGATGCCCCCATACAGAGGAGTCTAACAAAGGCAGGCATGCGTTACCATAACCTGATTCACACAAGGCAAGCCACGGTTTATTCTGTGAGTTATTAAACCATGGCTTAGGGTGATGTGCATACCCTGCCCAATGTCTTACCTATGGTTACAAACCACAATCTGAAGCAATGGGTTGTTTTAGCTATGGCTCAGCATTATGTGCAAATCTAGCACCCTTCCTTAGCCATGGTTTGTTTTGGCCACCCCACCCAAGATGATCACCAAGTCACAAAGACGTGAGACAAGAACAGCTGGGAAACCATGTAAACAAGCCCTGAAGTATGCACTGCTTTGAGCTAGCAGTAGTTCCCATGTTAAGAGGGGTATGGCGATTGCCATTTTCCTGTAGCTCCATCCCACAACACTCAGTATAACATAAGAGCACTGAGATCACACGGAAGGAGCCAGGAATGTTGTGAGTGCTCTTGCGGAATGTAGTTACAGATGTGCAGCAACCAAACTGCTCCCATCGATATTGTGCCCAATGGCCCATCTAGTTCTCACAGTAGCCAACCAGATGCCTCTGGGAAGCCTGCAAGCAGGACCTGAGCGCAAGAGCACTGCCCCTCCTGTTTCCAGCAACTGATAGCCATTGATAGCCTTATCCTTCATTAATTTGTCTAATCCTCTTTTAAAACCATCCAAGCTGGTGGCCATCATTGCCTCCTGTGGAAGCGAGTTCAATAGTTAATTATGCGCTTGTGAAGAAGTACTTTCTTTTGTTTGTCCTGAACCTGCCAACATTTAGCTTCATTGGATGTCCACAAGTGTTATGAGAGAAAAGCTTTTCTCTATCCATTTTCTCCAAACCATGCATAATTTTATACACTTCTATCATGTCACCTCTTATTCACCTTTTCTAAACTAAAAAGACCCAAATGCTGCAACCTCTACTCATAAGGAGTCACTCCATCCTCTTTATCGTTTTGGTTGCCTTTGTTTGAACCTGTTCTAACTCTACAATATCCCTTTTGAGGAGAGGTGACCAGAACTGTACGCAGTATTCCAAATGCAGCCACACCATAGATATATGTACAGCATTATCATACTGGCAGTTTTATTCTCAATACCTTTCCTAATGATGCCCAGCATGGATTTTGCCTTTTTCACAGCTGCCGCACACTGGGTCGACATCTTCATCAAGCTATCCTCTACAACTCCAAGGTCTCGTTCGTGGTCAAACACTTCGTTCAGATCCCATGACCATATACGTGAAATTAAGATTTTTTGCTCCAACATGCTTCACTTTAGGCTTATTTACATTGTCATCTTTGTGCCCATTCACTCATTTTAGAGGTCATTTTGGGGCTCTTCACAATCCCTTTTTGTTTTAACTGCCCTGAACAATTAAGTGTCACTGGTGAACTTGGCCACCTCACTGCTCACCCCTAACTCTAGAACAAGTTTAAAAGCACAGGTGCTAATACCAATCCTCTGGGGACTCCACTTTCTCCACTTGGGGAACTTCCACTTGTACCCGACCAAGGGCAAGAGAGTTTTTCAAAGCTCGAATTCTCCACATTTTTCAAATCGCACAATTTCCAAGCCTATCTTATAATTGGCTGACTACATCTTTCAGGGCTTGTCCAAACTGACCAGGATAATCCATGTTTTCCATATCCAGTTTGTCATCTGACAGTCCTCACTTTGCCTGTTTTTTGCTCTTTCCCAATATAAAAAATACATACATTCTTTTCGTTTTTTCCAAGCTCCGCCTGTAACACCACCCCCTATCAGCCAATTGGTCCGCAAAATATGATGTATGCTCCTCTCCCCCTTTGCACTGAAGCACAATAACGCGCATGCGCTTGAACGTAAGAGAGTGAAAGTTTGAATTCCCTGATGGTTTGGTAGTAGTGGCTGTAATGGAGTTCCTTGCCGCTCGCCACTCTGGAGCAGGGCTGGCCAGGGGGGTGTCTCCAGGTGCCCCTGACCGTCCAGGGGGATTGTGGGCAGTGCAAGGGATCAGTGCTTGTAATCGCCAGGCGAATCCCCCGTAACCCCTGGGCTCATTCACTGCAGGGCGTTGTGTGGCTTGGCGGCAGGAATGCTGCCCCTGAGGGAAGCAAACAGCCCCCCCGGAGGGGGGCCGCTCTGGGCTCGGGCAGAGAATGCAGGCAAACAACCCTGCGCACTGCTATGTCAATCTGCACTGAAGCACCCAGCACAGGCTTTGCGGTGTTCCCTCTGATAAAAGAAACATGCAAACCACTTATATGCCAATAATTCTTGTATTTTTGTTTGCTTGTATTTGCAATATTTCGCAAAACTGACTCTATGCTTTTCTGCCTTTATGCATATTAAAGTTTCTGGAGATACAGACAGCTGGCAATTCCACTTATTTCTCCAGAAAAGCAAGTAACGATGTGTCATGTCTTCAGTTGGTGCAATGTGCTGCAGGCAGAATGTTAACTGGGGCTGGTTACAGGGACCATACTACCCCCCTGTTAAAAAAGCTCAACTGGTTGCCAGTCTGTTTCCGGACACAATTCAAAGTGCTGGTGATGACCTATAAAGCCCTATATGGCTTGGGTCCAGGCTATTTATCAGACCGTATCTCCCTGTATGAGCCTGCCCAGGCCCTGAGATCCTCAGGAGAGGCCCTTCTCTCAATACCCATATCTTCTCAAGTACGACTAGTGTGAGAGAGCCTTCTCGGTGGCTGCCCCTAGGCTTTGGAATTCCCTTCCTAGGAAGGTAAGAATGACCCCCTCCTTGCAGTCCTTCTGCCGACAAGCAAAGACCTTCTTATTGCAACAAGCCTTTGGAATTGAAGGCTGTTAAGGATAGGGCGTGAAGGGTGCTGCATTGCTAATGTTTACTATATTATTTTTAAACTAGTTTGAACTCTTTTAGCTATATGTGTGTATGGTTTTAATATTGGAAATAGTTTAATCTTATTTTAATGTAGACTTTGTATGTTTTAATTATATGTATTTTTATCTGGAAGCTGCTGTGAGTTCCAGTTTTGGAAAAATGGCAGGGTATAAATAAAGACAATAATAATAATAGTAATAATGTCTAGGAAGGTAGAGCACCAGTCTCTATGGTTCCGGGTGGCCGAGACGCTCTAGCAAACCACTTGTATGCTTATGCCAATAATTCCTGGTGGGTTTTTTTGCTTGTTTAGCGATATTTTGCAAAACCAACTGTATGTATACAAGACACAAGGCTGGTTGCTGCTTTCCCACTTGCCATCAATGGCAGAGGGTAAATGCTGAGCTTTTCTAGAGTGCAGTGCTCAGCGGCGGCTCCCAGCTCCTCCCCATTCTCTCTCTCCCTCTCGCTCTGCCTGCCTCTCGCTCTCTGTAGGCGGCAGCATCAGCGGCGTCAGGGAAGAGCCACCAAGAGAGGCTTCCTAGCAGCTTCCCAACCACTTCGGGCAAAACGTGATGCTCCGTTGCCTTCACCCCCCCTCCTTCTCCCTTTCCTTCCCGTGGCCCTTTGCAAAGCGCCAGGCTCTCGCTTTTCTCCACTGTGTGTGTCTGTCTCCTAGCGAGGAGGAAAGAGCAAAGCGAGCTCCCTGCACCAACCAGCCACACTTGAGTGAGACCAGCCAGGAAAAGGGGGGCTTTACAAACAACCACAATTACAGATCTCACCCGGAGCGGCCGCCCAGTTTGCAGACTGGCTAAAAATTAATGACTGTTGCTGCTTCTGCGCAAATGCACATTTTTGCATCTGTGCAGTAGAAGTTGCAGAGCCCCCCCAACACCACACCATAGCTCTGATTGGTTCAGTTTTCCCAGGCTTTCCCTGGACATTCGCGCACATGCGCAAAAGTGGAAATACATGGTTGGCTGGGAATGAGGGAAGGAGTATGGGGAACCGCCCAAGAAACGCCCACAGCTCTAAAGTCCGCGGTATTGCATCTGAGCGCCTGAAGGTACAGCAGATGATTCCCGATTTTATTTTATTTATTTGTTTGTTTGTTTATTTGTTTATTTTTTATTTTTTTATTTATTTATTATACTTGTATACCGCCCCATAGCTGAAGCTCTCTGGGCGGTTTACAATAACTAAAAACAAATACAATTTAAAATACATCTTTTAAAAAACAATTTAAAACACAACATTTTTTGCGGTAATGCAAATGCGGATTTAACCACGAGAAAATGCGGAAAAACGGGTGACGTCGTATGGACCACCGAAAATTAATGAATACACAAAGCGCACGTTATACAGTCGTCTGGATGAGCCCTCAGACAGTATTGACAACTTAAAATGTAAATGAGATGCAGATTGCATTCCTAGTATCATGACAGCCTGGCAATCAGCTTCAGCCCTGTAGCTCATGTCATGGACCTCACTGCTAGGCACACTGTTGGCCTCAGTGCTAAATCTATGGAAAATATCTTCTGAATCTTTTGCCAGTATCAACAATGATTTATTGGGCTTTTCTTTAAAGGCAAGTGGATGGGGAGTACCCCAAGTAGTTCCTGATTAAAAATAAACAGCCATGTTTACTTTGCCTCCAATTACACTGCAGTTTATCAACAAAATGGAGGGAGAATATGTAGGTGGGATTATTTATGTGAACAAAAGGCAGCTGGAGTTTTTAACTCTCGAATGAAAGATCAATCCTCTTATTGAATGCCACACCCAACTTCGTAAGAAACACAAGCAGTCACAACAGGCTACAATGGCCTCATTCGTACATAACACTAAGCCATGGTTTAACAAAAGAAGAGTTATCCCACATACAACTAAACAGCAGTTTGTTTCAGCAAAGCTTGGTTTGTTTTCCCTCTGTCTACTCTTCACTGCCCATCTGATATCCCAAACACCTTTGCAGCCCCCAGTGCAGACACTGCATCATTGCATCAAAGTTTCCTTTCTACTGGCTGCCTTTACAAAAAGGCAGAGAGATCTCCATGGAGGTTTTTGGCCCTCTATTCCCCCCCCCCGCCCAACAACAAATCATGGCTTGACATCATAGTTTGTTGCCAGAAAACAAGAATGGTTTGTTGCTCAGTCAGCTGGGCTCAGACACTCAGACATACTGTATCTTGACATTGATGTGTGAACACAGCCAATATGTTAACAGGTACCAATGAAGTAGCACATAATCCAAAGAGCATACCTCGAATCCCTTGCAAAGTTATGACTTTCTCAAATTGCACAAAATTGCCCTGCAGGGCACCAAAGTGTCTTAAACTAAAACCTTTTTATCAGTAGTTGTCAACACACCACCTGCAAACGTTCATATTTTAAATGTTCTTGTATAGCCTTACTAAAATCCAAAAGCAAGGTGGTGAGGCAAGCATCTAATAAATGTAATAAGCAGCTCCCCTGGGGAGACGAGGCAGCTGCTGCACCTGACTCTTCCTTCTCTGCCCTTGGACAGTGAAAGAACTGCAGTCCTGGGGGGAAAGTAAAAAGCACACAGGCAGGCAGTAGGGCACCCAACTGCCAGCAGTTGAGGGGGAATGGAGACAGCACAATGACTTAATGCAGTGGTTCTCAAACTTTTTTGGTTCGCGGTGCACTGTAAAACATATAAAACTTTTCTGGCACACTTCAGTACAAAATTAAAAATATATGAATATATTTTAAACTATGAATAAAAATAACTTAAACTATAGAAAACTATTACTTACCCCATACAAATGGGTTACTTCTCATTTTTAAAATATACTTTCATAATATTTGAGGCACACCTAGCCACCTCTTAGGGGCGCACCGTTTGAGAATCACTGACTTAATGAGCAGAACTGGGTATGGAGTGGAAGAGAGAGGCCACCATGCCGTGTGTCCAGGGGGACGTAACCCAGATGTAAATTCTGTGCTACTGTTTTATGTAAACTACCTTGAAGATCCATCTGTATCAAATGTCAGTTCAGAAATAAAATAATTTCCTTTCATCTTTGGATTCCTGCATTGAGCAGGAAGTTAGACTCAATGGCCTTACAGGCCCCTTCCAACTCTACTATTCTATGATTCTAAAGTAAGAGTTCTAACAATTTTACCAAAGTGAACTTCTGTATCTTAAAGAAGTTTGCAGACAAGAATAAACAACTATAGATTATCCATCAATACATGAATAAGGAGAATATTTTTAAAGATTAAAGGTATACAATTGTATAACCACCTGCTTTTGTGTGTGTGTGGGAGAGTATTTATCCAGCCAGCCACCCTCCCAGCAGAAGCCCAGGGCAGCAAACAAAAATACTTTAAAACATCATAAACATAGACTTTAAAATATATTAAAACAAAGCATATTTACAAACATCTTATTTTAAAAAGCTTTAAGAACATCTTAAAAAGCAATTCCAACACAGATGCAGACTGGGATAAGGCTTGTTGAAAGAGGAAGGTCTTCAGTAGGCACTGAAAAGAAAACAGAGATGGCGCCTGTCTAATATTTAAGGGGAGGGAATTCCAAAGGGTCGGTGCTACAACACTAAAGGTCCGCTTCCCATGTTGTGCAGGATGGACCTCCTGATAAGATGGCATCTGCAGGAGGCCTTCACCTGCAAAGCACAGTGACTGACTGAGTAGATAAGGGGTAAAATGATCTTTCATGTATCCTAGTCCCAAGCCAGGCTTTGTACACCAAAACAAGAACCTTGAACTTACCGGTAGTTAATGGGCAGCCAGTGCAATTATTTCAGTAATGGGATGACATGTTGGTGATATCCTGCCCCAGCGAGTACTTGCACCATGCATTTTGTACCAGCTGCAGCTTCCGGACCAACCTCAAGGGCAGCCCCACACAGAGCACATTACAGTAATCCAGCCTGGAGGTTACAAGTTTATGGACAACAGTGGTCAGGCTATCCAGTATCCCAGTACTTGTGGAGGAGTGTCATCAGTATGCCAATGACATACAGCTCTATCTTTCCATTTCATCTGAATCAGGAGAGGCTGTGAAGGTGTTGGAAAGGTGTCTGGGCACAATGATGGGCTGGATGCCACCCAAAAAACTAAGGTTGAATCCTGATAAGACAGAAGTGCTGTTGATTCCTGTGTCTGGGAATCAGGTGTACAACCTCGTCAGGGAGGGGTTGTACTCCCTCTGAAGGAACAGGTTTGTGGTCTGGAGTACTCCTGGATTCCAACTTGTCACTAGAGTCCAAGTGGCTTCTGTGACTAGGAATGCTTTTTAATTTTTTTATTATTTATTTATTACATTTATATCCCACCTTTTCTGCAAGGAGCTCAAGTACATGGTATCCCTCCCTTTCCATTTTATCCTCACAACAACCCTGTGAAGTAGATTAGGCTAAGAGACTGTGACTAGCCCAAGGTCACCCAGAAGTTTCATGGCTGAGTGAGGATTTGAACCCTGGTCTCCCAGGTCCTAGTTGGGCACTCTAACAACTACACCACACTGGCTTTTTTGTGCCGAGTTGAGACTGATTTGCCAGCTACAGCCATTCCTGGATCAGGATAGCCTGGCCTCAATTGTCCATGCTTTGGTGACTTCCCATTTGGACTATTGTAATGTGCTGTATGTGGGATTGCCCTTGAAGATGGTCCGGAGGCTGTAGCTAGTGCAAAATGTGGCTGCTAGACTGGTAAGTGGGGCAGCTGGGACCATGTGTCACAGGTCCTGAAAGCGCTGCACTAGTTGCCAGTGAGCTACCAGGCGCAAGCTGTTAGTACTAGTATATAAAGCCCTAAATGGCTTGGGACCTGTGTGTTTAAAAGCATCATCCCCAGTATCAACCTTCTAAGACCCTATGATCAGCAGGTGAGGCCTTGTTGGTGGAGCCACTACCAACCACGGCCTGGTTGGCACTGACCTGTGACAGGGCCTTTTCGGTGGTGGCTCTGTTTGTGGGAATGCCCTCCCCAGTGAGGCATGCCTGTCTCCATCACTATTGGCTTTCAGGAGGAATTTGAAACATTCCTATGTCCCTAGACATTTGATGGTTGAAGGGGACTGTTCCTGACAACCTGAAGATCACTGATGAAAGAATGTTTTTAAATGTAAATGTTGTTTGGGAAAGATCAAATGCAGCCTAAGAGAATTCTCAGTGTGCATGACCCACATCTTGCATGAAGGGTGTTCTGCCTGATGACCCCCCCCCCCCCAAAAAAAAATCCTGGATCCAGCAATTAAACAGAGCAACAAGATGTTCCAAGAGAGAGGTCAGGATGGTAGATTTTGGGAATTTGCACCATAGCTGGGAGGCTCTGGAATTTTGATTTTTTCTTTGATTTTTACACAATAATTGCTGCCTTTTTATTTAAAATGGTTATTCATCTACAGTCTGCAATTTTTCTTTCGCTTGTGCTAAGTTCCTCTCCGTTTGGAGCCTATGCTAATGACTGGGCTCACATTGATGACATACATGTTTCACAGATGTTTGCTCCCGCATGACAGGCATCCACCCTCCCACAAACAGATATTTGAGCTGAGGACTGCTCTTTTGGTGTGTGGCTGCTGTACAAGCCAAATTTTGCTTGAGGATTTCAGTATTTATTCTCTAAATTTCTACGGGGAAAGAGAAAAGAAAAAAGTTGTATATTTGGAATACTGGAATATTGGCTTGAGCATCTCATAGGCAACAATTTTATTTTAAATTTTATATATTGTCTCTTCAATATCCATACAAAGTGAAAAACCAAAACCAAACAATAATAGAAAACGCACACACGCACACACACACATACATGTCCCATCAGTCCCAGCCAGCACATCACAGCCATTGTCAGGGATGATGGAAGTTGTAGTCCAAAACATCTGGAGGACACCAGTTTTTATTATTATTATTATTATTATTATTATTATTATATCCCGCCCTTCCTCCTGGCAGGAGGTTGGGAAAGGTTGACCTATTACAACAGCTGGCACTACTTGTTCTTCCAGCCTGCGGTGGGTAATCTTTGGCCCTTGAGATGTTGCTGACCTCAATCCCAGGCAGCATGGTGAATGCCCACAGCTGATGGGAGTTCTAGTTTAGCAACATCTCAAGGGCCACAAGTTAGTCACCTCATTTTAACTGTCAACAAAGGACTATAGAAAGCTGCCTTATACTGTATCAGTCTAACCCCAACACTGGCAGCTCTAACTGGCAGCAGCTCCCCAGGGTCTCAGACAGAGGTACTTCTGTCACCTGGTCCTGCAAACTGGAGATGCTGGGAAATGACCCTGGGGATTTTGCACGCGAGCATCTACTCTGCCTCTGAGCTAGGCCGCTCCTCCAGTTGACAAACACCTGTGTAGATAGATGGGCCTTCCCCTTGTTCTGGAGGGCATCAACGTATGAAGCTCCCTGATACAGAAGGTCTGTCTGTATTACCTACTTGTCCAACATTGGCTCTCCAGAAATAACCTTTGGCAACCAGGTGACCTCCACATACTTTACAATTCCTAAACATCTAGAGGAATCAAAGATTTCTTTCTGTCTCAATTTTTTAAAATAGTTTTTGGAACTTGTGAACATGAAGATACAGATAATCTATGGATAGGGTTAGGACAGCAGCATGTAGGCAGCCCAATGTGTCTCCTGTCTGGATCTTGCAAGCATGCCTGTATCTGACACCCACTCTGTATAGCCGCTGCAGCTGCCCATAGAACAGAGAACTTTCTTCTGCTGTTGATATCCAAAATCAACAGTGGGGAAGCTGGTGCCCTCCATAGGTTGTTGGACTTCAACAGCTCCCCCTCCCAACCCCAGCATGACCAATATTCAGGATGATGGGAGCTGCAGTCCAGCAACAACTGGAGAGCACTAGATTCCCCATTGCTGCTCAAAATCGTAACAGGAGGTTCCAAGTTATTCAAAGTTATCCTCATAATTTGCCAGCTACTAGAAATCTTGCAGTCCACACAAATGTCATTTGTTTCATTCCACTCAAAACCCCCAAAAGACATTTGAGGGGAAAATCTTACTTACTAGGAAATCTTCTTCACAGTAGACTTTTCCATTGACATTGTAGAAGGCTTTCCCTCGTAATCTTCTTCCTGTTAAAAATATTGTACCGTCAGAGCCTTAATACTCCACTTAGGAGCTGTTAAAAAAAGGAAAAGAAATGGAGATTGATGACCATTTTGTGTATGATATTGCCTACAGTATTTTAGAAAGAATGCACCAATGTGATGTGCTATTGCAGAGATGAGTTATTCAAGGTTGTTGTTTCAGAGGTACTCACAGGGCACTTGGGCTCCTCTAGCACAGGGGTTCCCAACCATTTTGGGCCCAGGGGCACATGGGTTTTATCTTTCTAAATAAAAAAGATTTATATTTCTAAAAGTGTATTGTTTTGTAGAATTACTTAATAACTTAATGAATAAATAGAATCCCAATCAAATTGGGCTTTTTTCAAAGTTATACTTGACACTTTCCGATGACTGTCCATAGAAACGGTGGGTAAATATTTTATATACTTCAAAAATCTCAGACAAACACTATTACAGTAATACATCAGTTAATAAATCCTCCAGAAAAGAAGCTTCTTTTAACCAAGTATTTTTGGGTGCAGGGGCCTGGGCTTCTTGTCTACTGGATTGCAACTGCTGCAGGCAGCTCTCTCACATGTGGCTGGAGCTTGCCAGGCTGCGCAGGTGCCTCTGCAGTAAACAGTGCTTCAGGTGCCCTTCAGGAAGCACTCTTTACTGCAGATGTGTCTGCTCAAGTGTAGGGGAGGATGAGAGCGAGCGAGAGCAAGAGTGAGAGAGAGCAAGCACAGGGTAGTGGCTGCCCCTTGCCAGCCTACTCAAGTGTACGGAGAGGAGAACTGTGCTCAAAACTTTATTGCTATAGCAAGATCAGGGCCGGCTCCAGGAATGCCGGGGCCCTTGGGCATCAGCTTGCCCTGGGCCCCAGCGTGTGTGTGTGCGCGGGTGCGCCCCCCCCACACCCCCACCTACCTGTCTGCTGTCTTTTACCATTGCCCCTAACGAAGATGGAGGCCACGGTTTCCCTAAGGGGATGACGCCTCCGCCGCCATCTTTGTTGATGGCACACGTGTGTGCTATGCGCGTGCATCTCTGCCATCAACTAAGATGCAGGCAGGGGCTTCAGTACCTTAGAGAAACTGCGGCCGCCATCTTTGTTAAGGGCAATGGTAAAAGACAGCAGACAGGTAAGTGGGGGGGCCACGGATCGCAGAAGGGGAGCTGAGGTGCGGCTGAGGGCCCCCCTGTAGCTCCAGGGGCCATCGGGCCAGTGCCCCACCTGGCTGCCCTTTAGAACTGGCCCTGAGCAAGATGCTACATGGTAAAAGAAAAAAAGGCAAGGCAGGCATCTCTGGATGCATTTTGGAAGAAGCCTTCAAATGGTCTGTATGCAAGGCTTACCTGACTTGGTGGTTTCATTTCAGACATTCATATTGTTAGGTTTGAATAAAAAGTTTGCTGAAATATGTTGAACTGCTCTTCTTTTTTGTGAACCTAACCCTATTATTTCCATTTTATTCCTACCTCTGGTACCAAAGTTTTTGTTAAAGAAATAATGTCCAGGAGCATCTACTTTGTTAACTGAGGTATTACTGGGCTCCTGCTGGGAGGAAGGGCAGGATATAAATCAAATAATAAATAAATTACTGTATAAGCAGCTACAAGGAAACAGTCAACCTGTAGGGGACTTGGACTGGTCTATATTTTCCTTTTCACCTTTCTCAAGCATTGAGGGTGACTTTAGCAATCTGCAAGGCTAACAATTAATACAACATGCAGAGATCTTCCAAGGACTCTAAAATAAAGGCAACTATATATAAATATAAATGTCAGGGCATGCCTAGAACACATGTTCGTTTTTGTATTTGTAATAATAATGTTACTAAATCTTTTTTTTAAATCTCAAGAAAAACAATGTATATTTAGTTATAAACAGAAACAACTGATTGGAGAACTAAAGCCCAAAATACACCCAATACAAAACATGCTAATTCATTACGAAGATTGATTTTTTTAAAATTTATAATTTTTTATTGAGGCACTGGGAAATTTTCCAATTCAAGCATTTCCAGAAATTTCACAACACTGGATTGTACCCAATGTTAGTTCTACTCAGAGTAGACTAATTGAAATTAATGAACATGACTAACTCAGGTCCATTAATTTCAATGGGTCCACTCAGGGAAGGACTTTGTTGGATACAACCCACTGTCAGTCCACATCACTGGAGAAAAGGTCTAAAATCCTCAGCATGACGTTCACAAGATGACCTTAGATTAGTCACCATCTTTCAGCCTAGCCTACTTCACAGGGTTGTTATGATTAAGGGGGTGGGTACAATAAGCCTTTTAAGTAGAGACCTTATCCCATTCTGTGTCTGTGTTGGAATTGCTTTTTAAGATGTTTATTATTATTATTATTATTATTATTATAACAATAAACAACTCATACCCTGCTCTTCCTCCCAGAAGGAGCCCAGGGCGGCATTTTTAAGATGCTTTGTTTTAATATGTTTTAAAGTATTTTGTTTTTAAGATGTTTTAGAGTGCTTTTAGTGTTTTTGTTTGCCGCCCTGGGCTCCTTCTGCGAGGAAGGGTGGGATATAAATTTAATAAATAAATAATATAATAAATAATAAATAACATTTGGGGGAAGGAACCATGTAATTCACCCTGAGCACCTTGGAGGAAGAGTAGATTGCAAATGAAATGTAATGGATAAGAGTCTCCCTAGCAGACCTGTAGGAAGATATGGAAAGAAGATATGGAAAAATGCATCAGGACTGTTTTATGAAATTTATTTATTAAATTTATTAGTCGCCCATCTGGCTGGCAATCCAGCCACTCTGGGCGACGTACAAAATTAAAACATATAGTTACATTAAAATATAAAAATCTAAACCAATAATAATAAAACCTAACCCACCCCAAAAGCCTGTTTGAAGAGCCAGGTCTTCAAGGCCCGGCAAAAGCTCATCATAGAGGGGGCATGGCGGAGATCATCTGGGAGGGAATTCCACAGAGTGGGGGCCACAATTGAAAAATATTTCTAAACGAGTATGTATGATGGAAGCCTGATGTAAATGAGACCATAATTGATTTAAACCATAATTTGCAGCACAATCCCACACAGAAAAAAGGTAACTTACTCTCAGGTAAGTGTATGCAGGATTGCAGACTATTTGAATCTATTATTCAAATTGTCCAGATTTAAAATCTCTTCCCACTCCCTTTCTCAGTAGAAATCATTGTGCTGACTCCTTCCTCAGGCATTTAAAAATAAAAACCAGGCTTTAAAAATAAAAATACTGCAAATGTGCTTTAGTAACAACCAGGGGGAAAGGGCAGGCTGCATCCTTTTCTTTGGGTTGATGGAAGAAGGGGGTGCGGCAATAGACAGCACCCAGTGAATGTCACCACACCAGTAAAAAAAGCCCTCCTACCCACCCAATGCACGTCAGTGTGACCACAGTGAGATAATATGCAATTTTATATTAGATTTTCTTCCCATATCAGATTATTGGTTGCTGTCACCTGGATGAGGAGGATGTGTGGATGACCCCGCCCCCAAATAAAACAAAAGAGACACACATAAGCAGCTTCAAATCTACATTAAACTCCAGTACGGATGAGCCCCATGGCAGCCGGCCAGATGAGAACAGCGACAGGCCAGAGCAAGTAAACAGCTAGATCAAATATAAAAGAATATCTGGTTCGGGCCTGTATTTTGTTAATCTGAGCAGCAAAAGGACTCTGCCTGCAGCTGCTCTGTGCTGCAGACTTACCTCACACACAGTCCTAGAGGTGGCTAAGCCCTGCCCCCCCCAGATGTCATTGGACTACAGTTCCCATCATCCTTTTCTATTGGCTATGCTGGCTGGGGATGATAGGGGGAGTACAACAGCTCCTGAGGGGCTGCAGGTTGGCCACCCCTGCTATCTGCCGACTTTGATCTTGCCATCTCACCCTGGCAGGAGCTGCTCCTGACACAGCCAGGTAGCTGCTGGGCAACAAGCCCACCACTTCTGAGGGTAGCCACTCCAGTGACCCCTACTACACTGTGCTTGAAGCCCATACCTGCGCTGCAAAGCAAAGGCAGCCAAGCGGCCAAAGCTTTGGCTTGTTTTTTTATTTAGACAATTTATAGACCACTTTACTACAATGGTCTCTAAGTGGTGTACCAGGAATGCAATACAATGAAAAGAAAAATAGATTAAAACTACAAAGTCAGAATCCAGAGAGCTCTCCCTTCCCTTGAAGTCTGCCGCTCACCTATGCAATTGCTCCCCAGCCTGAACCTCTTCCAGACGCTGCCCATTTACTCCAACACCCACCACAAGACAAGGAAGATGGAAAAGGAGGAGCTCTTCTTTCCTTCTTGAGGAGGCATGGAAGTGCTAATTTTGATTCCAAGTGCAACAGCTTCCAAAAGCCTTTTGTTGTCATGTTGTACTCTGCAATACTCTGCCAACAATCACAGAAGCCACTGGAATGTGGGCAACATCAAAACTGTTTTCGGGGAGGGAAGGAGGGAGATGGCAGGGCTGGCTTTGGCATCCTTCTCACTCACTTAAAAATGGTTTCTGTTCCAAGGCTCTGCCATGCCCTTCAGCATGCACAGCTTGTACTAGCTTGTTTAGAATCTACACCCGGATGGAGGCCAGAAGCAAGCCTATAGTCATCAGTAAAAAGCAAGCAAGAAAGAGATGGGGGGAGGGGAGAAAGAAAAGACGCACGTAGGAACCCCTCCTCCTTTTATGCACAAAAACCGGCATGCTTCTACTCTGTGCATGAATTAACTTGGAAGAGCCACACGCACCCTGGCTCTTCATTCACAATCAAGAGATAATTCAGACATTCGTCAGCTGCATGGGCTTTAGTAGCAGGAGCAAATTAAACTTCTGATGACATGTGTTAGGACTTGCTTTACCTCCCTCCCTTTGGCATCTTCCCCACTGCTGACATTTAGAAACCCATCTTTGTTTGCTCCTTTCCCCATCATCTCACATTGCTGAAGACGAGGTGCGCCTGGCACCAACGCTGTTATCTTTTCGGCACCAGGTCAAGACTTTCCTCTCTCCCAGGCATTTTTAACAGGATTTGAATAGCACGTTTTTAACTTGCCTATCGGTTTTTATGGGTTTTAATTTGGTATGGTTTTAAATTTGTATACTTGTTTTTAATGTTTTTAATTGTTGTAAACTGCCCAGAGAACTTAGACTATGAGTCGGTATATAAATGCAATAACTAAATAAATAAACAAATATGCCCGCCTTTCCCAAGCTGCAGCCCTCCAGATGTTTTGGACTACAACTCCCTGGCTGAGGCTGTTGGGAGCTGTAGTCCAAAACATCTCGACAGCAGCAGGTTGGCAAAGCCTGGCTTATATGTACAAGCTTTCTGTGCAAGTTTAATCACTGCAGCTGGGTTTCCACAACTGTGATTCTCTTCAAGGTCTTGTGCTAGGGCAGGTAAAGGTTGCCCTGGACATGGTCTGAAGGCACATGAGGCTACTGCTTTGCTGAAACGAAGCAGGTCTGGCTTTGGTAAGTGTCTGGATGGGAGACCATCTGGGAACCACATGTATGCTATCTTGCGTTTCTTCATGAAAGAAAGGCAGAATATAAATATAAGACAATATAAATGTAAAACAATAAAGAGAGTTGGCACTTTGCAGGGGTGTGGCGACAGGAGGGGCAAATGAGGGCACTGCCCCCAAATAATCATTCTACCCCTCCAAATGAAAATTTCCTTCAGTCTCCAAATTTCTAATATTCCAGTAACTTAAAACTTCAGTTGAACTTTTAGAAATACAGTGTAGGCATCCAAAGAGAGGGGCAGGGCAAAGTTACCAAGGGAATGCGAACACACCAAATATTAAGTGTTAAAAGGGTTGAATGAAGTGAACACAAGTCTTGATGGATGGGGGAGGGAGTTGGCAAACTTAACGGTTTGCAACTGGAGGAAGAAAAGGTGGGAAGGACAGTGTTGTTATGCACTGCAGAGCATCCCCTCCTCCCCTGTAGTGCTCAGCCAGCCTCTGTGGGTAGGTGGTGTTATTAGTGCATCTGGTGGGTGTGCCTAGGCTTTTGGGCCTAGACTGTGCAGCAGCCCATCCGGGTCCAGGGCAGGACCTGACAAGAAGCAGAGAGGTGAGTAAGCTGGCTCTCCAAGGCTCAGAAAGCCTGAGACCTTACTAACTTGGCCCAGGCAATGGGGAGCTGGAATATTTTGTGTGTGTCTGGGGGGCATTTCTTCCCTAGGTTGTTAAAAAAAAGTTGAAAAAGATATCCTTTTAATCCTTTGAACCTGGTTCCATTTCAAAACAGTTTTGAAGAGTACAATGTGGCTAGAGCCTTAGTTGCAACAGTTTTAGACCTCCACCCAACTGTGCATATTATCATTATAAATAATTCACCTCATTTAACTTTTCTCATGCGGAAAGCACAAAAGCAGGTTGAACGTCAAGAAGACTAAAGTAACACCAACAGAAGATTTATGGAACTTTAAAGTTGACAATGAGGACATTGAACTTGTCAAGGATTATCAATACCTTGGCACAGTCGTTAACCAAAATGGAAACAATAGCCAAGAAATCAGAAGAAGGATAGGACTGGGGAGGGCAGCTATGAGAGAACTAGAAAAATCCTCAAATGCAAAGATGTGTCACTGAACACTAAAGTCAGGATCATTCAGACCATGGGATTCCTGATCTCTATGTATGGATGTGAAAGTTGGACAGTGAAAAAAGTGGATAAGAGAAAAATCAACTCATTTGATATGTGGTGTTGGAGGAAAGCTTTGCAGATTCCATGTACCGTGAAGAAGACACATAATTGGGTGTTAGAACAAATTAAACCAGAACTATCACTAGAAGCTAAAATGATGAAACCGAGGTTATCATACTTTGGACACATAATGAGAAGACACGATTCACTAGAAAAGACAATAATACTGGGAAAAACAGAAGGGAGTAGAAAAAGAGGAAGGCCAAACAAGCAATGGATTGATTCCATAAAGGAAGCCACAGACACGAACTTGCAAGATCTAAACAGGATAGTTTATAACAGATGCTGTTGGAGGTTGCTAGGCTCGCCGTAAGTCGTAATCAACTTGAAGGCACATAACAATATGTGAAGTTATGTACTACCAAAATAGGGTGTGTGAAATTTGCTGGTAGAGCTATCAGAAGCAATGTTAGCTGGCTGGCCCAGGGCCTTTCCATAAAACAGAGAATGTGTGCTTGTACAGTTGAATCTAGCACTTGTAGTTTGGAGAGACATATAGTTCCTATGTGACATCTTGTCAAGCATTTCCTTATGATAAAGTTATATTTATAGGTATCAATTTATTTATTTTCTAGTATTCCTGGCATGGCAAAGGAGACCAGGGTATTTAGTTTCAAGTGGCAGCTGGACAGCCACCTGCCAATTATGCTTTAATTTGGATTCCTGCATTGAGTACGGGGTTGGGACATGATGATCTTATAGGCCCCTTCCAACTCTACGATTCTATGATTCTCGTTCTGGGAAGCAGCTGCCTCAGGAGAACTGAACTCACAGTTCATGAGCTTACTAAAACATTGTACCTGTACAAGGAAACCTTTCCATGCCTTTACACTGCATGCTGCAGGACTCACCTTTGGTGCATCTACAGCTGTGTGTGAAAATTCATTCTCAACTTTGACACATGGTGTCATTTACATAACTATTTTGCATGTGGAAAACATTGCATTTTAAATTTATTTATTTATTTCTGCGATTTATTTATCGCCCATCTGGCTGGAAACCGAGCCACTCTGAGCGATGTACAAAGTCATAATATATAAGTATCACAACAATTGATTTGCTTTTCTGTAAAATTACAAGTTATAGTTCCTAATTAAAATGAATAAATTAACATTTATTTTTGTCATTACCTTTGAAAACTTCGTTCCCCAGAAACCAAATTTATAGCGTCCGATGCCCAAACCTTCTGCCCCCCAATTTTTGTCTTTGCTATACTCCTTGGGCTTTGCTTCCAGTCCCCTAATCATCCTTGTTGCCATCCTCTGAACCTGAAGTGTAGAGAGCAGAACTGGATGCAGTTCAAGATGAGGCCCAACCACTGCCGAATAGTGAGGAACTATTACTTCACGCAATTTGGAAACTATATTTCTGTTAATGCAGCCTAAAACAGCATTGCTCTTTTTGTACCACATCGCACTGTTGGCTCATATTCAGCTTGTGATCAACAACAATTCCAAGACCCTTCTCGCGTGTAGTATTGATGAGCCAAGTACCCCCCATCTTATAACTGCATTTGGTTTCTTTTTCCTAGGTGTAGAACTTTACACATATCCCACTTAAATTTCATTCTGTTGTTTTCACTCCCAATGCTCCAGCCTATCAAGATCACTTTGAACTTTGTTTCTGTCCTCCAGGGTATTAGCTACCCCTCCCAATGTTGTATCATCTGCAAATCTGATAAGCATTTCCTGTACCTCCTCATCCAAGTCATTAATAAAAATGTTGAAGAGCACAGGGCCCAGAACTGAACCCTGCAGTAGCCCGCTTGTTACCTCCCCCAACTTTGAGAAGGAACCATTGACAAGCACTCTTTGAGTACGATTCTGGATCCACCTGATAGTTGTTTCATCTAGCCCATATTTAGCTAGCCTGCAATCAGAATATCATGGGGCACTTTGTCAAAAGCTTTGCTGAAGTTGAGATATATTTTAAAAGGTAAAGGTGTCCCCGCATTTATAGTGCGAGTCGTTTCCGACTCTTAGGGTGATGTCTTGCAACGTTTACTAGGCAGACCGTATATATGGGGTGGGATTGCCAGTTCCTTCTCTGGCCTTTCTTTACCCCCCAGTGTATGCCGGGTACTCATTTTACCGACCACGGATGGATGGAAGGCTGAGTGGACCTCGACCCCTTTTACCGGAGATTTGACTTCCTCCTTCCGTTGGAATTGAACTCCAGCTGTGAGCAGAGCTTCGGCTGCGTTACCGCCACTTACCATTCTGTGCCACAGAGGTTCTTGAGATATATTATGTTCACCGAATTCCCACAGTCTACTAGGGAGGGTACCGAACAAAAATGCAATAAGCTTAATCTGGCAGGATTTGTTCTTGACAAATCTATGCTGGCTTCTAGTAATCACAGCATTGTTTTCAAGGTACTTATAGACTGACTGCTTTGTAATCTGCTCCAGAATTTTCACAGGGATTGATTCCAAGCTGACTGGTCTTCAGGTTCCTCCTTTTTTGCCCTTTTCAAACTTTTGACGTTAGCTCTCCTCTAGTCATCCAGCACTTCACCCATCCTCCACGATTTCACAAAGACAATAGACAATGTTTCCGAGAGTTCTTCAGCCAGTTCCTTTATTACTCTAGGATGCAGTTCATCAGGCCCTGGAGATCTGAAGTTGTTCAAAGTAATTAGGTATTCCATGACAGTTTGTCTATCAATCTCACGCTGCAATCCTGCCCCTTCCACTTCACATTTGCCAGGAGGGTCATAGATCTTCTTTTGGGAGAAGGCTGGGTCTGTGTGGATCCTTGTCAGATCTGGGAACCAAGCAAGGAGGGAGCTATCAGCATCAGCAACCTGCCATGGCACCATGTAACACCAGTGCAGAGGCCTCCTGCTGCTTATAAGCTCCCATCATTGCCTTGCACCAACCACTACACACACATGATGAAAACGCATCGTGTAAGAATCTGGTCATAGAACAGAAAAAAGGAAGAAACACACACACACACACACACCTGCAAAAAGGGGAGTAATGAAAGGAGTTATTCATCCTGTCCACTAAAGGCAAGAAAGATTTTTTTAAAATGTTAACCTGAGAGCAGAGGTTGTCCAACAACTAAAAGACTGAACTATGACATCTGCTAGTTTGAATGCTGGCTCTGCCCTGAACTTATTAGGTAGCCTCAGGCAAATCACTCTCATCCTCAGAGAGCCTCCGCCACCATCTGCAAAATGATAGTGAATGTTGCAGACTTCTTGGAAAGATCATGACAAGATGATTTATGTGGAAGCACATTCTTATCTTTATAAAAGGTAAAGGTGTCCCCGCACTTGTAGTGCGAGTCGTTTCCGACTCTTAGGGTGACATCTTGCGACGTTTACTAGGCAGACCGTATATATGGGGTGGGATTGCCAGTTCCTTCCCCGTCCTTTCTTTATAACTTTTGCTTAAAATTGGCAACAAACATTAGGCTGGGGGTGGGGGCGGGGAACCTCAGGCCCAGGGGTCAAATGAAGCCTCTCTATCTGGCCCTCAGGACTCACCCTCTCTTCAGACACACTTTGTTCCCCATGCCAAACCCTGCACCAGCCCTACTTCATACCCTCCTTGAGTGTTTTTGCCTGGCTTGAATGTGTCCTTGAACTCTCCTAATGCCTTTTGGATGCCTGGATGGAAGATAGAGAGGGGTGTGAGTGCATGTGTAATCTAGCCGAGGGGTTCCAAAACCACTGTCTGTGCATTTCATTCAGGTGGTCCACAGCATTAAATATTTCTACTGATTTTTAATGGTATTTTCTCTGATTTTTTTGTTATATTGTATTTTACTGTACAGTACTGCTATGGGCTTCCACCCCTGCACGCTTTGGACACCAACCTCAGCACCTAACTCCAGGAATGCCAACACCCACCCAGGCCTTGCCGAACTCCCTCACCCCTTAGATCTGACCAAGTCCCCTACACATACAGGTCAACAAGCCTCTCCCCCCCCCCGATTTTAGACCTTGTGCCACCAGGAGGAGGGAAGCAGCAGGCTCAAGCAAGCTGCCCAGAAACAACTGCCCCCACTGTCCTGACTAGTCCTCTGTGGCTTCCCCAGCCACTGCCATGGCCCTGCAGCGTCGTCAGTGTCCTGATCGCCCCCTTGCCGCCCCTAGCCCGCCTGCTACCATGGATGGCTGTTGTCTTGCTATGTGACTGCAGCCTAAGAAAAACCTAGATATAGGAAGACAATTTACATTTCCATAGAACTGAAAATGTAATACAGTAGAATACAACATAAGAATTAAAAAATGTAATAAAGATACAATTAAAAAACATACAGCACCTAGCACAGCACACTGCAATTGCTACAATGGGCAGAAAAACCATCAAATAGTCTGCCAAGGCCATCAGTAATTTCCAGGTGGTCTGCGGAGAAAAAAGTCAGGGAACCACTAACCTAGCCTACCATACAAAGGGAAAATTTACATTTGGTGTGGTCCCCAGAAGGTCACCCAGATGGAATGTGGTCCTTGAACTGAAAAAAGTTCCCCACCCCTGTTTTAAAGGAAACAGCTCAGCAACAGCACCATCTGCCCAGAGATGTGGCAGAATCACCCTTCCTTTCAGGTGATGAAGGAGCTTTGCTGCATTTTGGTGGTGGTGTGGGTATGCTTCAGTTATAAGAAACCTTGGGAAAGGGTGTGTACATTGGATGACTCAGTGGAGTCCATCCTTTCTTTCTATAGCTTCAGCAGTTTACCAAAATCCATGCTCACACACTCTGAAAAGAATAAAACAAAACCCCAAAACTAGGACATCTGTAAGAACATTCCCCCTTGAGCAGATAGTAAAGCCAAGCATAGAGAAATATGGGGAATCAGCCCATCCAGCCTTCACCAATCTGTTGCCTTCCAGATGTAACATCTGAAGGGCACCAGGTTGGCATAGGCTATCCTAGCTGAACCTTTTGCCTAAAAGGAATTCATGCAGACCAAAATAAAGGCAGTAATCTAATAAACAAGACAGAACAAGTATTTCTGCCAGTGGAATTTTACTTTAAAACTTTCCGAAATGAAGCTGAAGACACCTGTTCCATTCTTTGTATAGTTCGCTACATGCTGGCAAAAAAATAATTTAAATCCATAAAGACACGGGGGAGCACAGTTTGCTGCACATTCTTGTGACACCAAAAACAGGTATTTGTTGATGCCCGCAAAATCTTCAGGGCCATATCAGTGTAGCAGACTAGGGAAATATGCTGTCTGATTAGGGAAGTGGACAGGTTCTTGAGGAGCTCAGCTTTAATTTTTTACGAAGCAAGTTTCCAGCCAACATGGCATTCAGACAAAAAATCTGAAATGGGGAAACCTGGGTATGAATTTCTTTGATCAGCGGTAGAGTAACTTTACCCTCAGAACAGCCTCTCAACTACACATCCTAGGTACCTAGTCCATAGCAACCTGCCCTTATAGACTGTTATAGACTGACTCCTTTCCCCTCAATTTTCCATGACCCTCAAGACTATTCTGTCTTTTGCAAGAAATTCCCACATCTGCAGACACAAAAAAAGCAAAACAGCCCTTCATAAAAGAATGATATAGCTATTTGTGTGCAAATTGTGTGAAGCAATTTAAGAAAGTTAATGCACATTTTTTCAATTTGCATAACCTGTCCTGGATGACAGGATCTGGGATACCAGGTGCAAAATTCAATTTTAGAAAAGAAGTTCAGCAGGCTTGCAGCAGCCCTGGAAGTAAGTCCACAAAAGTTAACACCCCAAAGAACTTTTACTATCCATTTGTGCCGTACTGATTGCTGGCTGGGATGGATGAAAGCAGGATAATAATCTCTTCCAATGTACAATAGTTGGCGTGACTGTGAACCTGGGAGAGACTCTTACCACCATAGGTGAGCAACTATTTCTAAAACATTTTCAAGTGACCCAAAATAGCTCCTTTTCAGAGAACACTGCCTGCTAGTGTCCTAGAGTCTGAAATTGTCAGGCTTTCTGTGAAAGTGTTAAAATCTTACAGGAATTTCTATGCCTGCAGGATTGCCCTGGCCTCTTGAAAAGCAGATACCACAAAAGTAGAGTGGTCTCCTGGCAAAAGGATTTAGTATCACAACACAAAATACCCTGTCCTTATTCTTTGCAGCAGTATTTTGTTTGTGTCCTCACCAGGGCTTCCTTCCTCCTTTTGTGGTTTCACCAGGGTACAATCCCTGGCACAGCAATCTTGTTTTACTAGTTTTCAGAAATGCACAGGATATGATCCTCCATATCACAGCTGCCCGTGCATTTGAAGGACAATAGATCATTTTGTAATGCCAAGCTACAAAATTCCTTTCAAGACCAGCACACACAAAAAATGATCCTTATAGGACTATTAAATAATAAAAAAATCACTGATTTTGCTATTAAAAATGAGTTGCTTATCACAGACAACAGCTAATAAAATGCATAATTATTAGGCATGCAACAAAGATTATAGCTGCTGTGTTGTTTATTTATTTATTTTCTTTATATCCCACCTTTTGCCCAGTAGAAGGCCAGGGAGGCTTCAGGACCCTATCACCTCACCTGGAGGATCACTCCTCCTCAGCTATATGCTGATTTGTTATGAGGCAGAAAGCACTCTTTAGTTGTTTAGCTATCAAGGCACCCACATTCCAAATCACATCTGCAACAACAAAGCAGTCCCACCCTCCTTTCACCAGGACTGGATGAAATAATAAGTTCAGTTTTGAAATGTTGGAGTAGGGCAGTCGGAACATGGCACTGCGGATGTGGGCAAGAAGACTCTAGAACCTTTAAGGTGGGGAACGTTAGGTCTGGGGGCCAAATGTGGTCCTCCTGGCCCCCTAACCCAGCTCTCAGGATCCTCTCTGAGGCCATGCTCCTTACTGGCCCTGCACCACACACTCTGTTAGTACTTTTGCCCAGCTGGAATGTGTTGCTGAACTGTGGTAATGCCTCTTGTTTACCTGGGTAGAAGACGGAGACATGTTTGTTCTTCTAAGTGGAGTCCGTGGACCACTAGTGGTCTGCAAGCTCCACTCAGGTAGTCTGCGGCAAGGTCGCAAAATAGTTGAGAAAACTATATGTAGTCAGCTCTGCTAAAGCTGACAAACATTACACCCAACTTCACAGAACTTTGCTCACAAAAACATCCCTCATATTAGAAAGGCACAATAGTCATTAAAATACGAGTTACATATGCACCTTTATTTGCAGAACAAAAATAAGTAGTTCGCCAAGACCACTTTAATAGCAACTTTAAAATTGTTTACAAAAAATAAAAAAGGCTGAGAACTGCTGTCTTTCTCCAGGACACACTAGCTTTCTATGCATAGGAATTTTCTTTTTGTAGGAAGGCGCATTTAATGATGTGAGCCCACTCCTGATGCCTAAAGTGATGCAACCTCAAAACAGGTTGACTCCCTCCAACTCCTGCATGTAAGAATGCCTAATTCAGGGACAAGGAACCTGTGGCTCCCCAATTGTTGCTGGTCTACAGCTCTCCTGATCCCTGACCATGCTGCCTGAGGCTGATGGGAGGTGAAGCCCTGCATATTTCCCATCCTTGGCCTAGGCTGTTGCCCCAGTTAGCCTACAGCAGATGTTGTAAGATTCCAGTGCCCATCAGCCCCAGCCAGCATGGCCAATGGTCAGGGATGAGAGGAGCTGTAGTACAGAAACACGGGGGGGGCACAGGTTCTCACATGCAGGAGTTGGAGGAAGTCAGCCTGTTTTGAGGTGTATCACTTGAGGCATCAAGCATGGGTTCACATGATTAAATGTGCCTTCCTACAAAAAGAAAATTACTTAGGTTACCCCTACCCTGAAGGTAAAAGATCAGGGAGCCTTCTGTTTAAACAGGTGGTTTTTTTTAAAAAAAAAATTAAATTAGTTGCTGCTGACCCTCCCTTGTTCCTCTCCCTCTACCAGCTTTCTAGATCTGAAAATGAGAGTGGCGGAGGAGGGAGGAAGTACTCTTGCAGAACAGCAGCACACACTGCCCTGTCAATATGTTGGCCAGTATCTTGTGTGAACTGAGCAGATTCTTAAAGCATATGGGAGGTGTAGTTCAAAACATCTGGACAGCAACAGGGTGGCAGAGGCTGTTGTAGAATGTGCAGGGATTACAAAGCAGGAAAGTAAAGGTGGAAAAACTTCAAAAAGTTGAAAGTTTGAAAGCTGAGCTAATGCTGAAAGAGGAACCAACCAAGACAGAGGAACTACCTCACAGCCAAGGTATCTGTAGGAAGCCAGCGTCCTTGCACATTCAACCCGTCCTCTTGCCAGCCTTTCTAATTCCCCTTCCCACCCTCAGAGATAAAGGTAGATGGCTTGGGCATTGACCTGGGAGGAATATTTCAGAAACGGGGTGGGAAGAGAAGGGGGGGATGTGGGGTGCGTGTAAATTTGTGCCAAAATTCCTCTCAAAAGAAGACATTACATCTTGGCAGGAGTTGCTATTCACAGGCTACAGCAGCCGTTTGAAACCCAAATCTCCACAAAGTGGATACTACAGGTCTGCCTGCAGTAAGTATATTCTCAGTAGTCGGACACCAAACATAGAATCTCTTTTGCCCTACACTTCCTTTTGACTTGCAGGAATGCCGAATGAGTTATTTATGCTTAGGTTCCCGTGGCTGCACTCCAGGCAGAATGCACATGCTTTCCCTTCTCTTCTTTTAAATGGAATTGTAGTCTCGTCTGACAGTCCAGAAAAGTTGAAAAGACCTTTTGTTACAGAGGGCAAGAACGGCTGGAGTATAAGTTATACAAACACGCTTGCATTTTCTAGACTAAAACTGACTGCATTCCAGTCCCTCAGTGCATCAAAAGACACTAAAATATTTCAGAACTCTTTGCTGTTGCCTAACAAAGATACATCTGATGGCAAAGTTGCTATTTAAAAACTAAACAAAATAAAGCTCCAAGAGCAGCTGAATCCCAGGAATATAATTTTGTGAAGATCCACCAACAGTTTTCCCTGCATAAACCCCACAAAAGGAGAGGCTTAACACTGAACGCTCCTTCCTTTCAAATGGACCTTCTTGCAGCAAAAGGAATGTTTCCAATATTTGCAAGGGATCCTTTAAAGCAGAGGTTCCCACACTGTGGTCTGTGAGCTTCATTCAGATGGTCCACAGTATGTCCACGTACAATATTCATACTGGTTTTTGTGGGTTTTTTATAGCTTCATTTGATTTCTTATATTGCATTTAATTTGCAGACCACAAAATTCAAACTGTAATAGCATAAAATGCTTCTTTGATTTCTTGTTTTGTATTGTATTATAATTTGCAAATAAAATAGAAGAAAAGCAGCATCTGATTGCATTCTATGGGATGCAAATGGTAATACAAAAAAGAATAAGAAAATAATTAAAAATCATACAGCATCTAGCACAATGCATTATAATTGCTATAACAGGCAGAAAAACCATTAAGCGCTCTGCCAAGACAATCAGGAATTTTCAAGTGGTCCATGGGGAGAAAAAGTTTGGGAACCACTGCTTTAAAAAACACACACAGAAAACAGACCAAGACAAGACAAACATCTCCAGCACTATTTTTCAAGGAGCTTGCATGTATCTTGTTACCAGAACAATTAGGATGCAAATCTCAAAATGTGCAAGCCTTCACTTAGCCAATAAACACAAAACTGGCATACATTGTCCTTGCAGAATAAAAGGCTTGCTGCTAAAATAGCAGCTCTACATAAATAAGCAACATTCTTCTTGGCTGAGGTCACTGACTTGCTCTATTCTACTTCACCCCTGTCTGGAATTTGACAATTTAAGTATGGGAGAGAAAGGCACTGCCACTCCCCTCTACAAAGTGCGCACACAAGCATGCATGCACAGAGAGAAATATGCTGTAGATTTCATTTAAAATTCCTTATTTGAAAAGTTTAAAATGTAAGCATTTTAAGAATGGCATCCTATGAAGGTAGCATGCAGGATAAAAGTCAGTTACATATATTTTAATTAAGGACTTAAAGGCTTGTGAAAATATCCCAACTGTTAAATGGAAAACAAAAACACCACTTACAAATTAAAGTTTATGGAGAATGCAGAAATGCATCTGTACTATATTTGCTATGTTTATTTATTTACTATATCCATGGGACAAGGTATAATGAGTTAGGGTTTACTTTTAAAATATATTTGTTGTATTGCATGTTACCAACCACCACAAATACAAATATAACCAGGGGCGGTGTGCTAGCAACAGAATGTGGTGTTAGGCCCAAGGTAAGTTCCTGAGAATTGCAGCTTGCTTTTTTAAAAAAAATCATGTTTTACATCTTGTGTATGTAAAGATGCATGTGGAAGTGTATGAGAAGGAACCTGTGTCCTCCGGAAGTCATTTCCTGTGTGCAGCATGCACTGAGCCCCACTGTCACTGCTGGGCCTTGGCAATGTGGGCCCAATAGTACCTTCCCTGAGCACATACAGGCCAGGCTCAATACTCATACGGCGGGTTAGGTTCCAGACCCCTGCTGAAAAGCGAAAATCGCCAAAAAGTGGAACACCAACAATAAAATTGTGCCTGACGCCCTTCTCGAAAAACGCCAAAAAAGTGGAACAAGCGCTGTATGAGTGGGGCCCTACTGTAATTGAAAACCGCCATATTAGCAGAATGCTGAGAAGCGGAATGCCGAGAAGCGGGACCCTACTGTATTGTCACTGAAGCCAACAAAATACAGAGTAACTGTGTTTGAGGGCAAACCCGTGTTCAACAGGCCTCAAACCATTGTGTCTCCCCCCAAACCACCACCTTCTAATACGGTGGCTCTCAAATTGTGTTCTAGGCAACCCCCAGAAGCTAACTGCTAATATACTACTATTGGGGTATAATAAGGGCACTTGCTCAGTTCATATGAAGTGAAAGGCCGGGCTATGCTCCACATGAACTGAAATCTCTGCAATGTGCAGGGATTGCATGGCAGACACTTCAGCCCAAATCAATATGGAAACCAGCCCCTAAAATGCAGAGCTTGGAAGTAACTAGTTACAAGTAACAAATTACTTGTAATCCATTATTTTTTTGAGTAACGCATGGGTAATTCCTTTACATTTTGATTGTGATAGACCTAGGAGTAATTTTACTACTTTTGTGGAGTAATTGTAATGTTTCCAGCATTACTTTTGAGCATTACTTGGGGGGGGGAAGCAAGGGAAGTCTTCTGCTCCTCTGATTTGTGGATGAAAATCATGTGCCTCAAACTGGGCTTCTGTGCAGCGTCGCTCTTCTCTGATGCTCTGTGGATGGGTAGGAGGCGACGAGGGAGGAGGCAGAAAGTGAGATGGGGTGGAATGGAGAAAACAATTATTTTAAAAAACGGATAGTGGTGGTGAAGCATGGAGTGGAGGGAAAAAGGATCCGGAGGTCAAGAACATGGATAAAGGAGGAGGAGGAGGAGGCAGCAGCAGAATGGAGATAAAGAACTGTGGAGGTGAAAGATGACAACGTGTGTGTTTGTGTGTGTGTGAATACTGTGTTTGCCTCCACCACCCTCTCTGGCTACTGTGCTGCATTTGCAGTATTTTAACTTTTTTGCATCTCAGGGGAAAATGTTTGCTTGAGTGAGTGTCCCCTAGTTGGTGGCAGGGCAGGGTCCGAGAGGTGGTTAAGTGAGAGAGATTATGCTGGCTGGCTGAGTGGGGGGGGGGTGCACTTGGTTTGATGTGCAAAGATCTGAGTAGTGACCTCAGCCTCCCTCCCCACCACCCTTACCAGTGGAGACCACCATTGCTATCTTATGAATAAAAATAATTATTCTACTACCTCTGTATGTGTCTGTTTATTTTTAATGTTGTTTTAGGCTACTCAGATGTGCAGCAGCCAAGACCAGCACCTTGTAGGCGTTTTTTTTAAAGTAACTGAAATGTAATTGTAGCATTACTTTGGAGGAAAAGTAAAGTAATCAGCTACTTTCAGAGCAATTGTAATTGTAACGGTAATTACTACTTTTTGGGCCATGTAACTGTAACTGTAATTTATTACTTTTTAAAAGTAATCTTCCAAGCTCTGCTAAAATGTAGGTTTTTGGGGGTGATGGTAGAAATCACTGCTCTAAGATAAACATTTATCTTAAAGCTATGGAGCTTTTACAATCATGACACTGTTGACTAGCTTTCTTCTTTTGTCATGTGAAGCCTGAGGAAAAGGTGCACATCTGGTAGAATTTTTCCCTTTTTGAGCTACACTGCCTATAGTGAATATTCTTGCCATCTAACATGATTGTGGTTCTCTGAAACACTGAACCAGAAGTAACAATTTGTTCTATTTTGTAATTTTAGGAATGAACAGAAGTAAAAACACTATCCAACTCAGGCCAAAAACCAGGGTCAACAAGTGCCCTTTCAACAATCCCCATGGAGAAGTTTCTGCAGCTAACTTGGGATCATCTTGTGGAAACCTTCCATCTAAACAGGAGAAAAAGGAAGGGTGGCTGTTTGAGCAGGCCTCGTGCCAAGCTGGTCTCTCTGATTAGCCAATCTGCTGCATTCATGTTCCCACATCAGTTTCAGTTCCCACAACTGGTCGAGATAATGTGGGATTTTTTTAGCAGCTAAAAAGCATATGATCGAGGCAGGGAGAAGTCACGCAGGGAGGGGGGAGAACCCAATCCTTGTGGGAATTTTGTATTTTTTCTTTCCATTCAACTCTTTGTGAATAGTTAACACTGCGTTGTTGGATGTGGAGGGGGAAGGACCACAAATCACATCCAAGGAGAGCCTAGGCAAGGATGTAAATAAAAGTACTGTAACCAGCTAGCCAATTATTTAGATTTATATGGCTGCCCATCAATAAACATTGCCTGGAAGGCTTAGAAAGCAATACAGTATTAAAAATGCAACACAGAGTAATTAAAATCAACAATAAGCAATACAAGACAACAAAAAGCTTTCCTTGTAACAGAGACAGCATAAACAGATCACAACTCAGACTAAAATGCACTAAACCACAACAATCCAAGTTTAATTTTTACCACAAAACCCTGTGGCAAGAAACTCTGAATTCTGCAAACTGCATAAATTCTGCAATTCAACAAGCTTGCATGCTTTCTCATGCTTTTTGTATTAATTCAGGTGTGGCTAGTCATTCAAAGCTACAAGCACTATGCTTAAGGTGACAAGCTCCGCACTGAAGCAGGTCCTCTTTTCTTCTGCCTCAGAGGCCATGCAATATTGTATCCCCAGGACTGGTAGGGTCCTTCCCTTTCTCACACCAGCACAAGTTATTATTAGAAAAATGGACCAGCAGGTACATGACTCAACTGTTGATTCATACATGTCTTTTTTAGAATACAATGTAATTTCTGTAACCGGAAAGGTGTGCATATTGCAACGCATGAAAGGCAATGCAAGGGTCTTTTCTTTATAGTTCTATTCAGATTATCACAAGTTGAATTATTATATTATGAGAGATGCAAGGGCCATTTGCTGGCACATGGAGCTCCTGCATATGCATAAGCCATGATTAAACCAATAAGTCTCTCATTAGCCATATTTTGGTTTCATCCAAACCAGACAACTAATTTTGAAATAAGACAGAATATTAAGACATGGTCTGAAAGTGATTTAATATCCTAGTTTTTTCCAAACTTAGTAACCATAACTACCCAGTTCAGATGAAATGGAAAACCACGTCTGCATACACACTATATATTTAAAGCACATCTCACCTCTGAACCCTAGGAAGTGTAGTTTCCAGTTTGCTAAGGATGCTGGGAATTGGAGCTCTGTGTGAGCTAAGCTACATTTCCCATGATTCTGGGTGGGTGGGAAATGTGCTTTAAATCTATGGGGTGTGTGCTGCCCATACCTAATTAGAGACTTCCTATTTTAATCATGGCTTGTGTGAAGGGGGTCCGTGCATGAGCAAAAGACATGTATATATCAAGCCAATATATGATTGTCTGAAGGAAACCAGTGTGTGTGTTTCTCAGACCAGAACCAGTTAGGGAGAGAATCCAAGAGTCCAGGGTTCACATGAAAATGTATTTATTTAAAACATTTTTATCCTGCTCTTCAGCCAAAAAGACCCCCAGAATCATAGAACACTAGAATTGGAAGGGGCCTATAAGGCCATTGAGTCCAATTTAAAAGCATACCCGACAGGTGCCTGTCCAGCTACTCCTTGAATGCCTTCATGGTTGGAGAGCCGACTACCTCCCTAGGTATTTCATCCCATTGTCATACTGCTCTTAACAGTTAGGAGGTTTTTCCTGATATTCAGCCAAAATCTGGCTTCCTGCAACTTGAGCCCATTATCCTGTGTCCTGCACTCTGAGATATAGAGAAGAGATCCCGGCCCTCCTCTGTGTGGCAATCTTTCAAGTACTTGAAGCTATCATATCTCCCTCACTATTCTTAAGGCTAAACATACCCAGTTCTTCCAGCCTCTCCTCATAGGGCTTTGTTTCCAGTCCCCTGATCATCCTCATTGCACTCCTCTGAAACGGTTCCAGTTTATCTGCATCCTTCCTAAAGTGCAGTGCCAGAACTGGATGCAGTACTCAAGAGGAAGCCTAACTAGTGCCGGATAGAGGGGAAGTAGTACTTCACGCCATTTGGAAACTATATTTCTGTTAATGCAGCCTAAAATAGCATTTGCCTTTTTTGAAGTGACATTGCATGGTTGGCTCATATTCAGTTTGTGATCAACAACAATTCCAAGATCCTTCTCACATGTAGTATTGCTGAACTAAATACCCCCCATTTTATGACTGCATTTCGTTTCTTTTTCCTAGGTGTAGACCTTTGCCCGTATCCCTGTTAAATTTCATTCTGTTGTTTTCAGCCCAATGCTCTAGCCTCTCAAAATCACACTGAATTTTGTTTCTGTCTTCTAGGGTATTAGCTATCCCTCCCAATGTTGTATCATCTGCAAATTTGATAAACATTCCCTGCACCTCTTAATCCAAGGCATTAATAAAAATGTTGAAGAGCACAGGGCCCAGATATGAGCTGTGCAATATCCTGCTTGTTACCTTCCGCAACATTGAGAAGGAACCATTGATAAACATTGTTTGAGTATGATTCTGTGGATCCACCTGATAGTTGTTCCATCCAGCCCACATTTAGCTAGCTTGCTAATCAGATTATCATGGGGCACTTTCTCAAAAGCTTTGCTGAAGTCAGTACATATTTTGACCACAGCATTTCCACAGTCTACCAGGGAGGTTGCCAAATTAGAAAATGAGATAATGTTAGTCTGGCAGGATTTGTTCTTGATAAATCTATGTTGGCTTCTAGGAATCACTGCATTGTTTTCAAGGTGCTTACAAGACTGTTCGCTTTATAATCTGCTCCAGAATTTTCCCAGGGATTGATGTCAGGCTGACTGGTCTGTAGTTCCCAGGTTCCTCCTTTTTGAAGACAGGAACAACATTAGCCCTCTTCCAGTCATCCGGCACTTCACCGGTCCTCCATGATTTCACAAAGATGATAGACAGTGGTTTCGGAAGTTCTTCAGCCATTTCCTTCAATACTCTAGGATGCAGTTTATTGGGCCCTGGAGATTTTAACTCGTTCAAAGTGATTAGGTATTCCCGGACTATTTGTCTATCAATCTCAACTTGCAATCCTACCTGTTCAACTTGTACTTCATGTTGGCCAGGAGGGTCATAGACCCTCTTTTGAGGTAAGACTGAGCCAAAGTAGGAATTCATCACTTCTACCTTTTCTTTGTCATCTATTATCATTTTGCCACCTTCACAGAATAGGTGCGCCACCATTTCTTTTCTCTGTCTTTTACTAGGGACATACCTGAAGAAAGCTTTTTTGTTGCTTGTGGCATCCCTCACTAACCTCAGTTCATTCTCAGCTTTAGCCTTCGTGATGCCATTCCTGCAATTCCGTGCTACCTGTCTGTACTCTTGCCTGGCCTTCCTTCCACTTCCTGTATGTGTCCTTTTTTGTTTTCAGGTCATCTCTAAGATTTTTGTGAAGCCACACTGGCTTCTTCTGCTGTACTCTCTCTTTTTTCCTTAGAAACTGGAATTCTGGAATTGTTTGCAATTGTTCCTTTGGATCTCCCACCCATCTTGGACTCCTTTTCTCATTAGGGTCACTTGCCATAGAACGTTACTTATCATTGTTATGAGTTTATTAAAATTGGCTTTCCTGAAATCCAGAAAATACCTATGGCTACCCTCAGCTTTAGCTTCCTTTAAAATAAAGAACTCAAGTATAGTGTGGTCACTTTCCCCCACAGTTGCCGTATCTGCCACTTCATCCACTAATTCATCTCTGTTGGTAAGAATCAAGTCAAGGATAGCTGATCCTCTAGTTCCTTCCTCCACCTTTTGTAGGAGAAAGTTATCAGCAACACAAGTCAGGAATTTCTTGGAGGGGCCGTGCTTGGCAGAATTTGTCTCCCAACAGGTATTGGGGTAATTAAAGTCCCCCATTACTACTATATCATGCCACCTTGAAACATATGTAACTAGAGAACTTAAGAACGCCTGGTGGATAAAGAAAGCTCAAAAAAATCCAGCACTTTGCAGATGCTCACAATGCATGGGTCTTTTTTAATGTCACAAAGGCCATCTATGGACCAACAAATTACGGTACAAATCCCTTATGTTCAATGGATGGTAGCAAATTTCTTAAGGATAAAGAGTCTATTGCACTGCACTGGAAAGAGCATCACCACAACCTCCTTAACTTTATTGTGGCTGATGAGGTCTTCTCACAAATTCCACAGCAACAGCAAGGGAGCGACTCCCTTACGAGGAAAGGTTGCAGCATTTGGGGCTTTTTAGTTTAGAGAAAAGGCGGGTCAGAGGAGACATGATAGAAGTGTATAAAATTATGCATGGCATTGAGAAAGTGGATAGAGAAAAGTTCTTCTCCCTCTCTCATAATGCTAGAACTCGTGGACATTCAAAGAAGCTGAATGTTGGAAGATTCAGGACAGACAAAAGGAAGTACTTCTTTACTCAGCGCATAGTTAAACTATGGAATTTGCTCCCACAAGATGCAGTAATGGCCACCAGCTTGGATGGCTTTAAAAGAAGATTAGACAAATTCATGGAGGACAGGGCTATCAATGGCTACTAGCCATGATGGCTGTGCTCTGCCACCCTAGTCAGAGGCAGCATGCTTCTGAAAACCAGTTGCCGGAAGCCTCAGGAGGGGAGAGTGTTCTTGCACTCGGGTCCTGCTTGCGGGCTTCCCCCAGGCACCTGGTAGGCCACTGTGAGAACAGGATGCTGGACTAGATGGGCCACTGGCCTGATCCAGCAGGCTCTTCTTATGTTCTTATGTTCTTAACAAACCAGAGACGAGCTTGCAGTATCCCCTAATTTGGATGAAGACACTAAAGCCATCAATCAAATCAAGAACAACAAAGCTAGTGGACCTGATGGGATTCCTGCTGAAGTCTTTAAAGAAGGTGGGCCTGAACTTACACAACAACTTCATAAGCTCATTGAAAAAATCTGGATGAGGGAGGAGATCCCGGAAGACTTTAGGGATGCCATAATTATCACCCCTTTTTAAGAAGGATGATAGAACAGATTGCAGGAACTATCGAGGTATCTCCCTTCTTGCTACCGCAGGTAAAATCCTTGCAAGGATCCTTGCAAATCGCCTCCTCCGATCTCAGAGGATGTCCTCCCCAAATCTCAAAATGGTTTCCGCCCTTCCAGGGTGACAGTGGATATGATCTTCACTGCACAACAGCTTCAAGAAAAATGCTGGGAGCAGAATTGACCTTTATATATGGCATTTATTGATCTCACTAAGGCCTTTGACACTGTGAATTGAACTGCTCTCTGGACCATCCTTCTGAAAACTGGATGCCCTGATAAATTTGAAAATATTTTGCGACTCCTTCATGACAACATTACAGCAACAATTTTGGACAACAATGGCTTTCAGAGCGATCCATTCAGAGTCGGATCAGGCGTAAAACAGGGATCATAGAATCATAGAATACTAGAGTTGGAACGGGCCTACAAGGCCATTGAGTTAATGCAGGAATCCAAGTCAAAGCATTTCCGACAGATGGCTGTCCAGTTGCCTCTTGAATGCCTCCAGTGTTGGAGAGCCCACTACCTCTCTAGGTAATTGGTTCCATTGTCGTATGGCTCTAACAGTTAGGAAGTTTTTCCTGATGTCCAGTCGAAATCTGGCTTCCTGCAACTTGAGCCCATTATTCCGTGTCCTGCACTCTGGGACGATCGAGAAGAGATCCCGGCCCTCCTCTATGTGACAACCTTTCATGTACTTGAAGAGTGCTATCATATGTCCCCTCAGTCTTCTCTTCTCCAGGCTAAACATGCCCAGTTCTTTCCGTCTCTCCTCATAGGGCTTTGTTTCCAGTCCCTTGATCATTTTTGTTGCCCTCCTCTGAACCTGTTCAAGTTTGTCTGCATCCTTCTTGAAGTGCAGAGACCAGAACTGGTCACAGTATTCAAGATGAGGCCTAACCAGTGCTGAATAAAGAGGAACTAGTACTTCATGCGATTTGGAAACTATACTTCTGTCAATGCAGCGTAAAATAGCATTTGCCTTTTTTGCAGCCACATCACACTGTTGGCTCATATTCAGCTTGTGATCAACGACAATTCCAAGATCCTTCTCACATGTTGTACTGCTGAGCCAAGTATCCCCCATCTTATAACTGTGCATTTGGTTTCTTTTTCCTAAGTGTAGAACTTTGCTTTTATCCCTGTTGAATTGCATTCTGTTGTTTTCAGCCCAATGCTCCAGACTATCAAGGTCCCTTTGAATTTTGTTTCTGTATTCCACGGTATTAGCTATGTCCCCCAATTTTGTATCATCTGCAAATTTGCTAAGCATGCTTTGTACCTCCTCATCCAAGTTGTTAATAAAAATGCTAAAGAGCACTGGGCCCAGAACTGAGCCCTGTGGTACCCCACTCGTTACTTCCGCCCAGTTTGAGAAGGAACTATTGATAAGCACTCTTTGAGTACGATTCTGGAGCCAACTGTGGATCCACCTGATAGTTGTTCCATCCAGCCCACATTTAGCTAGCTTGCTAATCAGAATATCATGGGGCACTTTGTCAAAAGCTTTGCTGAAGTCGAGATATATTATGTCCACAGCATTCCCACAGTCTACAAGGGAGGTTACCCGATCAAAAAATGAGATGAGATTAGTTTGGCAGGATTTGTTCTTCATAAATCCATGTTGGCTCCTAGTAATCACTGCATTGCTTTCAAGGTGCTTACAGATTGACTGCTTTATAATCTGCTCCAGAATTTTCCCAGGGATTGATGTTAGGATGACTGGTCTGTAGTTCCCCTGTTCCTCCTTTTTACCCTTTCTGAAGATAGGGACAACATTAGCTCTCCTCCAGTCACCCGGCACTTCACCAGTCCTCCACGATTTCGCAAAGATAATAGACAGGGGTTCTGAGAGTTCTTCAGCCAGTTCCTTCAATATTCTAGGATGCAGTTTATCAGGCCCTGCCGATTTGAACTCATTCAAAGTGATTAGGTATTCCTTGACCATTTGTCTATCAATCTCAAGGTCCAATCCTGACCCTTCTACTTCATGTTTCAATAAAAAACAAGACAGATTCTGCTCTCAGGTTTACAATCTAAAAGATAGGATACAAAAGAAGAAAAGGATGGGAAGGGAGGAAGAAAAAAACAAACTTAGACACCAGTGGAAACAGTTCAGGGACACGATGACCTAAAAGGAGCTGGTCTCTCAGCAGAGCCGATGGAATGGCCCTGCTTCCTATTTTTCTGCTACAGTTTGAAGTGGCAGGAATGGGCTGATCATCAACTGTGCTTATGCGATGAAGCTGCTTTTTCTGACGAGTGCCTGCTTTTCAATGGTCATAAAATTGGTCCCCACCCCATTTGTTAAGGGGGTGTATGCAGGAGAAATTTAGCAACTACAGGTTGTGCTGAGAGGAAGAGATTATAGGGGGACTCTTCTCCCCTCCCAATAGCTATCACCTCCATATGCTGAACAAGCAACCTGACCCATGCTGCCTCTGACTAATCCCCTTCCCCCAACCAGCCTGATCTTAGGGCAGGAGTGCCCTCAGAATTTTATGTCTAAGAAATAACCACCTAGGTCTGAAGAGAAGGTTTAGCAGAGTCCAGGCCACGTGGTGGGGTTTTCTTCACCCACCTGCCTTAGACTGAGGTTATGCCCCTGATTACAGGTACACTGGTTAGGGAAGCTAAACCATCTTTGCTGCTACTTGCCTACTACACAATACTTGCCAGTACTTCCTCATATCAAAGAAATGAGCAACACTTTCTCATTATGGAAGTTCACATGCCTCAGCCTTGTTTCCACTTGTAGTCAAAAATCATAGGAAGTGATAACAAGATTAGTCAAAGCCTTCCCGCTGATCAATCCAATACATTTTTAGTGTCAGAGGTAAAAAATCCAAAATAAAGGACATACGAGCACCGGGAGTGGGGGGCAAGGCAGGGAGGACTTTCAGATAGGATGAAAAGGCAGTCTGCATATGTACAAGGCACTCTTTTCCTAATTATCAGTTGACAATTCCAAGGGCAAAAGTTTGAGTTGAGTTTGGCATTGGCAAAGTTTTGGCAAGCCCTGGTTTATATAACTTAAGGAGGGACGCTTGTTTTCTGTCAGTGTATAGCTAAATGCAGAGTTGGCCTTTCATGCATTTGTCAAACTCTCAGAACTCTAATTTTCAATGCAAGACAAAGGCAAGTCTGTAGCCCTCAAGATGCAGAGAACACTGCAAAAATAAGCAGTGTTCTCCAGGGGCACTTTTTGTGAAGCTTTTGGCAACCATGAGGATGGATTTCTTCCCCCTCTGGAGCTCCTGGCTGTCCCTGTGGTGCTCATCTGAACACCCACTTTGCCCCAATGCAAGTAGACATCATTCCTCCCTTTTGCAGTCACACATGAATGTCATCATTAGAATAAAACGCTATCACTTCTGCTGTTGCTGAATAAAAGGTGAAACAATCGTTGAACAACAGTTATGCAAATACAGAGGCTTCTGTGATGTAGTGGACAAAATGTTACCTTTGGATGTGGAAGGCCTCCATTCAAATTTCTGCACTGCAGTGAAGCTCACAAGATGGCCCATGAGCAAGTTACCATCTCTAGGTCTAAGCCAGCTTTCTTCGACGTGGTGCCCTGCAAATGTTTTGGACTACAACTCCCATCAGCCCCAGCCAGCAGAACCAACAGCATCTGGAGGACACCTAAGCTGGCCTAAGCTATTTTGCTGCTTCCTTGCTTATGTTAAGCCACTAGGGTTGGTTTTAGTTTAGGACTCCATCATAGTTTCTGTCTCAAATTCTCTGAAATGACAATGGGTGGCAATACTCAAAGTAGAGAGCTAGACAGGCTTAAGCTAGTGGCACTATTAGGCACAGATATCTGGGCTCCCACAGGAAGGAGCACCACCCTACTTTCCTGTTTTAAAAAATACCACTGCCCACGGGGAGTCATCCAAGGGATTTAGCACCCTTTCTTTTTACAGTTCAAAAACAAGCCATGGGGATTCAATGTGTGCTTGGAATGCAACTCAGTGGCTTGTGCTCTTTGAAAGTTTTGTTTTCTCCTTCCACCATGGAAGTCAGGGTGGAGCTCAGCATACACAGCACCCCTAAGCCCTCTCATTCTATCCTCCTAACAACTCTGTGAGGTAGGTTAGGCTGAAAGAGACATGACTGGCCCATGGCTCAGTGAGCTACATGACTCATGTGAGCTTCATGAGAGGGGATTTGAACCCAAGTCTCCCAAGTCCAAGTGCAAATCCTCTAATCACAACACAACACTACCACAAAAGTCTTGGACAAACAGTAGAGTCTTCCTATTGGCTTCTGTCACTGTTCAGCTCCCATTACACATCATACAGTGGTACTGATTGGGAGTTATAGTCTGGAACATCTGGAGGGCACCAGATTGGCAAAAGATGCTCTAACTGCCTGGTGTCCAACATGGCTGCCCCTCACCACATGTGGCAAAACAGCTATTGACCTGTGGCAAATTGATACTTTACTTCTACCACCTTTTTCAAAAATAAAACGAATAAATAAAATAATTTTATACATGTACCAGTTCAAAAAAGTGTCCATCCTCCGCCCTTCACTCACAGATTCGTCCTTACGTCCTATACACTGCAAAATGGACTTTGACATTTACAGTTCTCAACTATCTCAAGAGCTTGTGAGGCTTCTTTCTTTGGAGAAGCACCTTTTCAAGGCAGATATTTTACTTCAAATCACTCAACATCTGAAAGATGATTCAGTTGTTACTATGCAGATCTGTATTTTAAATTGAAATGAGATTCTAAATAGTTATTCCAAAACTGTTTTCAATTTTTGGTTCAACGAGGCTACTGCAAATCAACTTTTTCTGGTGAAATCAAACTAAAGATTGCAGATACTAGACGAAAATGTAGAGTAAGAGTTGAGATGTAGTCTAACCGATTTTATGCCTGATTTCCCTGCATTTCTTAACGAATCACAGAATAGAATTGTAGAATCTTAGCTAGAGCGTGCGATCAGCTGGAGCGTGGGGAGCTCGTGCGCTATAGCTGATCGCTGTCAGCTGGAGCTCGGTGTCTGGAGCTCCCCACGCTCCAGCTGATTGCCCCGATTAGCGGAATGCCGAAAAGTGGGGCCCTACTGTAGACAGAAACAGACAACTGGGGATAACATCACATGGGAACAGAGACACACATTACCGAACCTTGTGTGAGAATGTAAGGCACCAGCAGAAGCCCTAAGCCCCCAATCCCTCACTCCAGGTCATAGCGGAGGAATGAGAGGTGGGTGGAATGTCCTCCAGCCCTATCTACAAATAGAAATTCACAGTAAGGAAATTTCCATTTTTGCTAGATAGGGCTGGAGGACATTCCTGATTAGGGATGTAACAGAGCAGTATACTATAACACAGGGTGGGATTCCTCTGTCTAGTGAGGCAACACCTTCTGGAGCACCTTCCTACCAAATGCAGCGTCCACTGGGGAAATTAAACTATTTTGTAATGCCTGATGAATGTGTGTGGGAAGGCCCAAGCGGCTGCCCTACAGATATCCACAACAGGGAAACCCCCTTTACAGGCTGCTGATGCTGCCCCCCCCAAATTGAGTGTGCTGTGGTACCCAATGGGGGTTCCTTACCCAATGCCTCATATGCCTTCTCTATAGCCATTCTTAACCATCGGAAAATAGACGAGGTTGTCATCTTGCAGCCTCTCAATTTTCCCGAGAAAGACACAAAGAGGGTCTCTGACCTCCTAAACTCTAGTGAGCGGTCTAGGTAAAAACAAAGTGCCCTCTTCATATCAAGGGAATGCCATCTACGTTGGGGCAAAAGGAAGGCAGAACCACTTCCTAGGACCTATGAAAAACTGGGTAGAAAAACCTTGGGTAGAAAAGATGGATCTGGTCGAAGGACGACCTTGTCCTGTTGGGGTCTGAGGAAAGGGCCTCTAATTCAGGAACTCTGAGTGCAGAGGTAATGGACACCAGAAAAACTATTTTGAAGGTCAACAAGTTCAGGGGGCAGGTAGCCATCGGTTCGAATGGCGGACCTGTTAGCGCCATCAACACGCAGTTTAGATTCCAAGTGGGGAACCTATGTACTGTCTGGGGGGAAACAAGTGCAACCCCCTTGAGAAAATGTGTGATTAGGGGGTTGGACGAGAGCGAAGGCCCACCCAGGCTGAGTAGGATGCTACTAAGGGCCGCCGCCTGGCACCAAATGGTGGTTGCGCTCAGCCCCTTATCCAGACCCGACTGGAGGAACCCCAGGAGGACCTTAACATCCCTAGATACTGGTTCGGCCTCATTCGCAGAACAAGAAAACCTTCCACGTGGAGTATACTCTGTTCTTAGATTGTCTACGGGAAGCCAGTAGAGTGTCTAATACTCTCCCAGTGAATCCCATGTCTCTCAACCAGAGCTGCTCAGCTTCCAAGCTGTTAGCCAGAACGGTTCTGGCTGAGGATGGCATACTGGGCCCTGTAGCAGTAGATCCGGTTGTATTGACAACTGCCATGGGGTTCTGACTGACAGGTTCAGCAAGTCTGGAAACCAAGGGCATCTGGCCAATAAGGAGCCACAAGAATCAGTTCCGCCCTGAAGGTCCGCACCTGCTGAATTGTGCGCTGTATCAACCCAAACGGGGGAAAGGCATATTGAAGGCCTTCCGGCCACTGCATCTTGAGAGCATTTGTCCCCTGGGCCTGAGGACATGGTGTCCGGGTGAAGAGCCTGTCCAGCTGCCCATTTTCAAGGGTGGTGAAGAGGTCCACTATTGGTTCGCCCCACCATTGCATCACCTGGAGAAAGACTGCTGGGTTCAGCTGCCACTCCACCTCCTTGATCGAGGTTCTGCTGGGCCAGTCGCCTATGAAGTTGTTCATGCCCACCAGGTGTTCAGCTTTCAGGGAGGCCAGTTGTCCCTCACTGCTGGGGAAATCCTCACCGCCCATCTGCACCAAAGTAGGATGGCTTCCTGGTGGGGTAGCAGGAGCTGTTGCAGTGTCCTTGAGTGGAATTGAGCCCACGGAACCAAGTTGTATGACAAGACCATGAGCCCTTGGAGTCAAGCTAGGATCATCAGGTCCATCTTGGGAGATGAGGCTGTTTCCAAAAGCAGTTGACTGTAGCACCCTTTCGTCGGTGAGTCTCATCTGGAAGAGGCGCATGTCCATCTGTACTCCCAAGTGCAAAATCAGTTGGGATGGGATCAGCATGCTTTTCTTTGTGTTTACCACAAAACCCAACCTTGGAGCCAGGCTAGAGCGAGGTGGGTGTCTGTCCAGGACTGGCTTTCTGATGGCTTTCTCACCAGAATGTCGTCCAGGTAGGGATGTACGCAGATCCCCATTGTTCGTAGGTAGGCCATATCAGCACCCTTGGTGCTGAGGAGAGTCTGAAAGGCAGCACCAGGTACTGGAAGTGTCTGCTGCCGTATGAGAACCGGAGAAACCTTCTGTGTTGCCTGCGAATTGGAATATGTAGGTATGCCTCTGAGAGATCCACAGAGGTCAACCAATCCCCCTTTCTTAGAGCCACTGTTATGGATCGAAGGGTTTCCATTTTGAAATGTCTTTTGGTCACCCACCTGTTGAGCCATTTTAGAACTAAGATGGCCCTCATTCTTTTTGTCTACTAAGAAAAAAATTGAGTAGACTCCTGATTTCCTCTCCAAGGTGGGCACTGGTTCTATTGCCTGAATGCTCAGCAGGTGCTGAATGACCTCAAGGTAACTTTGGTGCTTCTCCAGTTTTTGGGACAATGGGGTGGGTAAAAACAGATTGTGTGGATGTTGGACAAACTCTATTGCATACCCCATGGATACTGTCTCCAGTACCCAATTGTCCGAAGTGATGTTTCTCCACCGGAGGCCGAACTTCGTCAGCCTTGCTCTCACCCCGTGAGAAACCTCCAGAGGGCGCCACTCAGGAAGAAGGGCCCTTTTGTGAGCCCTTCTGGGGTCTCCCTGAGGAGAAAGGCGTGCCTCCTGATTTTGTTGAGGAGGCGTGGCCATCACCTCTGTCCTGCCTACCCCAATTGAGCCTGCTGGAAGACTGGCTTCTGAATCTGGCGGGCTGTCTTGAGGAGCGAAAAAAATGGTTCTGTTTGTTCTTCCATTCATCTTTTTTAGCCATCGGAAGTGTGTTCTTTTTGTCTCTAGTCTCTGCCAAGTGAGCCTCCAGGGATTCCCCAAACAGCTTAGAGCCTGAGAAGGGAAGAGCAGTGAGGAGGGTCTGAGACCTTGTATCCGCTGCCCATTGCCCAAGCCAAATGTTATGTCGTGCCACGGTGGATGCCGCCATGGACCGTGCCATAAATTGCAAGGCATCCATGGAAGCATCAGCAGACAAGAGCTGAGGCGTACGCCATTTTCTTTAAGCCGTCCTTCACAAACTGAGGAACATCGTCCCTTGCGCCCAGCTCTTCTGCCCACATGAACACTGCTCTGGAGAAAACCGAGGAAATGGCCGCAGCCCTGAAGCCCACAGCATCTGCCTCAAGACTCGCAAAGGGTAAAAACAGATCATCTTATCACAGTGGTCCTTAGGCCCCCCTCCCCTTCAGCAGTGATAACTGCAGAGCAAGCGAGGGTGGCGATAGGAGGGTCCACTGTGGGAAAATGCAACCATACCATAATCCATTTGCAGACATGATGTTTCTTTGCCCACTTATCAGGTGCCTTAGATTTGCATAGTGACGCCCATTCCGCATCCCACACATCATCAAAGGCTTGAGGAAAAGAAACAATAACTGGCTTCACATCAGTCGAAGGAAAAGCCTTTTAAGCTCCTGCCGAGGTTGACTGTGCAGATGCACCGCCTCCCCCCTCCGTCTCTGACAACTGTAACGCTTTGCGCGTCTTCAAGAGGAGGGGTTGAAAAACCTCTGGGGTGAAAAGCCTAGGCTGCACCTGTGTGTCTCCAGTTCCTCTCTTGACAACTCCCTCTCTTCCCTGTCAGGTTCAGGGGAATCATCTGAATCAGACACTGCCCCCTGCTGGCCATTTGCCCTTGTACCTGCAACCGGTTCTGTTGGCTCCTAACGCCCCCTACTGGTCCACAGTAACATCCTTATCCCCTGTAGTGCCTGTCAGGACCCCCCACTGCGTGATGTAACAGAGTGTGGGGGTGTGCTCCCTGAATTGGTGGCAGCAGGCGTGCCACCCTGGCTGGTAGCTGGAGTAGAGAGAGGGGATCTGGAATAGCTGTGGCGCGATGGTGAACTGCTATATCTTCTCTCCCTGCTACAGCCGCTAGAGCGGGATCTGTGCACCTGCTTTCCTATATGAGAACGCCTGCTTGAGTGTCTGCCCCTCTTATGTTTAAGGGCATGACTAAGGGAACCACTGATTTCAGAGGCTATAAAGTCCTTAATCCATGACATGAACTTGGGAAAATGGGGCAGGGGGAGGAAAACTTCCATACCTTCATTAATACTCATCTCCCCCCCCCCGCTTGAGGATGGAGAGAGTGCAGGCTGAAAACTTGTTCAGCCTTGCTCTTACTGCCCCTAGAGTCCATCTCTTCTCCCGCATGGCTGGAGTCTTGGCGGGAAAACGAGAGAGAAGCAGACAAAGCCATGAAAAATGGCGGCCGCAGCTGTTCTGCACTAGGAAGAAAAGCACAGGAACCTGCCACGATGGCAAGCCACCTTAGCGGGCACAACTCGACCCCACTGCTGCCTTTAACATTCTGTGTTCTGTAGGTACTCCCAGGCACCCCGTCACGCTAGCTCTCTGGGGGGGAGCCAGAGATGTCGATCCTGCTCAATATGCATGGCAAGCAGGGAGTCTGTCTCCTGAAGTGGCTGCCGCTGTAGCTGGGACACTGCAGCTAGCCATGCTCCGCTGAAGTTTGAAGTGCCTTGAGGCACGAAAAAACCTAGCCGGGCTCGACGAGCCTCCCAGGCCCCAACCAGTGGAGTGAAAGCGGGGGGGGGGGAGACGAAAAGTAGTGAGCAAATGAGAGGAGAGTAACTGAGAGAAGAGCAACAGAAAAGTGAAAAACAGACAAAGGGGAGTTCTGAATAGAGAGAAGAAAAGATCCAACCTTCACTGGCCGCAGGCAGGGCCGGTTTGGAAAGAGAGGGACGACTCCTCCCCCTGGAAAGGAGACTAAGACGTTTAGAGACCCTGCCTGTCACGACCAGTAGGAGGAGTCATCCCTAACCAGGAATGTCCCCCAACCCTATCTACAAATAGCTCTACGTTTTAACTCTTATTAATTCTTTTGTTTGTATCTGGCCCAAGCAGTAATAATAATAAAACTAAACCTGAAAAATAATTCAAACATTCCTTTGTATTCTTCTACCCTCAGAAACACAGTTGTTTTTTGTCATGTGGCGAAAATGTTAACACGTTTGTCATAATTTTGGCAAGCATGAAAAACTGTTGGTCAGCAGTGCTCTGACTACACGGATCCAAATCAGGGAGACACACGTGGAGGAGATCATTTCAACAGATGCCCCCCATTTAATAATTAATTAATTAATTCACTTACTATTCATTTATCTCTTTCTCAGTAACAACTGGTCTCTGGTTAACGTAAAAAAGTGATAAAAAAGTTTAAAATCACAAAAGCCACATAAATCTATATCATTGGGAAATGGTAAAGAGGGATCCTTTTATTGTAAAAAAGTTTTTAAACCTTTCAGTAAACAACAACAAAATCCACATAAATAGTGTGACCAGCATTAACACTAAAACATCTGCTTTGTTTTATGCCATTTTATTTTATGGTGTTCTTTTATGTATATGAGCTCTGTTTTATTGCAACCCATTATGAAATTGCTTTTATAATGAAGAGCAGAATATAAATACTTTAAATAAATAAAAGCAGTAATTTTAAATCAGAGAAGTCTACAAATCATGATAGACAACCATGCAAATCCTAAGAAGTTTCACAAAACCTAGTGAAATACCAGAGATTTAAAACACGGAGTTTAAAAGGTCTGTGAAAACAAAAAAGATCTTTGCCTGGTATTAAAATGGGTGCCAGGCAAACATCTCCGGGGACAACATTCTAAAACTGAGAGGACCCTGACAATCTTCAATATCCTCCAGCACCTGTATGCCTTTTAAAAAGTAGCAATAAAATTGTTTACTTTATTTATTAGAGTTATATCCCTCCCTTCATCCCAGTAGGAGCCCAGGGCGGCAAAGAAAAGCACTAAAAAGTAAGCATAATGTTCCAGCTTAAACCTGACCACCCCCGGTATCCTGCTGTACACTGAGTTCATCAGGGTACCAGTTACCTCACTTCTGGTAGAATCACAGAATCATGACTTTTGCAATCTATTATAACTTGCAGATGTTTGCCAAGTATCTTAGTTAATTTCACCCTCCACTCTCATTTTATATCTTTACTTCCTAATTCATCAAGCCAAGACCACGTACACAGTGAAGACACCTCAAACGGCAGGACTCAAAATCAAGCAGGTACACAAGGCAGTGCATATTGCATAAGTATGTGACTTACCACAAGAGCAACATGTAAAGCAGTTGGTGTGGTAAAGGTTCCCCATGGCTTGGCAAGCTTGGCTGGGCCCATATACCCCCTGTCCACACTTGATACAAATACCTATGGAGAAGGGAGAGAAGGAACATTAGAACCCAGCAGGAATCCAACCAACATCTCCAAACTCCTGACTAGTAAGGCATTCACAACCCATCTAACCAGCTGTTCTTACTGTCCAACAGATACTGCCGGCATCAGAAGTCACTCACGGTTCGATGTATCTGCTCAAAATAGGATAAGCATGTTGCTGACATAGAATCATATAATTGTAGAGTTGGGAGGGGCCTATAAGGCCATCGAGTCCAACCCCGTTCAACGCAGGAATCCAAATTAAAGCATCCACAACAGGTGGCTGTCTTGGGGGACAGTGTTGAGGGCTGGGTCAGAGCTTTGTTATTTTTGACACACCTTATCCCTTAACATACTCAGTATGCTGTTGTAGTCTGCGGGAGAGCTTCTCCTATTTTCTTTGGAACTTGCAGGAGTCCACTCCACAGGAACTTGTGTAGCTGCCCGTGTTTTGTGGAATAACACTCCTATTGAGATACAACAGGCATCCACTATCTGCACGTTCTGGAAACAACTGAAAATATTTTTGTTCCGATGGGCTTTCCCAGCTGGATGAATGGGTCTTTGCCATGGGTGTCTTTTTTGTATTGGTTTTGTTTTATTTTAAATATATCTGCTGATTTCCCCCCGTTTTTATTGCACATTGCCTTGAGATAATTGTGTAGAACATTAATAATAAATTGATGATGATAATGATAATATTAATTATAATTATCTGTGCATGGAGCTTTACAGACTAAGATAAGCAAACAAAGAGACCCATTGGGATTTGTCCTGAGATTTCAACTGTAGGACAGGCCACTGATGGAATGCGCAGGTGCAGCAATGAGGACTTGGTTTTCATTTCAGTTGAAGCTGAGGAGCAAAAGGTGTGGTTGGCCAAAAGCTAGATGGAGAGGTAGCTCTGAAGAAGGGTGGTCTGGGAAGAAGTTCTAGGTATAAGGATCAGGAAGGGAGAGTGAGTAAGTCCACCAGAAACTTGTGAACAGCTGTGGGTGGGAATGTTGAAAGAGAGGTGGGTATGGGCTATAATGGGAAATAAGGTAGAAATATTGGGTAGGGCATGGCAGGGAAAAAGCCTTCAAGGTTTCAAGCCACTGACTGGGGCTATTCCCTTCTGACGGGGCACTGAACCCATTTCAATGACACATCCCTAGAGGCCAACTGAATCTGAGATTCCCAAGAGCCCCTGGGGACTATCTGTCTGGCCACAATATCAACAGCCCAAGTAATTCTGTGTGATATGTTGACACAATGGTTCCTAAACATAGTCTCCTTCTGGGTAAAGCTGCTTCAGTTTCTTGGTTTACTAGGCAAGGAGATGACCAGTTTGCAAAAAACTCAGTGTGAATACGATTGGACACAAGTAAGATTGAACACTACTTTGTGGCAGAGAAGAAATGCTGTCCAGCAGAGATCTCAGTGCTTTGGGTTGTGTTTGACAGCTGAGCCCACAAGAAGAGATGAAGTACACCTTGAAAGCACTCCATGTTTCCTAAACATTTTGAGGATAAATCACTTGGATGGGGGCTACCTTGTTTCAGTTTAAGGAGGTTCCAGAGGTCTGCCTGGTTCTGTGTTTATTGGATAAGTTTCAATTACTGTAACCAGACGATGTGGTGCTTCGAGACATGTGGCCCACTACCTGTGGTTGCTTATCTTTGCCCTTTACTGCTGATGACATTTAGCAGAAGGGATAACTGGCTGGGCTGAGAGACTGGCAAATGCCATCTTATGTGAGGGTGTGGTCCTGACCACCATGGAAGAAGTGGTCATGGGGCTACTCCTGAAAAAGCCAACCCTGGGCCCTAAGGATAGTAGTAACTATTGGCTGGCTGCCAATGTCACCTACTTGTGCAGGGGTCCCAAGCAGGTGGTGGTGGCCATTCAGCTCCATGCACTCTGGGATGAGGCTTATTACCTAGACCAATTTTGAATGGGTTTCAGGCCTGGACTGGCACAGAAACATCCCTCTGGATAGGTTATGCTATTAAAGCATTTATGATGGTACCTGTTCATTTGACCACTGCAGTACAAACATCAAAACATGCAGCACTTTGTCAGCTGCACAGTACCTCCAACTGTAGAAAGCATGCCCCATCACACATTCAAAGTTTTAACTAAATAGTTTCATATGGCCTGTTGGGGCCATGGGACCCTGCACAAAGCACCTTTCACCAAGGCATATGACTTCAGTGCATTTGCCATAAACAGGCCTGGCCTAAGACTGCCCTAAGAGGCTGCACCATGGTCTCAAAATGGTGTCCAGAATCACTGCAGTGTCCCAGAGGATGCTGTGATGAAACTCTTGCATCACATATTGCTCAAGTAGGTAACATAAAAACAGCCTTCCCAAATCAGAGAAATGAAAGAGTCCATCTAGTCTACCATCCAGTTTCTTCTGGCAAGAAGCCTCCATGTCCTACTCATGGGCAGCCCACCTCTGCTGTTGCTCTCCAGCTACAGATAGTCAATGGTATACCAAGACTCTAAATCTGCAAATTCCACTTATCCATCATGGGTGCCACTGACAGGCCTCCATAAACATGTCTAATTCCCCTTTATCTAAGACAGCCGTCACCACATCCTGAGTTAGTGAACTTCATAAATTATACACTGTGTGAAGAAATCCTTTCTAATGTCTGTCCTGAATTTACTGCCAATCATTTCAGTGGGTCCTTTCACTAATGGTATATATGGCACATATGACATAAGACGAGAAAGAAACTATCCACTTTCCCTCCATACTCCATGCATAATTCTATAAGCCTTTATCATGCTCCCCTTTTCCAAATGAAAAAGCCCCCCTTCTCCCTGCTGACTTTCCTTTCAGATATGGTACTTCAATCTCTGTTATTTTTATTGCCATTTTCTGTATCTCTCCATGATGTATGGTCTACTTTTGAGGTGAGCTGACTCATAGTATTTCATAGTATTTCAAATGAATCTGCACCATAGATTTATTTAAAGGCTCTGAAACACTGACATCCTTAAAAATATTGCCATTCCCTGTCCAACCTCTCCTGGCCATGTAGAAACATCATGGGCATATATTCCAACCCACTGGTTTTTCTAATATCCCATTATTGCTGCTGCACTGCATTCGTACAACCTACACATCTGTGTCAAATCCTTGGATTCATAGCTTATGTTAAAAAGAAAGGGCATTTTGTTATTTTTTTAAAAAAAGAATGGATAGCTGACTGCAATACTTATTGAATGTTTAAAAACCACAACATAACTCGGAAATAAAAGCTGCTGCTGAAATCTGCTATTCAGATTGGCCCATTATACAGTGATACATGCAAGAGCCTTCTCTGTTGTGGCCTCCCACATAGAGTTCCCATTCTTCTGCCCTGGAAGTACAGATGGTGGAGAGTCTGTTGGGATTCCACCAAGTAAAAACAATTTTATTCTCCCAGGCATTTGGAATAAACTACTAAGACCACCCCTCGGTTTTAGTATTCTCATGGTGTTGTTCTTACTGATAGTTCATGTATCTGGTAGATATTATTATTATTATTATTATTATTAGTAGTAGTAGTAGTAGTAGTAGTAGTAGTAGTAGTATATGGCTTTTTGTCACAAGTGTCGAAGAGGTTTACATAAAATTATAATTATTTATTTATTTACTCTATATCCTGCCCTTCTTCCCTGTAGAAGGAACAAAACAAAACACAATTAAGATAACAGTAAAGTATCAGCAACATCAATATCAATACTATAATATCAACACTTTATTGGCACCAATCTTTAATCTGCCACCAACTGTACACACAGAAGAGAGCCACTGCCAATTCTGGCTTCCTAGAATGTGTATGTGTATGATACAGGCAGATTGTTTGCAACAAACACCATTACAAAATATGTGGAAGTCACCTGTGTTGCCCACATTACTGAATTTCAGCAGTGGTGGTGGTGTGACATGATTAGAAATAGCAGTCGAGGAAGGAGGTGGGGGGCAATTTTGCCCCTGGGAGATGGTGGGAGCTTAGTCCCCCTGTTCCAGCTGGACATGGTTTGGTTGATCCACTTTTCTTTGTTGGCATGTTCCCAATGCTTTAAATCATTGTTATGCATTTGAAGTATTGTTGGAAACCACCCTGGTCTATAATTTTAGAAATAATAGTAATAAAAAAAACCAAACCAGGCGCATTACAAATGGCAACTGTCATGCCTAAAGATCCCGATAGTTTGGAAGGAATGGGAATGAGGTCTTCCAAAAGTAGGGGCTGACAATTCCCAGAGACGAATATGCAGTACGTGTTGCCTTCACTCTATGCAAAAGAGCCCATAGAATTGCACTGGGGCACAGTAACACACGAGCATAACTGCTCAGTGCTGCCTCTGCTAAAGTTTTTGCTACATTAACTAAGTTTATTTTTGGCAATGCAAACAGTTCTTTCAGAGTCTTCTGGCACTTCACTGCCACCATCTGCACTCTTTCAGAATCTGAGCACATCAGTGACTGTTGCTGCTGACATTTCAAGCCAGTAGAAACAGCCCCTTTGATTCTCCTGTTCTATTTCCAAAGATGGCAGAAGGCCATTTCCTTGTCTTTTGAGAACTCATTCACAAACACTGCTAGATGCTGCCCATCCTTTAGTGAATTCACTGACAGTGCTCTCTCTCCTGGGAAACACTGTGGCATGAGAATCTGTTGCCTGTTTTCTCTCCCTCCTAAACAATTAGCCCAATGAAAGCAGATTACTGGTGATTCAACTCCACCACACCAAAAAACATAGCACTTAACAGCTGTCGGTTGAAAAGTACGTAGTTTCAGAAAGATATATTATAAATAAAATATGCATTAGAAAAATGCATGAACATGCTACAGTGAATGTCTGAAATCTGGTGACTGTCAACATTCACATTCATTCCCAGATGAATTTTGTGAAAGTGTCCAGAGATGCATCCACAACTGTTGATAGTTATCATTGCTTTTTTAAGTGTTGGGGGTGCAGTAGTAAAGCACTAAATACCCTAAATGGGAAATTTCCCATCAACACAGTACCTGGGGTCATTGCAAACCTACTTACTTGGTCCTGATATGCATCTTCCATGGATAGTCTATACGGGGGTGGAGAATCTTTGACCCTCCAGATGTTGCTGAACTACAACTCCCATCAGTCCCAGCAAGCATGGCCAATGGCCTATGATGATGGGAGTTGCAGTCTGGAAGGCCAAATGTCGATGAGGGTCAAAATCCTTGTATCCATTCTTTACCAGAAGGTGGCCCAATCCAAAGTTCTCTTTTGCTTGCATTGCCTCTCCACTTCCCCGGTGCCAACACTGCAACAGCCGCACCACACACACTTGGGGAACATTCAGGTTAATGCCTCCTCTTAGCCCTTTCTTTACCGTCCACAAAAATCTCCTGCAACATTCCTCTTCTCATATTATTATTTATTTCTTCAACTTTTAACTGCTCTTCATCCAGTCAAGATCCCAGGGCAGTTTACAATATACTATTTAAAACCAGACGATTTCAGTATGCCACTAATAAAACATTATTTAAACAATGAAAACAAAAACAATAAAAAAACAAGCAGGATTTCAAATGCAAACAATAAATTCAACATCAGCCAATCATTATCTGGAAAGGCTGTAGCTCAGTGGAAGAGCATGTGTTCTGCAGGCAGAAGGTCCCTGATTCAATCTTTGGCAAATCTTGCCAGGGCTGGGAGAGAATCCTATCTTTTTAAAATATGCATTTTTATTAAGTTTTTCAAAATAACAACAAAACAATACCTGGTGCCCAGAGAGAGAGAGACACCAGAATAACCATAAAGTGTTATGGAATATAGTATTACATAGTAAGAATCTCAATAAAAAATGTTAGTAATACCCAGTATGGTTACAGAAAAAGAAAATGCCACAGGTTGAAGAATGAACCTTAGATTTAGAATCATCACTAATAAAAACATTCACATTTTCTTCCCATAAAGAAATGTGTAACTGAAGGCTTTACAGAAGTACTCACAAAGCAAAAGAAGGGGAACCAAACTGCATCAAATTGGTCTCTTTGGATTGACTGTGACCCACTCTGTTATGCTGGGTGAGGTGCTCTGAAAGAGCTATGTCCCAGATTCTGAACGGAGAGATACCTGTTTTCCATTTTGCTAAAGTCACTAGTCTGGCTGCTGACATGTCCTACTCATGGGCAGCCCACGTCTTCTGTTGCTCCCCAGTTACAGATAGGCAAGAAAACAAACATGGCACACACCTTGAAGGTCACAACCACTGGAGTTTCCTTCCTATTCATACTCTCTTCTACCTTTTGTTTGTTTCTAACTACAGTACTTGTTTTGGAGTGGCCTTTGCTTTGTCCTGTCCTACATTGGTATGTGGTGAGCCGTACAAGAAGAATTAGTAATTTATTTATTTTTTAGGGACCTCCCCCTTGACCTCCCCTGTCAAACTCCTTTGTCAAACTTCAGCCAATAGCTATCAGGCCACACCCCTTCCAATCAAGCTGTTATGGAGCCCTTCAGAGCACACGACTTAGAGCACACGGCTTCACAGCTCTCTTGGCCTTTTTCTTTTCCTCGCTACAGCTCCTTTGTCACGCTCCTGTTTGCTCTCTCTCTGACAGCTGGCTTGCTTGTATCTCCTCTCCTGTGGACCAGCTGAGACAGCTCCCTCTGCTCTGCTCTGCTCAGTTGGGAGTCAGGAAACTGACGCTATCATGGCATTCAGTACATAAAATACTGAATCCCTTTTGGAAATCTGCTTTGTTGATCTGGAGATGGTCTGAAGTGTTGGCACCTAAGCCTTCACCACTTATCCTGATCCTGGCCCATCCTAACTTCTTTAATCGTGATAAATGTATCCAATTTGTTGGATGGGCTCATAAAGGCCTTTACTACATTAGAGATCTCATTGTTAGAGGGCAACTTATTTCTGGGGCTGCTCTGCAGACTAAGTTAGGGAACCTTGGGCAATTTGAAACTAATTGGGAACAAGTAATAATGTTTGTGAGAAAACTGGTAAGGAGGAGTGAGGGGCTACGTGTGCTACCGACTTGATTCAGATATGAGGGGCACTACTTCAGAAATTGCTAAGCTTTTGATAGACAAATCAATGGGTAACTCTTTCCTTCTCAAAGAAACATGGGAAAGAGCCCTGGGTGTTATTATTCAAGACACAATGTGGGATCAAGTCTGGGCCACCAGGTGATCTCAGGGCCCAAGTCAGCTGGTACATGGAGAGGCACTCCTTCAGGTACTTGGGTCTAAATCGTTTAGGGTTTAATCTCTTTTTTTTTTAACAGTTTGCTACTCTTAGTAGCTCTCTAAATAGGACAGACAGAATACCTTGTTGGCTTGAAAAGGGCACAACATGGTATTTTCTACTGGAATCAATGTCTCTTAGAAATGTTAATAATGAGTGGCATATAAAAGCCTAAATAACCATTTGCTCATTAAATTTTTGTCCAGTTTTTTCCAATTAGCATAGAAATAATATTATGGACAAGAGCTATCATATGTTGGAGAGCATCTCTCCTGGTCATGGCCAGTTACCCATTCTGCCCTTTTGGTCTAAAAGGAAACCTGTACATTACTTTTACCTTTCCATCTCCACATGACAGTATTGTCTCTAATTTTGTATTATGTTATGTCCCCCATTGCAGGCATTTTGTGACTACTGAGTTCTGTCAGTCTTCTTACTCCCTTGTAAATGTGCTTAGGATTGCAGTAGGAGATATTTATGACGCTTATAGCTTAGAATTTGTGCTGACTCCTATTGGCCTTGTGAAGAGCTCAGTCTAACTCAGAAGCTTGTACACACTTGCCTCACAGAATAAAAAAAAGGTGTTGGATCATTCATTCTTATTTAAGAAACAACTGTGTGTTTTGTTGTACTGCATTGCTTTTTAAAGATGAAACGGATATCAATAGGGATTCATTGACCAGTTTTCTTAGGCTATGTTGTATGATGATATTATTCAGGAACAGCTACATCTCTGGTTGTAACTGAATTAAAGCTTATACTAATTGAAGATATACTCAGCGTAGACCCATTTAAATTAAAGCCCCCAAAGATCTCACCGACTGGACTAGCTTACCCAGCAGGCAAACAACTGGGGGTGTTGGAGACCACAAGACCTGGTTGCTCAGCAACCATAACCACAAGTCTCTAGGCCTGGTCAAAATACTTGGGCCGAGAGTGAGTCACAGGATTGGGCCAGGGCCAAACAGCATCCATCCAAGCCGTTATTTGAAAGAGTCTAGGGGGATATATGAAAAGCAAGTCAAAATAGATCTAGAGAGGCCACTAACTAGATAATGAACCTTTTTTCCCTGTTAGTATTTCCTCAGTGGTACCTCCTGTTCTGTTCTCTTCCCCCAGGAATGAAAAAAGATGATCAACAAACTGGCTAGGGTACAGGAGGAAGCAAACTATGTACTTATCCATCACTAACTCTATATGCATAAAGTGTGCAAAAATCGACTGCTGGGCCATGCATTTGCTGACCACCTCCTGGCTCCACCCACAGGCAGAGAAGTCTTTGCCGGCAGACCTCTATGTGTATAGCCATCCTGGATCCCACAGGTTTCCAGGATGTGGGGAAGGCTACGCACATAGAGGCCTATGGGGAGACTTCCCCAGCTAAAAGATCCATCTTATTTATTTATTTCTTACATTTATTCCCTGCCTTTCTTTCACCATGCAAACCAAAGTGGCATACATGTGGTTCCCAAGCAGCCTCCCATCCAGACCGGCTTCGCTTCAGCAAGGTGGTGGCCTCATGTGCCTTCAAACCATAGCCTGGCACATGCTGATGTGTGGATGGTGAGGGCAGCGTCAGCAGAAGCTAGGCCCTCATAGAGGGCATGGTCAAAGGCAGAGTCCCGTTCCACATGCTTTGCCCTTTCACATGAACAGCCTACGAAGCAGGCTAGTGATGTTGCCTTATTTGTTCCCATGAAGGAAAAAAACTTGTATACAGCATTTACAATATCCACATGGATCCCTGTAGAAACAGGTACTGCCCATTAGCATCTATGTTGGAGAATTCTCAATGCACAGAAGCTACTGAAGAACAAAAGGGCATGCAAACTCTCAAGACACCCAACAAAAAGGCACACCTTTGCTTACTTTTTCTGGCTAAATCTAAAAGTCAAATTTAAGACTATTAGGCTGCACGGCTACTGCATTTCATCTTAACGTTAGTGCTATATTGCTGCTTCCTTCTTGTAATTAAATGTTACGGTAAATCATGTTGAAAGCTTTGCTATGAAGCGAGATACGAATTTAGTAATACATTTTACCAAATACACAACCGCATGGAGCGCTAGACCCAACGAAGTGTGGAAGTCACTTGCAATTATACATGCAGCTTACAATGGAAGAGAAAGAAATGGTGAGCGATAACAGCCTGCAGGTTAGATATATCCATATTCACATGTAAATGAATGGCTGCCATTTACCATGGCAGCTTGCCAAATGAACTCCCAGTCCCAGATGGGGAGGTTCCTATTTGCAAACAAGAGCTCTTGGCAGACAGACCTTTGACTCCTCTTTCTGCTCACCAAATCAGGCCTGCTAAGTTGCCGCTGTCTCTTCTTCCTGCTGCAAAGCCTCCCCCAGCGTGGCTGATGTTCCAGTTCTGGCTGCAATGCTTTCTTATAAACTTGCCCATGCACAAGCATGTACTATAAGAAAACACTATAAGCGGCCAGGGATTGGGTGCTAGAATCTACCTCAAGTGGAAGTGAATAGGGCAGGCAATGGCCTTTGGAGCAGCAGACTAACCCTTTCCCCCATCTACACTAGATACAGGTAAGAGTTGCAACCATAAGTGGTACATCTGGCTGGGGAGAGCCATAGTCTAAAACATCTTGAAGGCACCAGGTTGGCAAAGGATGAAGTAACCATTTGGCTGTGCTGTCTACCCTTGCTTCCATTCCATATAAAGCCTCCCTCCAAATCTTTTATCTTCGGCAGCTAGTTGGCTTTGCTAACTAGAGTGGCAAGGTGAACCTATGATCTCCAGCAGAGACCATGGAAGGGGGATGAAAAGAGGAGTCTCCTCAATCCCTGCCTCTTCTCTACCCTTGGCACCACAGCACAAGCAGGGCTGGCCTGGAGTGGACAGAAAACCTTCTCCATTCATGAGAGCACAGAGAGATTGGGAAATCTCTGAACAGAGCTGTGTCAATGCTGGGCAAGCTGAGATTTACAGGCTCTTGGCACAGCATCTCAGAATGAAATATTTGGCCAATACCTCGTGGAGCCTCTGAAGGGGAGGGAAGGTTCTGCCTGCTCAGCAGGACATAGACCCCTGTGTAGCTCTTTGACTTTCTATAATTATGCAATAGCAACAAGCAAGCATATGCAAAATGTTAGTCGCTTGAAGAGGTTACAGAGGTTACAGAATACGGCACAGATCTGTTCTTTTTGGTACACTATCCAACAGACTTGAAAACAGCAGCTCCTCTCCTTACCTGTGCCAGGTAAGAAATTGTCTCCAGGCAAGCAGGCACAGAAATCCTATTCTCACGTTACTCATGTTTGGGGCATATCTGTGATGACAGCAGAGTGGGGCCTGTACCCCGTTGAGTCTTCTTTCTGCAACAACCATGTGATGAACGTGGTTGTCTGCAGAGAAATTCAAACACACAAGTACCTGCTTGGTGTAGGGGCCTTGTGCAATCAGGACACTCCCATAACAAGAGTCCTATATGTGCGTATGTGCTCATCTGACCTCCACCCCACACTGCCATCATCATGGCTATGCCCTACACACTAATAGGGTTAGAATATTATGTAAATGGGAAGAGTTTGTCTTTTTTATTTCAGTTTTCATGCTGCTGCTGTGTTACAGATTGTATTTATACTGCAGTTTGGGGCCAAGGTTGACTCCTGACCCAAAGTGGTTTACAATTAAAATCCACCATAAGAGGGGACATGTGGAAGTGTTTATGGCAGTTGGCAATGCAGCTGCTGGGAATCACAAGAGGGGAGAGTGATGTTGCGCTCATCATGCCCTGTTTGCAGGCTTCCCAGAGGCATCTAGCCGGCCACTGTAAGAACAGGATTCTGGGCTAGGTTGGCTTTTCTTATGTCCAGGCTCTTCCTCTGAGAGGGAGGGGGCAGAAGGTGCTGCAGGTGGCATCTGGAGTAGCTGATGAAAAAGGCAGCCACCAGCAGAAGCAGCCATTCTAATGATCTGAAAACCACGTGGGCTGTTGCATCTTTATATACAAGGCTGCTCTACGCAGCCCTGGCTGTTTTGGATGGCTTGCATGTGACAGGGTATAGGGCCAATCAGAGCTTAGCAGACTTCTGTATAACTGCAGAGCTCTAACTGAAAAGGAAGCAAGCTACTCACTCACATGAGGCACATAAAACAGAGAGAGAGAGAGAGAGAGAGATCGCAATTTGTTTACAAGTGCTAGTCATCATGCTATCTGTGGGGACACTGCATAATACCATTTCCCCATCTAGAGGTGGGAAATGTGCCCCACAGCTCCTCTGACAGGGTGGGATTTTAGCCCAGGTCTTTATGCCAGACTCACCACATTAGATCAGCTCCCACATAAATGTTATCATTCTAAGACCCTTTAACAGCTGTCCTTCTATTTCCTGGCATAGGATTCCAACTGGGCTACACCGCATGTATTTTGTCTGCTTTACACTATTCCCAAGAGACAGAAATGTTTTCTGGCTCCGGAAAGCAAACCTCCCATGGGGGGGTGATTTTTTTTAAAGAATTGACAGATGATCAGCTAGGGAGACGCCCTCCTGTTTCCTTGTAGAAAATCAAAATGTTTGAAACATCCCAAGTCATGTTATTCATCAGATAAAGAATATTTCAAGACACACACGCAAAACACAGTCGCTTTTGGCTGATTGCTAAATGAAACCAAACGAGGGTCGTGGTAGGCGTTTGGGTTGTTTTTCTCAATGTCCTGATAAGTTACAGCACCTTGTTGGTTCTCACTGCTACTTCCAATACTGACTGAATATTAAAAAAAATACTTTAAAAATATGAACTGAGGTTTCAAGAGGCATTCCAGTAGGATGAGAAGCAAGATCTGTCACACACACACACACACACACACTGAGGGGATTTGATGCAGTCCACTGCAGACACAGCCCGTGCACCAAAGAATCCCATACGGCAGAGCAGGGCCCCCTTTCCACTTACCCCTAGTATGCATGGGCATTCAGCGCACCAGGGCATTACTAAGCCTGCATGTCCGCCATTTCTTGGAACATATACTTCTTGGACTATACTAACCATTCATGTTTTTCTCACTGGGATTGTCTGCTGGCAGTCCAAACCTGATTGCTTTCCACTTGTACATGAACCAAACTTTTTCCACATCTGAAAAAAGGTGTGCCCTTTTTTTAAAAAAACAACAACTCCCCCTTCCTCCTCCTCATCTTGTTGTGTTGCTGACTGGCTCAGGTCAGAAGGGAGAAGGAGCCAATGGGAACCCAACAGAAGCAGGAGGCATGGAAGGAAATGAAAATGCGAGACAATGGAACCTGCATCCCTTCTCAGTAACTCTTTCTAATTGCTGTTTCTCTCCTTTTCCTTGTATAGCTGGTATTGGAAATTCTGGATCAAGGGAGGAGAAAGTGTGGGAAGGCCACACATTGGAGAACATCAAATGCATAAGGTTGAATTAATGGAGGCGTAAGGGACACTACTGGATTACACAGATGTATGGATGAGGCCAATATCAGTCTGGTGTGCTGAGTAGTCAGGCACAAGGTGGCGGGGCTTACGGCAGCCTTCCCCAACCTAGTACCCTCCAGAAATCAACAACTCTCTCCATCCCTGTCCATTGGCCAGACTGACTGGGCTGATGGGAGTTGTAGTCCAAAACTCTGCAGAGCACCAGATGGGGAAAGGCGGGCACTGCACTTACAGTAGGCCAGGTAAAGCCTTGTATTTTGAAAGGTCTGGGATATTATCTCCCCTATAAGTAGTCAACAATTAACAACAGCTAACAATTAAAACAATATACTGAATTAACTCAACTACAGCAATGGCAACTGCTTGGGAGCTCAGACCAGAGAAAATGCCTTCTCCTGCACAGACCAGACCAGTCTCTATGGTCTGCAGAAGAGGCCCAGTTAGCATGGCCTGCAGATGTCCACCTCATAACGCTGCAGAGAAGGGCGTCCCTCTGTAGTAACACCTACCTTGTAGAATGGTCTCTCCATGGGATAATTATTATTATTATTGTTATATTTATTTATTTTATTAATTTATAACCTGCCTTTTCCCCAGAACTGAGACTTAAGGTGGCTTACAAAAATAAACAAATACAAGTAAAAATACAAGTAAAAACATAAAGAAGTTAATTAAAATGTAATTAATGATAAAATTAAAACCAATTCAAATATAGCAATTAAAAAAAACACAAAATACAAATCAGTAAAAACAGCACCCTATTTAACATCCCTTGCAATCAGTTCCCCAAAGCCTGTCAGAACAGGAAAGTCTTCACCAGCCATTGAAATGACAACAGGGAGGGAGGCAGTCTAACCTTCCTAGGAACCGGAGATCTTCCAGTCTAACCTTCCAGAGCCTGGGATCAGCCACCAAGAAGGCTCTTTCCCATTTCCCCACCAGACGTGCCTGTGAAGGTGGCGGGACCGACAGAAGGGCCTCCCCCGATGATCTCAGGGGTCAGACAGGCTCCTATGGGAAGATACAGTCCTTCACATAGCCTGGACCCCAGCTGTATGAGGCTTTATAGGTTATAACCAGCACTTTGAATTGTACTTGGAAACAGACTGGTAGCCAGTGGAGATGTTGTAACAAGGGAGTCGTGCACTCCCTGTAACCAACCCCAGTTAAAAATCTGGTTGTGGCTCTTTGGACCCGCTGAAGTTTCTGAACATTCTTCAAAGGCAGCTCCACATAGAACACATTATAGTCATTCAAACAGGATGTGAATAAAGGCAACTTCGGTTGGTGGCCCAGCTATGCTCCTATCTGGACAGGGATAACTTGGCTTCAGTTGTCCATGCTCTGGTAACCTCCAAGCTAGATTACTGCAATGCGCTCTATGTGGCACTGCCTTTGAAGATTCGGAAACTGCAGCTTGTGCAAAATGCAGCAGCCAGATTGGTAACAGCAACCAGACGGTTCGAACATATAAAACTGATTCTGGCCCGTTTGCATCGGCTGCCTGTATGTTTCCGAGCTTGATTCAAAGTGCTGGTTTTAACCTATAAAACCTTACACGACTTGGGACCACAGTACCTGATGGAACGCCTCTCCTGACACGAACCCACCCGTACACTACACTCAACATCCAAGGCCCTCCTCCGGGTGCCTACTCCGAGGGAAGCTGGGAGTTTGGCAACAAGGGAGAGGGCCTTCTCTGTGGCAGTCCCCTAATTATGGAATAATGTCCATAATGATTATGGAATGATTTATTTGACGAGGTGCGCCTGGCGCCAACACGTATCTTTTTGGCACCAGGTCAAGACTTTCCTCTTCTCCCAGGCATTTTAGCATGTGTTTTTAAATTGTTTTTTTTAAAATGTGTTTTTAAATTTGTATATTTGTTTTTAATGTTTTAATTGTTGTAAACTGCCCAGACAGCTTCGGCTATGGGGCGGTATACAAATGCAATAAATAAATAAATGTGTCACTGTGGCCAGATCAGACACCTCCAGGAAATGGGCGCAGTTGGTGCACTAGTTGTAACTGTGCTAATGCACTCCTGGTCACCGCTGAAACTTGAGCATCCAAGCTCAGGGCTGAATCCAGGAGTACATCCACACTGCGAGCCAGGGGGAGTGTGACCCTGTCCAAAACAGGTTGAATCCCTATTTCCTGATCTGCCTTCTGAGTAACCAGGAGCACCTCTGTCTTGTCTGGAGGAAGCTTCAATTTGTTTGCCCTCATCCAATCCACTGATGACAGACACTGGTTTAGAACTGAAATAGCTTCCTTGGATTCAGGTGGAAACAGAAATAAACTTAGGTGTCATCAGCATATTGGTGGCACTGGACCCCATAGCTCCAGACAATCTCTCCCGACAGTTTCATGTATATGTTAAATTTAAAAAGTACCTTTTCACCCAAGCTTTTCCTGACTGCTAATACTGGCTCCAGACGTCTCTGACTTCTGTAATTTATTTAAAAGTAAATGTACTGCCTTCAAGTCAATACCGACTTATGGCAACCCTATGAATAGGGTTTTCACGAGGCTGAGAGGCAGTGACTGGCCCAAGGTCACCCAGTGAGCTTCATGGCTGCGAGGGGATTCGAACCCTGGTCTCCCAGGTCGTAGTCCAACATACTAATTAAAAAAACACCCTCTGAACTGTTTACATAACTGATACTGATATTTTATTCTTACTTTATTGGTATTTTTATTGTAGTATGTTGTTGTTTTATTTTTCTGTAAACCACCTTGGTATTTCTTTGAAGTTTGAAATGAAGGGTGGCATAGAAATAATTTTAATAAATAAAATAATAAGCAACAATTAATGCAACACATTCCATTAACAATTACAGTAAAAACAGGAGGAGGGGCACCGATATCCAACATCCTCAAGATCAAAAATCCCAACAGCTCTTTCCTAAAGAGACTTCTTAAGTATGAAGTGTCATAGAAATTACCTACACAAAATAATAAAAAGTTGCATATTGAACTGAAAATACAGAAACTCTGTGTTTTTTAAAAAAATGGGAGGCTTATCTTGAAAGTGTGGGTATGGGGAGCTCCTAAGTAAGAGACAAAACCAGCTGAAAATGTGTAAAGGTACCACAGGATTCTCTTTTGTTTAAATCAGCCTTGTACTTCTGGCTACAACTTGTTCACAGCCGGCTTGAAGTCCTGAGCCCAGAACTCAACAATCCATCAGGTAAGGAATTAATTTTCTAGCCTTCAAAAGGGAACTCCGGCCAATGTAACTGCAGAGGGCACGAGGGTTATACATGCAATGTACCAGTACATTTCTCTCATGCTCACTTCGCTGCCCACAATAACCAATAAGCCTCCTTTATACATGCTGCTCCACTTGACCCTTTTGCTATACGTCCAGGGCTATATGTGCTAAATAAACAAAAAATTCCACATCCAAGCAACCCAAATTCTGCAACCGAGGAAAACTGTGCCAGGTGTAAATTTTACAAAGTAAGTAAACTTGCCTAATTTCTGTTATATTTATGTAATTTATTTTTGAAAAATTCTGGATGCAGTGGTGGGGCCAGTAAGGGCAATGAGGAACAATAAGCTGAACTCTGATAAGATAGAAGCCCTCTGGAAAACAGTATTAGTTGTCTGTCTGAGAATTAGGGAAGTTACCTGTAGAGCAGGTGCACTGCCTGGAAATGTTCCTAGAACCATCCTTGTCAATGTAAGTGCAGTGTCCTGATCCATGGGGATGCCCACCACTGCAGACAGGTAATGGCCCAAGAAAGGGTGACGTCAGCAGTCCAGAGTTCCAGGCAGAAGGCAAGGCAACGCAAATCACCCTGGAGAGGGACCTAGGTATGGGTTCCCAAACCACAGCTAGTGATTCTGCAGCTGATGCAAAACATACAATATCTCAGTGGTGTCCTGGAGCAACTGGTAGATCTTTATAGCCTGGGCTAGGTAGTCATTGACTAGAGGCTGCATCCCCGGAATGATGCATCTGGCCAGTTAAAATGATGGTCACTTCCTCTACACCCACTGACTTCTTCTAAGCCCTGAGGTTTGAAGCTATGGGGATATCTCTTCATCCTCCAAGGAGTCTGTGGACCAATCACCAACGTTTGGTGGCAGGGAGTTTAGGAATGGAGATGCCAGCTCTGGTGACTGCAGCTCCTCATGGGCCAGTCCAGAGGGTAGATCCATCTCTTCCTTGGGGTTACTGCTGGAGAACTCTGCCACTGATGATTTCTGTTCTGTTGCCTTGACACACAAGTGGCTACCACAAGGACAGCCTTTTTCCTTTTCATGTTGGTGCTCAGCCAAAGCTGTTCCTGGATAGGAATAGCCTTGCCACAGTAAACACTGAGCTGGTAACCTTAAAACTGGATTATTGCAATGCGCTCTGCATGGTGCTGCCTTTGAGACTAGCACAGAAGCTACAGCTAATGCATAATGCTGCAGCTAGACTGTAACGTAGGACAGCCTGCCAAGAATGTATTACACGCATTCTGAAGGACTTGCATTGGCTGCCAAGTTCAATGTGCTTGTACTGACATTTAAAGCACTATATAACTTAGGATCTGGCCAAATACTAAGATCTAGTGGGGACACCCTCTTGATGGCACAGCAACTGCCAGAAATTTAGATATGCAGCAGCCCCAGATCAGGCGCTTTAGATACAGGCACCCCAGTTATGGAACCCCCTCCCTCTTCAGATATGATTAGAGTTGACTCTTCTAAGCTTTTATTTTTATTTTTTAAAATAATTATTTTATTTCTCAGATTAAACATAGTACAGAAACTTACATTACAATATATCCATGCAAGGATATATATTTTTAACATATAGTGTGGCTTCGCCTCCCTTTCTATTCCTTCCGTTCTTTTTGAACAAGTTATATCCTTCAATTGCTGTATTCCAGTCATGGGAGTCATCCCACCAAGTTTCAGTTATACCTGTCAAGTCATATTTACCCTCCTGTATTAAGAGTTCGTCCTGTTTCCCATACTCTGGGCATTAGTATACAAACATCGAAGACCATGTGATTTACGGCCTGGCTTCCTTCCTACATTTTTATCAATACTATTACTGGGCCCCATTAGAGCTGTTCTCTCAGTTCCTGTTACCATGCACAGTCCTTTGTCAGTTGTTACTGCCAAGTTCACGTGTCCCTCCCCCTTAGGATTCAGTTTAAAGCTCTCCTGATGAAGTTCTCCATGCTGTGGCCAAACACATTCTTTCCAGTCCTTGTGATGGGTGCAGCCCAGCACTTGCCAGCAGTCCATCTTCCAAGAAATATGACCTTCGGTGTCAGCCTGTAGTATTTTTCTTTCCCTTTCTGCTCCTCTTCTAAGTACCTAAAAGATGGATGAGAAAATCATCTGGGCCCCAAAGTACTTGAGTTTTCTTCCCAGAGCTTCAAAGTCTGACATGATTTCTTCATAGTTCCACTTGGCAGTATCATCAGTTCCCACATGAATATCTGTCAGTGGGCTTTATGAGAGATGGCAACCCTTCCATCACATCTCTAAACCATCCTCCAGGGATGGCATACCTGGTGAATCCATGGATCTTCTTGGCATCCTTGCGTTTCAATCCCACGCAGTAGGGAGTCTTCCACTACTACCACTCTTCTCTTCCTGTTGTTGTGGGGAGTGGTTTCAACTGAGCTTAGGCCTTTTGGTCACTGTTGCGTGGGGTCTCCTGTAATTCTTCCCCTGCAGACTGTCCTCTAGTCTAATCCTCAAGTGCCTGGAAGCGATTCCATAGTTCTACCAGTGAAGGGTGTCTTCCAGCTCTTCTACTTCTGTCACCCTTTTCCACGGAGCTTCCTCTAAATTGTTGTTGCTTTCCACAACAGTCTCCTCTTCTGCTTCACCTTGGGGTTGTTCTTCCACCTCCTGTACTTCTCTTTGCTGTTGCTGTCCCAGAGTTCTGTCGAAGAACTCTTTGTCGTCTCTTGTACACTTGAGTGTGGCCACCCGCCGTTCCAAACCTCTTACTTTTTCCCCCAACAGCACCACCAGCTTGCACTTGTTGCAAGTGTATTCCATGTTGTTCTCAGGCAAAAAAACCCAAACACTGCGCACACCTTACAGGTCACCACCACTGGAGTGTCCTTCCTGTCCATAGTCTCAACTACCTTTTCTTCTTTCTGCTTCTTTCTATTTGTATTGGGATGGACTGTCCCTTGTCCTGTCCACCTCCAAGGTAAATAGGAGAATCCCACTGGTATGTGGTACATTGTACAAGAAAAAAAAAATTAATGACCTCCCCACCGAACTCCTGTTAGTTCTCCCTGTTTGCTCTGTAAAGGTTTGAGTTCCCATTATTACTTTCACAAAAATAAACCTTCTGTTAGGGTCACTCTTAACCCCTTGAACTCAAAATGATGAAGTTGCATCAAATAAAATTGCCACCCCTCTAGAATTACAAGTACCAGCAAGCAGCCAAATACTGGTCCTCACAATATCTAGGCCCCAGGAGCTGCCCATACCCCGATGCATGGTGCATCTCCTGAAGGCATACCACACTTGGTTTATACTTCTTTTTTTTTAACAATAATTTTTATTCAAATTTTCATAAAACAAACAAAACAAAATCAAAAAACATTCAAAGACAAAAAACAAAACAAAACAAAAATAATTAAACAGTAAAATAAAATGTTGACTTCCGATTTGTCGCAGATCAGTTATAGGTCTACAATATATAGCAATCCTGTCTCTTAAATTATATTATAAAATCACTTTCCTCCAGTAGTTATCTTAATTAATCATCAAATCTCATAAACATTACTTTATTCTTTCCACAAAAAGTCAAAGAGAGGTTTCAATTCATTGAGAAATATATCTATCAATTTTTCTCCAAATAAGCATGTCGATTAATCCATCTCGTTCAAATCTATTAGGTCCAATAATTTCAATAGCCATTCTTCCATTATCAATGTTAATTCCATCTTCCATCTTCAATAATCCTGTTAAGTCCAATAATTTCAGTAGCCATTCTTCCATTATCAGTATCCCATAATAATCTTGTTGTCATAGCCATAGTCCAAATAAACATATCGATTAATCCATTTCATCAAATCTGTTAGGTCCAATAATTTCAATAGCCATTCTTCCATTATCAATATTAATTCAATCTTCCATCTTCAGTAGTCCTGTTAAGTCCAGTAATTTCAGTATCCATTCTTCCATTATCAGTATCCCATAATAATCTTGCTGTCGTAGTCATAGTCATATAATAAGAGTCTGATGGGAATTTCCTTTATCACAAATATTTCCTTGCCATCAATTCTGAATATGTTGCTGAAATATTGTTGTAAAGTCATATCTCTGTTCTTCTTTTTTACAAAATGCACTGGCTCATCTCTTGAGAGTTTTTCCATTGTCACATATCTGTAGTTAATTCCATAGATTTTTTCTATGTCAAGCTCCATCACATCATTCCAGTCCAGAAAATTATCCAAGACATTAACTTTATCTCTAATATCTTCATTAATTTCTTCAGTGACAACGTTGAATTCCAGACAGTAAACTTTGTTTCTAATATCCATAAACTCCAGATCTTTTTCCAATTCCACATTTGTTCCAATCTCCAGGGCTTGTATCTTCCCTTTAATTTTTCTTTTCTCATCTCTGATCTCATCAATCTCCTCTCTCACAAGATCCCCTATTTCTTTAAGCTCCTGCGTCATTTTGCCCAATTCAATTTTCATCTCCTTTCTACCCGGTCTCAGGGCTTGTTTTGTTATCTCAATCTCATCCATTATTTTCTGAAACATAATTACTTCCAGAATCTCAGCCACTTTCTTGATTGCCATTCTTAAAACCACAGGGAAAAAAAAAAAACCACTCCTTATTTCAGCAACAATTGGGTTAATATTCCAGGCTTGATGACATCACAGTATAGACAGAACAGCCTGCCTTATCTCTTATATGTTCAGGAATACAAAACAAATTTAGTTCCCAGCATCAAAACAGTTAGTGGCGTCGTGAACAAGCAGATTCGTCAAAATGAAATAGACCAAAAAGAAAATAGTCCCAGACATATAATATTCCAAAGTTCATAAATCAAATTTATTTATTTATTTATTCTCCTCGGAACAGAAATCCCTCTTCCGTTTATATCTTTAGAATGCACTTCCAGGACAGCTTTTTGCAATAAAAACAAAGATAGGCTTTTTCAATTTCTTTCCTCCTTAATTTCATGAATAAAAGAGAAGAGTTATAACTCACCCAGAAATTCTTTATAGCTGATTCATTGACAAATCTCTTTTTGCTGCAACAATTTAAACCAAGTGGAAAAAAAAATAGAAAGAAGGATGCTTGCCTGTTACAGTCCATTTTTCTTTGAAGAAAAGATAAACGTGTCGCATTAATCAGTTAGAGCTTGTTTGGAAGTCCGTCCGGCATTGCTGGCTGAACCTTCTCTCATAAATTAATGAAATCCAGTCCTCCCAACAAAAACAGGCTTTTGTGGTTAATCTCTACGTTTCTCCCTGCCCGGGAGAAAATCTTTACCAGTCAAAAAGAACGTTCTGACTGATTTTAAAACTGAAAAAGCTTCTTCTGAGACGAGAGCTCGTCTCAAAAAGCAGGCACAAGCGAAGTCACCCTTCCCGGAAGTCTTGGTTTATACTTCTAAATATAGTCAGATACTCCTTTACATTTTATTGGATCTCCCAGTCCCTGGACATTCCATATCATAAATGTAAGTTCCCCCTGTCTCTCTCCACCATCAAAACTTCTCTTCCAAAAACACAAATAAGCATGGAGAGGGGGGACACACACACAACATAAAGCACTCCCTCATCTCTTCCCCACAAATCCCGCTCAAAACTTCTCCCATCTACCCAAATCTCTTTAGTTAAATGTAAACACAAACCCATTGTCAACAGACAACTTAAGCCCAATTTAAATCTTCCATGAGCCTCAAAACCACAAACCCAACCTAGGGTTCCATGAAGGAAAACAGCCTTTGCGAGTGAATGATATCAAGAGGAGGAAAACATGTTAATAAATCCGTTAACCTGTCCTTCAGTGTTTTATCAATCCAGAGTATCGTACAACTGGGTTAGAAATCTAAGAGGATGTGAGGAATAAAAGTAATATTTCAAAATACTCCAGAACTAATGTCATAAACAAGCATATCGGCCAAACCCTTTCCCTACTTCTCAGTCCCAAAACAGCCCACTGAAATGCTACATATTCAAAGAATCATTAACATGAAAAAGGAGGGTTTATCTTTCAGGCTGATCATTTTGTGCTTGTGAGCAAAGATTCCAAGAAGTGCAGGGTTGCGTGTCTTTACAGCCTCACTAATGTTTCCTCAAGGGGCAGCATCGATCCACTGTCCACAGCCCCAAAGACTGATCCGCCAGATTTTCACATTCGCTGTTAACCTCCTCCAAACTAACGTATCAGGTGCTACCCTTCAGACAGCCACAGTGCATAAAGCTCCCTCTACTGTCACTGTGCGGCAGAATGGAAACCCACACCTCTAAGAAATCTTAGGTCCTTCCAGCTTTTCTGTCACGGCTCTCAACAAATGGCAGTAATGCAAAGTGTGACTACTAAGATCCTGCAAAAGCAATAACTATCGAGTTCTTTAATTGTAATTCTGGTAATGCTTGTACTCACCTTAAAAGCTCTTCCTTAAGCTGGTAGTGAGTAAAACATGCAACCACATCTCAAGGCTTAGTGGAACTCACCAGTTCAGAATAGAGAGTGCGATGAACCCTCTCAATATCCCATGATGATGTTGTCTAGTCTGCAAAAAGTTCAGACCACCAAATCAACAGAAATGCACGCGTGGTGGAACCTTTAGAGTCTTCTGGAATCCCACAAAGATGAAGATTCTGTCTGCGTCCCTCATCCTTCAGGTCCGAAAGTTTTAGTTGGATATCTGCTATCTTTCTCAGCTTAAAGATTTGCTCCACATTTTGCTTTCCTCTATCAATAGTTTCTGTAGCTACAGTCTCTACTTCTTTAATCCTATTATCGAGGGATGCAATTTTGTTTTCAATAGGTTTCAATGTTGTCGCCCACTCTTCTTTTAAGTTCCACTTAAACTTCTCTCGGAATAAGAGCATCAAGGTCTTCACTGTCCATCTTCTCAGCTTTTAGCAGGCTTGGACACCATGCTGGAAGTTTCACTTAGTGAGCCCCGTTCCATTCTTGAAGTGTTCAGTTTAGAGAAAAAACAGTCAGTTAAAACCTGTTCTCACACCAGTTGTGTTCCTGAAGGTGTCTCCTTTCTAGGGACGTCTCAAAAGTCTATAAAAATCTCCTTTTGCCAGAGCAACAGACAGAAACCTGTTTTCCTTCCCAGGTAGCCACGCCCCCTGACTCTTCTGAGCTTTTGAAGCCAATTTAAGATTTATTTATTTCCCCAGACCTTTGTTCAATTCATGTCCCTTAACTTTCAAATAGGCATTTGATGTGTTTTTGCTTTTTTTATGGATCATCACACATTGATTGTATGACTTTATTGTTTATTGGCACCATACCACTCTTTGAGGTAGGTAACAAATTTTGTAACTAAATAAATCATCATCACTTTGATTGTATTAGGAAAAGGTGGAGACAACACACAAGGAAGCCCTCCTTATCACTGGAATCCAGCCATCTTTCTGGCATTGCTCTCATTTATTTTTATCTTTTATTTAAGAAATGTATACCCTCCTTTTTCACCATATGTCTCAAGCAGCTTTCAAGGGTATATTAGCAGCCACAAAGCTTGCTTTTTAATTCTTATTTAATAAAAGCTTAGATGCTCAGGAAGATGGATTTGATCCCTAATGCCAGAACCTAAATTTTTCTGATGCTCTTGCATAACTGCAAGGGACAATTCAAGCAGCATGATAGGGGTGGGGAACCTTTTTGGCCCCACCCTGCAGGCCAGGTTTAACTGGGCTGGGACAACCCATCTGTCAATCACATGATATCATTAGGAAATCACATAATTTGCAGGTGGATTGAATGGAATCCGCTTTCTCCCTCAAGCAAGGTGTGCTGCTACCACCTGTCAGCAAAGGAGCAATCAGGAGCCCACTTTAAGTTCCCAATTGTTTCTTTGAAGCCTCGCCCTTGGTCTCCCAACATCTGCTGTCATGTATGGCATCAAGTGTAGGATGAGCAGCTTCCCCAAACGGCCTGGCGGGCCAAGTATGACCATGGCTGGAAGTTTCCCACTGGTGCATTACAGCAAAGAAGTAGAGACAGCAGAAGTTTGAATACAGGCCTCACTGAGTGGGTAGCTATTTTTGCATCTTATGATTGTAAGCCACTTTGCACTGTCAGGAAAGTTTGGTTATAAATTTCATTTCATTTCATTTTTAATTTGTATACTGCCTTTCTACATCACTGCACTCAAGGCGGTTTACAAGCATAGAAATGTCAAAAATATACAGAAGTAATCATACTATCATGCTATAAGAACATAAGAAGAGCCTGCTGGATCAGGCCAGTGGCCCATCTAGTCCAGCATCCTGTTCTCACAGTGGCCTACCAGGTGCCTGGGGGAAGCCCGCAAGCAGGACCCGAGTGCAAGAACACTCTCCCCTCCTGAGGCTTCCGGCAACTGGTTTTCAGAAGCATGCTGCCTCTGACTAGGGTGGCAGAGCACAGCCATCATGGCTAGTAGCCATTGATAGCCCTGTCCTCCATGAATTGGTCTAATCTTCTTTTAAAGCCATCCAAGCTGGTGGCCATTAGTGCATCTTGTGGGAGCAAATTCCATAGTTTAACTATGCGCTGAGTAAAGAAGTACTGCCTTTTGTCTGTCCTGAATCTTCCAACATTCAGCTTCTTTGAATGTCCACGAGTTCTAGTATTATGAGAGAGGGAGAAGAACTTTTCTCTATCCACTTTCTCAATGCCATGCATAATTTTATACACTTCTATCATGTCTCCTCTGACCCGCCTTTTCTCTAAACTAAAAAGCCCCAAATGCTGCAACCTTTCCTCGTAAGGGAGTCGCTCCATCCCCTTGATCATTCTGGTTGCCCTCTTCTGAACCTTTTCCAACTCTAGAATATCCTTTCTGAGATGAGGCGACCAGAACTGTACACAGTATTCCAAATGCGGCCGCACCATAGATTTATACAACGGCATTATGATATCGGCTGTTTTATTTTCAATACCTTTCCTAATTATTGCTAGCATGGAATTTGCCTTTTTCACAGCTGCCGCACACTGGGTCGACATTTTCATCGTGCTGTCCACCACAACCCCGAGGTCTCTCTCCTGGTCGGTCACCTCCAGTTCAGACCCCATGAGCGTATATGTGAAATTAAGATTTTTTGCTCCAATATGCATAATTTTACACTTGTTTATATTGAATTGCATTTGCCATTTTTCCGCCCATTCACTCAGTTTGGAGAGATCTTTTTTGAGCTCTTCGCAATCCCTTTTTGTTTTAACAACCCTGAACAATTTAGTGTCGTCAGCAAACTTGGCCACTTCACTGCTCACTCCTAATTCTAGGTCATTAATGAACAAGTTGCTATAACGCTACAAAATAAAAAAACTTAAACAACAAATGTTACAAAAACATGTATTATGTATGTAAGTGCACCAATACAAATTACTAATAAATAAAACCCGTATCAGTTCCTTCTACTTCTAACATGCACACCCTCTCAGGTTCCTGGCTCTTACCCAGGACTCCATGCATCCATCCTGGCTCTCACCCAGGACCCAAACACAGCTCACCCCCAGAATCTCACAACAAAGAAGGGACCTGGGAACTGCTTACATCATCATAAAAACAACCTGAAGCTTGTTTTTATGAATAGACACTAAGGTAGATGGCTATTCATACAAAATATCAAAGTAACATACAAAATATACAATAAAATATATAATAAAACATAGAACACAATACAAACAATACAAAATAATCATTAAAATAACTAACTAATCAAAATGAAGTTTAGAGAACTGGGTAGGTACGCTGGCTTAAAAGAGATCTTAAAGAGACACCCGACAGTTAACAGAGTGGATGCCTGCTGAAACTACACGAGAGGGGTACACCACAAGAACTCTGGAAACCGATGACACTAAAATGCCCAATTTCTAATTAAGATCTCACACTGCAGAATTTGCTACGATATCAGTCATTTAAATTAATATCAGCCAGTTAAATTAATTAAAACAACAACAACGGAAGACTTTCTGGAACTCATAGCTCCCACTACAAAGTTAGGGTAGAAGTGGGAAGATAAAAGCATTTGCCATAATGCTCTTTCCCCATTCTCTGCAACGTTTGAACCAGCTCTTGGCCCAATCCCTTTGCTGTCTCTCATGAAGAGTTAAGAGGTGCTCAACGCAATAGGAATTCATCTGTGGACGATGGCAATGAGCTCCACAGAGGGCCAGAAACTCCAGCTACTTCAGAATGCAGCAGGCCTTCCATTGTTCTATGAAGACCTCTCTTTCCCAAGTAAGCATTGGGTCTGTCAGTTTGTTAATTTTTAATTTTGCCAGGCTTTTCAGTTCTTAAATTGTTTGTTTAAAAATTATTTATTATTAAAAGACTGGAAAATACATTGAAGGAACAACCATCATACATAAAAAGCCCCAAAATACAGCAATTATCAAAATAATAAAAATAATACAAGCGTACATACAAATCATATCACATTATAATATACTCAAAACATCATAAATCCTGAATACATATCAGATATTGCACAGTAGTTTCAAATCTATTCAAGAAACCTTTGCCACTTATCCAAAAAACTTACAATTTTTCCTTCCTTCTTGAAGCCTCAAAAATTCTGTCACTTTAGCTGTTACTACGTAATCCCAAATCTTTTCTCTCCATTCTTTACTTGTTCATATCATACTTACTCTCCAGTATTTGTCATATATTATTGTTGCCACTAGGAAATATGAAACTAATTCCATGTGCTTTAAATTTACAAATTATTTTAGATAGTATTACAGGGTGAAAAGGTTTCCGGTATCCTAAAATCTTATTATTTATTTATTTATTTATTATTTTATTTATACCCAGCCCTTCCTCCCAGCAGGAGCCCAGTTATCTTATTCAGTTGTTTCTGAATTGCCTTCCAGTATTGCTTTGCAGCCTTACATCTCCACCACAAGCGGGGAGGGGGGGATAATCTCTGTCCTTCTGACATTTCCAGTAAACCAGAGAGTAATTCTAGTTTATTTTATTAATTTTCACAGGTGTAATATACCATCCACACATTAAACTGAATTGTAGCAATTTCTCTTATAGCTACATTGAGAGAGAATTCATGTTATACTTATGTGAATGTATGAGAGACCAAAGGTTCCCGCATGTATCTAAAGGAATGCTTTCTCCTATGTCTTGTCCCCATTTAATCATGCATTCTTTAATTTGTTCAGGTATGGTTTCATATTTAAGCAAAAGTGCTTTTTTTTTTTTGCTAGATGGTGTCTATTATTATTCCAAATTAACATTGAATTGATAACTGTAATGGTTGTTCTTATTGTATTTTGTTGCTTTATACTGGAAGTAACCTTGAACTTTCTTGGAAAGGCAGGGTATAAGTACCTTTAATTTTTTTAAAAAAATAACCCTACTACTGTTACACATTATTCCTTAAGGAAATTAAAAGAAAACTCAAGTCAACCTCCCATAGGCATGGTTTGATAACTTCTAAGTTATCAGTGGCTTGTTCACATGTCATGGTAAATCATAGTCAATGGTTTACTGTGAACACCCCAGTCTCACCTACTTTGCTCCTTGCAAGGGGAACAAACCATAATCCCTAGCTAAATGTTACATCTGATCCGAGGATCGTGGTTTGTTTCTTTCAAACAAACCACAGTCAGTAACATTGGCCAGAACAAATACACCACAATCCCCATTTTGGATAAAATACTAAGACAGGTATTGTGGTTCATCTTCCCCATACACAACTAGGAAGGAGCAAAGCGGCTGAGATCAGCACATTCATGACAAGCCATTAGCTATGGTTACCATGATGAGTGAACTAGGACTCTGATTTATTTCCGAGTTGTTTTTTTTACCTTGCTCTTCTGCCAAAGAAGTACACAGTGAGGCCTTTTATACTTGAACATATATTTATTTTATTTATAAATATATTTGTGTATCGCTATTCCATTTTTTAAAAAAATCAAAGCTATTTACAACTAATAAAAACACTGTACAGTAAAAACCATTAAAAATACAATATAAAAACAAAAGCCAACTATTGCAAAAAGACTTGCAGCAAGCATTTAAAGGTTTATATACTTTTCTGAATCTGGGATTGCTAAGTCAAGGCAACAGACTGAGTGAACACATCCTAAGTGAAAAACTAATGGGCTGCCATGTAGAAGGATGGGCTGATCGACACAATCTGTAGAAAAGGCTTCTCTGGAAATTCATTAAGTTTCACAGGTCTATAGGCAGTTTCCATATGCTGTTGCATTGAACAAACAAACCTTTTTATTTATTTATTTATTTAATACTTAATTTATATCCCGCCCTTCCTCCCAGCAGGAGCCCAGGGCGGCAAACAAAAGCACTAAAAACACTTTTAACACATCATAAAAACAGACTTTAAAATACATTAAAACAAAACATCGTTAAAAACATTTTTTTGAAAGCTTTCAAGACACCTTTTTTTAAAAAAGTGGTTTAAAAACATATTAAAAAGCAATTCCAACACAGACGCAGACTGGGATAAGGTCTCAGCTTAAAAGGCTTGTTGAAAGAGAGGAAGGTCTTCAATAGGTGCCGAAAAGATAACAGAGATGGCGCCTGCCTAATATTTAAGGGGAGGGAATTCCACAGGGATAGAGAGAAATGATGATGATGCTGGGTAGGTGCCGCCACACTAAAGGTCCATTTCCTATCTTGTGCATAATGGATCTCCTGATAAGATGGTATCTGCAGGAGGCCCTCACCTGCAGAGCGCAGTGATCGTCTGGGTATATAAGGAATAAAACAGTCTTTCAAGTATCCTGGTCCCAAGCTGTATAGGACTTTGTACACCAAGACTAGAACCTTGAAGTTGGCCCAGTAGCAAATGGGCAGCCAGTACAATTCTTTCAGCAGCAGGGTGACATATTGGCGATATCTTGCCCCAGTGAGCAGTCCAATATCTCAGCGAGGAGGTCAGGTCTCTTGTTCTCCTGGTGCATTCACTATAGCTGCACAATTTCCCTGCTTTTTAAAGTTGGATAGAAATATCTGTGGGCTATAGGTACGTTCTTAAACCACAAGGTGTGAATATTTTTCACACAGGGAACATCTACTCCCCCTCTGTCTCACACCCAGGGAGCACCAGCCTTCTGCCAATTACAGTCTCTCACTCTGAAGGCATCTGGCGACTTTCTCCTATCATTCAGTTCACTGCACACGCTCTCACCCTGTGCAGGAACTACACATGAGCCACATGCCCTCGCCACTGCCCAATCTCTTCCAGATTGGTTAGAAAACCAAAAGAAAGTAAGAAGTAAGAATTAGAAGAATGTAGCACCCGCGTCCTCGGGACTCCCTAAGGGGCTCCCCAAAGGACAATCCCCTTTGGTGTCACCCCTTCGATGGCGACCCTGCCAGCAGCAGATCCGCCACCCAAGGGCAGCTGGGCTTTTATGCCTTCTGACCCAGCCAGGAGCTGATGCAAGAGGCTGCGTGATTAACTGCAGCCTCGCTCTAGAGCCAGGGTCAGGCAGGGGGTCCCAATCCTTGCAGCACTTACCAGGGATTTCAGCTGCCTCAAAGGACAGCAACCCAAAGGAGCAAGCAACAAGCACCCAGATGCTCAGATACTCACTCCCAGGGCAGGTCTTCTTCAGCCTCCCTAGTGCTGCAGCTGTTCCCCTTGCCTATAAGTTGAAAAAGCCAAGTCACAACTCGCACTCATGGAGAACAACTTCAGGAAAAGTTAAAAATCACACCTAAAGTTGTTTCAAGACAGCCTCATAAAATAGGTTTGAGGGCTATATATGAATGATGAGAGGCCATTGCTCTGTTGCAGAGCACACACTATGCATGCAAAAGATCCAGATTTAATCCCCAACATCTCTAGCTAAAAGTATCAAGCAGGCGGCTGACGATAAAGACCCTCTTGCTCCCCAACCCTAGTGATGTTCTGCCAGTCAGAGTGATGCTGATCTAGAGGCATTTCTGCACTTTCACACACATTCATGGCAGTGGGAGAGAAAACAGCTTCCTCTGCCTTAAATCCTGGAGAGCCACTGATAGAAGAGGCAATATTGGCATACATCGCAGCTTCCAAAGTTCCTAAGAACTTGCAATCCAAGAGTCATAAGGCAAAAGAATATCCGTGCTCAGTACTGGTTAGCGTAGACAAGAACACCAAGACCGGTCCCCACAAATGCTGGAGCAAAAAGCAGCGTTCACAAATGGAGGATATCAAACAAAACCAGTGTGCGTTGATATGAAACTGGAACCAGGAAGCCAGTGAGGGAGACTGAGGGTGCTAGCTGGCAGAGGTGAACCTGCTTTCCCCAGGGTCTGCAAATTTTGTGATTTTATTGATATCTGCAAACTGCTTCAAGGTGACCTATGATGAAAAAGCTGCATTCTAAAGCTCCAAATAAATAAATAATGCTACAATGAATTTGCACTTCATTTATTTTGCTTTAATACACAGCTGCCAAGTACTTCCTCCACTACAAGGATCTGTTTTGGAAGATCACAACTGCAGAATCATGCACCATCAGGTCAACATTTTCCTCCACAAAAACTGGACAAGATTAAAACCATCCCAGCAATTTCCTCCCTTGGGAAGGGAAGGATAAGTGCCAAGGGACTATTTCAACAACAGCATGAAAACACGCAGCACCAGAAGGTTTACTATTTATTTATCAGAATTTGTATACCACTTAATTGTAGAAATCTGCATGTGGTTTACATAAAATAAACGATCTGGAGGCATTGGATATAGTGGTTTAGAGTTGGGGTCTTTCCTCGAATGCCACCTTATCTGTTACTGCTGTAGGATTACTGCAATATTGGAAGATGTTTCATATGCCTTTCAGGGAATTTATGTAACATTTTGTCTCCATATGGATGTATAAGTGTTCCTTTAAGGGAATTGTATATAAAAAACTGAATTTTATTTATTTATTGTGCTTTTATACCGCCCTTTAGCAATAAGCTCTCAGGGCGGTGTACAACAATAAAAACAGGTTAAAATACAAGTGAGTATAAATAAAATGCACTATAAAACATATGTGAAAACAAGATTGCAACAAAAAAAAATTAAAATTAACATTTGAAATTTAAAATTTAAATTTAAAAAGCCTGGGCAAAGAGGTAGGTCTTTACCTGGCGCCGAAAAGATAACAAAGAAGGCACCAGGCGTATCTCGTCAGGGAGGTCGTTCCATAATTCGGGGGCCACTACTGAGAAGGCCCTAGTTCTAGTTATTGCTCTCCGGGCCTCACTATGCGTTGGAACCCGGAGAAGGGCCTTCGACGTCAAGCGAATGAAGTTAATACATCTGTCTGAACAACTCACTGCCACTAGAGTGACTTGAACTGCTACCAGCGATTTGAGGTTTGGATTTACTTTTTTCCCCAAATTTGCCTGGTGTAGTATTGTAATTGAAAGTTTTTCAATTTCAGCTTGGAGAAATAATAAATGTATTTTGGTCATGAGAGATATCAATTAATTGTCATCAACTGACAATTAAAGAATGCTTGCAGTTCTTTGCTCCCACGGTGTGTGTTGCTCTGAGGCAGGGAGTTTACAACATGTTTACAAAACTTTTAAATAGTTATTCCTATTGTTCATTCAAGTATTTATATTAATGTTACAAAGCATGTTTGTATTGAAAATGTGTTACCTCATATAGGGCATAAAATTATCTCTTTACAGTTACTGAGATTGTATTATAAAGATGTTTCATTTCTGAAGCAGCATGTGTTATGAAACAGAATTATACTGGGATCCTGTAAAGACCTACATTCATACTTAGATCCATGTTTACATCTCAGTATACAGGATGTTTACCAATATTGTGGTGTTCAACACAATTGTATACGGCATGTTTTAATTTCTGTACATGTGTGTTTCTTCTATCAGCTTTTTCTAAGAATGAATTCAGTATTTGTTCTGTGTTCCCATATTCATAAACTATATTTGTGCATAAAATAACTCTCCAGTTGTGTGCACGTTAGCATTGACGTTTTGGTTTCTTAAGGAGAGAGCCATTGTCCTCATGCCACGCTTGCAGACATGCTTGACGGCTTCCCATTGGGACTTCTGGTGAGTCACTATGTGAAACAGGATGCTGGATAGCTTAGGTCTTTGGTCTGATGCAGAAGGGCTCTTTGCATACACTTAAGCAACTTTTTTTTAAAGGGATTAAGACTAATTTTTACACTTTTCCAGATTTGTTCACAAAACAACAAAACAGTGTTCCTGAATAATATAGGAATAACCCACATATAAAACAATGTGCTGAAGGAGTAGGGCAACCCTCCTCCCCTCCACATATCAGGGGTATGTGCTACTCATTAAAAATTACCTACACAAACTCTGTTTGCTCTAGTATATGTCCAGGGAAATGCTGGTGCGGTCTGTGCCCCTTCTTAGATGTTGACCCCAAACTGGACAAGATACTTTATACTTATCTCTATCCCACCTTTCCCAACCTGGTGCCCTCTAGATGCTTGGATTGCAGCATCCATCAGACGCAGCATCGTGCATGCTGGCCAGGGCTTATGGAAATTGTACTCCAAAACATCTGGAGGGTACCACGTTGGCAGCAAGGCTTCCAAAGATTGTGATATCAGAAATCACTAACCAAAACATTCCTTGCAAGTTCTGAGGGGATATCCTAAGAAACTTGGCACCTGGTCATGAGCAAGGGGTTTGCAAGGAAGCACTACTGCCTACTAATAGACATGGCAGCCTAGGCAACTTCCTGGCCAGCCATTCCCTGCAGCTGTTTGCATGTGCAGGTGGGAAGTGTGCAGAGAGAACGAGGTAAGCATCCCAGAAACAGGTGAGACTGCTCTCCATTCACCACTGCCACTCATCCCAAAGAGGACTCTGCAGGTGGCTGACGTAGGCTCTGAATTTCAATGGATTCTAGCAGGGCTGTGGAGTTGGAATCGTGGAGTCGGAAGCAATTTTGGGTGGAGTCGGAGTCAGTAGAAATGTACTGACTCCAACTTCAAAATAAAATTAATATTTTAATATTAATATTAATGTTAATTTATTAATATTAATACATTAATATACATGTGCCATTTATGAAGGAGTCGGAGTCGGACAGTAGAAAAATAGAGGAGTCGGAGTCGAAGGTTTGACATACTGACTCCACAGCCCTGGATTCTAGCCTGTAAGGTTAACCTCCAGATATGCCTGGAAAATGGGAAACGCAGGAGGAAGCAAAAACAGGGGAACTGGAGCTGCCCTCCACTGAAACACACTTCCTCTGTCACTTCTAGACAGCAGGATAGAACATCCTGGGCTGCTGATATATATTTTTGTAATTCACCAGTTGGCAACAAGCAGCCAGTTAACAACATCCAGCCCACATTTGACAAGCTCTGGGCTACCAGCCATGGAACCACCAGCGCCACTGCTTATGGCCAGCTATGCAAGATCCATCTAGGGCAAGGAGTAGGGGGAAGGGAAGAGGGCATGTGGTTGCTAGCCTTTTGTTGGAAGTGGGGCAAGAGCAACTCCTGTTTTGTTCTTTTGTCTATGTTCCAGAAGGGAGATAGAGCTAGGGTCCTCCAGATGGATAGACTTGTTTACCTTTACCTGTGATGCTCTGACAGACTTCCTTGTCGTCTTTAGGGAAGGTTACCTGCCCCTCCTCCTTCCGCCCTTTCCACTCCTTTGTCCTCCAACTGTCCGGGAGAGAGGAGACATCCCTTTGTCTCTGCTCTCTCCAAGCATGGGGTTAACTCCTACACCTGGGCGTTATGCCTCCAACTTAGCTAGTTAGTTAGAACTAGGTTTGCTTTTCTATCTACTATGTATTTCTATAAATAAAGTAGCTTTTCTTATTTTACTAAGTCTCCAGTCTCAGTGATGATGATGCAGGGTAAAAGGCTGCTTTCTTAGGTAAATGCACACACACGCTGGCACACTCGCACTTCAACATCTGCTGTTACTCTGCTGCTGTGGTGTTGCTTTAAACAAAATTAAGCACACAGTTACACAAAGCTCAACAAGGGTTACAGGCCCAGCAACTAAGTTGAATGCAAGTTGTAGCTGAAGCTAAAAGTGCTTGTGTGTAATTTACAAGGGAGACTTTAAGTTAGAAAGAAAAGCAGAACAAAGACAGAAAGGATGGCTGACGTATCTATGCTCAAGAGATGTGTTCCAAGGCTTGAGAAAGATAACTTCGAACTGTGGGATCTAAGGTTTACAGCCCTCCTGGAACGAGAATAATTGAACAAAATCCTGACTGATCCTGAACCCCCAGCTGATGACACAAATGCAACAGCTTCATGGAGACGTAAGCGTGCAAAAGTAAAATCTCTGCTTATTTCTGCTCTATCAGATGAACCATTGAATCTCTGTACAGGATGTAACAGTGTGAGACAGATGTATGGAAAATTGCAAGAAGTATATAGCAAGATATCTTCACAAGGAGTTATTTTCTCTGAAACAGACTAATGAAAGCGGTAGTCTGAATAAATATACAGAAAGGTTTTCAGAACTTTTAGCAAAATTGGAAAGATATGGCAGAGTACTGGATGAAGCACTAAGGAAAGGATTGCTTTTAAGTTCTCTTAATCAGGATCATAAATTAATTTCCTGCGTACTAGAGAGTTCTGACCAAAGTTTGAGTCAGCTTGCATCGTATGTAAAGGATCAGGACTTTCGGGAAAGGCGGGAAATGGAGGCTGTGCCTGAGCAAGCAAACTTTACTGTGGGGAGAAACAAACAAAAAGTAGCCACACGAGTCACCACCCGAATCCACAAAAGGGCAAAGACAAATACAGCAACAGGGGTTTCATATGCAAAACTCAAAAGCTTTACTTCAAACAGAGGCCGGCTGAAGTAAGAGATGCCTCCCAAAGGCAGAGAAAGCCGGAAACAGAGAATTTTAGCTACTATGTGCCTCATGAAGGCAAGAGTGACTGTAAAAGCAGATTTTTAATTGACTCAGGATCCACCTCACATATTATAATTGATAGGAACCTGTTTAAAAGTTTTGAAAGTCACAGGCAAAAGATACTGACAGTGTCTGGACAAGAATTATTCTCTGAAGGAATAGGTACAGTGGAATTATTATGTAAAGTGCCAGGTGGACAGACATTGATGGAATTTAAAAGCTGTCTATATGTTCCAGATTTTAAAGACAATTTAATCAGTGTTACAAAAATATTGAAATTTGGAGGTGAGCTTCATATGAGTGGAGAATTTTGTCATGTTCTAAATAAAGGAGAAATAAGTTGCACTGCAAAAGTGAAAAACTGACTTTTTATTCTAGAATACTTAGAAACCATGCATGCAAATGTGGTCAAGGAAACCAGTGATTCTGAATGCTTGCATATCTGGCACAGAAGGATGGGACATGCCAGCCTAACAAGAGTTGCTGCTCCTGAAAAAGAGAATTTAGCAAGAGGCTTTAAAGTGAGACAATGCAATTGTACACACTTGACTTGCGAGTGCTGTATTAAAACTAAAAGTGTGAAGCCAAAATTTCCTAAGAAAAGTGAGAGGAAAACCAAAGGGCCTCTAGAGTTAATTCACACTGACCTTTGTGGGCCAATGAGAATCCCCTCCCAAGGTGGAAATTTATACAAGCTGACTTTTATAGATGACTACTCCAGGTATACTACCATATATCTGATAACGGAGAAAAGTCAAGTACTTCAAAAACTGAAGGACTATGTTAGGATTGTGTCCAACAAATTTGGCAGAAAGCCACAGATCATAAGATCTGACAATGCAGGGGAATATGTGTCCAGGGCTATGCAAGACTTTCTCCATGAGGAAGGCATAGAGCACCAGACTACAGTTGTGTCCAACCCAGAACAAAATGGGGTTGCAGCACACATGAACTGGACTCTTGGACAAATGATTAATTCCTTGTTGGAAGATGCACATTTACCAAAGCAGTACTGGGGAGAAGTTGCGGCTACTGCTACTTACCTGCAGAACCGACTTCCTGCATCTGCAACCAGCAAAACACCATTTGAACTGTGGCATGATAGGATACCAAGTATGTCTCACCTTCGTGTATTTGGGTGCAAGGCCTTTGTGCACATCCCAAAACAAAAGAGATCCAAACTTGACAACACTGCCAGGGAAGTAATATTCATTGGGTATTCTCCAACACAAAAGGGATACAGAGTAATAGATCCCAAAACTGGCAAAGTTGAAGTATGCAGAGCTGTCCATTTTGATGAAAGAAAGTGCACACACTGACCAGAAGGGGCGCCACACCAAACAGATGACAGCGAAATGGAAGAAGAAGCTGAGTTATTCTTCCACCACAGAAGGTATAATAATATACCTGCAGAGGAAGGTGAGGAGTCTGAGCCAGAAGAGGCAACAGAGCCAGAAGAGGCAACAGAGCCAGAAGAGGCAACAGAGCCAGAAGAGGCAACAGAGCCAGAAGAGGCAACAGAGCCAGAAGGGGCAGCCGAAGCGCCAGCACCCAGACACTCTGAACGCACCGAGGTGTACCACCAGAGAGATTTGCTTACCGTGTGAGAGATGAACTTCCAGAACCAGAGACCTGGAAAGAGATTGATGCTTTACCCAAAGCTGAAGCTGAAAGGTGGAGGCAACCAGCCAAAGAAGAGCTGGAATCTCTACACCAAAGTGAAACTTGGACACCAACCAAGCTTCCTCAAGTAAGGAAAGCTTCAGGCTACAAGAGGAAATTCAAGAAAAAGCCAAATCCTAAAGAAAAGCCTGTATATCAGTACTGTTACCAAGCCAGATGTGGTGGTAAGACTGGGATACCTGTGCTGAAAAACAAGCTCGCCAACCAAAAGGGACTGGGAAGCAAACAAGGATGCAACAGACTCTTGGAGTCAGAAGGGGTGAGTTCACGCACCAAGTACATAGATGTGAAGCACCCACCTACCGCAGAGGACTACTCAAGATGGAGTATTGTCCAACAGAAGACATGACTGCAGACGCTCCCACAAAGGCGTTGGGCAAAGTCAAGACATTGCAAGCTGAGAGACAAGAAAAATCTTGTGGACTGAAACAAACACTCGTTGAGAAGGGGTGTTGGAAGTGGGGCAAGAGCAACTCCTGTTTTGTTCTTTTGTCTATGTTCCAGAAGGGAGATAGAGCTAGGGTCCTCCAGATGGATAGGCTTGTTTACCTTTACCTGTGATGCTCTGACAGACTTCCTTCTGTTGTCTTTAGGGAAGCTTACCTGCCCCTCCTCCTTCCACCCTTTCCACTCCTTTGTCTTCCAACTGTCCAGGACAGAGGAGATATCCCTTTCTCTCTCTCTCTCTCTCTCTCTCCGATCATGGGGCTAACTCCTACACCTGGGCGTTATGCTGCCAACTTAGCTAGTTAGTTAGAACTAGGTTTGCTTTTCTATCTACTATGTATTTCTATAAATAAAGTAGCTTTTCTTATTTTACTAAGTCTCAAGTCTAAGTGATGATGATGCAGGGTAAAAGGCTGCTTTCTTAGGTAAACGCACACACGCTGGCACACTCGCATTTCAACATCTGCTGTTATTCTGCTGCTGTGGTGTTGCTTTAAACGAAATTAAGCACACAATTACACAAAGCGCAACACCTTTCTTCCACTATCTATTTTGCATGGGGTCAACACAGCAACCACCCTGTGTGCCATCTCCAACCACTCTTTACAGAACATTTGGTTTCCTTGTTGTCATGAAGGTGGTTAACTTGAGTATTGGCTTCCATTCAAACTGCAAGTGGGGGCTCATCTAATGGAATGCTCCTCCAAATACGCATTTAAACTCCTTCCATCTCAAATACAAGCACATCAGGAAGAAGCACAATCTCCTTGACATGCTAATATTTCTGTGTGTATGTAGAAATTTTTCCCTCCCTGCGGTGGAGCACTCCATCATGCAAGCCTCCACCTACTTTCTGAGAAGCGGTCTGGCCAAGGCACAGACGGGTCACCTCTGTGACCACTATGCCTCCATCCGCCTTCCTGTAGCCTGCCTCCTCAGGACTGACAGGGGGCGGGACGGGAGGAAGCACAGCTCCTTATTGGCACCACTTATACCCAAGGAAGGACTAGAGCCTCCTGGGTATAGCAAGCCGATCAGAGGCTACATTTGGCCCTCAAGCAGCTGAAGTTAAGAAAAAACAAAAGCACTAAGGAGGTTGATACTGTAGTTTTAAAGTTACAGCATTAAGATGAAGTGATTTTGAGAAAGGGTTTTCCCTGCCCTAGACCAATGGTATTCAGTCTGTTGGAGGATTGAGTCTGTGATCCACTGAAACTTGTACCTTGCTGAGATGGGAGGGGATACTGGAGGAACCTGCCTTGCCTCTTCCTGTCTCTTTAGCCCTTACTTCCCTGATCTACATTCCTTTTGACTTCACTTCCTCCTTTTTCCTGCCATGTGTTGGAGGCAGCCATGTGGCTGGAGAGAACTGCTTGTTCTAACATGTAACCATGATTTACTTCTAGTACAAACTGATTTGCAACCTTCTGCCTCCAGATTCCTGTCTGAACTGCCACTACTCACTGGGGAGCTGATTAAGACTACACAGTCCACCCAGCTCCAAGGCATACCTTCTGCAGACTCGTTTACCGTGGAAGTCCTGCATCTAATCAGCCTTTCTCCAAACTGGTGCCCTCCAGATGGTTTGGATTACAACTCCCATCAGCGTGGCTGTGCTCCCATCAGCCCCATCTTCATACAGCTGTGTTGGATAGGAGGTGTAGCTTAAAACATCTTGAGGGCACCCAGTTGGGGAACACTGATCTAGGCCATGTTTCAAATGCACTTATCACCCAACGTGAACTGGGGTTACAGCCTAGATAACACCAATCAACCCCCTTTAGCTGCAACATTGTAGGGGAAGATCAAAACGTGGTCGGCAAGCTGGAGGGTTTGCCATTTCACCAATCAAAAAAGCTTTAGTCAGTTTAGTCAAATAGACATGCATTTTAAAAGTATTAATCATATTAGAAGGAAGAAAAAATATTTTAATCATCAACAAAGTTTGATTCTCATCTTCTCCATAAAACCAACTGAACTTGTGAAACAATGAAAATTAATGTTATTTTTTAAGAAGTAATTAGGTATTTCTGCTTACAGAGAGGTGGGGTTGGGTTGGATCTGTTCATATATTACTTAAGGCTGTTTTATCTTTGTTTTTAATGTTTGTTTTTGTAAGTATGAGTTTCAACTTTACTGAAAAAAGCAACCAACAGATATAATAAATAATAATTCTAAAATAATAATATAACATTTTTAAATGTTTAGATAAGGTAACATTTGATTTCCCAGTTCTCATGAAGGAGGTAAACCTGTGTCTGGGCTGTACTACTTTAGAATGCAAGTAGGAACTCACCTAAAGGAATGCTCCTCCCAATATATATATTTAAAATCCTTTCATGTGGAAGGCTAGAGATGTGAAGGCTGGGGGAGGGAAAGATTTGTTTGGGGAGTGATGTATTTTGTCCCCCCCCCCCAAAAAAAAATTGGGGGAAAACAGGGAAATGGAACAAATGAAAAAAAAAAACCCAACATTTTCCATTTTTTTCCTGGGCCTTCCCCTCCCTATAGATGTTGCAGGGTAAAGGATCGTCCTTGATATGCTAAGTTGAGGGTGTACGTGTGTGGAAATTTTCCCTCCCTGCAGGAGAGCACCCCATCATGCAAGATCCCACTGCCTTCTGAACTGGTCTGGCCAAGACACAGACAGACCACCTCCATGAGGACCACATCTCCATCCATCTTGCTGTACGGTGCCTCCTCAGCAATGATGGGGGAAAGGAGGGAGTGCCATTTCACTACAAATGGTGCCACTGTGAAATAAAAGACATACGCTGCCACTTTCAAAGAGGGTTATTTAGGCAAACCTTAAGGGGCCAACTGACCAGCATGCTGTCATTTGGGGAATTCAATTGGCTCTCAACTGAACTTCTTACTGAGGAATCCCTGTCAGAGCAAAGGACAACCTGACCTACCAGGAAAGAGAACTTTGTATATCAGAGGCTGCGGCAGAAAAGCCCCCCTCCCCCGCACCACTTTCCCAGCAGGACCTCAGAAATCAACTGGATGCACAGGAGGGTCCCACCAGATGACCTCAGAGAACAAGCAGATTCCTATGAGGGGAGGTGACCCTTAGATATCATGGCCCTGACTCATTTTAGGGCTTTAAAAAGGAGATCAGCACCTTGAACAGCACCAAGAAATGGAGCACATAATCCCAAAACCTGGCACGGGTCAAAACTCTTGCAGCAACATTCTGTACTAGTTGTGTCTTCAAAGGCAGCCCTGCACAGATATATAGCCAAAAGAAATTAAACAAATTTTAAGAAGCAACACCAATTTAAGCTGGGGGAAAACATCCTCAACCACAACTGAAACTAAATTGTGTCTCACAGCACTCCTAGGCTGCAGTCTGGGTCATTTAAGTGGCTTGCAAACCTGTCCAGAACAGGCTCCCACCCTATCTCTGGGTTAGCTGGCCTCCTGACCAGCCATGTACAAACTGAGCTTCCATTTGTGTGCCCACATCCAGCCCATAATTCAACCTCAAGTACTTGCACAGCATCCTCAGACTGAGATGGCAGGAAGCTGTAGAGTTACATGTCATCCAGAGACTTGACAGCAAACCTTTGGATGATTTCTTCCAGCTATTTCCCGTGTGGCATCACAGGCCAAGGCACTGAACAGGAGTCATATGTGGTAAGAATCAATTTGGTGCAGTGGTATAATACTGGACTAGGACTTGAGAGACCCACATTAAGTTCCCCACTGAGCCATGAACCTCACTCGGTGATGCTAACTCTCAGCCTATCCTACCTCACAGGATTGTTGCAAGGATGTACTTGAGAGGGAGAACCTTGAGCTCTTTGGAGGAAAGGCAAGACATATGCAACAACTAAAGACTGCTTGCTTCACTCACCAACCCCATCTACCCACACCAAAGCTCCCTCTTCCCCCTGGGGGTCAGCAGAGCTTCCCCTTTTTGCAAGTGTGACACTTCCAAATAAATGTATGAGGGAGAAAAATAAAACACAGTGCCCCCAAGCCTGGCAGAATAATCCAGAAAGATATAATGGACTGCAGCAGCAGAGGCTAATGTATGTAATCCTAAACATCATGAAAGCACCAAACTGGCAAAAGCTGGTCTACGGTCCTGAAAGCTACTGAGAGGCCCAGCGCTGGCCCTGTGTAGTTCCTGGCACAGATAATTCATTAGGGTAACTAAAGCCATTTCAGTCCCAAAACTGGACTGTATGCCAGACTGAAATGGGTCGACAGAATTGATCCCATCCAAGAAATCTTGAGCTCATGTCAACACCACATACACCTTGCCCAAGAATGGCATACTGGATACCGGCCAGTCATTTTCCAGTGCAGTGGGATCTAGAAAGGATGATTCTTTAAAACAGAGGATGAACTGCAGTTTGGCATAACCTCCTTGCTCATGGAGGCATTAGGCACTATCTCTGCCCACTCAGCCAATTCTGACCTGGCTAGTTTAATTAAGCAGAACTGGCAAGGGATGAGTGTGCACCTGTGGTCAGGCTTGCACTTCCTCCAAGAATTCTTGGGCTGCAAAAGCTGAAAAGAATCTTTAAGAAGACAGGAAGCTGCAGAAGGAAACACATCCATTGGCTCTGTCTGCAGAGTCCAGCAACGTGGGTGAAAAAATTTCCAAACCTCCTGGTTAAGGAGGAAAGAGTTTAACCACAGTCCTGGGGGCAGACAACACGCTAGGCCAAATCTAAGCCACACCACACTCAGCTAAGAGGACTGAGGACAAGCAAAACAGCTGCAATCTTCTCCCCATGAGCCTGTGCATTTGTGTTAAGCCATTGTTTGGCTTAGTATTACACGAAAATGCAGTCAATGAAATAAATACAAGTCAAACTGGGCAACTGGAACAGATGCAACATAATTTTCATTTGGGATCTGACTAACTTTTTTCAGATGATTTTTCCCCAGGAAGCATATACATTATCTCAAGGCATGCTAAAACACGTATATTCAGTTTTCAGTCCCTTCATTTTTCTCTCTTTTTTAAAATGGAATTGAAACTGGGGATTGGTAAAAAATTTGAGATATTTCTACTGCATACATGCAAAATTAACAGAGAATACTTTTGTTTGTTTGTTTAATAAATAAATCAAAATCTTCATTAGCATTTCCTGAGTTAAAATTTTCTGGAAACTCACATCACTGGTGGAGTCCAAGCTGGCACAGATGTGAGCAATTTGCCTACAAAATTGGAAAAATTGGCCACCGAGGTGTCCTCCAGTTCCTTCTGTACATTCCTTCTTCGCTATATATTTGTATTAATGCAGGGCAGTAAAACGAGCAAAACAATCTGCTCTGTCGCTCATTATCAGTTCAACTATCAGTTCATCAATTTTTTGTGTGGGGAACTTGCAGCCCTCTAAATATTGTTAAATGAGAAAAATCAACTCATTTGAAATATGGTGTTGGAGGAGAGCTTTGCGGATACCATGGACTGTGAAAAAGACACATAATTGGGTGTTAGAACAAATTAAACCAGAACTGTCACTAGAAGCTAAAATGATGAGACTGAGGTTATCATACTTTGGACACATCATGAGAAGACGTGATTCATTAGAAAAGACAATAATGCTGGGAAAAACAGAACGAAGTAGAAAAAGAGGAAGACCAAACAAGAGATGGCTGGATTCCATAAAGGAAGCCACAGACCTGAACTTACAAGATCTGAACAGGGTGATTCATGACAGATGCTCTTGGAGATGGCTGATTTATAGGGTTGCCATAAGTCGTAATCGACTTGAAGGCACATAACAACAACAAAATATTGTTAGCCTCCAACTCCCATCAGCCCTAGCCTATATGGTCAATGGTAAGGGATGATGGTAGTCCAGGAGGTGCAGAACCTCAGGCTCAGGGGCCAAAAGCAATCTTCCCAGCCTCTCTGCTTGGCCCTTGGGACTCTTCTCAGGGCCACACCTCTCTCTGGTCTTGCTTCACACCCTTCGTGAGTCCTTTTGCCTGGCTAATGCCTTTTGCTTGCCTGGATGGAGGATAGACGGGTGTGTGAATGCGTGTACAAATTAGCCTACTGTACAAAAATAAAATTCACATTTGTTGCTCGGCTCATTAGTGCCTCTGGCCCCACCCACCACTGGCATCTGGCCCTCAGAAGAGACTGTGGTCCTCAGGCTGAAAATTCTGTCTAGGGAGAAATCGGCACACTAAGAGAAGTTCTGCTCGATCAGTCCCAAAGCAAGGTCCTTTCAGCACCCTTTTCTCAACAGTAACTAGCCAGATGCTTCTGGCAAATTTGAAAGCAGGTCACAGAGAGAGGAATTATTTATTCTCCCGTTTGTCCTTGGCATCTTGCGTTCAGAGGCAGACTGCTTCAGAACATGAGACCTCTCAGTTAACTATAGACCTATCCTCCAGATGTTAAGCAATCTGAGTGTAAATGCTTCTCTAGCATCGATGAAAAACTTTCCCACCCAAGCTCTGATATGCCTGGTTTCCGGCTGAAAGACCTGACATGACTTCTCATGCTGCACAAGTCTAGGCAGCGCTGACTTGGTGGGAGTCATTCCTCTTTACTTGCCATGTGGTAGCTAATCCAGTCTGCCCTTGAGCCACCTGAACTCTCTCTCTCTCTCTCTCCCTCCCTCCCTCCCTCTCTCACACACACTCTACAAACTGTACATTCATGTATTAAATCAGCCTCCCCCAACGTGGTGCCCTCCTGATGTTTAGGACTATAACTTCCATCAGACATGCTGTGCTGGCTGATGGGAGTCGTTGTCCAAAATATTTGGAGGGCACCACGTTGGGGAAGGCTAGCCCTCCTAGAAGGAAGGTTACGGAACAATATACGCAGGAACACTTTCAAGCAATTTCTGTGAAATGAACCAGCCTGGCAGCTCCCGTCTTTCACCGGTTTTAGCCAATGAGCGAACTAAGAGCTATAATTGAAAAGTGAGTTGTTTGGACCTGCCTAGGGTCCTAAAGAGGTATTTTTCTCTCCCCCTTATTGCACAATTCTTTCCTGCTTCTGTCTCCATTTTCCAGTCCTTGGGATCTCCGTAGTTTGCACTCTCTTTATTCCTAAGAACCAGAATGCCTCTTTCCTGTGGTGGATTTGTCTGAGATCAGGTACTCCCTAGAAGTCATTTTTTGCAAATACTACTACATAAGTCCAGGTGAATGTTAAATAATCTCCATCACCACCTCTCTCCCAAAAATGGCACATGCAAATCATAAAAACTTCACAAAGAGGCTTAGGCATGTGTTCTGCTATGTAGGAGCTAAAGACCAGGCACTCGTTAAGAATTCACTGTATGGTATACACAGCTACTCAGAAGTAAGCCTCTTTGTGTTTAATGGGGCTTACTCTCAGGTAAGCAGTACAGGATTGCAGTTTGGCTTTCTGTTAGTTATCTTGGTGCTTTTGCTGTTAGGAGCACAGTTTTTTTCACTGACAGTATGCTTTTTCTTACAATTTTAACTGTAAAAGTAAAATAATAAAAAGTATTTTAAAAAATTAAGATGAAAATAGATTACTCTGATCTCTACAGCCCCCCACCCACAATGGCTACAGGCCTAAGACAACTCTTAGGAATCAAATCAATCCCCTTCTCACACTAAACTGGGAGTAAACATAATTAAATACAAGGAGGACTTCCTACTACTACTTTTTACTTTTATTATTAACAACAATAATTAATCACTTTCCACAGATGTCCCAAGGTGATGCACAATATATGACAAAAACAGCATAAAAATAACAGAAGATGAATTTTAAAACAATACAATGTGGAGCCTATTCATCCAGCTGGGAAGGCTTGTCGGAACAAAAATGTCTTCAATTGTTTCCAGAAAGTGGGCACCTGCTGTTATCTCAGCATGCTATTCCACAGAACAGAGGCAGCCATACTGAAAGTCCTGTCCTGTGGAGTGGACTTCTGAAATCTTTGGAACTTGAAGGAGAAGCTCTCCTGCAGACCACAGCGACCTACTCTAAAATGTGGGTGGGCAACCTTTGGCCCTCCAGATATTGCTGAACTACAACTGCCATCATCCATGGCTACTGGCCATGCTTGCTGGGGCTGATGCGAGTTGTAGTTCAGCAACATCTGGAGGGCCAACTTTCCCCACCACTGATCTAACACATGCAATAAACAGGCCAGATGAAGATGGGTTGAAGCCTTGGATATGTACTAATCTTCGGGGGGGAGAGAGAGAAACACAGTCCCTTATAGTACAAAAGTGCATCTTCCTGGTTAAAGGAGCCAAAATTTGATGGCTAGGATACAAGTGTTAAGTCCCCTTTTGCAGCCATTTGGCATCTCCTTTTATATCTTCACAACAGCCATGTGAGGTAGGTTAGGATGAGAGTTGGTGACTGACCCAAGTCAGGAAATGAGCAAAATTAATGTGTTAAGTGGGTTTAAAATGTGAAACTGCACATGCCCAGAGGTTTTGGGTTTTTCTTGCTGCTTATCAAGGTTAGCAAAAAAAAAGTTTTGTTGAGACTTGTGAAACTGCATGTGTTTAGACCATTTTTTGTAGTCCACAAAAACTGATACCATAATAAAGCTATTAATCTTTAAGATACCACCAGACTTATTTTGTAGGACCCTATTTCATCTGTTCCTCTTTGGGTGAAGGGGGGCTCTCTTTTGGAAACCGCATCAGGGCCCCCAACCACCTTAATCTGGCGTTGCACATGCACACACATACAAATTCACGCAAGGCAGACTAAGTCAGGAAGCTCTTCTGTGCAAGCCCACCCCTACACACTGCCTCAATCCTTTCAAGGGTGCTTGCTCAGGAAAATATCCCAAAGGATTGTCCCCTTTGGGTCTGATGTGTCTGTCTCTCGCTCTGCTGCCTATTGAGGTACTCTGAGGTACAACCCACCACAAGCCTCACCTTGCTTCACAGTAAGGGCCCTTTGTTGAGGACAATTTATTCCACAGGAGAGTGGTGGCAGCAGAGGCGACAGACAGGCTAAAGGCCTGCAACCCTTTAGCCAGCGTGACTCTCAAATAACAGGTCACAAGCAGCTTTTGTACAGTCCGTGCAACGGTGCAGTGGAGCAACGACAAAGTGCTGCCATTTATTTCACAGCCTGGCCAATGATGTCGCTGCCCAGGATGCCTACCAATCCTCTGCATGCCAAGAGAGAAAGTCACCAAATAAACAAGGCAGAGAAAGAGGTTGGTTGCATTAGCATGCGTGGCTAACGAGTCAACTGTTACTTTACTTTGAAAAGTTTCAATATGACCAACTATAATGTCAACAAAATAGTGAACAAGCTTTTGAGTCCACCATAACTCTTCATCAGAGCTCTGAATGTTAAGTGTGTGTGGCAGGGTGGGGACTGGCTTGGTACTGAAACCAAAATGTCTTGCTGCGCTGTTCAACAGTTGATTTCTGTTCCATCATCTCAGAAAGAGTGTGGCTATGGGGGTTTGTCATGAAGAATCCCCACACTTCAGAATTTACCACTATACCATAGAGTCCGTGAAAGCAATTTTACACAAATTTCTTCTCAATCCTACCTCATCTAGCCACCGAAGGAGTGGAGGTCTGGCTGGTTCAACTTAGAAGGTGGCAGGAGGCAGAGCTCATTTGATCCATTGCTTATCACACAGCCTTACAAATAAATTCATGGATGCTCCTAGCCTTCAGCCTATTTATTTATGTACTTTAATTAACTAGTTTGTTGGCCCATGCATACCTATAAGAATCAGTGCCTCTTGTATGTGTATACATCAACAACCTGAAAGAGAAAAAATAACCAATTCTCTTCCATCTGACAAAAGATGTGCTTTTAGGTTGCCCAAAGACAATTTTGAGTCATCAAAGGTGAGCAGACAAGTGGCTATTTGAGCCTGACTTGTGATTTATTGAGCACTTTACAGCCTTCAGTAGCTTCAGTCTCTGTTCAGCAGAACATCCCTGTGAAACAGACTTGAGTTTGGTGTCCTTTTGCAGAAGGGAGAACTTGGACTAAGAGACAACAACCCGGTGGAGTTCACTTACAGGGGAGTTTATTTCAAGCCCCCCAGAAAACCTTCCTGGTCAAAGGGAACCCTGCTGTGCTCAGATGAGGTTTACTCTCTTGTAACTGCGCTTTGGACAAAAGCTTGAACCAGTCTTATGAGCCAAAGTGAATCTATCCTAATTATTATTGAGATGTAACTGTAAGGCTAGCTAAACTCTGAGCAGATGCATACTCAAGAGTCTTCGGTCCACATGGTCTAGCAACAGCCTTGATATTAGCAACAGCTAATATTTCTCCCATATAGATCTTAAGGTCTTCAAACGAGGCCCTCCTGGTTGTTCCTCAGCCCATGGAGGTCCACCTTGTGACAACCAGGAGCAGGGCCTTTTCTGCTGTGGCACCCAGCCTATGGAACAACCTACCCTCTGAGGATGGGTTTGGCACTTCCTAAAAACATATTTCCTCCCCTCTTCTCTCAATCCCTCATCCACCCACCTACCTGCCAGCTTCTATCTAGATTGTAAGCATAACAGGGCAGGGACCCATCTGTTTTGAAGGGCAATACACAACTGATGGTACCATAATCATGAACTGTTTCATTTGACTAATGTAGAGGGGGGAAGAAATACGCCTGTAATCACGCTTACACAGTGAGAATTACTTTTACCTCTGACTAGACAATGGTTAGGATTTATTATTTATTTATTTGATTTAGTTCCCACCCTTCCTCCCAGCAGGAGCCCAGGGCAGCAAACAAAAGCACGAAAAAAAACCACTTTAAAACATCATGAAAACAGGCTTTAAAATATATTAAAATAAGGGATCCTTAAAAACATATTAAAACAAAACATCTTTAAAAACACATTAAAAACATCTTTTTAAAAAAAGTCAAAAACATCCAAAAAGGAATTCCAACACTGACACAGGATAACGTCTTTATTTAAAAGGCTTGTTGAAAGAGGAAGGTCTTCAACAAGCGCCAGCAAGAACAGAAATTGTGCCTGTCTAATATTTAAGGGGAGGGAATTTCAACAGGTAGGTGCTGCCACACTAAAGGTCCGTTTCCTATGTTGTGCAGAATGGACCTCCTGATAAGATGGTATTTGCAGGAGGCCCTCTTTCAGGTATCTTGGTCCCCAGCTGTACAGTAGGGCCCCGCTCACCGGTGCTTTGCATTCCCGCGTTCCGCTAATGCGGTGGCTTTCAATTAGGGGAAATTCCCCATTTTAAACCTGTTTTTGCGCTTTTGCAGCATTTTCGCGTGACGCGCCCCATTATACTCAATGGGTTCCACTTTACGGCGGCAGTCCAGAATGGAACCTGCCGTATAAGAGGGGCCCGCCTGTACAGGGCTTTGTACACCAAAACCAGCACCTTGAACTTAGCCGGGCATTTAATAGGTAGCCAGTGCAATTCTTTCAGCAGCGGAGTGACATGTTGGCGATACCCTGCCCCAGTGAGCAGTCTCACCACCTCATTTTGCAGCAGCTGCAGCTTCTGGACCAGCCTCAAGGGCAGTCCCACATAGAGCACATTACAGTAATCCAGCCTGGAGGTTACCAGTACATTGTGTGATAGAAACCTAAACCTTATGTGGCATTATTGCAAATGAATCTAGCCTGACCTTCTGGTGGATTCATGATGACTTAAGACACACAAAAGCAAATCAAAGAATGTCCACAGCTTAGAGCGCTCACTTTGGATGCTGAAGGTCCAGGGTTCAATGCCTGGGATCACTAGGTGGGGTTGGGAAAGACTCCTGCCTGAAAAACTCTGGAGAGTTGTTGACACAGAGTAGACAATATTGAGCCAGAGGAACCAAAAGTACACAGCAGCTTTTAGGAAAAGATCCCCCTTGCTCCCTGGCAGAACATCGACGTCCCACTTTGGGCTGCCCAAGACTCTTGGAGAGCTGCTGACAGTCAAGGTAAGCACTACTGCGCTGGCTGGCCTCGGGGACAGGCAGCTCCTTCCTACCTTAGGATGGCACTAACTCTTTGGAGTCCGCCAAAGGCTGCCTTTTGCCCTCTCTTGGAAAGGCTTTCTCTGGGGCGCCCCCGTCGCAAGGTCAAAAAGCTCCCCCTTCCCCTGCCGAAAAGGCACTCACCGAAGTATTCCTTCTTCCTGTGGAGCTCCAGCTCTCTCTCCAGCTCCAGGGTGAGCGCCTCCAGCCTCCTCTCCACCTGGCTGGGCCCGCTCTCCCTGGTCGGCGTGACCTGGTAGGGGATCCTGAACTTGGAGACAGCGCCTTTGGCCGCGGCGCCGTATGGCAGCGAAGCGGCGTCGGGCGACTGGGCGCGCAGCCTCGGGTAGGCGTCTGCTGCCTGCTCCGCCAGCAGCAGGAGATTCTCCTCGGGCAGCATCGACGCCCGCGGCGAAGGTAGCTGGAACTCGGGATAGGCGCCCATCGAACCTCGGGAGCTGCGCGAGCTGTGGCTGGAGATGCTGGACCGGGGGCTGACCAGAGCCGCGCCGCCGCCGCCGCCCGCCGCCATTCCAGCCGCTGGCCCGTGGCGCGCGGCCGCTGCCTCCAGTTCTGCAGCACCGGACGACGAGGAGCGGGGGCTGATGTGCCGCTGGTCGTAGCCCATGCTGATGCCACTGGTGCGGTTGCTGCTCGGCTTGCTGCTGCTGCCGCCGCCGCCGCCGTCGGAAGAACTGGCGAGGCTGGCGCGCGGGCTGGAGTGTTTGCTGGTGTCGCTAGCCGTGCTGGCGTAGCTGGAGCGCGGACTCAGCGCCGCCTCGACGGCACCGGGGGTCGTCACCAAGCTGCCCCGAGGGCTGGCCAAGGGGCCTCCTCCTGCAGGCGAGGGGTACCGGCTAGTCGCCTCCAGGCCGCAGCATGTCGAGGCTCGCGGGCTGGCGCCGCCGCCTTTACCGCGCGGGTAGCCCTCGGCCGAGTAGCGCTTGTAGCAAGGCAGCGCCACTTCGGAGCGCGGACACAGCCCGTCCTCGCAGCCGCCGCCGTTCAGCGAGCGCAGCGGGAGGCACGAGGAAGGCTCTCCCGATGGGTACGGCGGCGGCGGGCCCAGTGTGTACCCACTGCTGCCGCCGTTCAGCTGCTTCTTGGTCCGCCCGTCCAGCTCCGACGGCGGCGGCGGCTGCTGGTGCTCTCGCCTCCGCCGGCCGAGCCCTTCTTCGTGGAGCGCCAGCTCCGCCATCAGCCTGCTGGCTTTCACCAAGCCCTCCTCGTACTTCTCCATGCCGCCGCCGCCGGTCCAGCCGCGCTCGCGGGGAGAGAAGCGTCTTCCCTCGCGCTCTCCAGCCGGCGAAGTTTGACGAAGCAGCCGCAACCCGACGCCCGTTCCTCGCCTTGCGACCGCCCGCTGCTGCCTCCGGCTGCAAGAGTCACCTCCGAGGCATCCCGCCCCGATGCGGGCGGCGGAGCGGGGACACGGCGTTGGGGAAGCGCCCCCGCCTCAGTTGCCAGCCTGAAAGAAGTTTGCTCCGGCCAGTCAATGGCGCGACGCGCGGAGGAATTTGCACCGAGGCGGGCGGGCGGACCGGCCTCCTCCGCTCTCCCCCTCCCAGCTGGGCTCCACACTGCGAGGCAGGCGAGCGAGCGGGCCGGGGGCGGGGGCTGCGCGGAGGGCCCAAGGCAGCGCCAGGCTTCTCCTTTGTGCGGGCTGCGAGAGCTGCGCGCCCGCGAGGGACTTTTTTGTGTGGGGCAGGAATGCGAGGAGGAGGGAGACGGGGCGCTGCGTCCCTCTGGAATGTAGTTAATGCTGAAGCCAAACAATGACTTTAACCAAGTCAGCCCCGGCGGGGCGGGGGGGGGGAGGCGCGTCAGAGTTGGAGCCAGCGGCAGGCGAATCCGCGCTCCCTCCCGTCTCCCCTTCCTGCGGCTTCGCTTTTGCGCCTCTTTTTCCACCCAGGGAGGGAAAACGCTTAAAAGCCGGGGGGTGGCGGAGGACCCTTTGTGCTGCGGCCCCACACCTTGGGAAAGGCCCCAGTGGCGCCCGCACCCAGCCAGCCAGCCAGCGCGGGCTCGTGGAGGCTGCCCACCGACTGCCTGCCTGTCTCACGGGCCGAGGCATTTTGCCATCCCCACGCCTGGCGGCTGCGTCGCCCCCCCCCCGTGCCCGGATCCCTTGCAGCTCCCCGAAGAAGGAGGGGGGCTTTCACGCGGCCTGCTCCGTCTTCTGGGAGCCAGGCCCTCCATTGCTTGCTCTGCCCTGCCTACCAAGCAAGGCGCCGGCTGTTATGAGGAGTCTCTCTTGTTGACTGCCAGGAACCCACTCACTGCCCCCACAACCCCAGATAGCAGCAGGTTAAGCTCACTCAAGGGCCTCAAAGGGCTCCCAGGGAGGCCCTGCTTGTGAGAACAGCTTCTTTCCCTGGAGCCATTTCACACGTGCACAGATAGCCAACCTTTTATTTCTCAGTGCTGGGTTGTTGTACACACTTGATAATTCACACTTGATGAATGTGTGAACTGATTCCTGGGGAAAGCAGTGGGAGGGAGGCAATATGTATGTTCTGTTTCTGGTGTTCTGTCTGTGAGGGCACATTCACACATGAAGATGTGCTGCATCCCATGACAATGCATCTGCTCGCCAGCCTGTTTTTTGAGCTGCCACAATTGTGCTCAAGAACAATGCAGAGCTAGTGGTTCTCAAAAACAGTGGGGTCAAACTTCCACATCAGCCTCGCAGGGTCTAGGGATAGTGTGAACTGAGCCATCTTCACAGCAAGGCTACCTCTAGAACCCAGTAATATACACTCTCTTCTGGCCCCAATCCAGGCCCCTGTGGCAGCATGTTCCTATAGGGATAGCTCCCGACTTAGTCATGCTTACAATATTTCAGTGGGTCTACTCTAAACATGACCTAAGTCTGGACCCAACCCACTGACTTTAAAGAACTTTCCCAGATAAATGTGGGCACGATCAGATTCTGCTGGGCATTTGTTTTTTCATCAGGCCTGTGGAAGCACTAAGCAGACAGCTAATTTGCAACCCTGTGTGCTCAAGTGTGTGTGTGTTGTTTTTTTGCCAACTGAGTCAATTGTTCAGTCATACACATATTTACTTGGGAGTAAGTCCAATTGAATTCAGTGGAACTTGCATCCAGGACATGATGTTGCCTCAGGCAAAGGACAAGGTAGTTCCCCCCCCCCCCACATTCCATGTTCTGAAGTGGACTAAATTGGCAATCAATCTTACGTTAACACTGGTGGTGTCTTCCACCACCAGTGAGGGCAGCTGGCTAGTTTAGGGGGTGCAGGGCAGGACACATGACACACACAGCTCTGTCCTCCAGCATGTGGGCCACAGCTTCCCACCTCTCAGCATCTGCTGCCTCAGACAGTCGCCTCACTCTGCTTACAGATAGGACAAGCCCAGCACGTAGGATTTCTGTGTAAATCAGGTTTGCAGAGTTATGCTTGCTCATGCCTCAGTTTAACTGCACTGCGAATCAGGCCATCTCCAGAAACTGCTTTGTGTGGGTAATTCAGAGGCCTCAGTTAAATGGTACCCATACATCCCCTTAGCAAATCATACAAATCTGAGTCGGGAAGCTGTAGGCATGAGAGAAGTCCTTGGTTACTTTAAATGAAATGACAGCACATTCTGAAAAGATTATATCCCAAAGCAGACTATACCAGTGGTACTGGTTACTGGGGTCAGAGGGGAATAAAAACACCCCACACTGATTTTAAACTGCATCAGCTTTCCTCAACCCAGTGCCCTCCACATGTATCCTTTGGATTACAACTCCCAGCAGCCCTAGCCAGCACAGCCTTCTGTAGGCTGGACTACATGGGCTACAGGCAGGACCTCTGAACAGCACACCAGCTGGAGGTGGCCAAACATCCAAGCTTAAAAGATTTCCCAGACTTTACCCACTGATCACAGACACAAGGAGACTGACCTAAATTAAGCCCATTTAGCACCTTGACTTCTGGTTGCTGAACAAACTGGGCCAAATTCCCTGCTCTGGCTGTGTCTAAAGCAGGTAAAGGACCAAAGAATAAGGGTGTGTCCCCAACCCCAAACTGAGTGACCAGGACTGCAGAGAAAGAAAATCGGACTCAAAGCAGAATTAATTGGTGGTCTGCACAATGTTTCCAAAGGCCCTCAAGGAGGACCATGATGCCTGATCCTTAATATCCGAGATGGGGATGATGGTGGGACATACAAATGCAAGACTAGAGACCAGGGAGGCGCATATCGATGTGGGGGAAGATTGATGCAGGCCCAAAGCCGCCTAGAGGAGTCAGTTGTGCAGGCAAAGTTCAGAGATTTGAGGGGCCATGCTGAACCTGCCTGGTGGGACTCCCTGAATGGACTGAGGAGCTAGACATGGTGGCCTCAGGGATGATGAGGCAGGACCATGAAAATAACAATGTATTACAAAATAAATTCTGGCATCTCAAGAGACCAGAGAGTGGCTATCCTGCCTGCTGCTAAATCTCAGGATCTCCAAGGCCTCTTGGGTGACTTTCACAGAGAAAGATGGGGAGTGCGTCCTTGCTCCTACCTCTTGATCTCTAGGTGGCATTGGATATAATTGGCCACAGTATCCTTCTGGACCAATGTGGATTGGGAATTGGGCAGGGCCGGATTAAGCTGAGGAGGGCCCCTAGGCTGATTGGTGTTTGGGGCCCCCTTAGGCAATTTTTTTGTGGCTGCGCGCACTGCGCACACAGGTTTGCCATCAACCAAGATGGCAGCTGAGGTTTCCTTAAGGGGCTGAACATCAACCAAGATGGTGGCAGAGGCTTCTGCCCCTTAGGGAAATCTAGGCCGCCATCTTGATTGATGGCAAACCACAAAAAACAGCAGAGAAAAAGGTAAGTGAAGCAGGGGGATGGCTCACGGGCCCCCAAGAGCTCCGGGTCCCTAGGCTTCAGCCTACTAAGCCTAATGGATAATCCAGCCCTGGAACTGGGGCACCGTGTTTCAATAGTTTCAGTCCTACTTACAGGATCAAGTCAAAAGAGTAGCATTGGTGTCCCTGGCAGTTATGTTGTGGGGTGCCTTAGGGTACCATCTTATCCCTAATGCAATGGGAGCAGTTTGAGGGCAAGGTGTCATCAGTATGCTATTTTTTCATACCGTCTGAATCTGGAGAGGCTGTGTGGGACTTGGACTAGTGCCTTGACACAGTGGTGGAATGGATAAAGGAAAATAAGCCAAGCTTGCATCCTGGCAAAATGGAGGCGCTGGAGGCCAGTGGTTCCCGTGTCCATAAAATTGTTCAACTGCCTGTCCTGGATAAGGTTACCAGTTTTTGCCTGGATACTCCAGCTTTTGGGGGTCTCCGAGTGAGTCAGCTTAATCTCCGAACTCTCAGCTTTCATTTTAAAATAGTAAGTTTCTAGGTGGTCTGGTTCTCGAGATATACACCAAAACGTCAGCTGCCCCACCCACCCCCCGCAACTTACCTGAAACAATCTCTTTGCTGGCTGGTCTAACCCCGCCCTTTCAGGTTTGTAGCCAGTAAGGCAGGGTTATGATTGACAAGGGATTTCTGGGCCTCCAGGCAGTCCTTAGACTCCATTGCAAAGGTAGAAAATGATTTTTTCCCTGTTTACCTGAAAATCTCATAAACTCAGTAAGTACTAAGTCTTTTTTTCTCTTGTGTTCGCAAGTCAAACAAGTTTAAATTTTCCTGGGCTGTTGAAGATGGCAGTGAATTCATGAATTGAATAGGGCTTACTGTTGAGTAGACATGGTTAGGATTGTGCTCTAAAGTAATGGGACTTTTGAGTGAACATAGCAAAGGATTGTGTTTGTGTTGTAAATCTCTGTCCCCCTCCAATCCTATTTTTAAAGCAATTAGGCAGGGTTTACATAGATATCACTGCTTTTATTATGTAGGAAACTAATACTGACTTTATTTTTTAAAAAAGTTCTGCAATGACCAACTCATTTGGACATTAAACTATTATATGAGGTCTATGTATTTTTACATCTCCAGTGTGTGTGTATATATATATATGGAGTCTTCCCAACAACCTTGTGAGGTAGGATTGCTGACTGGAAACCAGGGCAGCTCACAACAAGAAAGAAATCCCTTTAAAATCCAATAACCATAAAAACAAGTATAAACACTTGCAAAACACCTTAAAGTGGCATGATTCTGAATTTTGGGTTGGGTGAGTGTTCCTTATCACTTGAGGCTGCCATTCTGTGCGCACTTCTCTGAGTAAGCCCCATTGAATACATTAGGACTTGTTTCTGAGTAAACAAACATAGGATTGCACTACAAATATCTTTACACGTTGTGTAAATAATAAACATCTTTGACAGACATGCTTATATAAATATTTCTTCATTTAAAGCACACGACTTCCTCTAAAGAATCCTGGGAAGTGTAGTTTCCCCCTCAACAGTTATAGTTCCCACCACCCTTAACAAACTACAGTTCCCCTGATTCTGTGGTGGGATTCATGTGCTTCAAATGTGTGTTGAATGTGCTTTAAATGAATGGTGTGGATCTGCCCCAGGTATGATAAGCATTCATTAGTAAATTGAAAAGAACAATGTTAAAATATACTTTTTCAAACAGGGGAAGGGCTGTAGCTCAGTGGTAGGGCAAATGCTTTGCATGCAAAGGTCCAAAATTCAATTTCTGGAAAAGACTATTGCCTGGAATCCTGGAGAGCCAATGGTAGTCCATGTCATCAGTACTGAGCTAGATGGTATCAAATGGTCTGAATCGGTATAAGGCGGATTCCTTTGTTCCTAAAAGTGGAAAGAGACCCAAGGGCCACAGTGACTCCAAAATTAATTTATGTATTTTATTTCCAGCATTTATATACAGCTTTATGTAAAAAACCTAAAAGGGGTTTACAGAAGGAATTAAAACAATAAAATTATTGGCAAAAACAGTTAAAGACAGGTATTTAAAAAAATTCAAAATATATAAAAAACACAATACCTTCTACATGCCGGGATAGGCTTGCCTAAACAAGATGCTGAAAACAGTACAATGAAGGTGTCTGCCTAATGTCAATAGGCAGAGAGTTCCAAAGCGTAGGTGCTGCCACACTAAAGGACTGATTTCTTACAAGAGCAGAACAAGTACTATTGGCACCCGTAGCATGGAAAGCACATCTTGAACTTGGCCTGGTAGCAAATTGGCGACCAGTGCAGATTTTGGAGCAGAGGTTATGTGCTGATAGGGTCTCACTCTTTTCAGCAATCGTGTCACAGCATTCTGCACTAACTTCAGCCCCTGGGTCAGGTTGTGCTGCATGGGGTTGCTGTGACCTTGGCTGACAGGCTGACAGGATTTTTTTAGTTTTGGTTTGTGGTTAGGAATCCTGACTGGTTGTGGGATGCTGAATTTTCTGCCATGCTCATAGGAATCCTGTTGTTGGTATGGTATTGCATTTAGGAAATCATCACTGTCTTTTATTTTTATTTTTCTGTTTGCATTTCATTTACCTTTAACCTCACTCCCTTACATCCATAGAAGCAACAACAGTGGTTCCATGCGTTCAGCTCAACCCCCTTAAACTCACTGATGATGCACCTTGCTGTTCCCAAACTGTTCCCCCATTCAAATAGTCTGGATGGCCTTGGTGATAGTTCCCCAGGGTTGAAAGTACTGCTTATGAATGCCAGGCCGGTGAATGGTAAAACAACAGCAATCCAGGACTTGATCCTGGATGAGCACAGAGACCTGGTTGGATGAAGCTGGGGGGGGGGTTAATCTCTTGCAGTTTATTTATTTATTTATTTTATTCGATTTATATACCTCCCACAGCCTGAAGGCTCTCAAGACCTGGGGGATGGGGAGGTGGAGTTGCAGTAGTCTATGGTGATACTATCCCCCTGACCAGGTGCCCTGTTCCACAGTGTTCAAGGTTTGAGTGTGTGTAGCTGAAGTTGGGTGGCCGGGACAGAATAGGGATACTGTTGGTGTACCGCCCACCCCGCTGCTCAACAGTCTCCATTCCTGAGCTAGCCGGGGTGGTCTTGGGGTTGGTGCTGTAGTCCCCTCAGCTTGTGGTGCTGGGGGACTTCAACATCCATGCCGAGACCACCCTGTCGGGAGTGGCTCAGGATTTCATGGCCTCCATGACAACCATGGGTCTGTCCCAAGTATTATCTGGCCCTGCCCATGCTGCTGGTCACACTCTGAACCTTGTTTTCTGCGCTGGATGGAATGATGGTGATTCTGGTGTGGAGGAACTCTCGGTAGTTCCGTTGACATGGACAGATCACTACCTGGTGGGGTTTAGACTTACTGGGACTCAGAACCCCTGCAGGGGTGGGGGACCGATTAGGATGGTCCGCCCCAGGAGGCTGATGGATCTGGATGGTTTCCTGGTAGCTCTTGGGGATTTTCCTGTCACCTCAGCAGGCAATCCTGTTGAAGCTCTGGCTGACCTGTGGAATAGGGAAATGGCCAGGGCAGTGGACATGATCACTCCTGAGCATCCCCTCTCATGGAGTGGAGCCAACCCAGCTCCCTGGTTTACCAAGGACTTGGCGGCGATGAAACGAGCGAGACGGGGACTGGAGTGACGTTGGCAGACAACCGGGTGGCTGCCCCTAGGCTTTGGAATTCCCTTCCTAAGGAGGCAAGGATGGCCTCCTCTTTATTGTCCTTCCGTCGGCAAGCAAAGACTTTTTTATTCCAACAGGCTTTTAGAATAAAAGGTGGTTAGGACAGTTCGTTGAGAGGTTGCTGCATTGTCTATTGCTTAATTGCACTATTTTAATTTGTTTTGTTTATTTTAAGTGGATGTTAAATGTTAAATCTTGCTAATGGTTTAATCCTATTTTAATGTAGAATTTGGAATGTATTAATCATACGTATTTATGTTTGTTATAAGCCGCCCTGAGTTCCACTTGGAAAAAGGGCGGGGTATAAATAAAGATAATAAATAAATAAATATGGTTGCATGAGTTTCTTGCCCAATAGTAGCAAAAGAGAATTCACATACTGCGAAGTGTGGCTGCAATTGTTGTTGTTCCCAAGCTGCTGTCTGTGAAGGTAGATCAAAGCATGTGTGTTTTCTCTCTGTCAATTATTACTCACTGGAATTGGGTTGCCTGTCAGTGAGTTTATAGCTGCCCAGAAGGTAGACAGAAAAGGGTAGAGAATCTTGTTACTCTTTTTCATTTCTCAGACCTTTTTCAGAAGTGAAGGGTCAAATATGTAAAGAAGTTTGGAGCAGCCATGTTGAAAGGTACGGGCAGGGCATTCCAGGCAGGGGGTTGCCATCCCTACCTGGATATGGATGTCTTTGCAGAGGATCCCTAGTCAAGCTTTACCAACAGCACAATCCAAACCATATCTACTCAGAAGTAATTCCTGTTGACTTCTATGGGACTTAGTAAGAGTGTTTAGAATTGCAGCCTTCAGGGGCATCCATCTTTACTCCTGAGTGCTCCTATCTAACATCTCCACAACACTAGGCTCCTTTCTTCCTACAGTGGCCTTCTGGTGACTGGGCTGGCCTGAAGGCACTTAAATGCTTCTTGCCGAAAGCAAGTAGGCTAGATTAATTGTTCCCTACCCAGGCTCTATCTTTCAGCTAAGATTTCTATTTTAATTTCCAATCAGAGAAATGTTTTTGTTTGAATTGTACACTCCAAGCAACTGTGGTTGATGCTTAATGTATCATGCTTAATGACATCACTTGGGCCCACCCCTGTGACCTCTCTATGCCCCATCCTCATGACATCACTGTGACCTGCCCCCATGACATCACTAGGGCCCACCCCTGAAATCTCAGGCTTTGGGATGCTTCTGACCTGGCAACCCTAGTCCTGGACATGGTTGTCCTTCCCCTGAAGGTACATAGTCTAGGGGTGCTCCTGGATCCAGCTTTGTCATTGGAGACCAAGATAGTCTCAGTGGCTAGAAGTGCCGTTTATCAGCTGTGCCTGGAAAGACAACTATGACTGTTCCTGGCCTGGTAGTTCAGGCACTGGTGACTTCAAGTCTAGACTACTGCAGTGCACTCCATATGGGGCTTCCCTTGACCTGGAAACTGCAGCTAGTGCAAAAAACTGCAGTCAGACTGTCCACAGGCACGAGACTCTCAGCATATATCACCTCTGCTCAGGGACCTGTCCTGGTTGCTGATTTGTTCCCAGACCAAGTTCAAGGTATCACTATTGGTATATACAGCCCTTTTAATCTTTTTAGTCTATTGCTATTTTAATTGTTTTTAAAATGTCTTAATTGCTAGTTTTTATCGATAATTTTAATGGGTTTTTTGTAAACTACCTAGAGGTTTTTACAATCAACTGGTGTATAAATTTTGTTAAACATTTTTTTAAAGCGCCAACATTTAATTTGATTCAGACATGGCAAAGCACAACATATACCCTTGAGACCAGAACTATTATTAGTAGGCCCTAGTTCACAGAACTATATTAACACTACTAATTAAGTCGTTTAGTAATGCAGTAGTACTAAAAATGTTAAGTTTATTTCCACTTGGGTTTGTGAAAAGTGTTATTTCTGATAAATATATCAACTAGCCAGTTCTGATAAATTTCTTTCATTTATTTTCAATCTTTCTTGCCGTAAATTAAACCTAAGTCACTAAAAACTTGTTTAAAGAAAGTAGTGACATTTGGCTTGTAGGAAGATCGGGGGAGGGGGATGATGCATCTTGCCCTGGCCCAGTGCCAGCCCTCCGTGGCCCTTGGCGGCCTTTACTAAAACCACTTTGAACTAAACCAGATGTGATTATTTCTCAGGAACACTTTTATCATTGTGTATTCTAGCCGTGCCCAACCTGGTGGCTTCCAGCTGTTTTGGACCACAATTCCCATCAGCCTCAGCCAGGACAGGTGTTGGATGCTGGAGCTGGTGGGAGTGGCAGCCCCAAACATCTGGAGGGCTGGTTCATTATGATGTGTGTAAATGTAACTACAAACTACAATGAACTTACTACAGTATGCTGCATCTTTGTGATTCAACTATGAATATATCCAAGAGCAACCTTCGTACTTTGGTGTGAATCTTGTCTGTGTTCCATTTAAATCTCTCTGCCTTCTGCTTAATCACAGCCTGACAAGGTGCTAACCCCATAGATGCATTTTTACTTTTGATTTCCTGAACTCAGCAGGAACAAAGCGGCAATACTGAAATATATTACTGAAGAATTGTTACAAAGGATAACTAGGGGGGGATTAAGACAGGCCTCCAACTTCCCTTCCACCTGTTTGTACACTTTCCTTGCTCTTTTTCAGACCTTCTCCTCCTACTCCCCCCCCCAAGCCCTGCAGCCAGATTTCCTGTTAGATGTGGCATTTGGGGAGGGGGAGAGGCACATAGTGCCAGCCAATCCCCCTTCCCTCCCTCTGGTGGAGAGCATGTGAGGGCCAGGCCAGGGGAAGGGAAAGGCAGTGACCTTCCCCCTCAGTTCTCCTCCATCCAGAGGGGTGTGCTAACTTAAATGAATGAAGTTTCATCTGTTGAATTGTCTCACTCTTTTTTGAGAGATCCCCTCCAGGAATACCAGACTCAAAAGCTTGACTCTGCCTATAACTACAATCCTCTTTCACCTGTGGTCTGTCCCTGTGTTCTGATTCTTCATGAACTGAATTACTTTGGTAAAAACAGCTCCTGAGCTTGGCATCCTGTAGGAGGAAAAATGGGGAGATGGGCTTTTTAAAGTGTACATTGGTAGAAACTTCTCAGCTAACAAGAACAGCTACTGTCCTGCCCATGAGAATATACATAAAAAGATTCTGCCAACTTCAGATGAATGAATGTAGGAAGGATTTTTCGAAGAATTCTAAATAGACCTATGAGAATTTTTTTGTTGTATGTTTGGTAAAATAACTGAATTATTACCTGAAGTATGAATTATGTTTAAAAAGTTAGTGCACTTACTTGGGTGCAGTATTACAGCTTAAGTTCTCTCAAGTCTGATGTTTGGGTTGTTACTGTGCATAAGACAGTTCACTAAAAATGAACTGCATGAAAAATACACTTAAAGCACTTCTATGCATGATAATTTAAACCACCGCTATAGCATCCCGATTTTTCAATGGCAATCACTTGATGTTTAGAGGAATTATATTGATCTATTTATTGCTTTAGAATAAACTTGGGAGCTCAACTATCAGCAGTGCTACATGTTTTTCTTTAGTGGGCTAAGATAAACCTAAACATTTAGCAAAAGAAATGTGACCTTAAACATTCTGTTTATTATCGGGCAGTGAATAAAGCCCTCTTCTGGAAGACAATGGCATATTTCGTATTCTATATGAGAATTTAATTGCTTGATCAAATGCTTCTACAATATACAGCTGCAACTCTATTTGTCTGCCTTCTCCTGAACTGCCTCAGAACATAGAATCATAGAATAGTAGAGTTGAAAGGGGCTGATAAGGCCATCAAGTCCAACCCCCTGCTCAATGCAGGAATCCAAATCAAAGCATTCCCGACAGATGGCTGTCCAGCTGCCTCTTGAATGCCTCCAGTGTCGCAGAGCCTATTACCTATCTAGGTAATTGGTTCCATTGTCTTATGGCTCTAACAGTTAGGAAGTTTTTCCTGATGTCCAGTCAAAATCTGGCTTCCTGCAACTTGAGCCCATTATTCCGTGTCCTGCACTCTGGGACGATCAAGAAGAGATCCCGGCCCTCCTCTATGTGACAACCTTTCATGTACTTGAAGAGTGCTATCATATGTCCCCTCAGTCTTCTCCAGGCTAAACATGCCCAGTTCTTTCAGTCTCTCCTAAGTTTGCTAAAACTCAAGAAACACAACCCATCCCTCCTGTATTGTGTCCTCCCTGTTTGTGCTGTGCCAGAAACTTAACAAAAACTGGTTGATCAAGCGGTTGATGGGCTGCATTCAGCTTGGTGGTTACAAATTGTGTTGACCTGATCTAATACAATCACCATGCAGTCTAAGCCCCCTTTGTGCCAGGCTGGGAGGGATTGGACTGGATGGAGGTATTCCTCTGCTCAGCCCTACTGGCATGGTCAGATTTATAATGGTATCAATGATGCAACTGCCCCAGGGCCCATGCCTGCAAGGGGGCTGAGACTCTGAGCTTTCATTTTTTCTTTTCTTTTTTAAGTAAGCCTCTAGCCTTACTACAAGGAAAGTTATAAAGCAAAATGTGCAGACACTGTTCTAAGCAATTTCTATGAGATAAATCAGCCTGGCGGCAGCCACATTCCCATCTTTTTACCCAATGAGTGAAGTCAGAACTGATTGGACACCACGCTATAGGAATCCTTGGGGTCCTAAAGACCTGCTGTTTTTCCTTCCCTTTCAGTGCAATTTTCTTTCCTGCTTCTGTTTCATTTTCTAATCCTTGGCATCACCATAGATCTAGATTCCCCCTTTGCCCTTCCTTTCTTCCTAACAAGGGTTTGTCTGAGATAAGGTACTCCCTTCAAGTTATTTTCTGTAAATGTTGCTACACAGTAAGTCTAGGCACTCATGTGTGGTGATAGTGGTTAAGGTGTTGGACTACGACCTGGGAGACCAGGGTTCGAATCCCCACATAGCCATGAAGCGCACTGAGTGACCTTGGGCCAGTCACTGCCTCTCAGCTTCATGAAAACCCTATTCATAGGGTCGCCATAAGTTGGAATTGACTTGAAGGCAGTATATACACAGTTATTAAGAATTCACTGTTTAAAATACAATGGTGTACATGACTACTCTTTGTGTTCCATAGGGTTTACTCCCAGGTAAGTGTCTACATGATTGCAGCTTTGGCTTTCTTGTGAGGAAGGAGCAGAAGGTTCATAGTGGTCAGTCACAATGCAACAGAAACAGATCACCAGGAAACCACTCTGTCTTGGAGCTGATTGTAGGGCATGCACCTGGTGTCAGGTCCAGGAGACAGTAAACTAGGGCTGCTGCTGGTGTAGCACCTCTCCCTCCCCCCCATTGCCCAGCAGCTTCTCTGACCAAATTGGCAGAAGCCATCTCAGCTGTGGTATTGGAGGAGCCCAGAATAATAGAAAACTCTAGTGCTCCGGCTCAGGACTTCATGGCCTCCATGACAACCATGGGTCTGTCTAGGTTGTCACCACACTGACACACAGGGCAAGGTGCACCTTTAATTTGGTTTTCGCTCCAGATAGAGAAAGGATCTGGAAATGGGAGTCGGGTGAATATCACCCTGTTGTTATGGTCAGATCACTTCCTGGTGAAGTTGGACTTACAGGTCTGATCCTCCCCTGCAGGGGTGGTGGATAGATTAAGATTGTACAACCCCAGAGACTAATGGAATCCACTGGATTACTGAATGCCCAGGGGAGGGCAATAAATATAGCAGGTGATCCTGTTGAAGCATCAGGCTCTTGGCACTCTGATTGAACTCTTTAGCATTGTGGAATCCATTTTGAGCCTTGGTACATCAGTGAACTAAGGGCAATGAAGCAGGCCAGATGATGGCTAGAGCGCAAGTGGTGAAAGTTGTGCTGCTCCAAGGCTTCAACCAATCCCTGGATATAAACCATATCAGAAGGACTGGGAAGGACGTACTGGGGGTGGTGTTGCTGTATATATGAAAGAGGGCACTGAATCCAGCAAGCTAGAAACCTCCAAAGAGGCAGCCTCCTCCACAGAATTTTTGTGGATGGTGGCACTTGGCTCCAACAGTAATTTAGTACTGGGGGCATTCTATTGTCCCCTGATCAAAATGCTCATGGAGCATTTCATCTTGAGATGAAAAATGAAATCATGGAAGAATCCAAACTAGGAAATGTTGTAATAATGGGTAATGTCAACTACCCTAACATAGACTGGCTACATATGTGTTCCAGTCACAACAAAAGTAAATTTTCTAGATACTCTAAATGACAATGCCCTAGAACAATTGGTCATGGAACTGACCAGAAGGGTGGTGTCAATCTTAAGTGGTGCCAAGGGCCTGGTGCGAGTAAGCATTGTTAAACCAATTGGGAGCAGTGACCATGGTGCTATTAATTAGACATACATGTAAATGGCCAACTGGGAAGAAAATCCAACATGGACACTTTTGACTTCAAAAGAGGAAAGTTCCCAAAAATGGAGGTTTGATAAAAAGGAAATTGAAAGGCAAAGTCCAGAAGGTTAAATAACTCCATAATGCTTGGGAGCTGTTCAAAAACCCAGTATTAAAAGCTCAACTGGAGTGTATACTGCAGAGCAGGGAAGGTACCATCAGGGCCAAGAGAATGCTGGTGTGGTTAATGAGCAGAGTAACACAAGCAGCAAAAAGGCTTCCTTCAAAAAATGGAAGTCTTGTCCAAATAAGGAGAATTAGAAGGAACACGAACTCTGGCAAAAGAAATGCAAGAAGACAGTAAGGGATGCTAAAAAAGAATTTCAGGAACATATTGCTAAAAACATAAAAACCAACAACAAAACATTATTTAAATACATTCAAAGCAGGACTCCGTCTAGGGAGGTGGTTGGATGGACCCTCAAACAAGAAAGGAGTTAAACACGTTCTAAAGCAGAATGATGAGACTGCGGAGAAGCTAATGAATTTTTGCATATGTTTTCACAGTGGGGAGAGCCAGTTGGGTAGTGGTTAAGGTGCTGGACTACGACCTGGGAGACCAGGGTTTGAATCCCCACACAGCTATGAAGCTCACTGAGTGACCTTGGGCCAGTCACTGCCTCAGCCTCAGAGGAAGGCAATGGTAACCCCCCTCTGAATACCGCTTACCATGAAAACCCTCTTCATAGGGTCGCCATAAGTCAGAATCGACTTGAAGGCAGTCCATTTCCATTTTTTCACAGTGGAGGATACAGGGCAGATTCCTGTGCCTGAACTAACTTTTGCAGCAAAGGAGTTGAACTGAGGCAAATAGTGGTGATGAGAGATGAAGTTCTTGGCTTAATAAACAAAATAAGAACTGACAAATCACTGGGTCCAGATGGCATCCACCTGAGAGTTTTCGAAGAACTCAAATGTGAAATAGCTGATCCTCTAACAAAAATATGTATCTCATCCTGGGAACTGGAAAGTGGCCAATGTAACACCAATCTTTAAAAAGGGATCCTGGAAACTTCAGGCTGGTTAGCTAATGTCTGTCCCAGAAAAAATGATAGAAAGTATTGTTAAAGATAACAAAGCATATAGAAGAACAAGCCTTGTTGAAGCAGAGCCAGCATGGCTGCTGGAAGGCTAAGTCATAGAATCACAGAATCGCAAAGTTGGAAGGGGCTATAGAGTCCAACTCCTTGGTCAATGTAGGAATCCAACTTAAAGCATATCTGACAGGTGCCTGTCCAGGTGCCTCTTGAATGCCTCCAGTGTTGGACAGCCCACCGCATCCCTAGGGAGTTCCATGATCGTACTGCTCTAACAGTTAGGAGGTTTTTCCTGATGTTCAGTCAAAATCTGGCTTCCTGCAACTTGAGCCCATTATTCTGTGTCCTGCACTCTGGGACAATTGAGAACAGATCCTGGCCTCCTCTGTGTGGCAACCTTTCACGTACTTAGACTGCTATCGTATCTCCTCTCAAGACTAAACATGCCCAGTTCTTTCAGTCTCTCCTCATAGGGCTTTGTTCCAGTCCCGATCCTTGTTGCCCTCCTCTGAATCTGTTCCAGTTTGGCTGCATCCTGCTTAAAGTGCGGTGTCCAGACCTGGATGCAGTACTCAGGATGAGGCCTAGCCAGTGTCATATAGAGGGGAACTAGTACTTCATGGGCCTGGCAGAACGGGGGTGGAGTGGTGAGATGGAAGAGGATGACTTTGAATGGACTGATGCTTACTATGTTGAGCCATCGTACTAGTTGCTGTATTGTTCTAACCATGTTTCTATCTCCTTTTGCTTTTGCTGTCCTTCTCTCTTTAACCATTTTAAGAGTTTCATCAGTCATCCATTGAGGCCCTTCTCTCTTTTTAACTAGAGGTATAGTCTGTTTGTATTCTTCCCTGATAATATATCTGACTTCACTCCATAGTTCTTCTGGTTCTCTGTCAACTAAGTTTAAAGCCTCAAATCTGTTCCTTATTTGATCTTTATATTCTTCTGGGATGTTATTTAAATTGTATTTTGGCATTATGATTACTTTGTTCTTCTTTAGCTTTTGTTGTTTATTAAGGTTGCCAAAATGTGCTTTGCTGAGAGCTGTAAAACTCCACATGCTCCAGAGTAAATTACATTAAAGCTTATGTAATTTATTTATTATTTTATTTATACCCCGCCCTTCCTTCCAGCAGGAGCCCATTTGTTAGTCTTTTAACTCAACACTTCTTTTCTGGTACCTTATTCCATGTATTCCTTTTTGAAGGAAAGGAGGAGCCTAATTTGGGAACTGCACAAAGGGCCTGAACCACCTTAATCTGGCCTTGCCTGCTGGTCTGCAGCAGCAGAGTAACACCATGGCCAGTGTCACTCTGCCAGTATGGAGCTCCTTGTTCTGACCACCAAATTCCTCAGGTAGGTGGAACCCCTATCAGCAGAAAGCCCCCAAATAAGACATTCCAAGGGCAGGGAGGGACTCGGATTCTGCCGGATCCCTCCTGCTGTGGTGTGATGGCGTGAGGGCCAATACAGCCCGATTGCTGTGCCAGTTCTAGGATTTGCTTCCCCCACCTCCCCACAGAGGACTGACTCTGTCACCTTTACACATCAGGACTAGTATAGCTTAAGAGCCACCTTTTAAAAATATTTTTATTTATATAATGGCAAAGAGACTAGAAAAATAAAACATTATGAGAGATATGGACAAAAATATAATAGTCAAATGAGGATGTATGGGAAGGTTGAGAGATACCTACAAGAAGGTCCAGAGGAGTGATAGCCACATGCATATACTCCTGCTCTGTGTCATTTTCACATGCGTTAATTCAGGTGTCTATGACATCCTGTTTCTGCATTAATCGGCTTTTTAAAGAAATCTGCATTTAAATGTTCTCTTTCAAAAGACAAATTTTAAAATGTATTTTCATACTTTTTCTGAGCCAAGAACTGTGTTGGAACATTCAGGAGTGCAAAATCTAGTAGATATCCACGTTCCAACATGCACATCAGTCTAGGTGTTGTGTATCAAGAGAGTTTACACTGGAATTTGCAAAGACTGAATTCCTCAACCTTCCTTAGGTCTGAGCATCAAGCTGAAAACCAGTAAGAATAATCCGTAGTGGATACTCATTGGAGAAGGACCTTATTTATGACAATAAATAGTGGCTACTGTATTATGAAGCAATGTCTTCTTTGATTAATCCTGTGGAGGTACAGCTTTCTGTAGTGTTGGGGAAGAGCATGGAGTCATGGAGCAGGTCCCAAGTTCAATCCGCACCATTTCTTGCAAGGACTGACCATGTTCTGCCTGAAGCCCTGGAGAGCTGCTGCCCATCACTGCAGACAGTTCTGAGCTGGCTGGAACAATGGTCTGACTCAGTATGAAGTAGCTTCCTATGTATATGTTGTGCCACTGAAGTGATTAATCAAACCCTGTCTCAACAGGAGTTCACAGCGCAGTTTAAGGCAGACTTCCAATGAAGTAGTCTTTCAAGTCTAGCTGCGACTGAAGTCGGCTAGGGAACCAGTGGCCTTTCAGATGTTGCTGCACTCCGACACCCATCAGCCCCACCCAGCATGGCCAACACTCAGGGATGATGGGAGGTGACGTCCAGCATCATCTGGAAGGCCACCCTTGCACTAAGGACTGCTTTTTCTCACATGGATTGGCCTAGAGGGGCTGAGCCCTCCTGAGGCCCTTCTGTGTGTCTTCACAAGAGATGAGAGGAGGCAAATGGTGACCATCGCAGAGCCTTTATGGTGGCAGCACCTCCAGGGTTGGAACTCCTGGTGCCAACTCTGTTCTTTTTGTCAGCAAGTGAATACCTTCTTTCCCCCACTCAAGCTTTTTGGATCTTGTTGTTAGATTTGTGTAATACTGACTTCTTTCCTTTCAGTTTAGTGCACGCTGCTGTTTTAGTATGTTGCATTATTTTTATTGTAATTGTTGTTAGCTGCTCTGGAAGCCTTTTGGGGCTGAAAAATGGACAGCAATATTCCAAACAAATGGTGCTTGTAAAGGAGTTCCATCTGCACCCAACACTCCTCTATAGCCCATACAATCCAGAGGCTTCCGTTTGCATTGCTGCCACCCACCCCAGGTCCATTGAACAGATCTGCCTGGCTTTGGGGCGAGCATTGCAGTGTTCTTACCACGTGCCATGCCAGCATTTCCCTAAGAGGCTTTATATATATATTCTAATACAGCCTCCGCCATCCTGGTGCCCTGCAGTTATTTTGGACTAAAACTCCCAGCTGCACTAGCTGCGGCTGATGTGAATTGTAGTCCAAAACATCTAGAGCAGCCTTTCCCAGTGTGCCTCCAGATGTTGTTGGACCACAACTCCCATCAGCATCAGCCAGCATTGCCAATGGTCAGGAAAGATGGGAATTGTGGTCCAACAACATCTGGAGGCACACTGGTTGGGAAAGGCTGGCCTAGAGAGTACATTAGGGAAGGCTGCTTTAATGCGGGGTGGAACCTCAGGTCTGGAGCCAAATGCAATGCTGTAGGCCCCTGTATCTGGCCTTGCAATTCTCTCCAGGCCACACCTTCTCCCTAGCCACATGCCCGAACATTTTTGCCTAGCTAGAATGCACCCAGCTGCAATCTGTCCTTGGTAATGTATTTTGCTTGCCTGGACGGAGGCTAAGAGAGGAGTAGTACACAAGTATGCATAGAAACTAACCTCTTGTACAAAGGTAGCACTTAAATATTCATTGCTCCACCCACTTTTTCCTCTGGTCCTACCCACCAAGTTACTCTTAAGAAATTGGATCCCTTGGGATGAAAAGTCCGCACTCTAATGTGTCCAACCAAGATCATAGGAAAGTGTGTGCAGGTGCTCTCCTCCCACCCTGTCCCTCATCCTCTGAGACTCTCTGCAAAACAC